>NC_090926.1:1237650040-1238275040 GCF_040938575.1 Ambystoma mexicanum | reverse complement strand
ATTGGAAAGATGAAGAGGAGCAAGAGCCCCCAGTGGGGGTGTAACCCAGTGATGTTAAAGAAAGGAGCCGACCTTGAACAGTAGATTGGAAAGATAAAGAGGAGCCAGACCCCGCAGTGGGAGTGTAACCCAGTGATGTTAAAGAAAGGAGCCGACCGTGAACATAAGATTGGAAAGATGAAGTAGAGCCAGACCCCGCAGTGGGAGTGTAACCCAGTGATGTTAAAGAAAAGAGCCGACCTTGAACAGTAGATTGGAAAGATGAAGAGGAGCAAGAGCCCCCAGTGGGAGTGTAACCCAGTGATGTTAAAGAAACAAGCCTATCATGAACAGTAGATTGGAAAGATGAAGTGGAGCAAGACCCCGCAGTGGGAGTGTAACCAAGTGATGTTAAAGAAAGGAGCCGACCCCCCAGGAGGAGTGTAACCCAGTGATGTTAAAAAAAGGAGCCGACTGTGAACAGTAGATTGGAAAGATGGAGAGGAGCAAGGCCCCGCAGAGGGAGTGTAACCCAGTGATGTTAAAGAAAGAAGCCGACCGTGAACAGTAGATTGGAAAGATGGAGAGGAGCCAGGCCCCGCAATGGGAGTGTAACCCAGTGATGTTAAAGAAACAAGCCAATCGTGAACAGTAAATTGGAAAGATGAAGAGGAGCCAAGTCCCGCAGTGGGAGTGTAACCCAGTGATATTAAAGAAAGGAGCCGACCTTGAACAGTAGATTGGAAAGATGAAGAGGAGCCAGACCTCGCAGTGGGATTTTAACCCAGTGATGTTAAAGAAAGGAGCGGACCGTGAACAGTAGATTGGAAAGATGGAGAGGAGCCAGGTCCCGCAGTGGGAGTGTAACCCAGTGATATTAAAGAAAGGAGCCGACCTTGAACAGTAGATAGGAAAGATGAAGTGGAGCATGACCCCTGAGTGGGAGTGTAACCCATTGATGTCAAAGAAAGGAGACGACCTTGAACAGTAGATTGGAAAGATGAAGAGGAGCCAGACCCCCTAGTGGGAGTGTAACCCAGTGATGTTAAAGAAAGGAGCTGACCTTGAACAGTAGATTGGAAAGATGAAGAGGAGCAAGACCCCCGAGTGGTAGTGTTACCCAGTGATGTTATCTTATATTATGTGAAAGGTTCTTATACCGCGCACTGTTGCCACTTGGGTGGTCTCTTAGCGCTCTTGTTAAAGAAAGGAGCTGACCTTGAATAGTAGATTGGAAAGAAGAAGAGGAGCAAGACCCCTGAGTGGGAGTGTAACCCAGTGATGTTAAAGAAACAAGCCAAACGTGAACAGTAAATTGGAAAGATGAAGAGGAGCAAGAGCCCCCAGTGGAAGTGTAACTCAGTAATGTTAAAGAAAGGAACCAACCTTGAACAGTAGATTGGAAAGATGAAGAGGAGCCAGACCCCCTAGTGGGAGTGTAACCCACTGATGTTAAAGAAAGGAGCTGACCTTGAATAGTAGATTGGAAAGATGAAGAGGAGCCAGAACCCCTAGTGGGAGTGTAACCCAATGATGTTAAAGAAAGGAGCTGGCCTTGAACAGTAGATTGGAAAGATGAAGAGGAGCCAGACCCCCTAGTGGGAGTGTAACCCACTGATGTTAAAGAAAGGAGCTGACCTTGAACAATAGATTGGAAAGATGAAGAGGAGCAAGAGCCCCCAGTGGAGGTGTAACCCAGTGATGTTAAAGAAAGGAGCCGACCTTGAACAGTAGATTGGAAAGATGAAGAGAAGCAAGACCCCCCGAGTGGGAGTGTAACTCAGTGATGTTATCTTATGTTATGTGAAAGGTTCTTATACCGCGCACTGTTGCCACTTGCGTGGTCTCTTAGCGCTCTTGTTAAAGAAAGGAGCTGACCTTGAACAGTAGATTGGAAAGATGAAGAGGAGCAAGACCCCCGAGTGGGAGTGTAACCCAGTGTTGTTATCTTATGTTATGTGAAAGGCTCTTATACCGCGCACTGTTTCCACTTGCGTGGTCTCTTAGCGCTCTTGTTAAAGAAAGGAGCCGACCTTGAATAGTATATTGGAAAGATGAAGAGGAGCAAGACCACTGAGTGGGAGTGTAACCCAGTGATGTTAAAGAAACAAGCCAACCGTGAACAGTACATTGGAAAGATGAAGAGGAGCAAGACCTCCGAGTGGGAGTGTAACCCAGTGATGTTATCTTATGTGAAAGGTTCTTATACCTTGCACTGTTGCCACTTGCGTGGTCTCTTAGCGTTCTTGTTAAAGAAAGGAGCCGACCTTGAACAGTAGATTGGAAAGATGAAGAGGAGCAAGACCCCTGAATGGGAGTGTAAACCAGTGATGTTAAAGAAACAAGCCAACCGTGAACAGTAAATTGGAAAGATGAAGAGGAGCAAGAGCCCTCAGTGGAGGTGTAACCCAGTGATGTTAAAGAAAGGAGCCGACCTTGAACAGTAGATTGGAAAGAAGAAGAGGAGCAAGACCCCCGAGTGGGAGTGTAACCCAGTGATGTTATCTTATGTTATGTTACAGGTTGTTATAAAGTGCGCTGTTTCCACCTGGATGGTCTCTTAGCGCTCTTGTAAAAGAAAGGAGCCGACCTTGAACAGGAGCTTGGAAGGGTGAAGACGAGGAAGACTCTGAGTGGAAGTGTAAACAAGTGATGTTAAAGAAAGAAGCCAACCTTGAACAGTAGATTGGATAGAGGAAGGCGAGCAAGACCACCGAGTAGGAGTGTAACCAAGTGATATTGAAGAAAGGAGTCAAAATTGAACAATAGATTTTGCTTTATTTTATTGAGCATTTGCAAGGTGCTTTATACAATAGAATTGTATTTCAAAGTGCCCCAAGGCTAAATGGGAAGAGAACAGGGGAAATAATAACAATGGTAAAAACAGTAAATATACAGTTGTGGTCCTACAAGTGCATGAGAATTGCAGGGGATGGGGACAGAAGGAGGAGCAAGTGGACAAATGCTGGAATGGAAGTGTCCCCATGAGAGAAGTGCCGAGGGGAGCCAAGGAGGAGAACCTCAGGCTAAGTGCTAGTGCAGGCGACTCATAGGACAGTGTAGTGGGGGTGCGGGAGTGCTGCGAATGACTGGGAGGCAGTGCTTGGAATCCTGTGGGATTGATGAGGATCAGACCACTGGTCTCAGCGGCGGTGGGGTGATTAGCAGGGAAGGGAACGAGGTAGAGACAAGCAGAGTTTTGAGCAGTTTCCAGAACCCTAGAAGGTCCGGCTCAATTCTGAGAGTGCCAGGGAGGCTGTTCCAAAGGTTGGACAGAGGAAGACGAGCAAGACCCCGAGTGGGAGTGTACCGGAGTGATATTAAAGAAATGAGCCAATCTTGAACATTAGATTGGAAAGATGAAGAGGAGGTAGACCCCCCCCAGGGGGAGTGTAACCAAGTGATATTAAAGAAAGGAGTCAACCTTCAACAGTAGATTGGATAGCGGAAGACGAGCAAGACCCCTGATTGGGAATGTAACCAAATGATGTTAAAGGAGACAACCTTGAAAAGCAAATTAGATAAAGGAAGTAGTGGAAGCCACCAAAAGAAACTCCTACTTAGAGAGGTTGGGTTGAAGATGGTCACAAAGCCTCCATTCTAGGGTTAAATGACGCTAATGGCTAAAACACATGAGTTACGTCTGAGATGAGACATATGTCATCAGCACACTGGTGCATGAAGAGGCTAGTTCCTGCGACTAGGTCACCTACTGGTGGGGAAACGGACCAAGCTCTTTTGAATCTCACACTCCATAATAAGTGGGTTCGCTCTGGAGGTGCCCATCTGAGGGTACTTCTCTAAGGGAGGTGGATACATTTGTATTCAGTCCCCCATGGGTGATGAATGATCCTACAATATGAGCAGAGCCCCCCCCATCATCACCCAGACTGAGCATAGTGTTGTCTACCACCTGGAGGCTGCTGTCTCTGTTCATCATCAAGGACAGGTTGACAGGGTCAAAGATGGCTGCGCTGTGCTAGGTAAGAAGAAAGTGGATTTGCTGTGCACCTCCCAAGGAGCTTTCCTAGGAAGGCGAGTGCGGCAATAGACTGGAAATGTACAGGACCAGCAGAATCAGGGGAGGCATTTTTCAGTGAAGGCATCACTTGCCCATTTTTCCAGGAATAGTGCAAGATGCCCAGTGCCAGTGGGGCATTACCCATAGCAGCCGCTATATGGAGATGGAACACCCCTTTCTAGCAGAGATGGGCTCAGGCATCTCGATCCTCAGCGGGGCAGAGCGGAGACCCCTGCAGACCCTGGATTGTCCCCGCGTGTGTGTATTTCTCTCTGAGACTGGAAAGCCAAGGGCCGTTTGCACATTTTCAGGGGCCATTTCATTTTGTGCTACACCAACTCTCCTCCGCCATCCTGCTCCGCAGACTCCGCTGCGCAGAGATTGCTGCTCTGCAGACTTAGCTGTTATCCTGACCTTCCGGGCTTCAACCACCCTGAGGTCCCTCATCACCTGGACCCCTCAGCGGACACCTGTGCCCTTTCTCCTCACCCTATATTAGGCCTCTGTTAACTGGTGTCTTCTGGCTCCTGAAGTATTGGAAGCTGTCAGTTTTCACCTGAGGTGACTGATGCTAGTGTCTTGGCCACGTCCGTCCAGTGGTCTCTCCCCTTCCCCTTGTCTCCACCGTCCCACGTTTCCTTTACCTGGCACAACTGTTATATTGTTTGCCTAGTTGATCATACAGGCAACACTGTGTCCTGACATTGGTCGCGTCCTGTTTCAAATGGACGTGCCGGATCCATGCCAGTTATGTACAGACCAGACACAAAAGCACAGCTGCTTGGATATAAAACCACATTACATGTAGATTTGTGCCTGTTTGTCAGTACTTAAATAGAGTGGAGTAAAAAGCATCCTTGACATATCAGTGGCTCACCTCTGGTATCACAGGCCGAGCCGGAAGCCTTAGCTTCACCAGGTGCAGATATCAATAAGTTCAGTTGCAATACAATTAAAAAAATATGGAGTCAAACCCCCAAACAGGGATCATCTAAAACCAGTCCTTTACTAAATTCTGCTAGTAAAGTTTAGGGTCAAACGTTAACAAAAAGCGGTAAAATATCCTTAACCTTTCCTGTTGAAAGTCTGTGGGGCCATGTGTATAGTTATATTTATGGCTACATGCTAAAATCGATGAAGCCTCAAACACAGAGGAGACAGTTCAAAATGTCACCTGGCACGGTAACTCTACCAGGGCCCAGACCTGGCTAGTCTGTGGCTTATCTCAGAGACTATGGGTTTTTACGCTCTTCTCCGGGTCTCCTGGGAGGTTTTTACACTGTTCTCCGTGTCTCCTGGGAAGTGTGTGGAGTCTCCACGATTTTAGGCCCATCCAGTAACTCGGCTCATACCTCGGTGTGATTGGCTACAAACAGACCGGTAGTGAATGTGGGTGAATTTACAGTATCCGAAATGACGGCGGAAGAAAAGACTGAATGTTATTTGTTCAAAAATACCATTTCTTTTTTATTCCTGCAGCAATTTCGAATACCCCAATGCCACCCACCAACCACTTTACTTACCCGTTGGTGGTACACTCCGCTGTGTGCTGCCAGCTCGCCATGTCCCTTCTTTACTTTATGCGAACGGGTGCGGGCGACACCCCTGCATCCTCTGATGACGTTATAGTGAACAAGTGTAAGGAGGACAACTCCGCAGCCCCCGCTCCCTTTGTTCACTGTAATGCCACCGAATGGGGCATCTGATCAAATTTTTTCAGCCACTTCAAATTTTAGTTTGGCCGAAATTCAACCATATGTCCCATTCAGACTTTTATATTCAGTCTTTTTGGGTCTTTCCCCGATAGTAGTCAATCACATCGAAGTATGGCCAGATGAGCATAAATCCCGCTCAGATTGGCGTCATTTGATGTTGATTTTTGTTTAAACAAATATGTGGGTGACGTAGGTGGACGCAGGTGGGCGGAGTCTCAGGGAAAAGGGGCGGGCGTATGATGAAGGTTTTTCTTTAGCAAATGAAGGCACGTATGCTTAGGACCTCCGGGAAAGCCATAGGTGGGAAGCTGCTGTCAGTCTAGAAAGTTCATCTTGGTATGGAGTGGCCAGCAGCAAAAGGCCCTTGAATGGGAGTGGGGCAGAGGGGGTTTCCACTTTTTCAGTTTGGCTTATAAGGGTCCCTCTTTGATGGGTTCACTGGTCGATATGCAAGATTCAAGGGTGGGAAAGGCCCTCCAGAGGTTGAAGTTGGATGCACTGAAGCAGAGTTTGTAAACTCCCAGGTCCAGGGCCGGGGATCTGCTAAGAGGCTGTTATATTCAGCACCAGCAGCTAGCCTTCTGTACTGGCACAGGCAGGCGAAAGAAACGACCGTGGGAAGGTTTCCCAGAACAATTCCATTGATTATGATTAATTCAAAAGCTTCCATCCATCAGTCGTTGGTTTTATTTTGTTTCTCCAGTTAAGGCGTGCACAGAGGTAGGACCCTTGATTACTGCAAAATAGGGAACCAAAGACACTTCACTGATGAGGCACAACAAGGCTGAAACATGTCTGTGGTTTCTTGTGTTTCTCTGGTTTGTATATTGCTGGAATTCAACAGTAATACCACAGACGGGCCAAAGAGGACGGTATAGAAGCTTTCTAAGAATAATGCCAGTGGCAATGATTAATTCCAAGCCTTGCACCCATCACTTTTTGGCTTTTCTTTTTCTTTAGCTGGGCATGGAGACAATTCCTTCAAAGGCAAGGCAATATGTCTGTATAATGCCAAGTTGTGTTATATCGGTGTCAAGACTGGAGGGTGGTATCTATACTTCTGCCCCCTGTATGGTTGGACAGAGACACAGAGCACTCCAGTAAAGGTTCTCTATATGGTAGCTTGGATGAGCAACCAACGTTTAAGCTCTCAGGAGGTGATGTGGGCTGGTTCTTAAGTGCAGTGTTTCCCCAAGCCCCCAGAAATGAATGTCTATACAGTAGGTTAGGTGATAACATAACTTCTTTGTATAAAATAAGGTTCAGATATATATATATAGTATCAAATAGGCATATGAATTCTTAAGTACGGTAAACTTTCATAGATCAAGGAAGAAAGGCATGTTAAAGTTGGCACATAGGCAGTATACTTTCATGAGACTCAAATAGCAACTGTGTCAGGAGCCCCCCATCTTGGCAGCCTGTAATGTAAATGTTAGGGAGTACCTTATCTTGTCTTTTACAGCCCATTCCAGAATTGTGCAATAATGCTTTGCTTTCTTATTACAGGTTCTACCACCCCCGTATACCTGAAATGCAATAGGAGAACAGGGTGCAAGAGGATTATGGGACCCCTGTACGGCTCCTGAGGCTGGAAGGCGCTTTTCCTCGTCACAGTACTTTTGGTGCCTTGGCAGGCAAAGTGGCAGAGTTCCTTGGCTTTGCTTGACTGGACTCGGAAAAGGCCTGGCTCAAGAAGATAAGACCCTTGCGGCACTTGGATGACTTTCGGCAGTGACAGGTGTAGTGCTGCGTTTCAGGATTTCTCTGTTCACTGTCTTTTGAATCTTTGGTGCTGTAGCCACAGTAGCCACACTGCGGATCTCTGGGTGACTTCTGATGACCTGGATTTGACCGCTGGACTGGACCATAGGGACTCACCAAGGCTGTACCCTCGGGACGTCTCCTTCGGAATTTGGTGGCGGGAAACCCACCAGCGGACCTTCCTCTGCACACATCGAACTGGAATCTTCTTCGGTGGGAAAAAGTGGTCAGATTTCGTATCAGGAATGTCACTTGAAGAATAGTTTGATCAGGTGGAACTTTCATAGCTCCAGGTGTCAAGCAGCACTATGTCAGGATACCCCCTCTTCAGGGCGGTGGGCAACAATCTAGCTTCTAGTAGTCATGAATGCTCTTCCGGACCCTGGGACACACAACTGGACTTATTCGACTCAATATGTCTAAGTACTCCTCTTCTGGACTCATGATGACCCCCTCCTCCAGATGTAGGCACATGGGACTGGCTTCCAGGGTACTTCTTATAAAGAGTAGCAGGTGCAGGATAGTACCTCATAGCTCGGGAAGAGGTCTCCTATCCAGGTCCTCTCTTGGATCAATCCTTGGAAGAACACGACAGCCTTTGGCTCTCATGGACAAAATGAAGCAGCAGACTTCTCACTCCAGCTGGGCTTCCAGGGAACAGCTTATTGTTGCTTTGGCTTTGACTTCAGCTACTGAGCATATTGGTGAGTGAAAGGTCCCTAGTTATGCACATTTGTTCCTCATTCACTCGGCTGAGCCAGGCTCAGGCAGCCAATCAGACTCACAGGCATTCAGGTCATTCACCCAAACCAGACAACCATAACACAGACTGTGGATTGGAGTAATCACCCTGCCTTTCAGAACACTACACTGCATTCACTCCAGCTTCAGTCAGGACTGGCCCAGGCAAACCAGACTCCCACAACACAGAATGTTAGTTGACTTCATACTCCATTCATACCCAGGCCCACCCCAAAGGTGTAACCACAACACACAGCTCCTGTGAAGGCTTTAGTCAGTCTGACAGGACGCAGTCCCTGAGCCATATATGGTTCTTCCACCCAACAGCCAGTCAGGAAGAAAGGGACAGAGTGAGAGCATTCCAGGACTTTGGGAAACAAGGGGCAAAGGCAATAGAAACCAAGAGGCCACAGTGGCCATCTTGCCTTTCTTCAGGAATCCACTGATTCCTATGGAAGGGTGTACGTGTCCCAAAAATGGAGGGGACTCTGAGCCAATGTCAAGTCAGCATGTAGCTGCCACCAGCCTATACCTGCTCTGTGGGCAACACACAGGTGCCAAAAAACACACATAAAGGGTACAAGGGTGTACCCCCAGCCATGGGTGCCATAAGAGTATCCCATGGGTGTTGTTCACCAAATAAAAGGAAGAGCTGCACTGCCAGAGTTCCAGACTGGGCCCCAGAGGCAGAAAACACATAGAAAAAACACACAGAGAAGTGGTAGGACAAGGACTAGGAGGCCCTGTCCCTCCAAAAGGCATTTCCAGCATCACGAACGACAATATATATCTCAATTGGACTAGGTGACTGGTGTGGAGTGAAAAACAATTTAGTCGCCAAGAGCAAATTCTCTAGCCCCAGTCAATCGAATTGAATGATAGAATAATACATTGTAATTCTGCTGTGCAGTGGTTTGTGGCCACTGAATTCACACGTGGGATTTCTTGTGTGGCCAATAAGTACCATTCCTGAGAACAGGCTCTATGCCACAATGTAACTTCCTGGGTGCTGTGGGTGTCCCTTGCGTTGGGCTGCATTGCGGCCACCTGGAATCCCATGAAACTGGGGTTATGTTATGTTATTATGGCGTATACCAGGCACCACTGCCATTCGCATTGAGTCGATCCATTGGTCTAGTCTTATTCTATCAGGCTCCAACAGCAGTCCACCTTTCCCTCCTTAAGAGGCTAATAATCACACGTCTGGGCTGACAAAGGGTAAAACTCCTAGAGGACAGATCAGGCAGGACCAGGGACCAGTAGCGACAATTGGCACTAACAAATAGGCAAAGCATGAGGCGGCGGTGCCTGCAGGACAGGTCTGTCGTCCATGCCATATTGGCACTGCTCCTCAGGCATGGCTACACAAGGTGCCGGAAATCTGGAACAGGTAAAAGTGTGCCTACTTGTATTGCCTGCGTGCCAGAGCCAGCTCACAGTGCACCTGGCTGCAGCCACATGGAAAGGCCACATGGCTCTGCAGCGCTGTTTAGTGAGGATGGACTACATTGCCAAATTATTTCGGATATGAAAACGAACTTTTAGAAAATACATGATTGAAAATAATCTCAATGGTATCATGAAGCATGTACAACGGTCGACTTGTGCTCCAATTTGTGGACAGGTAAGTCACTTGCAGCCACTGTTTTGTACCTAGTTTGTGCTTAATATGAGCAAAGATAAAATTACAACATGGGAGGCCTGGATGCAACTTATTCTCTGCGCTTCGAACACACAGCACTTCACGAATAATGCGCGACTGTAACTCTTTGGGGTGGGCGGCATTCCCACGCGGCTACGCAAGGCTGAGTACAGAAGTGGCACTTTAAAGCCACCGCTCCACATAAGGTGCAGGGTTGTTTCATATAAACTGGCATACTCGTATCCAGCGAAACTGTTGCCAACAAAAATGTAGTCAAAAATGCAGCTGAAAATTTGCCAAAAATGCTGTGGTGCAAGGGTAATTGTGAGGGTTAAGGAGGCTTTTGTGGGTGTGCAATTGCCTGGTTTAGGGTTAGGATAGGGGTTACGGTTAGAGTACAGATTTTAGTTGGAATTAGGATATTAGTTAGGGTCAGGGGAGCTGCTGCGGGGCTGGTAATGTTGGGGGTTGGTTGCTTGTAAGGGTAGAGTAAGTGTTAGGGGAGAGGTTATGGTAAGGCTGGGGCTAATAGAGTAATGGTTTGGGTGAGTGTTAAAGAGAGGGATAGGAAAGTTGGGGAGTGCTAATGATGCTGACATAGGATAGGTGTTGGTATAAACCTAGTGGTTAGAGCAAAGTAAGCATTACAGTAAGTGGTTGAGTTGCAGTTAGGGTAAGGCACTAAATTAAGGTTAGGATTAGAGCAAGGGTTAGGATTAGAGCAAGGGTTTGGGTTAGAGCAAGGGTTTGGGTTAGGGTTAGGATTAGAGCAAGGGTTAGGATTAGAGCAAGGGTTTGGGTTAGCGTTAGGATTAGAGCAAGGGTTTGGGTTAGGGTTAGGATTAGAGCAAGGGTTTGAGTTTGGGCTAGTGTTAGGGTTTGAACAAGGATTTGGGTTAGGGTTAGGGTTAGGGTTAGGATTAGAGCAAGGGCTTGGGTTAGGGTTTGAGTTTGGGGTAGGGTTAGAGTTAGGGTTAGGATAAGAGCACGGGTTTGAGTTTGGGGCACAATTAGGGTTAGGGTAAGGGTTAGAACAAGGATTTGGGTTAGGGTTAGGATTAGAGAAAGGGGTTGGGTTAGGGTTTGAGTTTGGGGTAGGGTTAGGTTTAGGGTTAGGATTAGAGCAAGGGTTTGAGTTTGGGGTAGGGTTAGGATTAGAGCAAGGGTCTGGGTTAGGGCAAGGGCTCTGTCACTTGTGGCGAGCTGGTGATGGAGTTAGGTTCTCTGTTCATTTTCTGTTGATTTTGTACTGAGTAACATGCAGGTAAAATGCTTTAGTGCGCTGAAGGGTTAGTGGTCTGTAAGGGTTCGGGGTAGTAATTAGAGTAAGGGACGGTTTAGGAATTGAGTTAGGGTGATTGTGTAGGTTTTATTAAAGGTTTGTATCATTGTTAGGGTTACAGCTTTGTACTTTTGTGTATTTAAAAATAGCTTTTTGGCGACCTCATTACTGGCAACATGTTCCCACTTTGCATTGATTTTATTGAATGACTACATTTTTTAAAGCGACTTTTCACATGGCTACATTTTCCTGGGGACCTTTTTGCACAGAACTTTTCCTATGAGAACATTTGGAAATAAAATAGGTTCCCACACAAATGAGGCCCAGGGTGCAGAGGCAAAAGCGGGCACTCTCCGGAGTTCCCTATAGGCCAGTCCGACCCTTCCTCCGCAGACTAAGGTGGCGAAACCCCTGGCAGGGGCGCAGTTCCCTACTTCATGGACAGGCATGGGCGCTCTGATATTGCTACTGTGGTGATTGGGCTCGGTATAAAATCCCTTTAAGATAATATATCGCTCGGTTTTCCCTGTTTAATGCACGTGTCTTATGATATATGATAAATCATTTATGACGCGCCTGTGCACGCAGATTAAACTGATCATGTGTGGCACCCAGGCATCCTGCATTTCCGCTTCACATCCGGCCCCAGCCACATATTGCAACCCTCCGCCCTTGTTACCTCATCTGTTACCCTCGTTGCTTTCTAGCTAGGCTAGCGCTATATAAAGCCCCCGAAATAAATACCAGGTAAAATGCAAATATGAGGGAACCAGCATTGTAGGGAGACCCAGAGGCCGAGCTGAGCAAGAAAAGGGGGCTCAGAGGTACCCCACTTCTGGAGACAGCAAAAGCATGCAGATGTTAAACACTACTGCCGCCCTCTAATTACCTTTCCTCTCTCGTGCCGCGCATTAGAGCCTGTCCTTTAATTCCGCCTCCCCTCCTTGCTCCCCGTTTTGCCTCTACCTGCTTCGTCCTTGTCCTCACCATGGCTTTAAGTGGGCCGGGGCTAGCCGGAGGCAAGTCCCGGCAGTCTCCAGAAAGGGCTCCCGAGCTGGGGCACTGCCAGGGCCCACCCTGACTAACTCCAGCCAATACCGACCCCTGAGTCAGCCTGTGTAGCGGAAGCGCTGCACAGTTACACGGACTGCCTGCAGGTGTCAGAACTTAGGAAGTACTGACATCTGCACACAGTCAATGTGAGCGTGCTTTTGGGCTGCCAGATAACGCTATACACTGATACAGGAGGAAGGCTGGAGGGCCCAGTCTCTCCTTTTGTTTCTGAGTAAAGAGTCATCACGCAGCATGAAGCCTCGGTTAAGAGTCTGTGTGCTGCTTGATGACTCTTTACACAGGAATAAAAGGAGAGACTGGGATCTCAAGCCCTCCTCCTGTTTCCGAGTACAGAGTCATCACGCAGCCGACAGACCTTTCATTGAAGGAGCCCCTGCCTGATGCGCGTAAGAGCTGGGGGGCACTAGTGTCACACCTTTGGTGCGCCCACCCAGGGGGCCCTCACGCTGGGGGCGTGGCCTACATCGTGCCACGCCCCCTAATGAGAGCCCGCCCTCACTTGAGCCTCCCACTTAATGTCCTGTCCTCACCCCCATTATTCACCCCTCAACACGCCCCTCAGAAGCTTATTTGAAAACACTCACCCCACCCCCTACTTTTAGCAACAAGGGCCAGTCCTGCTTTTATGATGACATCGTCTCTCACGAAATTCCCAAGGAGCAGCCGCGTGCGCCTGTGGAACGGAGGGGGCAGGCAAGGAGGATTCAATTATATATGAAAAAACAACAGCGCGGTGGCTGCCATGCGCGCGGGAAGAGAGTAACATCTGGAAGCTTAACGCGGAGCAGCTGCACCTCCATTTGGAGGGAAAAACCGAGTGTTGCGTCACTGGCAGGACGCCACTCGAGCACAGCGAAATGAGAACAGTATTTTAGTCCGTGGCGGGCATTATTGGACCCGGAGGCGAGAGCTATTTGTGGAGGTGACGCTGGCAGAGGGTCTGCAGACCTGCTGCGGGCAGGAAGCTGTGTGTCTGAGATGCTCCGAGGCCCTGGGAAGGGTGAACCTCTGAGATTAGGGTGCTCTGGCGCTCTGACTGTACAATACATATACATTCATGCTCCGCTGTTTATTTGTTTGGCTGTTTAGTGTGCTGCGTGCCACCTTGTGGTCGCTTCGATGCGCTTGCCCGCCAGGAAGACTTTGCGGAAGTTTCGCCTCCCTGAAATTAGTCACCCTGGCTGGCCACCCGCTCAGCTGATGTGTTCTCTGGTCTGCCAAGGTGAGTAACCAGAGGAGTGTGGTCCGATTGGCGAGCCCGCACCCTCCGCAGAGCGGTCTTGGCGCAAAGAAGGTGCCACAGAGAATTCAGAATAATTGCGCTACCTGTCTTTGCCAGCAAAATACAGTGAAGCAACGTTTGGACCCTGACGTGCTTCCTTGCTTATGCGCCTTCTCAGCAGACAGTGGATCCAGCCTGGATCATCCAGGACATAGTTCACTGGGGTCCTCTTATACACATCATTTGGACCCGTGGTGCATTTCCTTGCTTATGCGCCTTCTCGGCAGACAGTGGCTCCTGAGTGTCATTGAATGGGGTCCCTTATCCACATCACATGGACCAGCGGCGCGTTTCCTTGCTTATGCACCTTCTCATCAGACAGTGGATCCAGCCTGGATCATCCAGGACATAGTTCACTGGGGTCCTCTTATACACATCATTTGGACCCGTGGTGCGTTTCCTTGCTTATGCGCCTTCTCATCAGGCAGTGGCTCCGGCACATGGTTCAGTGGGGTCATCTTATCCAAATCATTTTGACACATGGCGCGTTTCCTTGCTTATGTGCTTTCTCATTAGGCAGTGGCTCCTGGACAATTTGACCCACGGAATGTTTCCTTGCTTATGTGCCTTCTCATAAGACATTGGCAACAGGGCATGCTGCAATGGGGTCCTCTTAACCACATTTTCTGGACCTGGGGTGTGTTTCCTTGCTTATGCTCCTTCTATCAGGTAGTAGCTCCTAGGCCTGGTTGAATGGGGTCCACTTGGCCACATCATTTGGACCCTGAGGTGTCTTTACTTGCCCTTTCCCCTTCTCATCAGGGAGTGGCTTCTGGGCATGGTTGAATGGGGTCCATTTAACCACATCGTTTAGACCCGTAGCACGTTTCCTTGCTTATGCACCTTCTCCTTAGGCAGTGTCTCCTGGGAATAGTTTAGTAGGGTGCTCTTATCCATTCCCTTTGGACCTGAAGGTGTCTTTCCTTGCTTATGCACTTTCTCATAAGGCAGTGGCGCCTGGGCATGTTTGAATGGGGTCCATTTAACCACATCGTTTGGGCCCGGGTGTGTTTCCTTGCTTATGCTCCTTCTCTCAGGCAGTATCCTGGGCCTGGTTGAATGGGGTCCATTTAACCACATTGTTTGGACCCGTGGCACGTTTCCTTATGCGCCTTCTCCTCAGGCAGTGGCTCCTGGGAATGGTTCAGTGGGGTTCTCTTATCCACATCGTTTGGACCTGAAGGTGTCTTTCCTTGCTTATGCAATTTCTCATAAGGCAGTGGCTCCTGGGCATGGTTGAATGGGGTCCATTAGCCCCATCGTTTGGGGCCGGGGTGTGTTTCCTTGTTTAATGCGCCTTCTCTCAGGCAGTAATTCCTACGTCTGGTGTGATGGGGCCGGCTTAGCCACTTTGTTTAAACCCTTAGGCGTGTTTACTGCCCTTTTGCCTTCTCATCAGGGAGTGGCGCCTGGGCATGGCTGAAAAGGGTCCTGCTAGCCAAACAGCTTTCATGGTTCTTTCAGTGCCCCTGGTGGGAACCAGCATCCAGGCTTTATGGCACATGACGAATTCCACCCTGGCAAGTAATTACCCTGAGGCTTGGAGCCTTGTTTGCAGTGTTTGAAAGCAGCGGTCAAGTCCTAAAAATTGAAGTGGAGGGACTCATCAACAAACGCAATGGGATGTGATGTCACCATAAATTAGCATATCAAGGTGAAATATACGCATTTCATTAAATTGGCTTTGCATAACCACCCAAATTCAACAGGACGAATGGCATTTGCCTTTCATAAAATCAACACACACAAAACCACGAGAGGATATTTTCTTCTAATAGTGTTTTTGAAAACTTTAAAATGTGTGCATGTTTTAAACTCCAACAACCAATACAAATGTTTTCCCTGGAACTTGCAGTAGTGAAAGGAGACATTTCACCTTTAGTTGTTCAGTTTTTTTTGTCAGGTTATATAGTGCAGTGGTCAAGTGTCCGGCCTGCAAACCTGACAACTGTGGTTTGATCCCTGATGTCTGCTTTAATTCATAAATTCAAAGAGGACATCCAATGTTTCTCTTTTAACTGGGGGGGAGGAGGGACTGAGTCCCCCCCCGCGTGTACCCTTGACTTGAGCCCTGTGTGAAAGCCAGCCCATTTTTGGAGTGGACCTGTAAGGAGAATGGACTGGATGAGGTTCAGCACTAACTAGATCATTTCTCGTTTGCAGGTGAAGCAGTGGTGGGATCGTAACCCTGACAGATGTAGGGGGTTCCTCTGACGTCTGCGAGGTCATGAACACGGTCGGTGAATAAATGGGAACCTATCACAGGTGTGTCTCTTTTGGGCACAAGGCTGGACACCAAGAGCGATTATACAGGTGGAAAAGTTCAACACATTCTGGGCAGAAGTTACGATTCTGCCCACTTCTTAAGAAAGCTACACCGGTGCTGCTGCCCTCTCTTATTAGACAGATTTAAGGAAGGTGGCACAGGCCAGAGGGGGTAACCTCAGGACCCAGTGCCCAAAAGTACAGCTATTATTGGTTATGTAATCATGATCATGTTTGTCATAACCATATCTGTACGAATAAAAATTCCACAGCCTTTCTATTTGCCAACACCAAAGCAATGTGTCGTGTGCTTCTTGGGTTGGGGGAGAATGCCCCGGATAACCAAGGTAGGCTTATGTGTGTTCTATTTCTGCCTGCATATGGGCCCACTGGTTATTGAGTCTATGATGTGACCATGTGCTGGGCGATCGACGTCAGCAGCAGGAATTAGAACTCTATACTCATGTAAATGGGAGATTAGGTTTTGGTTCTATTTTGGGCAAATGATGATGTTGCACTGAAAGTTGGCCAACTGTCCGGATACAAGGAACGTTGAGAAAAACATCAACTTTCCCCCCTGGTAGTAATGGAAATTTGGGAGGCCTTTCGGCCAACACGTGCCTAGTGTTCTGGACCTACAGGCGGCCAGTACTTTAGCTCCTTAATAGTCAAGCCACTGATGGTCCACAATTCCCAAGCTTGCTAAAGGCGCTCACTCTGAGGTGCTCACAAAGGAGCATTGCTGGAGTGCAAAGCGTGTGCCCTGCTGGCACCGGACCCGAAGGCGAGAGGACATCTTTGGAAAAATTGAACGAGTCACGAAATTGCCTTCAACATATAGCATGTGAAAAGTCTCAGTGATGAATTCAAACAAATGTCTGTTCAGAACTCCCCGACCTAGTCTGGCTTTGAGTGTATGCCATCATGCCGAGGGCTTTACTAGGCCCCAAGACCTGCCCACCGCCGTCAATAATGCAACAAGCACTCCCAAACCAGGTGGGGAGATTCCAAACATTCTAATCATAGCAATTCTGCATATGAGAACACAACCCATCCCAATGTTTGGATATAATAAATCAATCTTCATAAATCCATACAAAAAACAAACACCAACCTCAGCAATTACCCGGAGACACAAATCTGTGTAAAAGAGGTAAGACATTGGGCCTCATTCCGAGTATGGCGGTAAGGGATAGCGGCCACCGGTATCGAGACCGGTGGCGGTGATCCCTTACCGCCATACTCCGAGTTCCCTCTGCGCCCTCGCCCTTAACGCCTGCTTTGAGCAGGTGTTAAAGTCGAGGGCGCAAAGGGGCCTCCAAGCATATAACGGTGACCGTAATGAACGGTCACCGTTATTTGCATCTTCCCCATTCCCATTGAGCCCTATGGGGGCTCATTCGGGAATGGGGAAGAGCCTTGGTGAATGGGGAATTACCGCCCCGCCGACCTTGGAATGGGGCGGTAATTCCGCTATCCACCAAGGCGCTGCCGGTCCGGGTACGGCATCAACCAAGGCGTTAATAGCGCCATTGGTTAGCGCCGTACTCGGAATGAGGCCCATTGACATGGGCTCACGCCATCATGTATATCCGAAGAATCAAAGAAAAATGTGGGGCTAAGGATATCGCCAATGTGCACCTTGGGTGGAGGGAGCAGCCAATCAGGTTCCATGAAACGCGGGCTGAAACGGCTAATGTCAGCCCCTGTTCCATGGAACCCACAGGCTGCCTCCCCCGTCGTGGGCAGCTACCTTTCCCCACCCTCCCTTTTTTTCACTTTTCCAACCTCTCTCTTCAATCCCACTTACTTGATCGTTGTGGCGGTGGCAGGTGCCGCCACAATAGGAGCCTTCCTCCTCGCTTTTCCGGTCCCCATGGTAATAGAATTGGGGCTGCGTACGGAACCCCCGCCTTTTGCAACCAGGGGTGCCCTTTGGGATAAGTATTTTCATTCATTGAATGGGGCGCGTGCAGCATCCCTTCCAAAGAATGAAAATACTTTTTTGTTAGCACCCCTAGTTACTGCTTTGGTAACCTGGGGTGCTAATGGCATCATCACCCAGATCCAAGGGCTGGAACGGAGGTAACGGTCCGGAGGCCTCATTCACCCCCTTACCTTTGCTCAGCTGTTAACTCGGGCTCTCGGGCCATTCGCCCTCCCCCACCCCCCAGTTCTAGCCCTTGGAACAGGGTGCTATGCCACATTAATACACGGCGCGGGGGGGTTCCGGCCTCCCGCCAATGAGGTGGCTCAGAGCGGGGTCTTTACCACTCGTTATAGACCCCATTACGAGTCTGCTTAGAGTGGGAGGCCGCATTTTTCCTCACTGGGAAACAGGTAAGTGTGCTCCCCTACGCCTCCCTGTTCCCTCGTGACCTCCTCCCCACTTATCTTGTGCTTCCTTGTCCCTCACTGGCACCGGGAACAGTATTGTTCCCGGTGCATCTCCTACTCCCAAATAACCACCATGGAAATGGTGAAGGGACTACCTGTAGTTCCCTACTCCTCGATTAATTCCAGCCATCTTTTTTTGCAGTTTTGTCTCGAGTTGAGAAACAGTTAACACGCTGTTTCTCAACTTGAGAAAAATACACTATTCAACGTGCTGTGGTACTAATAGAAATATAACCCACGTAGGGGCTGCATTACCGCTCAGGCTTGTTACTGACCACCCGGGGCATTACCTGACCGGTAATGCCCCACATCCCCGGGTTATATTGCTTAAATATTGGCCAAGTAATCCGATGGCACCCAATCATTGATTGACAATATGTCCACATCCTATACGGAAACTCAAGAACAGTAATATCTGTTTTAAAAAACGAACCAACATAAAAGAAAACACAAGAGAAGACCATCTTGCTCAACACGAAGCTATCAACAATGAGAGTAGTGCCCGTAACACTACGCTAGGAGCGGCGTGAAAACTGCAGAAGAACATACCCAGACAACCCCACATGGTAGGCAGTAACACTGCCATGGATCCCAATGTCCCACAAAGAAATACAAAATAATAAGTAGATCCCCTCCCAAGCAGACCGGAACCATAGCACCATGGCAAGCTAACAGTCACTGCAATATGTGTAAAGGTGTGCCGTAAGGGGCTTCCAGAGCAGGGGAAGGCATGCACAACAGGAAAACAAAGTTCCGCTGCTCAAGAAGGGGAACTAGCAAGCGTAGAACCAATGTTAATACAGGAACATGCATAGCCCTCACCCAGGAGGGAAGAGAGATGTTGCCCATGTGGCAATGTGGTGCGGAGGGCAACCTAAAAAACAAGCAACGGTATAATCTATGGACACTGTTTGTATTGTTCTGTAGTGTACAAAAAAAACAAAATCTGATTTTTGTTTTTTAAAGGAATGCAGTCTGCAGAGGTTAATAAATGACCCCCAAATGACGTCCCTGCATCCAGGGCTTTCTTGAAAATGTATATACCATGTTTCAGGAATAATTGAATCACATACATTACAAGGATTATTAGCATCTTAAACGTCCGCCAAATGCATTTTCATTGTTCACTGAAGACAACATCAATTGATTTTAATCTGAAAGAAAGTGGTTCTTATATATAGACACAAAAGAAATTCTTAATTTTAGAGTGGATGTCTTAAAGGGAGACAAATTATGGTTAGATAAATTCACCCTTTGTTTTTTTGGTTGTCGAACTCTCAGTCATTTGAGATGGTTTTCTGCTTCGTAGAGCTGTGGCAGCGGTGGCCCACATGGAGCGTTGGACTGGATGATGTCCTAAAAAAAAGAACGTCTTCCTTGATGTAGAAGTAGAGAGTCTCACTCAAGGGAGTGTTGGTAAAACCTCTATTGAAAAAGCCCAACTTGGACCCTTTGGTGCTGAAAAACGACCGCCTTGTGGCCAATTTATGCTGGCCCACTAAAATCTTGGAAAAAATTGTCTGCAACCAATTCCAGCAGTTTGTTGATAGTAAAGACATCTTAGAGGAACATTAATCGTGCTTCCGCCCGAATCATGGGACAGAGACTGCCTTATTGGCAGTCCAGGATGATTTGCTGGAAGCTGCAGACAGGGGAAGCGATACGATACTATTGATGCTCGACCTGTCGGGCGGCGTTCGACACAATTAACCATAAGATCATCCTTCAACGGATTGGATAGGAAGAGCCGCTAAAGTAGTGGTGGACTGGTTTGACTCCTTCCTACAGGACAGCACCCAGTAGGTGCCATTGTGAGCCTTCCTCTCAGAGCTAATACAACTGAGAAGTGGAGTCCCCCAAAGCTCAGCCCTTTCACCTCTGATCTTTAATCTGTATATTCAACCGCTGTTTGGTATCCTGAGGAAACACGGCTCACGATTCTATTCATATGATGACACACAGATCTACGTGGAGACAGACAACCTGTCTGAGGCATTTGAAGGGATCGACTGGTGTATGCAAGACATTAAAAAATGGATGGCATGCAACCAACTACAGCTTAACACAGCCAAAACAGAAGTAATATTATTTAGATGAGAGCAAAAAAAAACAGAACGGAAGGAACATAATTCCACAGATCCTAGGTGTAGACATTACGTTTTCAAAGAGAGTGAAAAACCTCAGGTGTATCTGGCAACAAAAGCGGGCCAGCGAAGCCCAGGTAGGGGCCAAAGTAAAAGCAGTGTATTACTCCCTGCGCATGCTTAGGAATGTACTCCCTTTTTTAAAACCTCAAGATCAATCATTCAGTGATTGTAGGAGCTCTAGTAAACTCCCATCTCAACTACTGTAATAGTATCATGACAGGGATCCCTGTGAAATAAATGACGAGACTCCAGAGGGCCCAGAACGCGGCAGTTAGCTTAACTGCCCATCTAGGAAAAAGAGACCATGTTTCCACATCTCGGAAAGCATTCCACTGGCTTACGGTGGAGGACCATATCAAATTTAAGGTGGCGTGTCTTGTGTACAAGCGTTTTCACAAACTCGCACCCAGATATCTGAATACTAGAATTCACCAGTATCATCCAACTAGAGACCTCCGATCAGGAGACAAACTCTTGGTATACGCCCCCCGGACAAAATGCACCTCTAAGGGTGACAGGATGTTCTCTGTGTTTGGACCAAAGCTGTGGAATCAGCTACCTATTGGTATACGATCCTGCACCACATTGGTAAGGTTCAGAAAAGAACTGAAAACCTTCCTATTTAAATAAATCTAGGTATTCAGGGCAGTTATAGGCCATCACAGCTAAAACTCGACCTCTAGTTAACATCTGCGCCCAAATGCAGTTTTCCTGTCCGGTGCGCGTAAGAAATAAACAAATAAACAAATAAACAAATAGAAAGGAACAGGTAGGGCTGATGTGAGAGTCATTCTTGCCTATATTCTAATTATTACATATGTAACCAGTAAGATACACACTGTTCTCTGTAAAAGGAAGATGAAACATTCCATTAAAAAGTGCCCTTACCAAGTAAGGTCACATAGAAGAAAGGCAAAGCAGGAATTATTTATCAGCTGTGTTTGCCTCCATTTCATGTACATTTCTCTTTGTATGAAATACTGAACACAAACAGCAACATGTGTCATTTAGGAAATGTATAAACTGTATGACGTTTACGTCATAGCTGTAGGTGCTTTTATTACCTGGAAAATCCCATTGGTATAAAGTTATGTGAGCTGTCAAGAAGAATGGGCTCCTTCCCACTATGAAGAAATCCCTCTTACGGTAGGAATCGGTTGTGGTTGCTAGGTCCATTGTCAGCAAGGATCAGTGGGAATCAGTCTTTCAGTGATGGAATGTCAGTATCTCGAGGTGGGAGATGTGACAGTCCTTTGCAATTTTGGAAGGTATTTGAAGAAACAACGCAGACTGAATATTTGCTGATAAGCCACACCTAGCACCTCTACTGATCTTGCTGACCTTGCTGAATCTGATGCTGGCGCTGGACTGCTTTGGACAAGAAGTGTTATCTCCTAGCGTCTTTCTTGACGTGTCGCCCAATAGGAGTCCTTCGAAGATTGGTGAGACTTCTCTGTGCTAAGGGCTGGCCCGCTAAGCACCCCAGTACATGTGGGTTCGGGTCTTGGTGTTTCTATCTGGTGCTTGAGGAGATCTTCCACTGGGGGCGTTGGCTACTGTTTGATCTGCCCCATGGCTAATGCATGTCCTAGTGGCAACGAAAGCCTTGCATAGAACCTAGAAACCAAACTTGTGCAACAAAGCCCTCCACACACGTGAGGCACTGCAAAGCATGCTGTTAGGGTTGAGCGCTCTTTGTGTCCCGAGAAGACCCTTACAGGCTTGTAGACAACCTGTGCCCTTCCCGTCCCTTATTTTTTGGACCATTGACTGATGTGTTGCTGAATCACCAGAAAGTCCTGCATTGTCCTTGGGAACGGGTAACTTCCTGTGTGGCTTTGCTTCTCCATAGCACTGTGAATCACGTGCTCCCTGAGTACGCCATCTTTGTGCAGGAACATGCTGCCTGCATTCAGAAATATCCACAACTGGACCTGGAACACCCTAAAGTCCTGTGCTCTCCAGCTTTACTGTGCACTTGTTAGAGATGGATAACTACTACTCATCTTGTCCATGTATTTTAAATCCATTTATGCTACTTGTTTAAAACCAGTTACAGCATTACTATTTTTATGTCTTTTGATCATTCATGTCTTTCTATCTTTATTTAATTATTCATTATGCGTGAAAAGGGCCCATAGGCATAAGGGTGCACGCAAAGAAAACAAAACATACACAAAGACAAGACGCAACAATCTACAATTTGAGTGAAGAACAGAGCATGTCGTAAGCCATTATTCGAATAAATATGTTTTCAGCCTTTTTTTAAAGGTGACCATGGCTTTGCTAAAGTGTATTGTGTGATATTTTTCCGTGAATTCATACAGATGTATTTGGGATACCCTTCACCTGTGGGATGTTTTTACCCATGCATCCAAGCCCTACCATAAAACTGTGCAGTACTGGCATGGAAAACATCATGATGGCCAGAACTCCCCAGAGAGTGCCAAGGAAAACATGAAGAATAGGCTGCCACCCATTTTTGCCTATGTTGTGAGCGCAGGAGGGCACTGCCTAAAACCACCATTGGGCTACACACACAGTAGCCTGAAACCATTGGGAATGGCAATGCTGATTGCCAAAAAGCAACTCAGAACTGTGGGGAATTCATTTTCTTAATCCCAAAAATGGTTGCAATACCGGTACTCACCACTATCAGAAAGCCGGTGTTTTAAAACCACCAGACTTTTGTGTAAAACTGAACAAATGAAACAAAACCAGACCAAGGAAAGACTTGCTAAGAGGTGGATACAATGTAAAACTATATTCTGAAATGACTTGAAGGAAGTAATTATTTAATGTATAGGTAAAAATTGTCAGTTTGATTTGAATGTAGAAAACTGGGAACAAAAAGTGACATTTAGCTGAAACCTAGCTTAATGAAACTGGATTCTGCCTGACAACAACCCCCGACAGGAGTTGAAACCTGCTCAGCCACTCTTCCCAGGCCTAGCTGCATCCTGCTGCCCCTTGCCAAAAGGAGTTGACACCTCTCTAATGGGATTAGGGGAGGGGCACCGCAGGAGGTTGAACAAAGCCTTGTCCTGGACTTAGGCAAATGTTATATTGGGGGGGCGTAAAGTGGCTTCCTCTTTGGAAAACTGGGAGGAGCAGTGCCTCTGCTAGCAGCTGAGCTTGGGGGAAGTGGATAAACCAGTTCTTCCACCATGTGATGTGGGAAGCCACACCCCTTTTTGACCAGGGCATAAGTTAAAAAGATAGATAACTCATAGTGCGGACTGGTCAAAATTATATAAGTAATATCATTATTCTTGTGATTTTTCTGTGCACGTTTTAAGAGGCGTTAGGACCCTGTGGTGTATTCTGGGGGGTTGCTAGCGGAAAATAGGCTCTCACTCCAAATGTCTGCATGTTAAAAATCTGACACTTCATCAATTAATGTCCATACTCCTTGCGCACATATGTGTAATTTTGGGTAAATGTCCGATATTGCAAAAACAGTCAAAAGGCGCAAAATGTTGTCATTTTTGAATGCAAGCCCCCAGGAAGATCAGAGGCGGACAAGCATGGATCATAAGGAATATATAATGTGTACATGTAATGTCAACCACTTGTGTATCTGGGAATATGTATTTGAATCAAATATAGATTTGTGGGCAAATTGACCAGAGGAGGATCCTCTGACCCATAAACAGACCTCATCATGATGACAATCCATTTCCTTCCCCCAATCAAGGGAGAGGGGAGAATTGGGCCAATGACAAGTAGAGAGGGGCAGGCTCAGTTATGCCACACACACACCCACTTCCAAAACACATAAAAAGAGACTGCTGGGACAGGTAGATACATTCAATTCCATTTTCTGCGGGACGCTCTGCCGGGAGACTCCAGACTTCACATCCATCAATCTTCAAAGACCAGAACTTTACTTCAGAACTTAAAGCAAGGGCCTAAACCCACAAACTGAGAACTCTTCTCAGCAGGCCTCAGCATCCTTAAAATCATTTGCAAACTATTCCACAGCCGGGCGAGCTGTTTGAATTCTTTGCCAAGAACAATTGCCAGAGACCAGACCAGAGATCCAGAGCTGACCCAGATCGCGGTGAAGTGCCGAGACCAGAACCGGAGTCCAGTCCAAAACCTGACCACATCCGTGGCGAGGCCCATTCCTGCCCAAAATATATTGTGAGTACCGCCAGAACTGTGCAGAACCCAATCTCTTAGTTAAAATAATCTAATTCAAGCTATTTTAACCTAATTAGAACAGCCTCTTAGAAATCGTGTCATCTGTCATTTTTAAAGCTGCACAACTGTCACCTGTCAATTCTGCAGCTGTCATCTACTCCCTATACTTTTTCCGCAATCGCGAGACACGCACTCGCGAAATTTACTGCGATTTGTGATTTTGGCTCAATTTCTCCACTTGTCAAAATAGCAGCTCCATTCTTTCTTTTGTTAAAATTCGTTTGCAATCTGCTAATCATTCATAGAGTGTTGTTAAAGTGAGCCTGAACTAATATAAAGTAGCCATCACCTACCCTGGACCTCTAGAGGGAATTAAAAGCAATTTTAGCACCTTTTCACTTCCTTGCAAAACACATTAAAGTAATTGGGCCTGTGTTTCAAACCTCTACCTATTCTTCCCTAAGCTTGCTGGGAGAACTGGAACTGTGTATTGCATTATAAAGTGTGATTTGTTGGGATTCTTTAAGACTGTGTGCTCTCCTTCCATTTCTTGTATTGCATAGGGGGGGAGTGAATTGTCAAAAGAAAAAGTGATCATATTACCTTTTGCTAAAATCATAACAAGTTATTTCTGTACTGCATTTTATTCCACCTTGCATTTCCTTGAAACCATCAAGCATTTTCAGCTACCTCATCCTTTACACTATTCCTAAGTAACCAAATCAGTGTACCCATGTAACATTATCCATTGTTGATCACGGTCATATTCTGAAGTGTGATATCAGTTATCAATTTATTTATAAAGTGTGATAGATATATATTGTTGAATTGTCCAAATAAACCTTTTAATTTGCAAAACAAACCTACTTCTTGGCTCAGTGGGGTCAGGGGGATTCTAAGAGGGGGTGTTATACAAGGGTTGTCATCCAGAGTACTGAACTGGATATAAAAATATATCAATAAGAGTTTTCCTCAGAATCCCAGACTAGGCATTGACTTAGCTGTAGTGTTGATTGAATATCGCTTACACACCCAAAAAGGAAGTTACCCAGAGTTCCTATCCTGTTTTTCCATATTTTCTACATGGCCATATGCTTCTGAGAATTTGATTTTCATGTGTACTGGTTGCCTGGCAAGCTGTGTGCCTGATGAGTCTAATAAGTGTGGAACCCATGTCTGGGTTTGCCTTTGCTTATTGCAGGTTGCCTAGGAAGTTATTGTAGTAATCCAAAAGTTGTGATATTGTGTCTGCAATAGTGAATGGCTGGAAACCCATAACAAGATAAACAGATATACCACTGCTATATTCACGCACAGCAGCCTCTTTATAGCGTAGGAGAACAAAGGACTAAAAAAGTAACAGAACCACAAAAGCATCTAAAATAGCAAATGTCGGTAGCATAAACAATACTGCGCAAATTCTACTTAAATGGCCAGAGGAACTCCACAGACTCTTGCAAAATACAGTGATGTGAAGGAGCAAAATATGGTGTCAGAAGTGTGATTGATGCATCCTAATAGGGAGGCTCTCCACCTGAACATGAAATTGAATCTCCTTTTTTTGCATATTGGATGTGTCAGTCTATGCTTCTGAGTGTTTTCTTTCCATATACATATTTATTTTATAGCACCCTGCTTAATTCCTATTCATTTATGGTGATTGAAACTGTGCTATGTATTAATTTGAGGCAGCCTTTCCACTTTGCACAGGATATGACTTAGTGCTCAGCCTTGCTACCAAATGCTGAACGAGCTACTCTTCTAAAAACCTTCTGTGACATTAGTTCAAGTGCTGTGTAGGGCAGGACATTAGGGAGCTTGATAAGGGCCATCCTAGGACCTCTACAAATTTATCTGCAGGCAAATAGACCAACTTCTGATCTAACAATAGCGCACAGCACAACCACAATTGGCGTTTTAGTGCTTAGACAGTTTTTTTTAGTCTGATATCACAGAGGAATCTATATTGTATGATTATTTATTTATTTATTTATTTATTTATTTATTTATTTTGACATTTATAAAGCGCACATAGCCTAGAGGCGTTAGAACTTAAGAAATTGGTTAAAGTTGCACTTTGACATGTAAATTACAGACTTACAGAATAAAGGTAGGTAGATATACAAAGCAGGCATGACATGTATGATTAACTAGCTACCGCCTAGGTAATTATTATTCATGGCAACTGGTACTGGAAGTGCCGTGTATTGCTACGTGGGTAAGTGTACCTGCAGATCTTCGTTGTAGGGTTAGGTGGTTGGTTGGGATTGCACTGTCTAATCTAGGCCTAGTGACTCAATGAATCTAGGCTGAAAAGTCTGGTTTTCAGGCATTTTCGGAATGACCAGAGGGATGGGTCGTTTCTTAGTTGGGGTGGCAAGGTGTTCCAGAATTTGGCTGCTACTACCGGGAAACTGGACCCACTTGCTTTCTGTCTCTTAAATCTCGGTGTAACAATGAGGTTAGCGTATGAGGCTCGAGTAGGTCTATTAGACTGAGTTTTTTGACAATTTGATTGCTCCAGTAAGCTGGTGCATTGCTGGCGAGACATTTGTGGGTGACGGTAAGAATTTTAAATTTGATCCTATCTTGAACAGGAAGCCAGTGAATGTGTTGTCCGGTTGACGAGAAATGCTCGTTCTTTGGCATATTCAGCGCAGCTCTAATAGCATTGTTTTGTACTGTTTGGAGGTTTTTGATGTTACTGGTGCTAGATCCTGCAAATAGGGAATTGCAATAGTCAATCCTCAAGAGGATTAGCTCTTGCTAAGGTAATACTGTTATCTGTCAAGAGGAAAGGTCTGCTCAGTCTAATATGTTCAGACATATAGGCTGCCGACGAGATGATAGCATTGACTGCCTGGTAAGGGTGAGGGAGGAGTCAATGTAGACCCCCAGGGTTTTTATTTTGTTGCCGACATTGATAGTATTGCCATCGATGTTGAAAGATTTGTATTGTTTTGGGAGGTTATTTAACTTGGATTTGTTTCCTATTAAGATTAACTCAGTCTTGTCGTCATTGAGACCTCATTCATTTTGAGCCATCCAGGCATGGATGGTAAGGTTGATTTTGTAGAGGTTGTCAGCGTCAGTGTCATAGCAACCTGTGATAGGTAAGAGTATATGCGTATTGTCCGCATAGTTTTTATACGTAATACCCATTTTCTCTACTTTGACGAATAGTAACTTTGTTAAAGCGTCATACAATGTTGGTGAAGCACAGGAACCTTGCATTACTCTGCATGTTACTGGGACTGGTGATGCTGCTGATGATGTAGAAAAGACTCTCATCGTACGGTTGGACACAAAGGATTAAATCCATTTGATGGCTTCAGGGGAGAAGTTAGCCAGTAAGATAGTACAGCATGTTGAGTGCTCCCTGCTGTGATCTACGTGTGATCTCGAGGTCACAGGTTTGAGTTCTGGGAAGGCCAACTCAGCTTTTCATCCTCCTGAGGTGGATAAATGGTTACCAACTTCGGTTGGGATTGCAAATGTATGTAAATATGTACTGCGCTTAGGCGTAAGCGCTACATTCATATAATACACGTTGTTAATTCTGTCTAACTGAATAATGTTGTTTCCACTCTTTCAGAAAATGGAAAGTCTGGGCCAGGCATGCCCTTAGGGTAAGTCGGTACTGTATCGCTTTATTACGTGGTCACACTCAACTCAGGGAGTTCCTTTTCCCCCAATCAAGGTGTCACACAACAAAGCACTATTCTTTTGTTAAGGTTCAGTTTGGTAAGGCCTCCAATCCGTCTCACACCCATTCCCAACAAATACCCAGTGCCACAATGGACCAGGAACTAGGCTGGTGTGTAGTAAGAACATAGATTTATTAATTTATTTAAATCAAATTTGACAAACAGACTAACGTCAGCCACCAATGCTGTGGCAACACAACGACAAAAATGACTTCCGTAATGGCACCAACACAGAGATAATACTGAGATATGCAGTCACAATTTCCTGCAGCTTTTCCTTTCAAATCACTCACCAATACAGAAAAAGAACAATTCAAGGCACACCGTGATTACTGATTTGGTTATAATACTTTTTCTCACAGCAACCCCCACCCTCCAAACATCAATTAGACTAGACCCCTCTTAATTGAAGGCCAGTGGCAGAAAGTGGGAACACAATGGGAAAATCACTCTCGGTTCTGATATCAAAATGCACTCTTTGAAACAGAGATTCAAGGAGAAAAATCATTTTTCACTTATTACTACAGATGAAACATGAAGGAAAGAAAAACCATGGGAACATTTGTTTGTCCACACCTAAAAAGAACAGGT
The DNA here is from genome assembly GCF_040938575.1 of Ambystoma mexicanum. Lineage (NCBI taxonomy): Eukaryota > Metazoa > Chordata > Amphibia > Caudata > Ambystomatidae > Ambystoma > Ambystoma mexicanum. Next base: position 1,238,246,287 of record NC_090926.1, on the reverse strand, counting down.
AGGGCTTTGTGGTTTAGGTCAGAGTACAATGGGAACAAAGGGGCAATTTTGTTTTTCCCACCACACATGCAAAGTAAATACAAGGCTCACACTTCTGGTATACAATGCTTGGGATCAATGGGGAATCTCGTTTTGAACCCTGTACACTCACTTGGAAACAGGCTTTTGGGGATTAATTCTTTTTGGATTCAAGACCCCCTTTCTATACCGAGGTCAGGGGTTTTCTTACAAATAGTCAGTCAAATCTTTATGTCTATACCGGCTCGAAACACACTGGGAGGAGCTTGTTAGTTTCGAATGCTAACAAAACACATCCCGTGATTTCTAAAGGAGAATTAACTGATTTACTTTCATTAAATATTCTAAGGATCTACACAGACAGACAGGGTATTTTCCTATTGGGAAATAACTAGAACAATACTTGCAACATGCAGTGCCTACACAATATATGGCTTTGGGGTAGTTTTACTTACAGAGGAGGCTTTGTAATGGGCATCAGGGAACAGCAGGGCACTTCTGGGACAGCAAGGGTGTCAGTCAAGCATAGTCCCCTCTGGCTTCTCCAAGGGGTCCCAGTCAGCTTCTATGTTTCCTTGTCCCTGTCTCCAATGCAGGATTTAGGGCCTCTCTGCTTGGGTGTTTATCTCTGCTTGGGTGTTTATCGCAAGAGTTCAGCAGCAGGTTACCTGCCGGAATAAGTGAAAAAGCCCAGTTCTGATGCAAACTGGTCTACTTATATGGCAAATGATATCACTAACCTGTCAGGATTCCCGTGGAAGGGATTGGTTGGTTCTCTCCATCCTCCTCACCTGTGTGCTAATAGGACAAGGAGTTGAGGGGTGTGAGTTAGGAAAGCTGAGGAGGAGAAAGCCTTGTCATCCTAAACTGACATGTGGGTCTGGCATGTTTAAACTCTGAAAATCTATCAACATGGCAAGTACCCTAATTTTTCAAATCTTTACATGTATGGATATATTTTTAGGAACTACATTTTAAGGCAAAACATATGATCCTAATCTGAAGTTGGCATGCCTTTTCTGTGTAGAGAAACAGTTTTTCTTCGTTTACTCAGGAGCCGTATCAGTAAAAAATATGGCACTTCATAGTTCCCATGTTAATTTTGTCCTTCACCCTCACACCAACTTTCACGTCTCTCGGAATCATGGGAAGGCCCAAATCAAATTTTCCTTAATAACCTCTGTTATGTTTATCACACAAAAATCATGTTTGACATGGTTCCAAGGGGATTACTGTCACCTTTAATAAAAGTCTGGAATGAGCTTTGTGGCATATACGCTGCCCTTTTTATGCAATAAAATGTAATCTTCTATTAATCACAACCCAGCAGAACATGCCTCTCTCACTCTAGCCCCCAGTTTTGTCTTTCTAAGTTTCATTTACACTTAAACATGTGACCCGCCAGATGCTGGCTCATTTTTATCTTAGCCTATCCCTTCTTGGCCTCCCAATGGTCCTGGCTAGAGCTTTAATGTTCATTTCATGGAGTTATGACCTCAAGGTCACTCCTGCAGAAAGAACAGACAGGGCTTTATCTATTTCCACCGTGGTTCCCATCAATGACAGTGTATTTCTTTGCATTTTTAAGCAATAGACCTGATTGATTGTTGACAACCAGACTTCCCTCTCCAGGGCAAGCAGGGGAAAGGTCTTTGAGGTTTAAGTGTCGTTTCAGTAGAAATGCCCAGCTGCATGTACAATTCTGCAAGAAATGGCTTTTCACTCACTCACAATGCATTTTACATGAAGCATTTTATAAGGCATCCAGGCCTTATATCCACGTGTAATGTATTATTTAATCTCACAGTTGCAAAAGACATGAGTATCATTTCTAAATGGTCAATGCACAGCGCAGTTATATGAGAAAACCATGTTCACCTTGAAACCAAGTGGGCACTTCTCTTAGCATACTGTCATTGGGATGAGGAGAAAGGAAGTTCTTTTATTTCTTACAATTGCAATAAGCTTGGTTTCACTTGAGATTTCTGATTCACAATCTGGTATTACATTTTGAAGATAATGTACACGCTGCTCTCTGTCTCTTTAAGTCAAAAATGTAGCTTCCCATGGATTTAGTAAGACAGCCTTTTCTACCACATGTCATTCTCTTTCCTTGCTGAAATGCAGTGGGCATATCTTTGCACTTTTGAACTTCCCTGCATATGTCACCTTCATTTGAGATTCAGGCCTGCTTTTAGTTCAATAGGCCTCATGTCTGACATCCCCATTTTTGTGCTGGCTTTAAACTTCAATGGGACTCCACCTTAGCCAGTTTCCTTCAAATCACTATTGCCTCTTTATTTCTGGCATTCACTGGCTATATTTCACCTCACAGTACACCGGACATGGAACATACATTTCACTGCCATAGAAGCCACAAAATGTCACTCCTATTAAATTTCCCTATTTTAATGTAACCCCATTCCGCAGCACTCATTTTTGCCTGTGGGAGGATAAGGTTATGGAATGTGTGGGCATGTAACTGACTGAGAGCCAGCCCTACCTGAGTCACAGAGGTACAGCACCCCCATATTGCCAATTTACTTGGTACTTATTTTATTGCCCTCAGTCAGAAGAATGAAAGGCTGAACTTAGTAAAGATAAAATTTGATAGATTCTTTCCCAGTGTTTCTGTACTTATGGTGGCAGTGTGGAATCAGAAAAATACAATATTACGGCTGTTACACCTAGCAAAGGAAAATACACCGACACGGGCTTGTAAAGATTCCCAGAATCTTTATTACAAAACTGAACCGTATTGCACAAAGCACACAAATAGCTATTTGGCTGTCAATACATCACAGAGACCACCAGCAGGGTTCAATGTGAGTATTGAGCAGAATATGCTAGCTGGACATCAGCGTATTTATACAGTTTGTTATAATGATGTCCAGCCTCTTACTAGTTAATAATACATTGGGCTAGGGTCACGCCAGGTTCACTTTCCTAATTTACATATCCCATGCATGCGGTTTACTTTTGAATACACTTACTAACAGACATTATTATTCTCTAATTTAATGTTACACTCTTTACATATTACTTTAATACAAATCAAACAAATGTTTCGCATGTCGTATTTGGATTGCATTATTGTTCTTGTATACTTGTAGATTAACATTGCTAATTCAAGCAATCCCCTGATCCCGAGGTCAACAAAGGACAAGGTCTACATGACCCTAACATGTAGCATGAAGGCAGGTTGGACATTAACCCTCCTACAGAGGTTGAAGAGGTTAAGGCAAGAACAAGAGCACACGAGACAGCCATTTTAGACTACAGGTTGACTTTGTACAATAAACTAAAATGGCGGTTCTAACCTAAAATGGAGGCTTTATTCACTGGGGTCACGACCTTGTAATACGGGTTTCCTCGCAAAGCGACTGGGCATAGGTCAACATATACAATGAGGACGAAACAATATTATATCAGTTCTAACAAACCCTCCTTTTGGCCTATGCCAAGCGCTAAACTACCTTCAATCACTTTGCAACTAACTCCACATTTCAACATCTATACATCCCGAATCATTGTCTGACATATCTATTGCCATTAGATCTGACACCAGAGTTTCTTTTAACACATACTCTTTGGAAACCTTCTCTGGGGCATATATTTTATGCCCTAGTACACTTGTTGCTTGCGCGCAACATCCCCCTAATACTGAGCATATACCAGGGAGACACTGTGTACAGCAGCAAAGAAACAGAAAACATCCCAAGATAATCAGCAGGGCCGAAAACAACTTCCATCCCATGACCGTAGGAGGTCCCAAAACCATGCACTAAGTTCCCAGTTTCCCGCAGGAACATGTACTTCTGAACTAAGAACATGTAGATTTTGGATAGCCCTGAAGATCGTTGGAGAGGAGTCTGGTACGTAAACGCAGCAAGCAGACCCACTAATTTACATACTCCTCCACGCTCAGCCAGAATGACATCTAATGCCGTCCGGTTCTGAAGAGCCACTAACCTTATCGCTTTCTGTTCTAACGTCATATTATAGAGTATGTCAGTGGTCCGGTTGATGGTTCTCTCCAATACTCTCGCTAGTCCCCTGATATCTTCTGAATTCGTAATTTGCCCAAAAAAGGACACAAAGGATTTCATGATATCTCCTAGAGTTTGCACTGGAGTATCCCCTTTCACACCTTGTCGTGGACGAGTTTTCGAATCGTCTGCAGTACTAGCAATAAATACCCCAGGTAGTAGAATCCCTAAATAGCAGGTTCCTTGCCAATCCCTGGGCAACCATGGAAATGCCACATTACCGCAAACAAAATAGACAGGTTCGCCTACGTACAGAGGTCTGTTTTCACTAGTCAAATTCGCAACGTTGGCGCACTGCCTAAAATTACCCATTGACCTTGTTCCATTCCTCCGTATGCAGAAGGATACTGAATCAGGGCTATGATTAACAGAATAAGATGGAGGCGTGGCATCCTTATTGCCTATAGGAGCCATTTTGAAAGAGATTAAAGACTGAAAAGGACGAGACAATCTATCAGAGGGCCTAACAGAAGCAACTTTGGATTACTTCTATTTGCAAAAAGCGAGTAACCCAGGGGCATCAAAACATGCTTTTCAAAGTTATTTAAATTTGTACCATCAAAGTTCCCTGAGATGCTGTCATTCCATCGACCAAGAAATAGTGCCCTAAGAGAAGCGTAACAGGCAGTTGTCAAAGGTAAAGGATGAATATACCAACCCAGCCCCTTATCCCCATGTTGCGGTAAATGCGAACAGATCGAACAATTGGTCTTATTAAAAATTGCATGAGTGGCATTCATGATTAACAAAAGGGTATTATTCTGATAGTTCCGTCTATGTAAAGAATTTCTAGGTGACAAAGTATGCAATTGCACGGAAGGAGTGGGGATAACAGATACATTTTTAATAGGTAAAAAGTCCTCTAACGGATATGCTTCCTCCAGATACCATAACCCAAAATCAACAGTTACTAAAAATCCAGTAATTATCACAAAAAGGCAACAATACACTTTGGGTCCCCTTACATGCTTGATCATTGTCTCTGCTAGTCACATGTTTATCTAAAAGTTTGGTACGAGCGGTAGCGGGTGCAGGCATTGTAGTCTTCAACCGAAAAAACACCAATTGTTCGTTTGCTGGCGAATCCAGTCACGCGTCTTCTTAATGTCTTTCCCACAACCCTTAGCCAACAGAATCTTCCCGTACAGTCGAGCCAAAAGGCAAGCCCTCAAATGATTTTCTCAATCGCACAGTCAAACCATGCTGTACGTTTACTTCCTTGGACACAAGTTATATTTTGCAGTTTCTGGTGAGGACAAAGTGTTGTCACTTCCTCCTGGAAGTGACGAATGAACGGAAATGGGATCAGAAAAGGATTGATCCAGAAGTTCCACTGTTGGGGAGTGCAGAGACAAGATGGCCGTTTTGTCTGGCCTTGCGGATTCTGAAGCGGTCTCCGATTCTCCCTTGTTGGTTGTTTCCAAAGTCTACCGAAATTGTGGGCCACCCCAAAAGCATACTGACTATCGGTATATATATTTACTGTAAGCCCTTCAGAAAGTTCACAAGCTCGAGTTAACGCTATAATTTCTGCGGCCTGCGCAGAATTATGCATAATTCTTTTAGTTTCCACAATCGTGTTTAAAGTAGTGACGGCATAAGCAGCCGTGGATGTACCGTCTGGAAGTTTAAAACAAGAGCCATCACAAAATAGCTCTCCTTGTGGGCTATTCAAAGACGTGTCTTTCAGATCTGCCTTTAGTCTCTGCCTTTAGTCTCCTGTTCTGTCATATAAAGGCAATCGTGTGACGTATCGTCACCATCAACAGTATCTTGCGAGACAGGTAAAAGTTCAGCCGGATTTAATACACAGCACCTCTAAATTTGAATGATGGGGGCAAACAAGATTAGTTCATATCTTGTCAATCGTGCAGAAGTGAGGTGTTGCGTTTGAGTTCTATTCAATAAAATATCTACAGAGTGGGGTACCATTAGGGTTAACGCATGACCCAGGACCATTCCCTCACTCTGTTTTACAGACGCAGCAGCAGCAACAGCGCGCAAAGATCTTGGCAAAGCGCATGCTACAGGATCAAGGGCGGAGGAATAGTAACCGCACGGCCTATTCTTCCCTCCATGCTCTTGCGTTAATACAGCCAAAGCACATCCATCACGTTCATGCACAAACAATACAAAGGCCTTGTCATAATTCAGAGTTCCTAAAACCGGCGCTGAACACAGCGCGGATTTGAGCAAATCAAATGCTGTCTGGTGTTCCAAAGTCCATGGCAATGTCAAAGAAATGCCCTTCTTTGTCAAAGCCAGCATTGGTTTAATCGTTAACGAAAAGTTAGGGAACCACAATCTACAATAAGAAGCCATACCTATCAAGGCTCTAACTTCTTTCTGCGTATTTGGGATAGACATGCCAGAAATAGTCTTTATTCGTTCAGGTGTCAACCGTCTTCCCTCCTTTGACAGGAGGTAGCTTAAATAGGCGACCTCCTGACAACAATATTGGAATTTTTTAAGTGAAGCTTTGTGGCCATGTTTCGCTAGGTGACAAAGCAACAACACGGTGCCTTCTTTACAGGCGCTCTCAGAATCAGCATCCAAGAGGAGGTCATCTACATACTGTAGTAATGTGCAAGTAGTAGGCAACTCGAGAGTATCGAGCTGCTATTTCAATGCCCTACTATAAATACTTGGACTCTCAGTGTACCCTTGGGGTGCACGAGTGAATGTAAACGAGCGTCCACCTAGGGTAAACGCAAACAAATACCTGCTATCCTTGTGTATGGGAATACTGAAAAACGCGTTTTTAAGATCAACAACGCTAAAATGAGTGGCAGAAGCCGGAATCATGGTTAGTATCGTTGTAACATCAGGTACAATAGGAAATTGAGGAGCCACCATTTTAGTTAATAGCACGTAAATCAATTATAAAATGAAAGGGAATCGCATTATCACCTTTTTTGTATACTGGCAAAATAGGGCTGTTACATAGGCTACCCGTAATTTCCTCAATCACTCCACAATGTACAAAATCAGAAACTATACATTTCAAAGCCTGTTCGCCTTCAACTGAGATCTTATATTGCGGGATGCGAGGCAATTTTACTCCATGTTTCAAAATAATTTTAACAGGTTCAATTTGAAGAATGCCCACATCATTATCGTCAATTGCCCATAAGCATTCTGGAACATTACTAAATTTTGGCGGTAAAGGTCGAGTCAAAAACTGAGAGGCGAGTGACTGCTGAGGTGAAATTGTTGACCGAACTCCGTCCGGAGAACAATGTATTACTGCATGCAATGCTTCAACAAATTTAGCCCCAGCAAGTTCTCCCCACACTTTGTGGTAAGTAGAAATGGACACTGTTCCGTGAAGGGACCCAGTGTTATCGGTACCGGCAAAGAGACCGGACAAACTACAGGTGTGCCTGAAAACCCTATGGAAACGTTGGACTGCCCTGACAGGGGAATATTTGGAACCCGTGTATGATCAATGGAACATTTCTGTGCTCCCGTATCTACTAAAAATAGATGCTTCCTATTTCCCACCGCCATCTCAACGTAGGGGCCTTTCTGATGAACGGGAATAGGCATAGGTTTGAAATCCTGCTTCGGCCAATCCTAACGAAACAGAATATTATCAAAAGGAAGCTCTTCAGAGAGGTACGTGGCAGAAGGGTGATCTAAAATGTTTCTATTATCCACATTCGAAACTTGCTTATCTTGTGAAGGAGGTTGCTGTGATTCTGGTGCAAACTGACCTCTGCCAGGGCCCCCTGCACCTGGGCGACCTCTGGATCGTCTACCCATGTTCCCAAATGACCTTTGCTGCAAGGTCGGACATTGTGCGCGCCGGTGGGCTTCCTGCCGGCAATAGGCACACTGGTTAATGGTTACCGGACCCAAGGGCGCACTTCCCTGTGGAATGTACTGACCTCTAAATTGATTACCCCCTCTAGGGCTTCTAACCATCTGTTCTAATAAAAGTTTTGTTTTCAGGTCACCCTTTTTTTCTCAAGTTTTTCCTTTTCAGTGTTTACACGATTTTCATAGTACTGAGCCATATGCAGTACTTCTGATTGAGACTTCGCCTGCCAAGCGCTTTCAGAAGACATAGGGCCTCATTACACGGATGGCGGAGAACCATGGCGCTAATTCATGCCGGTAAAATACCGGCACCGCCTTGGTGGAAAGGGGAATTACCGCCCCATTCCAAGGTCGGAGGGGCGGTAATTCCCCCTTCCACCATTGCCCTTCCCTTTCCCATTTTTGCCCCATAGGGCATAATGGGAATGGGGAAGGCGCTAATTATGGTACCGCAAATTAGCTCCCTGGGTCCCTTTGCGGGTTGGTTTTTAACGCCTGCAAAAAGCAGCCGTTAAATTACCCAACCCGCAAAGGGACCTCGTAGTAAGGCGGTAAGGATTTACCGGTACCGGTAGAACACCGGTACCGGTAAACCCTTACCGCCATCCGTGTAATGAGGCCCATAATCTGTAACTGGATGTCAGGCAGCAATCCACGTGCAAATTTGTCGACAAACAGCCTTTTCCCTGACTCTGTGCCTAAGTCTTGTCCACTGAAATCTGAGAATACCTGCTCGAACCGATTGAAAAAATCGGTAGCACCCTCAGACTTTCCTTGGACACAGGCCGTAAGCTTGTCCCAAATGATTCTTTTCTCAGGAACCATAGTTTTCAATTTTACAATAATTCTATCAGGCAAGGTTAATATCACTTGAGGCGGTCGTTCGCCAGCTGGTCTTTCTCTATCTAGCCTAACCATGTTACCCCATGTATCTCCCAACCCAGGTATGTCATCTATAGTCCTGATCTGTTTCCACAAATCGACTGGTAGGAGTACGGGAACTAATAGGTCAATATCACTTAAGGTGAATACCAACGACTGTAAGACCGACTCTATTTCTTTATAGAATCCGGTCGGATTCTTTCTTATATCGGGAATGGATTGTTTTATGGTGTTCACTTCCTGTCTTGAAAATGGGATGTGAACAAACTGTGATACGTAATGTGCAGGAATTTCCCCGGCGACTATTCCTCGTGCAGCATCAGCCGCAATCTCAACTTTCGGGACAAATGTCAGAGGGACCTCTCTCATAGGCAGCTGAGAAGTAGGCAGCTCCGAACGCTTGCTAAGCAACAGAGCCAAATCAAGCGCTAGGGCAGTCGAAGAAGTATCAATCGAAAAAGCTCTCTTATAAACACTCAACAATTCTGCGGGACAACAAATCTTAGTTTTTACACACTCATCCTGCAGGTACTCTACCATCACCTGTATCACTTTCTTCTGCATTTCTAACGTATACTGACTATATGTGTCATATACTTCATATGGAGTTATCGACATATCCGAAATCCATCTTATCGCATCCTTTATAAAAATTTGCGCTTCCTCACCTTTTAATTCACGGCGAGGAGAAAACCGTCTCTGTAAGTACATAATACCTAAACTACCACCATCTGCTTCCTCATTCTGTAACCCTTCCAAATCCTTCCTATACTCAAAAATCCTCTCAACATGCTCATATACCTTCTCCGCAGTATCTCTGGACAACGCTAAGGCGTTCAAATCCTGTAACCCCTGTGGGAAATCTTCATTGTTCAATCTATTGCACATTATACTCAAATGAGTCCCTAATCCTTCAATAAAAACATTTTTTTCGGGAATGCCTTTTAAATTTTCGAGTGTGGAAAAAACATCAGCTTGTTCACCCTTCTCCATACAATGTTTAGCCCAAGCAATCAATTCACTCTTTTTGTTTGGGGACACAGTATTACGAGTTACAACCCTTGGTCTCGCTCCCTGGTCTACTACAAGTGATGCAGAATCACTTGGAAGAAGAAGAGTAGGCACATTCTGAATATCAACAGGTGGAGGCAAGGGGGCAGGCAAAGGAGTGACGGCTGGAAGAACAACAGGAAGAACAGCAGGGAGGACCGGAGGAACTGTAGGAGGGGGAACAACAACGGGAAGGGGCAAAGCGCCAGGGGGAGGGACGTACGGAGGTGGCGCGGAGGCATCAGGCCTTCGTTCATGCAAAAGTCTATTAATCAATTCATCTGGCATATGAAAATCTATTGAAGGGTAGATTTTCTGAATGCCTAATTGAAACGCCCTGTCCGTGTTCCTAACTGACTCCAATTGTTTATTTTGGTCATATAACCGTGCCTTTTCGACACTTGTCATATGCCTACGCATATTTTTCTCTCTACTCTTCTGTTGCTGCAAAGCTTCTGTTTTCCAACTATGTAACGCGTCAAATGCTGCAGGTCTAGCCTTTTTCTTTACTAATACAGTCTCTAAATATTCTATACGAGGGATTTCAAAACTACCATTGGTTGGCCACCGAAGATTAGAATTATGTCTGGTCTGTCTGTGCCAAATGTCATTAAATGCTATACTACCAAAGCCTTTCTTACAGTACATAGTACATGCCGGCGACCCCTCCTGTGGTGCGGGATGGCTATCTTCCAACGATTGTCTGTCGCTGCGGAATAATGCCCTAAAGCAGGCAGACAATTTCCCAGGCATATCAAAGTTCTGGTGTTACCTGGTTAAATAATTGTGCTCGCGAGTACAATGCTCCAAATTCAAATTGTCAGGGTTAGATTAAGAATCGGGACACGATTCACCTGATCAAAGGACTGGGAGGCCCGATCGGGTTACTAAGGACCCACGTGTCTGGTGATTTTCGCCAAATTTACCCACCTCGATACATGGACCCTCGTCAAGACGTCGTCTCGGGCTACAGTTCACCGTTCAGGGATCGGATCGTGCAGTTTCGTCGAGGAATTCGCTTCTCGTCTAGAGTGGCCGTTTCTGTTGGCACCGTCCGATCCCGGTCCGATAGCCGAGCCAACCTTCAACGAGACGAAGTCAATCTTGAGGGTCCCTATTCGGGCGCCATCTGTGGAATCAGAAAAATACAATATTACGGCTGTTACACCAAGCAAAGGAAAATACACCGACACGGGCTTGTAAAGATTCCCAGAATCTTTATTACAAAACTGAACAGTATTGCACAAAGCACATAAATAGCTATTTGGCTGTCAATACATCAAAGAGACCACCAGCAGGGTTCAATGTGAGCAGTGAGCAGAATTTGCTAGCTGGACATCAGCGTATTTATACAGTTTGTTATAATGGTGTCCAGCCTCTTACTAGTTAATAATACATTGGGGTAGGTTCACGCCAGGTTCACTTTCCTAATTTACATATCTTGTGCATGCGGTTTACTTTTGAATACACTTACTAACAGACATTATTATTCTCTAATTTAATGTTACACTCTTTACATATTACTTTAATACAAATCAAACAAATGTTTTGCATGTCCTATTTGGATTGCATTATTGTTCTTGTATACTTGTAGGTTAACATTGCTAATTCAAGCAATCCCCTGATCCTGAGGTCAACAAAGGACAAGGTCTACATGACCCTAACATGTAGCCTGAAGGCAGGTTGGACATTAACCCTCCTACAGAGGTTGAAGAGGTTAAGGCAAGAACAAGAGCACACGAGACGGCCATTTTAGACTACAGGGTGACTTTGTACAATAAACTAAAATGGCGGTTTTAACCTAAAATGGAGGCTCGATTCACTTGGGGTCACGACCTTGTAATACAGGTTTCCTCGCAAAGCGACTGGGCATGGGCCAACATATACAATGAGGACGAAACAATACTATATCAGTTCTAACAGCAGTAGTCTGTTACAAAATCTTAACATTTACATATTATCCATCTTAATGTTACTCATGTTATCTCTATCAGAATAACGACACCCGACACATGACTGATTCTGCCTCAACTCTACCAGCCTTTCATAGAAATCAGATTGTCAGAAAAGTTGCCATTTCATAATATCCTCATCAGAGCAAAATGTAAGGCAGGTTGGACACACCTGACTTGCGACTTACTGATCCCAACCCCACCGGCCTTTCTGAGGTCCTGGCATCCAAGGATGTTTCCTCATTTCATATCCTTCTCCTGCATGGTACTAATCGCCCCGGGTCATATCCTCCTCCTGAGTGGTACTCATCGCCCCGTGTCATATCCTCCTCCTGAGTGGTACTCATCCCCCTATTTCATAACCTCCTCCTGAGTGATATTGAACTCCCTGTTTCATATCTTACACCTGAGTAGCACATATCTCTTTGTTTCATAACCCTATCCTGAATGGTACTCATCTCCTTGTTTCATATCCTCCACCTGAATGGTACTCATCTTCCTGTTTCATATTCATCTCCTGTGTGGTACTCTCTGTTTCATACCCTCCTCCTGAGTAGTACTTATCTCCCCATTTCACATCCTCTGACTGAATGGTACTAATGGCCCTGTTTCATAGTCTCACCCTGAGTGGTACTCATCTCCTTGTTTCATATCCTCCTCCTGAATGGTACTCATCTTCTTGTTTCATATTCGGCTCTGTGTGGCACTCGTATCCTTGTTTCATATCTTCCTCCTGAGTAGTACTGATCTCCCCATTTCACATCCTTCGACTGAATGGTACTAATTTCCCTGTTTCATAGTCTCACCCTGAGTGGTACTCATCTCCTTGTTTCATATCCTCCTCCTGAATGGTACTCATCCTCTTGTTTCATATATTCCTCCTGAGTTGCACTCATCTCCCCATTTCATAACCTCCTCCTGAATGGTACACGTCTCCTTGTTTCATATCCTCCTCCTGAATGGTACTCATCTTCTTGTTTCATATTCGCTCCTGTGTGGCACTCGTATCCCTGTTTCATATATTCCTCCTGTGTAGTACTGAGCTCCCCATTTCACATCCTCCGACTGAATGGTACTAATTTCCCTGTTTCATAGTCTCTCCCTGAGTGGTACTCATTCCCCCTCCTGACTGGCACTGGCACTCATCCTCCTGTTTCATAACATCCTCCTGAATGGGGCTCATCTTATGTTTTCAAATTCTGGTCCTAAATGGTACACACTTCCCTGTTTCATAACCCCCTCCTGAATGGTACTCATCTCCTTGTTTTATATCCTCCTGGTGAATGGTACTCATCTCCTTGTTTCATATCCTCCTCTTGAATGGTACTCATCTCCTTGTTTTATATCCTCCTGGTGAATGGTACTCATCTCCTTGTTTTATATCCTCCTGGTGAATGGTACTCATCTCCTTTTTTCATATCCTCCTCTTGAATGGTACTCATCTCCTTGTTTTATATCCTCCTGGTGAATGGTACTCATCTCCTTGTTTTATATCCTCCTGGTGAATGGTACTCATCTCCTTGTTTTATATCCTCCTGGTGAATGGTACTCATCTCCCTGTTTCATATCCTCCTCCTGAATGGCACTCATCTCCCTGTTTCCTATCCTTTTCGTTGTGGAAACTGCAACAGAAAAACGATGTAACAAGGAACCTGGGGCTCACAGCCAGGATTTTCCCCTTGACTTAACCATGTGATCCTCGTCAGGTCACTCAGCCCAACTGTGTCGTATTTTCTTTGGCTTATTGACTCTTAAGGATGCACTACACAAAAACTCCTTCACACATGTTTGAACAGACTAAAGTATTTGCTCCATGTACAGTAATATCAATATATCTACTAGACTACAGTGCTTGCTCCACATGTCATAATACTATTGATGATGTAAATAGCGCATAAGGGAAGCATACCGTAGCTTGCTCATGGCTCCTTTGCATGTGAGCCATAGTTCTCCCATGACAGAACATTGAAATATATTGTGCACTACAATGTTTGATGGTCAACGGGGCTTGCCTGGGCCATGGGGCTTGACTGTGCAAGAAGCCTGCCAGCTAATTTGTGAGTGGGGTGGTCGGGACACACTGGATTTAGGAATGAGGGATGCTTGCCTAGACCTGCCACACAGTGCTTTAGTTTTACTGACCCCGCTCTCACCACACAGAACATATGTGGACGGCTCCTGTGCCCACGCGTGCTTCTTGCTGTGGGGGCGGGGGGTCTAAGGAATGCCTGTGGACCCCTTGCTCACTGTGCCTTAGAGAGGCTCGGCTTCACCTCACTGATGAGACCCAACAAGGCCAAAACATGTGTCTGGGTTTCTGACGGTCATCGTGTTCAGAGGAGAATTGCCGAGCATTTCGGTGCTAGACTGGCCTTGTGTGTGGCACCAGTCTGATGGCAAATGGGGACCAGTGAGTTAAAAGGGTACAGTGAGTACAACCTTGCTCGTAGGCCCTCAGGAGTGGGCTACACCCCCGACAATAGATTATTTGAGCCATGTTCCAGCTCAGTAGAGGGGCTCCCCCACCTTTGTAATTACCTTACAAATTAGAAATACATGTTACATTCTGTGGACTCAGCTACTTAGGGATGCTGGAAACAATACCAGTTGGTGCATGAGAAATGCCATTCCTGAGAGAAAAGCAGAATTAAATCAAGAAGAGAAGGTTGTAAGTCTTTGAATTATTAATAACCCCTCTCATTGCTCTGGGCAGCCTTCAATGCCACAATTTCTTATCCCGTGTGTACCGTTATGTTATGTTGATTTATACCGCGCACCGCTACCACCCAAGGGCAGTCTCCAGGCGTTATGGAAGGGGACCAGCCATATTGTACTTGTAATTGGTTATGTATAACATACCCAGAGGTTTCTAAGTGCATTCCCGGGGATCGAACCTGTGTTGCTCCATGTCGTCTTGCTTCCAAGGCGAGCATGTTGCCCCTGAGCTATCCTCCCGGGACGACCCATGCAAATGCAAATACAAATATGCAAGTGATCGGCCTGTGAAATGAAATCCCCCATGCAATCATACCCTTACCCATCCCAGTTCTACTTAATCCATCGCACTCAGGATAAAAGGGTGAGTCGATTCCAGCACAGCCCTACTATTCGCTACAACACGTGCACCTTTTATTTTACGCTAGGCATTCCCAAAGAAAGTTTTGAGTCTTGTCAAAATAATATAGAGCTAGCCTTGACACTGTAAAACCTTTTCCTGCTGCCTGTGGAAAAAAGACCACCATGAGTCTTGCTTCAACAATGTATGCCAGTGCTTCCGACTTTGAAAATTAGGTATGCCCAAAGAACCTTCTGAGTCCAAACTTTTTATTTGGGGTTTACAGAGAGGAAAGCTTCTTTGGAAGCAATAGAGTTCGGGAAACATATGAGGTAAGAAGGGGTTGTTGCAATAAACTGCATGGGATGTTCTGGCCATGGTTCTGAGATGTGGAACATTAATGCAGCAATTCTAGGTGTCACCGCGGGATTGACTGAAGAGTACATTCTTCAGTTCCCTTCTGAACTGCAAGGGGATTGTCGTGGACCGGATTGCCACCGGGTTAGTGAGAAAAGGCTTGACCAGATATTATATGCTAGCATTGCCACTGTAACATATTCTCATGTTGCTTGTGCAAAAAAAGACCAGCATGAGCCTTGCCTCAACAATATAGGTCTGCACGCCTTTCCTTTCAATGTTGGTATGCCCAAAGAAAATTCAGAGCCTTGTCCAAATAATATATGACAGCCTTGCCACAGTAAAACATGTGCATGCTGCTTGTGACGATAATGGTCTTTGCCCTAACAATGTATGCCACTGATATACATGTGAATGCAGCTGTAACTGTTTAACTGAGAGAGAGGAGAGCTTTGGTTTTCCTCTTATCTGGTCCACCATCTAGGTCATGTGGGATGGCTCCTGCTCCCACTTATCCCAGCTGGGAGACTAAATAAAAGCCCTGTTGGGCAGCTAGAAACTCTGCTTGCTGCTCTCCATCTGTTGAGACGGGGTGGCAAGAGGCAACGCAAGGTAGCTGATGTTATCTGCCTCCTGAAGATGAAACGCCTTACTAGCTCATCCAGGAGAGCAACGTGTGACCTGCAGCTTGCAGACAGCTCTCTGCAGCTGGCGGAGGAAGCAACTGAGATACCTTACAGCTCACAGGCATGCTATATGCTGTGACTTTACCCACTTAAGGGTGGGTGAAAAAATAACAGTTGGTATATTAGAAATGTCATTCTGGAGAGAAAAGCAGAATGTAATCAAAACGAAAACGATGCCAGGCTTTGAATTAATCATAACCCCTATCACTGCTCTGGGCAGCGTCAGATGCCATCATATGACTTTGGCTTGTGTCACGGAAAGGGGCAGTCCAGCATGCACAAGAACACAAGCAACCCCAGCCACGTGTTGACCTTCTCACCCAGCAGTACGTCGATATGGAGGACAGGCTGGAAAATGCCAGTGGTTATGATTGTTTCAAAGCCTTCCATCATCATTTGTTCGTTTGGGCTGGAAGCGGAGGGTCATTAAAAAAAGAAGGCCCAGGCAGCGGGTCACCCACAGGTAAATCCATGTGATGCCACTTCCTGTGGCGTCATACTGTGTGAGATCACTCTAAGTGATCACATAGCATGACATTGCCCGCGACAATGGGAGGATAGCTCAGGGGCAACATGCTCGCCTTGGAAGCAAGATGACATGGAACAATACAGGTTCGAACCACGGGTCCACGCTTAGAAACCTCTGGGTATTAAGCGCATTATAAACAACCTATCATATCATATCAATGGCTGCACCCCCAGACCCCTGGTGAATTAAAAATTATGCACCCAGGGTCCCTGAGAATTATTGACTTGTGATAAACTCAGGACATGTGACTTATTCTGCCCCTCTCGAGGTATAGGCTTGATAAATAAAATCTCTCTGTGTCATAGTGTACCCACCCTCGCTCTATTTAAGCCCCCACACTCAGAAGGATGAAAGGATGAGCCAAAGACGGCCGCCATGACACTAACTCCACACCAGCTCTACCGGCCATTACAAAATGTCCGCCTTTCAATACTATACCTATCGAGCACTTTCTTCAGCTCTAGTCCCTTCGATGTGTGTGTGTGTGTGAGTTGAGAATCTCCCGAGGAAACGTGCCAATGCACCGTGCTCCGTGTGCCCCGGGAGCGAGGGCCCATCCCAGGGTCTCCCCCCGCTGTGAAGCTGGGATGGGGGGCGAAACGATGCTCCTGCACTCAGGGTACAAAGGGAGTTTCCCATCGGAGGATAAGGGCGCGTGGGAAGCAGAGCGAGGAGTAAAGAGCGACTCCTGCAACAGGGAAATGCTTTCTCGCCAGACCCAAGCGGATAGAACGCGCCACCGCATCTGCCGCGCGCAAAGTGCCGCAAGTGCGCGCCGGCGCAGCGCGGCCTCCCACAGCCATCCCGCCTCCTTAAAAGGTTTTCCCTATCCCCTGCGGGGTCATCCCGCTGCCTACCCACACACAGCCGCCCGGATCTCTGCCAGGCCCGTGCGTGTGTGTGTGCCCAGCTGGCAGAGGGGCCACGGCTCCGCCGCCTTGTGGCCCTCTGGGCCTACTGCGCGTAGGAGCCACCGCCACCATGGCAGATGGAAGCCGGCCATCCCTTCTTGGTGGCGGCAGGGATTACACGAGAAGGTAGTGCCCGGAACTCATGTGCCGGAACTCATGTGCCATGTGGGTTACAGACAAGGCACGTTTCCGGACGAGGTGGGAGGGAGACTTTGCTCCAGAAAGCGGCAGAAAGGAATTTCCCCATAGGATTTATTGTATATATATATACATTTTAAAGCGCTCACGCGCTCACACAGCCTGCGGGCATGGAGGCGCTGTTACAGGAATTGATTCTTTTACTTGCGTAGTTGTTTTTTTTGTTTTAGTTGCGTATTTATAACGTGCTTAAATACCTGAAGGTTTCTAAACGCGGACCGTCCTCTTGTTTCCAGGGCGAGCACTTTGCCGCTGAGCTGTCCTCCCGGGATTGCATTGAGGTTTTCATTATTTTAGGCAGGCGCCAGTTCTGAAGTTTGTCTGCCCGGCTATCAGGTTGCTGCTGTGCCCGACTGAGACAAAAAATGGGTCCATGGAAGAAAACAAAAAAGTAGCCCACGTTCCCCTACGGCGATCCATGAATGTTCACCACTAACTCATTGGGAAAATGAAGGCAAATCAAATTGTGCATTTTAGAGCACCTTAGAGCAGCAGCATTGATCAAAAGCTACGAACTGCACTAAGTCATCAAACTGGTACAAACTGGCACAGGAAAGCAGTCCGCACAGCCCTGGTGTCCTGTAGGCCAGCCCAAGCCAGGCCTGCAAACATTATAATAGGACGAGCTGTTCACTTTGGAGTTATTGTACCACACGAGCTTGTGATATACCACCATGATCTGACACTCACTTATTCCCCACACAGAGGCGGTGATAGTATGATGTCACGACCTGCCAAAAAGCCTCCTCTTGGCACTCTAATTAAGCAATATAACCCGAGCGTCGGGGGCATTACCGACTCAGGTAATGGCCCGGTGCCCATAGGTAAGGCCCCGAGCGAAGCAAGGAACTTACTGAAGGCCCCAGGGCATTACTAGAGTCGGTAATGCACCCGACGCAAGGGTTATATTGCTCTTAGTACCCCGGCCTGCACAAATTGCGTGACCGGGGCAATAAAAGCTTTTTTTTTGTCCCGAAAAATATAGAAAATGGCCACCGCCATGGAAAGGGAAAACGGAGTCCGTTAAGCAGATCCATAACCCAGGTTCCGAGTGCCAACCAGTCCCAATTGGGACCTTTTGGACCCAGTCCTGGCGCCATTGGCACCAGGCTCATAAATATGCCCAGTCCCAGCGCTGGAAGCGCCGGGCTCATAATGCTTGGGTGGACTTACCTGCAGCAGACCATGCTGCTTACTTGCCTGCCAGTTGAGCCTCTGATCCTCTTCTGTTTGGAACTACTTTTCCTGTTGGGTGGGGCTGGAGCCACTCCCTAGATTCAGAACACTGGAACTCTTCTGGAAGGCAGGAACTCTTTTTTTACCAGGAACTCTTTTCTTACTTAGGCGTGGCTGTGGAAGGAGACAACTAAGCACTACAGGAGGCTATTTAAACCACACCCGGTGGATGAATCTTGCTTTGCGTTATTCTGCACCCTCTGCAGCAGAACGCTCATCGTGTCTTCTGCATCCGGTCCTGGGCCTAAGGAAAAAGGCTTACCATCCTGAATCCAGTCTTCAGCAACACCTATAAAGACAAGAAAGAACAGGTTAGCATTCCGGCATCTGAAAGGCAAAGGCTTACCTACTCTTCGTGCGCTCCGGAGGTCTTCACACTGCATTCCGGCATCTGAAAGACAAAAGCTTACCAACTCTTCGCACGCTCCGGAGGCCGTCGGCGCTGCATCTCGCATCTGAAAGACAAAACAAGGTGCGTTTAAAGACATTGGGGAACTTTAATACTCACGTGCCATTACTCCTTTCCACATCTAACCCAGTGGGTATCCCGGCACCCTACAGCCGCTCCGAACTTGTACCTGCAAAATAAAAAGACAGTTAGAGCGCTTTGTGAAGCTGGCAACAAGCGCTTACTTACGTGCTTCCAGGCGCTTCTATTCATCACACGGGCTCCATCTTCAACTCACTTCAGCCCGTCATCCGCCATCGCCGGAACCCTGCAAAACAAGAGACATCATTATTAAAGACTTTAAAGACATTTGAGTTACTCGAAACTTACCGTTCGTGCAGTAAACGACGGACAGCAGTCCTCTGAAGTCAAGAGGCCTGCGCTACCTATCCAGTGAAGAAACTGGCTACAGCACCCTGCCCCGAGGCAGATGGAGAGCTCGGCATTCACTTACCTAAGGTGAGAGCGTTAACCTGTGGGGGTCTACAGGAGAGGAGAAGAGGAAAGAGATAGGGACACCCCAATAACCCCAGTTCATTAACCCCGTATTTTCTATCTGCAGACATCTTACTCTGCACGTCAGGCATACAGGGCACAGAGGTCCAGCCCAAAGAGCCAATCGGGTGCTGCACATCACCTTTGAAGATACGGTAGTCGCCCAGTCAAGACCGGCGCCTCTGCGAGAATCAGGTGAGCGTTACAGAACGCAAAGCCTACCGCAAAACTCTCGCCCAGGCGCTATGGAAACCTCGGATACTGACCACCTAGCCCGGTTACTTGGGGAACTAAGGGCAGAAGTGCATGCAGCTCGTCAGGAAACGAACGCTCTAAGAAGGGAACTAATTATTTCCAAGGAGAGAACAGATGATCTTGCTAGACAATTGCTACAGTCACAAGCCGGACAGACCCCGCTGCCCGCATCAGGGGCAAATCTTCCTTCAACATCCTCTATGAATCCAGTGCAGATCAACCTACCTGGGAATGTACCTCTGGCTCTGCCCGAACGATTTTCTGGTGACCCAAAGAGGTTTGCGGTATTTATCAATCAGTGCCGGTTGCACTTCTTATGCCGGCCAGCAGCCTTTCCAACTGATCAAGCTAAAGTAGCTTTTGTACTTTCGTACCTTAGTGGCAATGCGGCAGACTGGTCGATCCCTCTAGTTAATTAAGATGATCCGGTTCTCCATGATTTTCAAGCCTTTCAGCTTAGTATGGAAAAACTGTTTGCAAGACATGCACAGGGGCAGGCCTTGGACAATGAGCTTCTTTCGTTGCGACAGGGTAATCAAGACCTTTTGGCTTATATTGCATCTTTCAATAGACTAATAGTGGAAACTCAATGGCCTGAGGACAAAAGGATTACGCTGTTTTATAGAGGTCTATGTGGAGAGCTCAAAGACGTTTTAGCCCAAGTAGTGAATCCCCCACAAGACTGTTCGGATTATATAGACTTGGTCGTTCAAATAGATCACAGACTGCAGAACAGGAAGGCCGATCGTTCCAAGTTTGATGCTCGAGTATTTTCCAAACCGCCAACTCCTTCCAAAGGAGTAGACTCCGGGGAACCCATGCAAATAGGGGGTCTGAAAGGTCCTCTAACACAAAGGGAGCGGGAAAGGAGAAAACAGTTGCAATTATGCCTATATTGCGGAAACTCAGGGCACTTTCTTCGAGACTGTCCGGTGAAACCTGCCAAGAAGGCAGTAGGAGCTGCAGTTACCACAGTTACAAACTCTGAGCAGGGAAACAACCTCGCCCGACAAGAATAGAGGTCCTCTTGCCGAGCGTGAAAACCAGTTCCGTGACCTCGCATTTCGTGATACCTATGTCCTCATTAGCCCTGATAATCCGGGTCGATTACATGCAATTGAAGCTTACGTCGACAGCGGTGCCATCGGCAATTATATGGATCATGAAATGGTTTTGAGGATGAATCTAACTCTTTGTCCCAAGGATGTAAAGGACGTCATTACTACGGTGGATGGTACGGAGATAGCCTCCGGGCCAGTAACGCACACCACTCAAGAGGTGACGCTAGTAAGTCAAGATGGACACCATGAGAAGATCGTGTTCGATGTGATCAAGGCCCCTCAGTTCCAGATTATTCTAGGAATACCTTGGTTAGAGAAACACAATCCTCTGATCGATTGGCGAGCAAGAACGGTCCAGTTTCCAGAATGTGTCTCTACGTGTCACCCTCCACCTGGTGTTGCACTGGCAGCAATTTCTTCAGAGACTCCCCAGTTACCTCCCGAATACCTAGAATACCAAGATGTTTTCCGGAAGGAGCAGGCTAACTCTCTACCTCCTCATAGGTCTTATGACTGCCAGATAGACCTGATACCTCGATCTACTCCTCCTTGTAGTAGAATTTATGCCCTCACCGAGCCTGAGAACCTTCACCTTCGACAATACCTGGATCAATACCTGGCAAATGGGTTTATTCGTCCCTCCAAGTCCCCTGCCTCTTCAGCTTTGTTCTTCGTTCCAAAAAAGGAAGGAGACCTTAGAACTTGTATCGATTATCGCTCCCTGAACCAGATCACCGTTAAGAATAGATATCCATTACCTTTGATCCCTGAACTCCTGGACCAAGTCAGAAAAGCATGCATATATACAAAGCTGGATCTTAGAGGAACTTACCACTTGGTACGAGTAAAAGAGGGCGATGAATGGAAGACGGCCTTCCGCACCAAGTATGGGCTATTTGAATATCAGGTCATGCCCTTCGGACTTTGCAATGCCCCGGCCGCCTTTCAATATTTTATGAACGATGTCCTCAGAGAGCTCATAGATGTGTGTGTTGTTGTTTACATCGACGACATTCTCGTTTATTCTTCATCGGAATCTGAACATCGGAAACACGTGAAAATGGTCCTCGAAAGATTGCGTCAACACAAACTTTTCGCTAAGTTGGAAAAATGTGTTTTCAACGTGACTGAAGTTGAATTCTTGGGATTCATATTATCACCTGGCGGAGTGCGTATGGATTCAAAGAAGGTCGATGCAGTTCTCAAATGGCCATCACCATCCTCCGTAAAAGGTGTGCAAAGCATGTTAGGCTTCGCTAACTTTTACCGCAGGTTTATCCCCGAGTTCTCTCGAATAGTCCAGCCCATCACTGCCTTGTTAAAGAAAAACAAACGTTTTGAATGGTCTACCGAGGCGGAACAAGCTTTCCAGGATTTGAAGACTAAATTTATCTCTGCACCAATCTTAAAACACCCTCGCCCCGAACTCCCCTATATCGTGGAAACTGATGCTTCAAGCCTTGCCATGGGGGCAGTTCTATCACAAAAGGACCCGGTAACCAATCAGTTGCATCCCGTGGCATTTTGGTCCCGCAAATTCTCGCCTCCTGAAGTCAATTACACGATTACTGACAAGGAACTTCTGGCTATCAAGTCTGCCTTTAAGGCTTGGCGGCATTATCTGCTGGGGGCCCGACACACCGTTACTGTGATTACGGATCACCGAAACCTGCAATATTTGAAAACCGCAAAAGCCCAATCCTCTAGACAACTCCGTTGGGCATTATTCTTTGCTGAGTTTGACTTCATAATTACCTATCGACCTGGTACCAAGAACGGTAAAGCCGATGCCCTTTCTCGGATGGGAGTGGAAGAACACTTGATCAACCCTAAACCTGTACCAATCATTCCCGAACAAAGAATTCTGGGTGTAATCACCACAGAATCCATAGAGGAAGTTAAGGATAAAGCCAGGCAACTTGTAACTCCAGCAGACATACAGAATTGGCATCTGCAGGGAAAGGACTTTGCAGTAAAGGACAACTTATTGTATTTCCAAGAACGATTATACCTACCCAGCACAGATTTACAGAAAAAAGTAATCTCTTGTTATCACGACTCTTTAATGGAAGGTCATCCCGGTATAGCCAAGACCTCAGAAAAGATCAAGCGCTACTTCTGGTGGCCGTCTTGGAAAAAAGATATCAGAGACTTTATAATGTCCTGTGGAGTATGCGCCCAAAACAAGAGTCAAAAGGAAAGACCAGCAGGCCTCTTACGCCCTATTGACATCCCACCTCGCCCTTGGCATACGCTTTCTATGGACTTCATCACCGATCTACCTCCATGCTCCGGATACAATACGATTCTAGTAATCGTGGACTTATTCTCCAAGATGGCGCATTTCATTCCGCTCAAAGGCTTGCCAACAGCAGCAACTCTGGCCCGAGAATTTCTTGAAAACATCGTCCGACTGCACGGTTTTCCTTCGGTTCTAATTTCGGATCGAGGTAGTCAATTTATTTCTCATTTTTGGCGAAGTTGCTGTCGGTCGGCTCAAATTGATGTGAGACTATCGACCAGTCACCACCCTCAGACCGACGGACAAACCGAGAGGACCAATCAAACTCTGGAACAGTATTTACGCTGCATGCTGCAACAAACTGAAAAAACTTGGAAAGATATCCTTTGGATAGCCGAGTATGCCTACAATAACTCTGTCCATTCGGGAACTGGGAAAACCCCGTTTTTTCTTTTGTACGGCAGTCACCCTCGAACCTCGGAGTTGGATCCCCTCCAAGATCTTGAAACACCAGCAGTAGACTACCTGCATTCTACAATCACCCAAGCCTTTAAGGAAGCTGTTTCTCACCTTCAAAGGGCTAAAGAACAATACAAGAAAGGAGCAGATCAACATCGGAAGGAAGCCCCTCACTATCAAGTAGGGGATCAAGTCTGGTTATCCACCAGATATCTATCTCTAAAAGGGCCACGCACATTCAACCCAAGATACCTTGGTCCCTATTCCATCACTACCATAGTAAACCCAGTAGCGGTCAAGTTGGACTTGCCCCCGCACATGAAGATACATCCGGTCTTCCACGTCTCTCTATTAAAACCCGTGCAACCTCAAACCCGACTAACCAAATCTCCAAAACCTATCCTAGTTGATGGAGAACTCGAGTTTGAAGTCAAAAGCATTCTGGACTCCAAGATCTCCAAATCTAAACTATTCTACCTAATTGACTGGAAAGGCTACGGCCCCCAAGAGAGATCCTGGGAACCTGCTGAATATGTCCACGCTCCTCGCCTAATCAAAAGATTTCACCGAACATTTCCTGACAAGCCAAAACCCCCGGAGAAGCCCGGTTTGGGAGGGGCCTTGAGGGGGGGTACTGTCATGATCTCTGCTTCCAAAAGTTCAGGGTTTTCCCAACTCCCTTGGAAGCAGATCCATAACCCAGGTTCCGAGTGCCAACCAGTCCCAATTGGGACCTTTTGGACCCAGTCCTGGCGCCATTGGCACCAGGCTCATAAATATGCCCAGTCCCAGCGCTGGAAGCGCCGGGCTCATAATGCTTGGGTGGACTTACCTGCAGCAGACCATGCTGCTTACTTGCCTGCCAGTTGAGCCTCTGATCCTCTTCTGTTTGGAACTACTTTTCCTGTTGGGTGGGGCTGGAGCCACTCCCTAGATTCAGAACACTGGAACTCTTCTGGAAGGCAGGAACTCTTTTTTTACCAGGAACTCTTTTCTTACTTAGGCGTGGCTGTGGAAGGAGACACCTAAGCACTACAGGAGGCTATTTAAACCACACCCGGTGGATGAATCTTGCTTTGCGTTATTCTGCACCCTCTGCAGCAGAACGCTCATCGTGTCTTCTGCATCCGGTCCTGGGCCTAAGGAAAAAGGCTTACCATCCTGAATCCAGTCTTCAGCAACACCTATAAAGACAAGAAAGAACAGGTTAGCATTCCGGCATCTGAAAGGCAAAGGCTTACCTACTCTTCGTGCGCTCCGGAGGTCTTCACACTGCATTCCGGCATCTGAAAGACAAAAGCTTACCAACTCTTTGCACGCTCCGGAGGCCGTCGGCGCTGCATCTCGCATCTGAAAGACAAAACAAGGTGCGTTTAAAGACATTGGGGAACTTTAATACTCACGTGCCATTACTCCTTTCCACATCTAACCCAGTGGGTATCCCGGCACCCTGCAGCCGCTCCGAACTTGTACCTGCAAAATAAAAAGACAGTTAGAGCGCTTTGTGAAGCTGGCAACAAGCGCTTACTTACGTGCTTCCAGGCGCTTCTATTCATCACACGGGCTCCATCTTCAACTCACTTCAGCCCGTCATCCGCCATCGCCGGAACCCTGCAAAACAAGAGACATCATTATTAAAGACTTTAAAGACATTTGAGTTACTCGAAACTTACCGTTCGTGCAGTAAACGACGGACAGCAGTCCTCTGAAGTCAAGAGGCCTGCGCTACCTATCCAGTGAAGAAACTGGCTACAGCACCCTGCCCCGAGGCAGATGGAGAGCTCGGCATTCACTTACCTAAGGTGAGAGCGTTAACCTGTGGGGGTCTACAGGAGAGGAGAAGAGGAAAGAGATAGGGACACCCCAATAACCCCAGTTCATTAACCCCGTATTTTCTATCTGCAGACATCTTACTCTGCACGTCAGGCATACAGGGCACAGAGGTCCAGCCCAAAGAGCCATTCGGGTGCTGCACATCACCTTTGAAGATACGGTAGTCACCCAGTCAAGACCGGCGCCTCTGCGAGAATCAGGTGAGCGTTACAATAGCTCTCTCATTCACAACCTTATCACATCATCATTGTTTATCTTCTCTCACCACTCCCCTCCACAGAGTCATCTGCAATCTCACCTCTGGTCTACTCACCCATTCATTCAGGTTCCTTGGGACCTCACTCATCTGCATAATCACGGTAAATCAGCCTCACTTTACGTGTTCTCATAAATTGTACATTCTGAGTTTCCACAGTGAAGGAAAACATGACATGATATTCCTCTTCTAATGGGGGATAAGGGAGGAAAGAAATTGGGTGTTCAGTCTGGAATCATCTAAGCCCTATCCCTAGGAACTTCAGACAACAGTGTGAGAAACCCTGTGGTGTCTCACCCGCCAGTCCCTGGGGGTCTGTCATCCAGGTGGCCAGGACACGTCCGTCGCTTTTGAATCCAGTTCCTGGGGGTGGACTAGTGCAGGAGGATCACCTAGATGAGGGGTCCTCGGGAGTGGATGTGGGACACCGAAGGGTGAGATGCTGTATCCCTTCCCAATAACACCTTTTCCCCATCCTACCACGTAGGATAACTAGGAGCACAATCCCACCCCCATTTCCAACACAAACACTTTCTCATGGACAGTTTGCCATGAGCGAAAACGAACTAACACCCGAGCCGTGTGCCTGACATGTCCAAACACAAGGGTCAGGCAGAGTCAGGCAATTGCTGATAATTACACACATCACACTTCCCACACGCATAAAAGACAGAGCATGAAAGCACACTCTGAGCAAGGCAAAACACACGAAGAAGCAGCAATTCCGAGATGGCAGTTTAATATGAGGAGAAAGATGGCAAGACCAGAAAGAGTTGCAAGGAGGAAGTTGCCTGTGGCCTTTTCAGAGGAAAACCGCTACTTTCAAGAACCCTTGAAAGTAAGAAACATAAGACCAGGAATGAAGGTGCATTGTGTGCCGAAGGTGCCTGGGGCTCTCCCGCAACGATAGCCGAGGCTGGGAGGAGCGATTGCTGCAGTGATACTGTCCTTGGCACTGACAACAAAGCCGCTCCAGTAAAGTCAGCACAGCCATTGAGTCGGGGAGACTCATGGCAGACCGGTCTGTGTTAGAACAAAGTTTGCAAGTGGCAACATTGTACAAAGAAAACCGAGTATAAACTGTTGGTGATGAGCAGCGCAAGTATAATTGCAACTGAAGAAGTAATTTAACTTTGTGATTGAACGTGGGGAGACAACCTAAGATACCACATACAGAGTGGTCCAGCAGGTGCTCACTCGAAGGTCTCTGTTAGGTATCGAAGTGAGAGTGTAAAATTGCGAAATATAACATCGAAGTGGTCCTGCAACGGGTCAAGCCAAACCTGTGCACATTCGTAAATCTTTGATAGCTAACACGAACTGTAATTGGTCCGAGCCCGGCTGAGGGAGACAAATTGAGAAAATTGGTTCTGAGCCCAACTGAGTGGGATCCGGGGTGAACTGTGAGTTACCCAAGAAAAGAATACAAACTTTCATTGGTCCGAACCCGGTTGAGGGAGACTAATTGTTGAAGATGGATATGAGCCCAACTGAGGGAGATCCGGGATGAACCGTGAGTCACCCAAGAAAAGAATATGAACTGTAATTGGTCCGAGCCCGACTGAGGGAGACGAATTATGAAAAGGGGATCTGAACCTGACTGAGGTGGATCCAGGGTGAACCATGAGTCACACAACAAAAGATGTACGAGCTGTAACTGGTCCGAACCCGGCTGACTGTGAATAATGGTGGAAAAGGGATCCGAGTGCGACTGAGGGAGAACCGGGGTGAACTATGAGTCACCTGAGAAAGGATTGTGAAAAGGGACCTGAGCCCGGCGGAGGGGGATTCAGGGTGAAGAGTAAATCAGCCTTTTGTGAATACTTGGAAAGGTACTTTTCGTTTGTTTGATACAAGAATCTGAAGCAAGGGACTTTTTGATAACATAGGAGACTTGGGCATAGATGGCCCTGATGCTCGTACTGGAACTGTGTCCTCGTGCCGAAGAAGCCCCAGAGTGTGCTATGCTCGAGTGAACCGCTTTGTCCCATGCTGAAAACGTGGGGAAGGGAGGTCAACGGCCTGAACATCCTGACTTATCATTTTGTGAACACTTCCTTCTTTACCCCACACTATTTGTGAATTAGCGGTAAGGATTGGTAATAGGTTTTTTAGTATAGGCCCTTTTTATTTTGACGAGACTCCACTAGGACTGTATTATTATTATTTGATGGTTGTAGCTGGCTCCCATTTTAGATTTAGGTTTAGATAGGCGTTTATCACACCCTTGAGAAAGTTCAATAAACAACCTTGAACTGTGGTCACTTGTGTCTGTTTTACTTTGATTCCATGCCTTCCTTACAACAGCTACGCCCAACAGCCCTGGCTGTTAGCAGAGAGATTCCCAGCAGAGATGTCTACAGGGGCCCTGCTCGAAGGAGAGGCATCCTCCACAGATCTCAATATGATTGGGGCAGCATAAAGGAAATAAGCAGTGATTTCTAGGGAAACACACTGGCTAACTGACAGATGCAGCATGGCCCGGTACAATCCCATGGCTGTGAAGCAAGCCTTGGCCTCTATGGCTGGGACACACTGCGATATAATGGTGCTGGGGAAAACCCAGTTGGGGAGTCAAAGCTCCATTGGATATGGTGCATGAAGACATCAAGTGCGCTTCGGTTAAAGCTGGTCAGTCATTTATTGGAGTTGGTGGCCCGGAGCAATCCCTCACCACCGACATTGACTGGTATTTCAGATGCAGCTAAGGCAAGGTCTGCAAGAAGGGGGCATCTGCAGAGGGTGGCAGCAGTGGTCTTTTCCTAAGCACTCCCCAGTGTGTGGGTTCGGGTGCTAGCACTGGGAGCACAAAGGAGAAGATGAGGTCCAACCTCTGGGTATTAGGTGCGTTATAAATAACCTATCATATCATATCATATTGGGAGACAGAACTCAGGGTTTACCCTTAGGTCGATGTATGCAGAGAGAGCTTAAGCGGCCGCGGCATAACTGTCCACATTCCCAATGATTGGCAACGACAGGAACAGCTTGTGCACATCTTCGCCAACCAGATGGCAAAGTATGGAAGGCTTCGCCCCCAGATCTATTTCTTTAGTGGCTTGTGGCCCACCCAGTATCACCAATAAACCCTCCTAGGTGGTGAAATTGGGAAGTTGCAGCAGCTGGAAATGCTTCAGGGTCATGTTAGCAGTGGCGTCTATATCACACATGCCTGTGCCCTCAACTAGGGTATAGGTTGGGCGGTCGCAGACAAGATGAACTGCGTGCAAGAGTGGCTTGGTGCATTTAATAAGGCTAGCCCACATTGCTAGTTGCATTGGGCCTCGAGAGGTCCACTTGGGCACAACTAAATGCAGGACTAAGCAGGATTAGTACCTGGCGAGAGCCAAGGAGAATGCAACACGCATTCTGATTGGCTCTTGCTGGGTCGTTACCCGGCCGGGAATCCCTCAGCCGGAATTCCACGAGCATTGTTCCTGGCGGGGGCGTGGCAGCCCCTCAGCCAATGAGGAGGCTCGAAGCGGGGCCATCCCCGCTCCGAGCCTCCCTGCGGCTGAGAGGCTGCCCCCCCCCCCCCCCCCCGCCGGGGACTCGGGTCAGTCTTTTTTTTTATTCCCTTCCCTCCCACCGCCCCCCCAACTTACCTTCTTGTTCCTGCATCCCCGGCAGGGGAACGAGGGAAGCCTCCAGCTGTGTGGAGACTCGGAGCGGGGCTGGAGGCTTCCCTCATCCCTCGCCAGGGAGTTGGGAAAACCCTGACCTTTTGGAAGCAGAGATCATGACAGCTATTAGGAGTGAGATTGAATAAGTGTGGGGCAAATGGGTTTCAATTGTGGCTAAGTGGGAGGGTGGCTGGCAGGTTTGTCGATGAAAGGCTTGCAGTGAGTGACACTGAATAAGGAACAGAGCGCTTACATTGGGACTCAGTGAGAGGAAAAGAGGCAAGGTTATTGTAATGTGATAAGTGTATGGGGGAATGAGTGAGTGGCAGAGTGGTTAGATGATGGCTGAATGAAGGCTATTTTGCAAGTGTGCAGATAGTGTGCGCTTTGAGTTGAATGTGGGCGAGAGAGGGGCGCAGCGCTTACATTCTGAATGCCTGAGGGATCACAGGTTTATTTGTTGATACGTGATGGATCAGTAATGAGTTTGAATGAGTGAGGGGCGCAGTGGCTCGATCGTGGACGAGTTTTGGGTCCATGGTGGGTCTGAATGAGTGGCGCTGCATTTTGAATGTGTAGATGTAAGAGTGGTGATGATGTGGAAACCGCCGTTTCTGTCTTTTCAATGTGTGGCACCCATTATTTTGTTGAGAGATTCCATGAATTGTGGTGTATTTCTCTCATTTTGGGGCCAGCATGGGGTCAGCGAGGATTGTTGAATGCCAAAGATGTCCAGTTAGTTCTGAAATATAGTTCCGTCCCCTGGGGTTCCATCCCTTGGGATTCCTTCCAGTGTGATCACTTTAAGTATGGTTCCATGTCTTAAAATCGCGTGGACACAAAATATTGCAGCAAAAATGCAGTGGTTTTGCCGCCACAATCATGTAAAGGACACCCCCGCAACCCAGGACCTGTTATACCATTTAAGGGAAGCGGTGGACACCCGCACAACCCCCGCTCCCTTTAAATGGTATAATGGGGTTCACCTTTACCGGGTCAATTTTTGCTGGGATTTCTTTTACCGTATACATTTAAGTATGCCTTGGGTGGCTAAAATCTTCTCAGCGTTTAGTGTGATGGGCTCTGTGCTGGTTGCTTTCACTGCATTTACCTTTGGATACCTTGAGTATTCATCCATGAGTACCAGGAGGTGTTTGAGTGTTACCACACAGGGACCCAATGTCTGTGATGGTTGCTATCACTGCATCTACCTTTGGATACCTTCAGTATTAATCCATGAGTACCAGGAGGTGTGTCACCACACAGGGACCCATAGTCCGCACTTGGGCTCTCCCATGGCCTGCACCTGCTCTCCGAGTGTAGATTGCAGTAGAGTGGTCCCCTGAGCCGGTACTTTGCCAATGGGTGCTAGGGCCTAGGATCTTCTCTACCAGCTGGATGAGTCATGGAGAACCCCACTTTTTTCTCTCAGGCGAGCTTTGGTCTTCGCAGCACTTGGGATTGCTTAGTGCACCAGTGAGATACCTCTCGGCCTCAGGGAAGCTGGGGTGACACTTTGCATTCCTTCCGGCAGGAACCTTTCCTCTGACGGAGACAGGTCCTTTGGAAAGGTCACCATGACTGCAAGTGCTGCTTGAACCTCAGGTGGGCGGATACTCAGCCGATGTAGTAGGGTCTTCTACTGTCCAAGGGTCGCCATTTTGATTTGGCGGCTCACCATTTTCTGTGCATTTATGCTTGGGGGAGCTCTCGGTCATCAGGTGCACATTCCACTCCCCGTTGACTGCTTCATGGACATCTTAGGCGGTGTTGGTCTCAGCCAGGCCGGTCGTCTAGTTTCAAAACTGTGCCTTCAGATATGGAGCCTTGCACGTCTCCTTTCTGACTGGGGCTGAAGAGCAGTGTTTTGAAAGATGGGCATAGGTGGTTTATGCTCCGTGAGGGTCTTGAATCCCGCTGCTCGTAGGTGTAAATATGGGATTGGGTGAGTCCCTACAGTGCTAGAACTACATTAAGTCCCCACAGGGTGTCTTTGACTGTAATTTCAGAGTCGTTCTTCAAGTCAAAATACACCATTGAGAGCCCATTCGGAATCTGTTGTGGCTTTAGTAAAGTTGCACAGCGGTTCTGTGAGCGTTTATTGGTTTAGAATGAATGGCCGGAATAATTAGCATGTCGAGGAAGCTGCATACCTGATGGACAAATCGTGGTGGAAGGACCTCTTTGATGTTTCTCACTTTGCTGGGATCTGCTGTGATGCCGTTGTGGAAGAATACGTTGAATGAATCCATTGTCAACAACCTTGATTCGGTCGTTGAAGATCTCACACTTCTTCTGTGTAATCAGAGCAGATCTGTGAGCCATTGCGACTCACCGACTTTGCAGGTGCTTCTCTTCTCTTCTCTTCAGGAAAACCCAAGGCTGTCATCTCTCATGTTGATGACACCTTCATCTGAGCCTTGTATGGTAGCTTGAAACACCTTAACAACAGAGAATAGTCCAACACTGTGGTACCTGTATATTCCTAATTCCACACGTGTGGCGAACGTCTGGTTGGGCAGGTACAAACCTAGGAACACGCATTCTCGTCCTGGTCCCTTTGCCTTTCCAGTGACCACTATGGGTGACCTTGCACTCTGTCAGTGATGCCAGCCTTCTCGCGGGAAGTCAGCTTTCCCTCCGCCCTCAGTCGCAGGTGGGAAAGCACTCTGCGTTGTCTTGTAGTTCGGGATTAAACCATGCAGCTGATTTGGAGCATCAGGTGGTTGTCCTTCAAGCTGACAATCCTGATGCAGATGCCTTCACACTCTTCCAGTAGGTCATCTATGGCAGAGACATTGATGTATATAGAGAACGTGATGAGGTCCATCCTTCTGCTTTGCATACCCAGCCTTGGTTTCAAATACCTTTGCTTGGTCTGATGACCTGTTGGGAGAAGACAACAAGCAGCGTAATGGAGTTGGTACAAGCAAATATATTGTAGTGTTGGGGATGGTGTCGAAAGACTGCATTTCTTTAGGGGCGCAATGCGGACGGATGTACTGAAATGGACATGGGATGACATCCTCACATCACAAGGCTTGCAGGCCCTGTTGGTTTATGTCGTCAACTGCTTAGATGTCGTATCCCTCCTCAATGCTGGACAAACATTCATCAAAAGCCTGGTTCGTCAGAGAGTGCGTTCACCCAAAGTGTAACTGATGACCTGCAGAGTGACGCAAGGCTTTTCTACGCTGCCGGCAGGTGTTAACTAGAGCAGGGCATCTGCCTTGCAGTGCTGTGGCCCTCGGCAGGTGGCCGCAGAGCTCTGGGGATGAGGCTTGCCCTTCGCATTCCGAGCCGCGATCAGGAACTTAACACTTGATTCCACAATGACAGCAGAGTCCTCCTTTCTGGGACATGGCCCTGTCCATGGCAGAAGCTCTGGTGCCTGCCAGTTTGGAGTCTTGAGCCATTTCCAGAATGTTCCATACAGAGATTGTGGGTTCCTGAAGAATGCACTCTCTTAGAACACCTGGAGGTGAAGATGATCTTGGGCTTGGAGTATCTTCCAGGGCTTGAGAGACAGAAATATGTAGACATTGATCGCCCTTGTGTGGCATGTTATTTCTTTATTGACAGAACTTGACCCCCATCTCCCCCACCCACTACGAGCAGTTGTGTTTTGTGGCCCTGGTGAAGGCAGAACTTTGTGAAAATACATTGACATCCAAGCCGAAACTCAAGTTGCCCTTTTCTAATTGATTCATCTTTTGAGACACACGCTTGTTATTTATGACCTGTCATGCCCAAGGGGTGGATTAATTCACCACGGGCGTAGACACTTTTGGTTCATCGAGGTGGCCCTGGGCCAGGACCAGACATGAATAATTACTGCCATTCGCATATATATTATTTCTTGTTGAATATTGTCCAATTTTGTTTGTTTCAATACAGTTTATCTTTGTCCACATGTTTGTAGGATTGTTTAGGTATGACTGCAGAATGGGTTATGTGTGTAGGGTCAGGGTTGTTTTTAGTGCTTAGGTCATATGTATCATTCTTATTTTTTTCCTTATTTTGTTATGTTCTGATCAAATTGTTTTTGTATATTCACAGCTTTTACATTAAATTAATGTTGATACAGATTGCTCACAGAATATGTATTATTAAACTGAATGTTTGCACGGGACCCCTTTGTTTGTTGGCATGTGGGCCACAAAAATACAGCAGGCTGAGGTGGACTTTTGATTGTATGCACTTCATATTCAAATTATAATAATTGTGTCCTAATCAGCCGGTTGGACATAAAACTGTAAGAATAAGCCACGCCTGGTTGCGGCACAATGGCTTCTAGTGTCACACAATTAGATAGATTCATGTCCATGTTGAGTTGACAAACAATGGTCCTCAGTTCCACTCTGTACAATCTTAAGTGCATATACAGAATGCATATTACGTTATGAAGTAATGTAATTTTATAGCATACATTTTCTGTTTGATTTACATGGTGGTTTTGATTTGTTTACACTTATGTCTAATACCTTTTTAGTGTGTTTTAGTATCACAACTGTTTGTATGCATTGATATCTGAATTATGACTGTTGGCATACATTCTGTTTATTTAAAAAGATGTTTTGATTAAATATGAACATCACTATTTTGAAAAAAATTGCGATAATGTTGACTGTTTTATTTCAGTTACTTCACTTTACGGATAATTTATATATCTGTAAAAGTGATGTCTAAGTGCTAATTTGAATATAGGTTCTTGGTCTCTCTTGTTTTGTCACTTTCAGGTTGAGGATGGTGTACCTTCACACCTCAGCCACAGTGCTTGGTTAAGCTTTGAAGCGTTTTCCCTTCACTAGGAACTTGCTCATGTATGTTGGGAACCCACCTTTAGTGAGTGTCACACAATTATACAGCCACAGAATTTGATATCATACTGGTGTCAACTTTGTGCACAGTGCTGAGCTATGACACAGCTATGTCACGGGAATGTGTATTAGTTTACTGGCCTGTTTTTCTCCACAACAGCCATGTGGGACCATGGCCAGGAAGCTGCCATTTAATCCTCCTGAAAGAAGGGAAACACCTTCCTCCAAGGGCACAGAAACACTCACAGGAGGTGTCCTGGGAATAGATGCTTCAAAGAAAGCACCGACATAACAAAGACTGTCTTACACCAGTGTGCTGACAACTGCAATCCTTTGAAGTCAGAGGCTAAGAGAGGGGTCCAAACATCTTGGCTTCTGCAGGTTCTCTACAACCTCCTGCCCACCCCATTTCCTGCAGACAAATCACTTTGGGTATGATGTCGGAAGGCAAAGGGCACTTGTTAAAACAGCCTGGATGGAACTACTTACAATTGGCTTGCTTTGGACCAATCCCCAGTATCTATTTGCCTTTATAAGATGTGGACATCCTCTTCTTAGTTGATTCATCGTTGGACTTCAAGTCAAGGAAAATATAGTCTATGCCAAAGCCCTCTGCTACAGAGGAGAAGACAGAAGGCTCCAAGGAAGAGGAAAGCTCTTCTCCCTATGCATGCCAAGAGCACATTTGGATTGAAACCGCTGTGTAGACAAGGTCTGGTGAAACTGAGGCACTTGTGCCTAGGACCCTACCAGTGGAGGTGACAGAACCATTACAAGTGCTGTGATAGATCAGAATCAAGAGACGGACAAGGTGGCATTGTGGTTGAACATTTGTTTATTCAAGATCCCGAAAAACCTTTACTGTCCCTAAGTCTAAGATTCCTGGTCATACTCTATAAAGAAAATGATACAAGGGGGCTCATCAGGATGTCCATTACAAACAAGGAAGTCCTCCGTCCAGAACCAGGGGAATTATTGAACCTGAAAAATCGAAATTGGAGAAAAAAAAGAGACGAAAAAGAAAAAAATGAAATTTGCATAAAATTGTTGAAAAGGACTGTTTATTTGGCTGCCATTTTTGTGAGCTTTTTAATACCTGGAGCTGCCTTCCTATTTTGAAAGCACAAGTTTTTTCCACTATTGCCTGCTTATTTGACTGTTTATTGGCCCTTCCAAGATGGCCACCGTGGTTTTCTTTGTTGTGTAGGCAGGCTGTGCTGAACCACCTCTCCCTGTGCTGCACTCCCATTGGTTGCTGAGTGTTTTCTTCCATCCAATCAGGCACCGGCAGGCTTCAGCCGGCCCTCTCAGCAATGGCCCACTTTTAAGGCCCCTGTCTGGTCCGTGTCCACTTCCAGAACGCTAATTGCGGTCCTCCCTGCACCTCAACCACAATAATGCTGCCACCTCACTCCTCTGAGAAATTCGGACTGCCTTGACTTTGCCTCCTCCAGAACTATGGGTGTTCCCTCCTTATGGACTCACTCCTACCGCCTTTGACTATCACTTTTCTTTCTGCTTGTTACTCCCATGTTGTCATCCTGATTCGCAGTGCTTCCTAAAACCCTTTGCTAACATCCGATTCCAAGATTTAAAAGTCAAATCTTCCTGTTTTTGCTTTGTTCTAAAAAGTCAAATCTTGCTGTTTTTGCTTTGTGCTAAAAAGTCAAATCTGGCTGCCCATTGCGAAATTCTCTGTATTTTGCTTGTATACTGTTTCTTCTCTGTAACGTGCCAGCTCAGTGACCTCACCACTCTCTTTTGTCCCACACCTACCTGCCTTAGCCCCCCCAGTATCTCCATCCTCTCCTCGCTTCTCCCCAATGGCGCTTTCTGTTTCTCCTATCTTTTTCAACTGCTTCTCCATTGACTATCCTTCCCTTCTCACTAAGTCTGGTAGGAAGAAGTTCAAAAGGGATATCTTGGCCTCTAACCCTGGTCTTCCTATCGCCAACACCTACTCCAATGCTTCTGCCAGACAGACCCTCACCGACATCCTCTTTGTCGTTCCTTCGCCAGATCTATGGACTCCTCATATGGTCTCTGTGCTCTGCCCTATCTCCTCCTCTCACATTAATGGTGGCACTCGCTGGGAAGTTCTCATGGCTTCCTTCGACTCCTCTAAAGTCCTCATTAATGTCTACCTAAATGGCACTGTCATGGTCCAAGGCCCTCAGGGCAATCTACTCCTCGTTGACAGGCGCTTCCCTCGCCTCATCAATTTCCTCTCATCCCCTGCTGTCCCCTCCTCTCCCCCCTTGGCTACCTTGCCCTCTCTCTCCTCCTCCTCTGCCCCTCCTAGGGATCTTTCTCCTCCACAGGGTGTACCTCTGATCTGTACCCCTCCCCAGAAGGTCTTTAAGGCTGGCAACCTTCTTCATATTGCCACTCTCAACTCTCGCTCTGCTGTCAAACACTCCTCTGACATCTGCCACCTCCTTGAAGAACTAGACCTCGATGTCCTTGGTCATACTGAGAAATAGTTCACGACCAGCTGTGTCACAAGCTTTGACACTCTCCTCCCTGATGGCTACAAGATCCTCTCAGCACACAGATCCTGCCGGGCCGGTGGGGGGTAGCCCTGATCTCTCAGCACCCAGATCCTGCCAGTCCGGTGGGTGGGTAGCCCAGATCTTTCCTGAATGGATTCCTGCCTCTATCATTCCCACTCAGACCTACTCCTTTTTTTAATGCCTTGTCTGTAGGCTTTCTCTCTTGCCTACCCATTCTCTTACTGTGGTTACCATCTACCGGCCTCCTGGTCAAATCACCTCATTTCTCTCTGAGTGG
Source organism: Ambystoma mexicanum (assembly GCF_040938575.1). Taxonomy (NCBI): domain Eukaryota; kingdom Metazoa; phylum Chordata; class Amphibia; order Caudata; family Ambystomatidae; genus Ambystoma; species Ambystoma mexicanum. The sequence goes on along the minus strand of NC_090926.1, from coordinate 1,238,209,260 downwards.
GCAGACCTCTCCTCCTCCCTCCTGGCCTCTACCACTCAACTCCTCCTCCTCGGTGACCTCAATATACATTTAGACTCTCCTTGCTCCTCCTCTGTACTCTTCCGTGACCTCTGCAACTCCCTCTCCCTGTCCATCCTCCTCTCTGGCCCAACTCACTCTGCAGGGCACATACTCAATGTCTTGATCTCTTCTGACCTCCCCCTCTCCATCCCTCTGACCACTCCTCTCTCCTGGAATGATCACTCCCTCCTCTCTTCTCATCTCGCCCTCTCTTCCCCCCAAGCCAATCCTACCCCAACACGGCCAGCTATTTTCTCGGACATCCGGCCCATGAAGTGTGTGTCAGTTGAGGCTTTTGCTGCCACTTTCTCTCCCCCCATCCACCTTTGGCTGTCTCACATCCTGACACAGCCCTGTCTCTGCTCTACTCTTCAATTTCTGATACGCTTGATGCTCTTGCCCCTGTTATGAGGATCCGTTTGAAGTCAACCAAGTGCAATCCTGCTATCACTCTGACCTAGCTACACTTAAACGGAATTGTAGGGCGGCTGAGAGGAAATGGAGAACTTCCTGTTCATCCTCTGACAAACTGGCCTGTCGCCTGCTACAAAGGCAATACCGACTCTCTGTCCTCACCAAGAAGAGAGTCCGCATTCAAGCTCGTGTCCCTGCGGCATCTAACAACTCAGCAAACTCTTTAAAATCTGCAAGGAGCTGGCCAACCCTGCTGCAGTAATGCCCTTGCCTCTCACTTCATTAAAAGAAACCAGGACATCCTGTCCACCCTCTCCACCCACTCCCTTCCTCTCCCCTCTCCATCTGTGCTTGCTGACCCTCCTTTGGCCACCTCCCACCATCCTTCTCATTTTCTCTTTTCTCCCCTGACGAGGTTGCTAGACAAGTCTGATCTATGAAAGCCTTGTCAAAACAGGTTCATCCCTGTTCCTCTAAAACCATCAAGGACCACATTGACACCTTTGCTTCGCCCCTTGCTGATTTTTGCAACCACTCCTTTGCTTCGGGATCCTTCCCCTCCCCTCTGAAGCTCTCCTTTGTGCATCCTCTTCTCAAGAAACCCACAGCTGATCCTTATTGTCAAGCTAACTATCGCCCAATTTCCATTACTCCCTTTCTGGGAAAACTCCTGGAAAAGTTGGCCAGCTCTCAGCTTAACCTTCATTCCAATTCTGTTGGCTGTCTCCATGACCACCAGTCTGGCTTCAGAGCTGCTAGAAGCGTGGAAACTGCGCTCCTGAACATCTGTGAAGATCTGCTCTCCAACCTTGACTCTAAAATTCCCTCTGTCCTCATCCTCCTCGATCTCTCTTCTGCCTTCGACACGGTCAACCATACCATCCTGCTCAACCGTCTCCGTGAAAACCTGGGTATCACTGATCAGGCTCTGGCCTGGCTGGCCTCTTTGCTCTCAGATCGACCCTGCCAGGTCCAACTTGGGTCCTTCATTTCATCTATTTTCCTCTCTACCTGTGGTGTTCCCCAGGGGTCTAACCTCTCGCCCTGGCTTTGCAACCAATACCTAGCAACTCTAGCCCACTGCATTGCCACTTTCTGTTCAAATTTCCAGTGCTACGCTGATGACACTCAACTCATTTTCAGGCTGCCATCTGCCACCTCCTCTCCCTCTCTCATCTCTGATTGCCTAACTGCCATTCAAGATTGGTGTGCCACCAATGGTCTTTGTCTGAATGCCAGCAAGACGGAGATCCTCATCATCGGCACACCTTCACCATCCTTTTCCCTCACTCTCTGGCCGGCCGCCCTTGGCCCTCCTCCTACCCCCACCTGCGAGGCTAAGAACCTCAGGGTCATCTTTGATTCCACCCTTTCCTTCTCTGCCCACATCTGTGAGGTCTCTAAAAAGTCAAATGTCCTACTGCACCTCCTCAGAGGTACTCTGCCTTTCCTCTCCTTCCCCCAGAAGCTCATGGTATCCCAAGCTCTGGTTCTCTCTAGCTTGGACTATTGTAACAGCCTCTTTCTAAATCTACCTGCCTCTACTCTCCGCCCTCTGCAACTAATCGAGAACAGGACTGCGAGACTTGTCCTTGGCCTCAAGCCCTGGGATCGTATCTCTCCAACTCTGAAATCTCTCCATTGGCTCCCAGTGGATGCAAGGATTAAATTCGAAACCCTCTGCATTGTCCACAAGGCTTTCTGGGGCCTGGGTCCAAAATGCCTTCAGCTATCCCTCCGCAAATACCTCCCCTCTCGAGCTCTTTGCTCCTCTACCTCCAACTCCCTCAGGGTCAGTCGTTTTTCAAAGAAACGAGCTGGGCGTAGATCTCTGTCTTTGGCTGGGACCTCCCTCTGGAACAGCCTCCCTGCCACTCTAAAACTTGAGGAGAACCATCTCCGGTTCCGGAAGCACCTCAAGACCTTCCTCTTTTCTTCAGCCTTTGCTCCTCCTCTCCCCTGCTGATCTGTTCTCTCTTGGCACCGTGCACCTGGCCACTCTCTGTCCTCCGGGCCCAGGTACCTGCTCACTCTGCCATCCACCGACTGTCTCCGGGCCACCCCTTGCACTGGGGTCTGTATCTGTACTCATACAGCCCCCCTTTTTCTTCCTGCACTTATCAGACCTACCCTGTCTGCTGCCTTAAACCTAGCACTTGCAAATTGCTGGCTGCACTACCACTGTTTCTTGCCTTTATTATTTATTTATTGTTATTTATCTGTTTCTCCTCTGCTTCACACTTTCCACTTCTCCCCCCTTCCATGCACTTTTCCCCTCCCCCTTCTCCCCTGCACTTGCGCGTTCTCAATGTCACTGGGCCTAGTAAGATTGCTGTTTTGTTCTCCCCTGTTCCCCTCCCTTGCCTTGTCGCATTCTGAAACACTTGTGTACGAGCGCGATAGAAATAAAATATCAGTATCAATATCAACCCTTATCAGCGATTGGACATACCTGAGGTGATTTCTTTGTTCTGGATTTGCTGAATACTGGCCGGTCTCCACTGGCAGCCATTCCACCACCTGCCTGATCTGAACCAGTAGGGGAAACCCTCCGGGGGAAGAAACTCCTTTTCCACAATGCCTGGGGAGTAGAGTCAGGATGATGGTGCCTGGAGGTCAGAGGACAGGAAGCGATGCCTGGAGGTCTTGAGGCAGGATGAAAGCGAGACCAGGAGGCAAGGACTTTAGACCAGGTCCAAGAAGCAATTATCCACAGAGGAAACAGGAATGCAAGGAACAACAGAACACAGGAGCCAGGAGAGCACGGAAGAGAGAAGAAAGAGACAGGAGCGGAAATGGGGAGAGCCAGGGTGAAGGAATAAACAGAAGCGTCAGGGGGATACATGAGCGTTGCAAGGCACAGATTATTGGGAAGAATTCCTCTGTGTAGGCAGCAGCAGATCCTGGCACCAGAAACGGAAACAATGTGGAGCGAGCGGCGGGTGCCATCTTTGGATGGGCAAGGTATCCAGCAGCCAGCTGTCATGTTGGTTAAGAGTCCAGCGGAGCAGAATGTGGGCATCTTGCATGACAATCCATTGCTGAGTTCTGTCCCTACCACTATCAAAGAAACACATAAATTCAATGATGGCACACTTGGGCCTTGATCCCGTGTAAATGACTGGTGGTTGGCTTCTGATCCCCACCCTCATGTGTCTTCCTGAATAGGTTCTCCCTGCCCTGTGTACAGTCTAAGCAAGCAGGCTGAATGGCTCTCCAACCTTGTCTTGTCTGTTTTGTTCAACTCAGTCCAATAAACCTCTCTTGTCTTTGTTCTCAGCTGTGGATGTCTGGTCTGTGTTCTCCCCACTCCGACTCTTCTCCTTGTACTCTTTTCCCCAAAAAGACTCTGGCGTTCTCTCCTGCTGCTACACAGTTCTTGGTCTTTGCCCCACCATGGTTTTTCGGTTCCATTCAACCCACTTTGCTTTCTGGTCTCTCTCACCACGCCTTGTGGTTTCAGGTCTCTCAACCTGCCTCAGGGTTTGGTTGGTTTCACCCCAGCCTGGGGTCTAGTTTCTTTCATCGTGCCTTGGGGACACCAGTTGCTTACCCGCCTTAGTCTTTCGGGTCACTTACCCTGTCTTGTGGTTTCATTTCTTTAGCCCTGCCTTGCGCTCTCTGTTATCTTGCTCCCTTCTGCCTTGGGGCTTGTTTTCTCTCACCCACTTTGAGGTCTCTGTGCTCTCACCCTGCCTTAGGGGTGAGAGCTCCGCCTTGGGGTCTCGGGTCTGTCGCCCCGTTTTGGGGTTTCTTTGTGCCTCGTCTCTCCTCTCCCGGTTCTGTGGAGCCACTGCATACCTCCGTTCCTCGGGCGGTGCACACCAGAAGAGTCAGGGAGTTCGGCCACTGCTGCACCACCTCTTCAGCTCCTTTCAGGTGTTGTGTGTCGGGTGGAGCTTGCCCTCTCTTCTGTCGGGGTTCACGCGGGACACTGGTGCTGGCGTCTCAGTATTCCACTTGCCTGCTTCTTCGGTGGCAGGTGCGCCATGTTGTTCCTCTGGCCTGGGTACTTCTGGCTCCTGTGCTGGAGGGCTGTCAGGGCTTCACAGGCTCGGCTGCGGACCTGTTCACCACATCTGGTGTACACTTTCGTCTTCATGCCACACCTCCCAAGAGGAGCTAACTGCTTCTCTGGCTTTGCAAGTTTCTCTTCTCTCTGCCTTCAATGATGATTGGTTCCTTATCCCTCCCTCTGCTTGAGGGTGGGGGGTTCCAGTGTTTCTTCATTCTGGGCAAATATTGTGCACACATAGGGTTTAAGGCATCAATTTAAGTCTCATATAGGCTATAAAGACATTGGGCCTCATTACAGGTCAGGGGGTCCGGAATTAAAAGTGGCGGTAAACCCGCCGCCACTGTTAATTCCGGACCGCCCGATCCCGAGTCCTGCAGGCGGGAGGTGATCTTCCCGCCAGATCTGACCTGGTGGGTTGAACACCTCCCGCCTGCAGGCGGACGTGGAAACACCAACACCATCACGAGATGGTGCTGGTGTTTCCACTTCCCCATTCCCATTGAGTCCTATGGGACTCAATGGGAATGGGGATTAACACCATTCCGCCTCCGTGACTCCCGGGACACCGGGGCTGTAATGCCCCGGTAATTCCGGGAGTCACGGAGGCAGAATGGTAATACGAGTCCGGCGGTAACCAGGCGGTTTTACCGCCGTGGTTACCGCCGGACTCGTAATGAGGCCCATTGTGTTCTTGAGAATAGGGAGGATTACTGGTATCCCTTTCGGGAATCTCCTATCCCCAGAGAAGGGTGTGGGTCACCCCCAGTGTGATCCAGCTTGCCCAGCCCCTAGGTGGTGTACAGACTAGTGGTGTAACCTCCCCAGTCCGAAACCTGGGTTCATAACAGTGCCATCTACAAACGTTCCTCATTAAGAAGGGCACAGACAGGAAAGGATTCCCCTTGCCCATGGAGATTCTGGTTTGGATCTCCCGGCAACCCAGAAGCTAAGGAACTGGCCGTGGCACTGGTTCTCATCTCGACCTGCTTGTGAGCTGCACTGACTTGAAAATCGCCTGCCTGTCCCAAGCTTTTTAGTGGCACATTGCACTGCCGCTTGGACCGCACCGCGTGTTGGACCCAGTTGACCAGCTCACCAATCCGGTGCTAAATCATGGCCTCAGAAAGCACATACCGTCTGGCTTGATGCTATTGATATCCTAAGTCAAGAAATCAATGGTATTTGAAGAGGCCCTAGCCCCCTGGTCCAACCAGGGACGTCATTTCACCAAAATGCCAGGGGTAGAGGAAGTGATGCAAAGCAATTAGAGCGGCAGAGTCCACTTTTTTAGGGGGCTGTGTGGCTGAGGACTACTACAAACACATGGGTGAAGAGAATGCCACAAAAACAGCTAGCCGCCTACACACGTATTAGGTGTGACTGGTTGCAAACTGTGCTACCTTTCATATCGGTTGAATAATTACGACAGAAGTAATAGAGATATACATCTTTTAATTTATAGAAAACACTCAATAAGATTTATGTTAAAAAAGAGACAAAAATGCATTTTGTTTGTACATAACGTCACGTAAAAAACTTATAGTGGAAATCAATATTTTTAACCAAAAACGATTTTTTTGCACTTAACACAATCATCGTGTACTGGTGATGTTGTGAGGTTAGTAAAAGTGTCAGGTGAAAATTTTGTTGTTGAATGAAACTTCGGAAAACAATTTGTTTGTCCTTGACTCTGTCGACACCAGAGAGTGTGTTTCTGGGTCCTAGCGGAAGTTAATTAGACAAAAGAACAGGCTCTGTAGCTGGTTTTTAAAGATGCTATCAGGCGTGTGCTGGACCCGTCTTCAGGACTTAATATGCAAATGTTCAAAATTGGATGTCAAAAATGGTTTATCGATGCCCTAAAGATAAACAATACAGAGTGACATTTTTGAACTCATCTAGTGAAGGAATTGGAATTGTAAATGTAACAAAAAGTTTTTCTTTCTTTTGAATCAAACTAGTGTTACAATAAAAATAAAAAATAAAAATTGTTCATTGGTTGATTCCCTTCACAAATGGCAATCTAAAAACCAAAACGAAAACAGCCGTATTGGTAACAGGATAAAAGTACAACAGGAGTGTAGTATCTCTTCTATTGGTGTGCACAAGCAACTGGTTCCACTAACCTTTTAATAGCTTGGTTGACATGTGTGGCCTTGAATTAGATATGAATGTGGACGAAATTCAATGGTCCAAACTGAGATCCTTCACAATCATTAGAACTGAAAGAAACAAATAAACTTGGAAGATATTTGTTTCCAATTCTTTGACTAAATTCATTGCATGCAGAATGTTGCTGTATCTATACATTCTCTATGTGTCATATGGAAAACCTCAACAGAGGGGCAGAGAAAACATCTTTGATTTGAACAAAATATCGATTGTCTCAAGTGGCACAACTGCTGTCTGAAACTGCATCATCTAGAGTACATTTTATCCGTGTTATTTTTTAAATGAATGAATACTTTTCAAACCGAGCGAAATGTGCTAGTATTCAGCTTCAGTGGACCGCAGGCACGGTTTTACATGTCCTGTCCCATCGTGTCTGAGTATGGTGGTCGCCTGATCTGTTAATGTAAATACAGAGGTATAACAACCCGTAGTTGTAAAAAAGGGGCTGTCTATCAAAGTTTACACTGTAAATACCTTTGTGCAGGGTGAAGCGCTCTAACTCTTGAACGCTGTTAGTGCTTGGCTGGAGTCCCATCCGGTGACTGCCGAGTATCTGCGCGCTCACATGTCGAGATACTAGACCCGCGTTGTGCATGAAAAAAGATTAAGAGCGTCCGCCATCTTGGAATAAAATATGGCGGGCGCAACCAACCAAACAAAGGCTGGCATGCAGAGAAGCTGATACATTATGTCTGCCATATTAAGACAATCAAAAATTTGTTTAAGGCACGAAGGAAAGGGCAACCTAATTGTCATCTGTAGTTTGTTATAGTTAACCAATTTACTGAATAGATGGTGAAAGGCAGGATCAAAGGTCACATGTGCATTCCTGACAACTGCTGGAACACAAACCTGACAGCAGGCATAGGAGGTTTTCTAATTGTCTGCATCTCTGATTGGAATTATAATAATTGTGTATCCTTGGTAATCAGTGCTGAGCTATGGCAGGGATGCTGTCTGGCCTAGGTGTCTCCACTACGGACATGTGGGACAATGACCACAAATTTGCTTTTTGATCTTCTTGGAGGAAGGGTAAACCTTCCACGCAGGGCACAGGAACCCTCCACAGGTGATCCCATGGGAATAAATGCTTCAAAGGCAGCACTGACATAACAAGGACACACTTACACCAGGGTACTGACCACTGGAGTTCTTTTGATGTTATCCCTAAGTATTGGAATGGGCGGGTCACTGGTAACAAAGTTGACACATTTGAAGGAATGTTTAATTTGTTTGCATGCAAGCATGTCCTAAATAATTACATAATTACGTTGCTCAGGGCAACCTTCCACATCACCGTTTTTTAGCTCGTCTGTGCCATTACAAAAGGGGTCCAGCCCTAAAAACGGTGGTGTGGAAGGTTGCCCAGAGCAATGCCAGTGGTTCAGATTCATTCCAAACCTTCCACCCATCACTTTTGTGCTTACTGTTTGTCTCACTATGTGAGAGAGGGTATGCCCAGACGTGGGTCCCTTGTTCGCTGCGCCATAGGGAACCAAGCTGCACCTCACTGAGGAGGCCCATCAAGGCCGAAACATGTCTGGGGTTGCTTGTGTTTCCGTGCAGAGGGGACCTGGCCTAGCAGTTCGGGGTGGGCTGCTACCATTGGTGGCAGTACCTGACTGATTTGCATATGGCTGGACCCCTTTTGCAATGGCGCAGACGGGCTAAAAAACAGTGGTGTGGAAGGTTGCCCAGAGCAATGCCAGTGGTTCAGATTCATTCCAAACCTTCCACCCATCACTTTTGTGCTTACTGTTTGTCTCACTATGTGAGAGAGGGTATGCCCAGATGTGGGTCCCTTGTTCGCTGCGCCATGGGGAACCAAGCTACACCTCATTGTGGAGGCCCAACAAGGCCGAAACATGTCTGGGGTTGCTTGTGTTTCTGTCCAGAGGGGACCTGGCCTAGCAGTTCGGGCTGGGCTGCTACCATTGGTGGCAGTACCTGACTGATTTGCATATGGCTGGACCCCTTTTGCAAAGGTGCAGACGGGCTAAACAACGGTGGTGTGGAAGGTTGCCCAGAGCAATGCCAGTGGTTCAGATTCATTCCAAACCTTCCACCCATCACTTTTGTGCTTACCATAATACCAGTAATGCCATTGCAAGAAAACATACCTGTGCTAGCTGTGCCCATTCATGCCAGTGTGATGGTGGAGACAAACCCTGTGACGTGCAAGTCACCACCTGTCCCCAAAAGAGAGCGAACATATAGAACATATAGAATAATTAAATTGGAATAAAGTGATATTTTGTGCATGCTACTGCCATATAGAATGTAACACAAGGTAAGGTTAATTTTCCACAATATAGAGAACTAGTTTGCTACATTTAAGGAAGGATTAGGTTGCTGAATACTCAGGGAGGGGATGTACCAAATGGTGGTACGAACAGTTTTACAGGGCCCACATGTATAACAGCATCATAAATAGACAAGAGAAACATCCTTTTCTTCTTTTGAAAGGCTCTGTACAGTACACGGTTAAGAAAGCACAGCATTGTGGTTTAAATAGCTTAAAAGGTATTTTTTCTTCGTCCATGAGTGGTGTCCAGATGATTGAAAGTATCAAGGCTGAGAAGAAAAGAGAGGGTAGCTGAACCTGCACGAACAGACCTTTCTCATGGTTCCAGTTTAGATAAGCAACAATTAAGTTATAGCAGACAGAGGCACGCATAAGTTTAATTGCCAGGTGCACACAGTAACATTGCCAAGGATGCATTAGCAAGATGTATTCGTAGTGCCCCCAATGGTGAAAGCAGTCCAATGCATGCATGAATTTCAAATTCTATATGTTCTATATATTTGCTCTGATTCAGGGATAGATGGGGACTCTGCTAGAAATAGGTAGCATAAATTGAAGGCAAAAGGTTTTATACATTGGCCTCACACTGTGATAAATAGATCATGCACGTCATGATCCAATTAGATTGAGCACCTACAGGCAGTAGGCTGTATCAAAAGGGAGTACGGGACGAGTTGTCCAAGGTTAAGCAAACTGGAAAGTTGTGGATCCCAGACCATCTATTCTCCTCAGCAATGAAGCTCTGACACCGATTCCCCTAACCGTGCACACCCAATCTGCAGCTACTGCGCACCTAACCTGTGGTGACCAAGATTCAATGCCTAAAGGTCAGAGGATCAGTTCCTCTAGTTCCTGCTGCACTATTGTTGTATCGACCAACGCTTGGCCGGCCGATCCTCCTATTCCACCCCTACCCACTTCCTGCCCCCCCCTTTGTCACAGCACTACTATGCTCAACTACGCACGCATTCATAGTTGCAAATTCCCGGTCACCCGACCAGTTCTCTTAATCATACTACTCCATGCCTAATCTTCAAGTATCACCACTCTGCAGTTGCAAGTGCTACCCCCCTATCATCCTGACACATTATGCTGTGTCTAGCCCACTCGCAAGCTACTTGTCCCCTGGACACGCCTGTGTATGACATTCCACACCTCTCCATTCTCCATTTCTGCCACCAGTGTGTTGCCACATCCAGCACCACCTTCCTACTCACCTCCATAAGGATAAGGCATCAGAGTTTCTCCACTGGCCACCAACACTGAATCCACCCAAATATTCTTCTCTACCTCTGCCTACATCTTTAATCCCTCCACTCATCAGGTTCTGCCCTGCCCTACACATATGTCCTGCAAAAAGATAGATGAGTCTTCACTAAGGCTCCACAGACTGTGCCTACATGGGTTCCACCACACCTACAATGACACCATACTCATTCCCCCTGAGCTCTGCTACCCTTATCACAATTGCAGGCACCACTTCCAACCCAGCTATTTACTTAGCAGTTGTTAGACTTCTCAGCTGGCTGCCCCCACTTCCACTGGGTGCCCACTCACTACCACGAGCGAGGGACACCCAAGTGTCATATTGCAAAACGGGCCAGCTGCCAGTGGAAAGATGGCCACCACTGTTTCCTGCTTCCCTCAGCAGCCCCACTCTCTGCCTGAGGCATTTCCCATACCTGGCCATGCTTGGCTGGGGATTGGCCAACCCACACGAGGCACTCATGGCTGGTGGGTTGTGCCGGTGCTGGCCAGGAATAAAGGATCAGAAAAATGCGGCATATAATAAAAGTTGGGATGGTAATTTGATTAGGGGAGTAAAAGGGAATAAAGTGATTAACGCTGCTGGAACATGGAGATGCAGAGCGGAACAGATTATGTTTAAGATTGACAGTAGAGCTGTCGAAGACCCCCAAGTGAGACTGCCGGTAGAAGCAAGTGCACAGAGGCAGAGGAGGGACCAGCCGAGCATGCTTGAGTAAATGAACAAAAACCTAGGGAGTTTGCTCCGAGTGCGGGGCACCCTGTCAGCATTGATTAGGACTCAGTGCATGGGGAAGAGGAGGAAGAATTTGAGGATGAATTTATTGACATTCAGGGTGATGACCAATAAGTGGACAAAGAGCCCTTGAAGGCCTCCATTTCCTGCACCCCCAGTAAATGAAAGAAGAGAATCATTATGCAGTAACAGGATTCAACGCCTGCCAGACCATGTAGCCGTGGCTACAGGTAAAAAGGTATAGCATGTGCCCATGCACATGAAGTGGAGCACACAGCTTTCTTTGTTACAGAAGGGGACGGGATTGGCACACTACATCCCGTGGCCCCAGACAGATAAGGAAAATGTAATAGCTAAACTGCAGTCTGAAACAGCAGGAACGGGCAAATGGATTCATGAACTAGAGAAGAGAACAGCAGCAATATCTCTAGCAGTGGGGGATATGAAGAGTTTATTTGCTTCAATAGTAGGAGATCAAGCAGGCGAGCCGTGAAGAACGGCAGGATTCACAGGGGTAACAGTATATAGTAATCTCCATTTAATTATTGCAGGTGGAACAGATACATCAGACATGACTGGCATAAAAAAAAACAGATGAGGACCCTGTGGAGTATATTGAGGAGATAAAAGAAACGTGGTGCTAAGAAACAAGACATTGTTGGGACAAGAATATTCCAGTGTTTTAGCAGGTTGTATGCCAGGGCCTTCCTGACAGCATGCAAGTGCAATTACGAAAAGTAGTAGGGCTAGAGATGAAACCATGTCCCAAAATATATTTGACTATTGTCCATTATTATAGGACGAAACAGGAGAAGGAAAGAAAGAAAGTAGGAGACAAAGTGAGCGAAGAAGCATAGTTAGTACAAAAGAAATTTGGTGAGAATAGCAGTAGAAGCATCATTGATTACAAACGCAGGAGAGGAACAATATAAGCAGAATTATCAGCAGCAAGGGCCTATGGGATTTAATGGAGGAGGAGGACAGATGTATAATCCCAGAGGGATAGGGAACTTGCAGAGAGGAAGAGCAGGAGAATTTGGACAGGCATATGAAAGAGGATTTGATGGAGGAAGACCTAGGTTTGGTGACTGTGGGAATGTAGGAGGACAATGTTGGACTTGTAGGATGACAAGACATTATGCAAGAGGATGCAGCAACAAAGGGATGGCATAATATGGGTTAGCGCCTTGAGGTTACAGAGGTAGGGCAGCATAAGCTACACCCAAATATCCCCCTCATCAGCAGGCCCAATATTCTTATGACACATCGCAAGCACTGCAGGTGCATATGTTGATTATACATAGCAATATGGGCGATGAGGTCATGTGTCACAGAGGGGGATTTCTGTTGTCAGACATGATTATGAATGCACAGGGATTTTCTGGGGCTATGTTATCGGTTCCTTTTACATAAGTCTTACTGTTACAATTGGGACACACACTCTCAGGCCCTTGCTATATTCACAAAGCACACCAGTGAATATATTAGGTTGGGATTTAATGCGCAAGTTGAACATAACCATTTCATTCACAGACAAGGGTATAGTGTGTTCTACACCAGGCATTTATTATGTGCATGCTAAAAGATGTATTCAAGCATTTTGTAGCCAAAGAGTTATGAGAGAAGTGCCATTTACCGCAGAATGGTTTTCTTATGGAGTACAGGTGTTGTTAGGATAGTTCCCCAGGATAAAAGACAAAGTGCTTCATTACGACTTTGCAAGTATCCTGGCAGCAATTCCGCCAGGATACCACCAAATGGTAATACCGTTAGGAGTATTCAGTCCGGCAGAATTACTGCCAGATCATGAGTGCTGGTAACAGTGCTAAATCTCCATTTCTTGGAGACCCATAGGACTCCATTGTAATTGTAATTGTTTATTCATACAGCGCTTATACAAAGGTGGGGTGCTTCAAAGCAAGAAGGGAACAAGGGAATACATTAGTCATTCTTAGGCCTTGAAGTGTCTGAATGATCTAAATAGTAAAACTAGCATACTAGGCCTGACAGCATTTCTCCTTGTGCAAGTGCATCAAGTGTTAAAGTTTCTACCCAGCTAGGGAGGAGGGACAGACAAAGGTGGGGGTGTGGGAATCAGGACAGACAAACTTAATTGTCCTAGTACATTTAGATAAATCATGCATACAGACAGAGGTGAGACGAAGCAGGGGCTGGGTGAGAACAAACGCATCCAGTCCAACAGGGCCCTGGGTTAAGTGCAGAGAGGTTGCCTCACTCATGGAACGTAAGCCGAAAGTGCAGTAATGCTGAACATATTGCACTGGCCTAGGGGCAATTGCAACGACTGGTGCGGGGGCCTGGGACCTGTAAGGCTCTGTAGGTGCTCCAGGCAACCAGTCAGCAAAAACTGAACAGAGTTATGGAGGAGAGGGAGGAAGGAGGGTGGACAAAAAAGAATAGAGGTTAGCAGGGTAGAGGGAGAGAAGGAGGAAGAGAAGAGGAAGGTCTTAAGCCTAGATCCACTTAATAACCAAATGAGTACTTCCCATCCCCTCTTATGACAGCCAATTGCAACTGAACATCCCACCTCTGCAAAGCGAGTGGTGCATAAAGTGTGCATGTAAAGGCAGCAAGTCCTGGAGTCCCTCTTACTACCTTTCATCAACTTATCTACTGTGATTCAGTCATCCATGTGCATTGAAAAGGCACCCTAACAAGGTACTGACCATTTGTATTGCTTCCCATCTATGCCATGTGTCTGCCATCTATCGGCCACCTGGTCAGATCTCCTCCCTCTCTCAGTGGGCGGACCTCTCCGCTTCACTCATGGCCTCGACCACTCAACTCCTCCTTCTTGGAGACTTCAACATCCACCTGGATGCCCCCTGTCCTCCCTCTGGACTCTTTCACGACCTCTGTGACTCTCTTTCACTCAATATACTCCCCTCTGGCCCGACTCACTCTGCAGGGCACACTCTGGATGTTCTGATCTCCTCAGACCTTCCCCTTTCTGTCCCTCTCACCACTTCTGTCTCCTGGAGTGATCAATTTCTCCTCTCCTCCCATCTCCCCCTCTCTACCCCACAGGCCAAGCCAACTCCATCACTGCCACCCACCTTCTCGGTCATCCGACCCATGAAGCGCGTATCAGTTGAGGCTTTTGCTGCCACTTTCACACTCCCTTGTGCCCCTTTGGCTGACTCTCACCCTGACACAGTCCTCTCCACGCTCCACTCTGCTATATCTGATATTCTTGATATCCTTGCCCCTGTCATGAGAATCTGTCTGAAGCCCAAAGCCAAGTGCAACTCCTGGTACCACTCCGTCCTTGCCACCCTTAAACGCAAGTGTAGGGTGGCCAAGAGGAAATGGCTTGCTTCATGCACATCCTCTGACAAACTGGCCTGCCGCCTGCTCCAAAGGCAATACCGGCTCTCTGTCCTCACCAAGAAGAGAGCTCATATCCAAGCCTGTGTCTCTGCGGCATCTGACAACTCGGCTGAACTCTTTAAAATCTGCAAGGAACTGGCCAATCCTGCTGCAGTCTCTACCTCTCCTGTCCCAGGCCCTTTCCCCGGCCCTGGCTTCTCACTTCATCTCTAAAACTCAGGACATCCTGTCCTCACTCTCCTCCTCTCCCCTCCCTTCCTCTGCTCCCTGCTCTTCCTCTGGCCCTTCTGCAGCCACCTCTCCTCCCTCCTTCTCTGCCTTTCCCCTGTTCTCCGCAGACAAAGTTTCTAGACAAGTCCGATCTATGAAAGTCTCGTCAAAACAGGTTCACCCCTGTTCCTCCAAAACCACCAAGGACCACATCGACTCCCTGGAGTCTTCCCATCCCCTCTGAAGCACTCGCTTGTGCACCCTCTTCTTAAGAAACCCTCTGCCGACCCCTCCTGCCCAGCTAACTATCGCCCAATCTCCATCACCCCCTTTCTGGGCAAGCTCCTGGAGAAACTGGCCATCACCCAGCCTGATCTCCACACTGAATCTGTTGGTTGTCTTCATGACTATCAGTCTGGCTTCAGAGCTGCCAGAAGCACGGAAACTGTTCTCCTGAACATCCGTGTCGACCTGCTCTCCAACCTTGGCTCCAACACCCCCGTGTCCTCATCTTGCCTGATCTCTCTTCTGCCTTTCACACTGTCAACCATGCCATCCTGCTCAATCGTCTCCGTGATAACCTTGGCATCACGGGTCAGGCCCTGGCGTGGCTGACTTCTTTCCTCTCTCACCGACCCTCCCAGGTCCAACTCGGGTCCTTCCACTCCACTATCTTTTTCTCTACCTAGGTATCCCCCAGGAGTCTAACCTCTCTCCCTGGCTGTTCAACCAATATCTGTCACTCTTTGCCCACTGCATTGCAGCTCTCTGCCCCGATTTTCAGTGCTATGCGGATGACACACAGCTCATTTTCAGGCTACCCTCTGCCCCCTCTTCTCCATCCCTCATCTCTGACTGTGGGCCTCATTAGGACCCTGGCGCTCCCGTAATGAATGGTGCCGGTATGGGACTAGCACCGTTCATTACGGGATGCCCTATTATGAGGCCTGCTAGCGGGTTCCGCTTTTCACGTCTGGTCTCACCAGACGTGAAAAGCGGGACCCACTAGCAGGCCAGGATGCTAACAACGGGCCCGTCATTAACGGGCCCGTTGTTAGCATCCTCCCCACTCCCATTGATCCCTATCGGGCTAAAATGGGAATGGGGATTGATTTTTACAGGGTCCAAGAAAAGGGCAATTACCGGGTCCGCCAATGTTGGCATAACCCGGTTATTGCCCTTATATTGGACCCAGTATAAAATCATTACCGGCAGCAGCAGTGCACTTAATAAGGGTCGGGTTACCGTCAGAGTCGTAATGAGGCCCTGTCTGTCTGCTATCCAGGAGTGGTGTGCCGCCAATGACCTCTGGCTTAATGCCAGTAAGACTGAAATTCTCCTCATCGGCACACCTGCTCCCTCCTTTCCTGTCACTCTCTGGCCGGCCTCTCTTGGTCCTCTGCCTGCTCCCACTTTCAAGGCTAAAAAACCCTGGGGTCATCTTCGACTCCACACTCTCCTTCTCTCCTCACATCTCTGATGATTCTAAGAAGTCACACTACCATCTGCACCTCCTCAAAGGTATTTTGCATTTCCTCTCCTTGCCCCAGAAGCTCACCATCTCCAGGGCGCTGGTTCTCTCTAGGCTGGACTATTTCAACAGCCTCTTTCTAAATCTGCCTGCTTCTACTCTCCGCCCTCTGCAACTCATCCCTCTAGAATAGCCTCCCTGCCTCCCTTAAACTTGAGGAGAACCATGTCCGGTTCCAGAAGCACCTCAAAAACTTTCTCTTTGCCTTCTGCTTTTTCTCCTCCCCTCCCTTGTGCTGACCTCCTGGCTGCAACCTGATTTGCACTGGTTACCTGGACACCCTTTGAACATGGGCCCAGGTCCTCCCCTGCCAGTCTCACACACCTGCACTGCCTGCCTGGCAACACCCGCACTTGGGGACTGTTTCTGTATCCCTGCAGTACCCTACCAGCACTTGACACCTGATGTCTGCACTTACCCTTGCACTGGCTACTTGCTGGCCGTTATCTTACTTATTGCTATTACCTATCCCTTGCACTGTACTGCAGTTATTTTTGCATTTTTAAAGTGCTTACACAGCCCGCGGGCTTCGAGGCGTTGTTACAGGAATTGTTTGTGTTTTAGTTGCGTAATTGTTTTTTTTTAGTCTTAGTTGCGTATTTATAACGCTCTTAAACACCCAGAGGTTTCTAAGCGTGGACCCGGGTATCGAACCTGTGTTGCCTAGTGTCCTCTTGCTTCCAAGGTGAGCACGTTACCGTTGAGCTATCCTCCCTGCACTGTCCTCCCCTCCCCATGCACTTGCGCAACCTGAATGACACCTGGCCTAGTAAAATCACTGTCTGTCCTCCCTTTGCTCCCCCTCCCTTGCCTCGTCACGCCTTGAAACACTTGTATAGGCGCGTTATAAATGTCATATCATATCATATCATGTGTTCGGATTCATATCATAATGACCGTACTATACAAAAGCATTTTGCAACGGTTAATATCCACATTTAAATAACTCTTGGGGGATTTGCTGGTATTACCTGCTATTTTCTGCCAGTAGGATGGAGGAATTACCTCCAGGTCTTGTTGGAGGTAATTCCTCCACCCCATCAGCAAACTTGTACTTTGCCGGTGCAGAAAGGTGCTGGTATACGTTATAACTGGCACGTTAATTCCACACTGGCAAAATAGTAATGAGGCCCACAGTGTTAAGATTGCCCACAGAATGTGTGTTTAGGCCAGCAGTGTTAACAGACAGGGAACAAGGCAAAGTGATTACATTTTATGTAGAAGCAGTAGTGGCACCGGAGGACAGAGCAATTTTGTATGGGACAGATGAAGAAGGCTTTGATTGGAGTGCAGTTTTGGCGACTGACCCAGCACTGCGATGAGGATAGCGATGAGTTTATTTTTCAGACAAGCATCCCATATTAATTGAAAGTAGAATACAGAGAGGTCCCCCAGAAAATGCTATTGAACAAAGAAGTATCATCATATTGTTACGAAGACTTTGAGAAAGTGCCCAAAGAATGATGCACTATTAACCCTCATGATGTAGGTCTCCTTAAAAGTTAGAATAACACTGAAGAAAGAGGCAATGCTACCCTGAGTAAAGCAGTATCCAGTATGTCAAGAGAGGCAGATGATGGAATATATGAGGCAATAGCTGCACTGCTACAGCAAGTCATAATAGTACCATCAGACCCACGTAACACCGCTGTGTACCCAGTCAAAAAAGCAAAGGGAGTGTTGTGGAGACTCATGCAAGTAGTATGCCCCTTCAACAACATTGTGGAAGCAGAGTTCCTAATTGTCCCGAACCAAGCTCCAATGTTGGGCACCAAACCTATTAATGCTACTGTTTTTACAGTAATTGATTTGAAAAATGTGGTTTTTTCCATTCAGTTGCATCCAGACTCTCAATATCTCGCTCTTTTACCTATAGAGCACACTAGATTACCAAAGGGGTATTGTGAATCCCATTGGGTGTTTAACAGAGTGTTACAGATGGATTTGACAAGCATACAAACACTGAGCATGGTAATACAATCTGTTGATGTGTAGCACCACTGAAGAGCAATATTGGAAAGTTGCAGTGATGCTCCTAAAGTTTTTGGCAAAAAAGGATTTAAAGTAGACAAGGAAAAAGTACAATATTGTCATAAATAAATAATTTATTTGGGACAAATAATATCAGCAGAAGAAATACGTAATATACCCCGACCAGCCACAGTGAAGGAAATGCAGCAATTTTTAGGATTGTACAACTATTGTCGATCCTGGGTGTTTGGCTACACCAAAAATATCAGACGCCTGTAACAAGGGTTAAAAGAGGAACAGAAAGAGCAAGAAGCACTTAGATGGACAGAAGAGATGGTTGAAGCATTTAATGAACTGAAAGATGCACTCACATATGCCCCAGTTTTGGCAATACCAGATTAGGCAGCAGAGTTTTTCCTTTTCTCCCATTCGAGTGGGTAAGTGATGACGGCTGTTCTCACGCAGAAATACGCAATGGGGTACAAACACCTAACATATTCTAGTGGTCAGTTAGATCCAGTGATGAAGGGACATTTCCCATGTGAGCAAGCATTGGCTGCAGCACGAACAGACCTTTCTCATTGTTCCAGTTTAGAATAGCAACAATTAAGTTATTCTTGTTGTTAGCAAACAGAAACACGCATAGGTTTAATTGCCCGGTGTACGCAGTAACATTGCCATGAACGCAATGGCAAGATGTGTTCATAGCGCCTCCAATGGTGAAAGCAGTTCAATGCACACATGACGAAGACACAAATAGGTTGCATAAAATGAAGGCAAAAGGTCTCATAAACTGGCCTCACATTATAATGAATAGGCTATGCCTGTCGTGACCCAATTAGATTGAGCACCTGCAGGCAGCACAATGTATCAAAAGGGAGTAGAGGACGAGCTGTCCAAGATCAAGAAAACTGTCAGGGAAGTTGGGGCCTGGCGTGAAAATATGAGATGAGAGTGAGTGTGATCGTTTTTGACCAAAGCACCATTTCGATACCTCCTTTGCCACCAGAAGTTAATTGCGCCATTGTGGATAAGTGCAAAATCCAAGGCCACATTAGTAACAGACACCAATCAGAACGTTGTGTGATGATGCCAGGTATATGACGTCTTGTACAATGGGACAGACCCTGGGCATGGTTAAAGATAATGACCGTCCAATCACGAGTAGAAATGTAAAGGGTAATATATGTAATTTAGTGGAGCAGCCAATGATAGTTTGGGAATTTTGTTTTCTATGATTATGATGATGTGATTTATTTTAGTTTATAACCTTTGAGCTGACACAAAATACATTGAGAACAACTGTGGACCTCATTCTGGCCGAATATATCAATAAAGCTAGTTTCTTTGTGCACCATGGTTTGCTCCATTATTTAGTTTAGTGTGGATTATTGGAAGTGGGTTTATACCAGTATTTGCCTTCAAAACACACTCATCTGGTTTTGCCAATAATAGCAGTAATGTCAGAAAATATGGCGATGATGACAATGCCAATAGATGCCAGTATTCTCACATAAGAACTCCTTCATGTTGGATATGCATGCTAATGGCACTATAAAAAGACAAGTGCATGCCCCATGCTGGCTGTACATACCAAAATTCCAACACAAGGGCACTCACATCTTGGGTTTTACCATAATGAAAGCAATACCACTGTAAAAAATGTTAATACTGGCTACTGGCTATGCCAGTATGTGCTAGTAGTCCCACATAAGAACACACTTATTTGGGAGTTGCCAATAGTGCCAGTACTGCCACTGTATGAAAACATGTTGATGCTAGCTGTGTAAATGCATGCCAGTATTGCCACATAAACACTCATGTTGGCTTTGCCCATAATGCTACTGTAAAAGGACAATTCCATGCTGGCTGTGTCAATACATACCAGTACTACCATGTAAGAACATATGCTTTGCCCATAATGTGTCATGGGGGCTGCCATGTTGTGCACTCTGAGAGCTTAAGTCTCGGTTGGTAGCCCAAGCTACCATTTAGAGAACCTTGGCTGCGGTGCTCTGTGACTTTGTCCCAACCATATAGAGGGCAGAAGTACAGATACCCCCACCAGTCTTTACACAGAGAATGAAATAACTGGACCCTATTGATTGGTTCCTATCTGTAACCACTGTGTAAGCATGCCGCCAGGCGTGTAGAGGATAACAGGAAAGTGAGACACAACTTTGCTCCTGTGGGTCTGAACATATGGTACACCAAAGGAAGGCTGTGGGTACTTTTGGCCTGGATTTGATTGATAAAGGAAAAACATGTCTGGCAATATCGCCATAACTGGCCGGAATTGCCTTACATTGTTTAGGGGGGAAGAGCACTGTTGTAAATGAACAAACCGGACATACGACTGTCATACATGGGCTCTGCCCATGCAAATGCTTCGTGCCAATGAGTGACACCCTTTTATTTGGGGAGCGCAACTCCGTCATCGGCTCCTTAATATTTGTGTTGGGGCCACTAGGGTTTTGTGTGTACTTTGCTTTGTTTTTTAAAATCCAAGGTACGCCTGATTTAAGCAACATCACCCATTAATCCAATGTTGGAAACTGTATTTTTCTAAACGAATGTATTAAATTCATGGATACATGCAACTTTTAAATCCTGGTTTTTGTCTAAGTAGTAGTATGTATAGGTTGTTTTTGAGTGTTAAAGCCTCCAGGGGAACTGATGCAGCTGGTTGGAAGATGGTATACACACATTACATACCAATATTGAAATACAAAAATGTAGGAACCTAATTTAGGGGAGGGCTGTGCCATCTATGAAAACTCTGCTCTTACAGCATCATATTTCATTTTGACTTTTAGGGACACAGCTGACATACCTAACAGACTTATATGTCTATATGTAGAAAACATAGAGATGAAGAGACCAGATCCCTCTTCACGGCCCGAGGAAGCACAAGTAATGCTTTTCAGACAATAAATACCAGTGAAGAAACACTGAGGGACACATGTATGAAAATTGGAAAGATTATCCATTAAAGAAGTCAACCAGTATTATGAAAAAGCGGCCATGATGAATTTTCTGGCAAAAGGAAAGATACCGCGAGGGCTCAGAATCCCGACTTATCCTAACTTTGAGAAACCTGAGGACTCTGACCTCGCTGAACAATGGGAACTCAATTTAAACCAAAGCTCAGAGAAAATGATTGAACATTCTAGTCGAACATGTGGAAAGGCAACACAGAAGTGTGGAAGGGGAAATGGAAACCCTTGAAAGGGAAATACAAGAGATGGCGGCATTAGAAAGTACTAAACAAAACAACTTTAAAAAAAATTGATCAAATAGTAAAAAGGCATCAGGATGAGGTGAAGCTAAGGAAAGCACGAAAGGTTAACGAGATGACAAGGATTACTGGTTGGAAAGGGTTTACACCCTCCAACCGAAATATGATGAGAGGGCAAGCGCCGCATCCAGGGATAGCACACCAGGCTCCGATGCGGATAGTTATGGGGAAAGGCATTCAATCAATCCAAGTACAACAGCACTGAACAGTATCACTACGAAAAAGCCAAATAAGAAGTTACTGCACAGGCAACCGCCCTTTTGTCAAACAGGTACAGTTTTAGGGCCCACCACACATAGATATTACAACTCTAAGATTCAGTCAAGGGGCAAGCGAGGAGGAAGACAGCAACATAGGATTTCAAGGGGACAAGACAGGAATGAGAACAAGATCAGAGGCCATAATGGACAGGACAACCAACAGATAGGAGAGGGGGTGAATCTAGTGCTTACCTTAACCACAAGGATGCTAGACACAACAGAATTGCAAGTACTGAATAAAGTCCTTTCCTTTGCACCAACTAACAATTGTGACTACATTAACATTAAAATTGACACTTACAAATTTATAAGAAAATTCAAATTGAAGAAATATGTTAATAATTTGAATTGGAAACAGAAGGACCACCACTACCATCCGGAGCTAAGTGCACTTTCAGTCAAGGATGTACAGAACACCTTATTGGTAATGTCCTCTGGAGATGATAACCAGCTCACCACACATCGGACACTAGATGAATTGCAAATAGAAGGTACCATGAAGGGAGTGACCAATCTGAAGCCTAGGTCCAAATGTCTGCCACAAGTGCAAGCAAGTTATCTTATTGACCCATTTCACCAAGCTGTACTCAAGGACATTCACAAATTCATAGACAACAAACAAAGAAGGGCGCAGTATCAAAAATTCAGCTCTCAAAAGAATACAGACTTATCGGGACTTGATTATCAAGGAGGTCGGACAAAGGGGGGGAGCATTATTATTCTAAACAAAAGTGATTATATCAAAATGGCTGAAGAGCATCTCACTCAACCAAATTGTCACACAAGAATCCACCAAGAGCTTGCAAAAGGACCAATATTTAAATTTCAGGAGCTTGATACCAAATGGCACCAGATACAACTAAGTACTGACGATGAGAAGGAATTTCTTATGTGTGAGAACCCTAGAATTCCCACAATATATTGGCATAATGTCTGGGGACAGATAGTGCTTTAGCATAAAATGTTTTAGGATCGCTTTCTGACCTTATGGATTTAGATACTGAGTTTAAGCCTTTATTTATTTTGTATTTTGGTACCCATGACATCATTTTTTTGTTGGGGTCCTTAGGATTACGTGTGTACTTTGCTTTGTTTTTTAAAATCTTAGGTACCTCCAGTGACGTCATTTGGGGGTCACCAGGGGTCGCAAGTGCGACCCCTGAGGTCTCCCTTGCAACCCCTGTGGTCTCCCTGGCCACCCCTAAAAAGAAATATACATTTTTTTTAAAAAACATTTTTTTAAATGTAAGCTCCTGCGCTGTGGCCATGTGGCTCTTTGTTTCAGGAGTGGCAGGCATTCTTGCTCAGGGCTCTTAAAAAAAAACAGGGTGTTCCACAAGTGTAACACTTTGAGCAGTGACCCTAAATAAGAAAGAATAGGAATAACAAATAATGGGTCTTTCTGGAATTCTATACAATAATTGCTAGACTCATTGAAGGTTTATTTCAGGCACACTTCAGGGGGTGAGTCACTGATTTAGTCTGTTCTTAAACCCTTCAACTCAGCCTTTTATCGTTCTGAGGTCGCTAAATGAGTACCAACACAGGTTGGGTGATATTAAATGTATATTTGTTCTATATAAAAGACTTAAGCGTACGTGCTATATGATAACACATCATTATCATTTGGCCTGGGCCGTCTGCTTACATTCACAGTAATTTGGTGATTTGAGCCTAAACAGACTGATATCAATAATACCTATGGTGATCCATTCTTGCATGAAATGTATGTCACATTATAGTGATATCGTAACCATGTTTTGTAGTGTATTTAGGAACAATGCTATGTGATGCCACTTCCTGTTTTGTCAAGGGGTGAAAGGTTGCATTCCATCGCTTCCCGGGATGTCAATTCCGGGTGGGGTCAAATGACATCACTTCCTGTGATGTCATCAGAGTTCATGGGTCGTGTGATGTCACTTCCGCTACCCCATTCGTCCCTGGGTAACCCTGATTTAAGCAACATCACCGATGAATCCAATGTTGAAAACTGCATATATCTCAAAGAATGGATTACGTTCATTGATACATGAAACTTCTGAGCCGAGCGCAGCTATCTCTACTAGTATTTATAGGTTGTTCCTGAGTGTGAATGCCTCCAGGGGAACTGATGCAGCTGGTTAACAGATGGTGTACACACATTGCATACCAATATTGAAATACAAAGATGTGTGAACCTAACTTGGGGGAGCGCTGTGTCATCCAGCAAACCACTGCACTTACAGCACCACATTTTATTTTGGCTCCTTAAAGGCGACACACCACAAGCCCTAGGAACAAGATTTATTAGCAAAGCGAACAGGCCATTTAAAGTGAAAGGCAACTGGGCTAAAGATGGTGTAAACTGGTAAGCGAACCTGCCTCAAAATGAATGAACCTTTTATCAAATCACAAGAGACTTTTCTTTTCGCCCACCTAAGAGTGGCAGCAGTGGCCGCCCGGCAGTGTATCTTATGAAGGGACATGCCTTACTTCCCGTAGGATATGAGGAACCCACTGGTGTGGCCCCCAATGACTGCTCTGAGCCTTGCTCGGCTGTAAAGGCTTTATTCCCCTTGCTCATAACCTGAGGGCATCACAACTGCATCTCTGTAAACCAGCTGCCATGAACTATACACATGCGGTGAGGCAAAATGCCACAATAGGGATTTTCAGGGCTCAGGAGCAGCGCTGGGGCTGCGGTGTGAAAATGAATGGAAGCTACATCTCTAGCCAAAATAATAAAAAGGCGTATGTAGACCAATCTCAGTGGTTGGTTGGTTCTTCCCCCAGTAACACGTATTAGTTAACCGTTCTTATGGGTGATCAGGAAGGTGGAAATTATCACTGCAAGAGGTTATCGCAGTCTTTAATTTCTGAGGACAGGACTACTCCCTGTTTATATACCTATTCTCCAGCCCACAATGTCCTGTCCGATTATGTTACTACCGTGCCGACCCGGCACTCATAATGACGCTTGCTGGGCCCGCGTTGCGCATCCTTGCTGCCCATCTCATGCGATCTCGGGCATCTGAGTTCTTGCGATGTTAGATCTCTACATACCTCCTTTTGTCGAACAGCATAGTGCTAGTCCAGGACAAAATCTGCAAAGCATGCTGGTCTTTTCCTCTCTCGCTGGGGGTGGGTTTCTCTGCCCCCTTCACTTTGCTGCATTCCCTCGGCCATCGCCCTCGATTCCTCTCGCAGCTCACTTTCCAGCTGACGTGGCACTTTTTGCTCCATGGATTTCTCACATCTCACCACATGCTGGTTCTTGCAGGTCACTGATCGATTTGTCACCCAGAGTCTTATTGTCCTTGTGCCCTTGTTCACAACCCTATTGGATATGCAACTCTTTGGCTTTCCTTTCAAATAGCGCTACTCGCTCCAATTTCCACCTCTTCCCATCTTGAATGCAGGAATGGTTCGATCCTCTTTGCCACACTCTGAGGGGTTTGCAGAAACTGGATTCTGTCCCTGGGTCTTCATGTGGAAGCTTTATTATGTCTACGTCCCCTTCCTGAACATCATTGTTCTGGGCAGCTCTCCTTGTGTCATTCCACAGTTTCACACAAGTCTTCCCTTTCTTCATCTGCCAAACCAATTCGTCCATGTCTATGGTGTCGTCCTCCCTTACTTTTCACAACCAAGGCGAAGCCAAAGAGGAAGTTGCTCTGCGCCCTGTCAACATTCGAAGCAGGGAAACATTGGTGGTCGCATTCGGAGTCAATCGATGAGCTGCAACTGCCTGCATGACCTTACTATAAGGGTCCATACCAGCTGCTGTGGCTAGTTGAATTGCCCCCTTGATAATTCTATTTGTTCGTTCCACCAGCCCATTGGCTTTCACCTGATGAATATTGTTATCCCTCAAGAATGTTTCCATCTCTCTAGGGACAAGTTGGACTCCAATGTCTGTGACGAGTTCTCTAGGCAGTCCTTCTCGCTGAAAGATTTCATTGAGGATACTGACGACCGTAGCTGTCGTGGTGTCGGGTTCTTCGCGTTCGGGCAACCGAGACATGCAGTCTGCCTGGGCATTCCTCCATCCCGCAATGTGCACTATTACATATGTATATTCCTGCAACTTGGTAGCAATTCGAGCTAAGCGGACGTGGACATTTTTGAGAGGGAAAATATCACAATAGTCATTATCAAGTCCCAAGAGGAGCGCCGGGGCGGCGGTGTGATCCGCGCCATCTCCACCCTCATAATGACGTATGCCGGGACAGCGTCGCACATCCTTGCTGCTATTCTTGCGAGATCTCAGGCACCCGAGATCTCGTCATGTTAGATCTCTACACCCACTCCAAGTTTAGCATATCCCTATTATGTCTTGTTTTCCCCAGATCGTGGCTGGGCGCTGCAGAGAGACAGGAGAGGAGTGTGCAAGGCTTCAAGCCCATATACGTTAAGGATACGCATGCGCGCACACGCACACACGCTTCATCCACAACACATGCGACCGACTGCGCATGTACCATGTGCTTAACACACCAAGAAGGTCAGGCTCGAGTTTAAAGTCAAACAGCAGAGCTTGTGAACCGACGATGGGATGCCAGCCTGGGTTGTGGGTTCACCCGAATTAGACTGTGGGCTCCACTCCACACAACGTCACGTTCCCAAATCATATGCCTTACGATAGACAGAGCCACCTGCATGATTGCTGCTCTACACGTCGCTCTATCTAATCTCTAGAGCTACTTTGCAAAGCCCCCAATGGGCAAACAAGCCAGACCTATTGGCTTTATCAATGTTTGCCATTGTAGATTCCCAGTAGCTCTCTGGTTGCTCTGCAACATTATGTGTGCTTCCATGTCTCACACCAGCAGGATCTCTGCCCAGTAAGCCTCCAGTTTGACATACATTACAATGTTTAGCATTCATATAGCATGCACTAGAGACTTGAGTGTATCTTGGCACTTCATAAGAGCTGTTACTGTTGCACCACTCAATGTTCCTCAATGGATCTCCCCCTTAGAGGAGGAGGGCCGGTGTCAGCCCGCTGGAGTTCTAACCTATGACTGCATGTGAGAGGCAGTGCTCTGTGCTGTCCTGCTGGCATCGGTATTACTGTGGCATTGTGGATTATTGGTATATATGCCCTATGTATGTGCATTAGGTCAGACAAAGATGTGAATTACTACAACAATTTGAGAATTAGGAAAACATAACTTTTAATGCAGCCTTCCTAAAATGTGGCACATTTGTGTATTGCTGTGGCATTGTGGGAACATGACCAATACCCTTTGGGCCCGATTCATGGAATTATTTGCGTGGAAAATAGGGTACTTGTGCACCATTCTGTGCGCAAATCCATGTTGGTCGATTCATAGAATCAAATGCGCTGCAATTTTCCTGGACTTGCGTGGAGTTTGCGCAGGCTCTGCACGTCTCTACGAGCCGTCGAGGGCCTTGGCGAGACTCTACGCAGAGTGTGGCCGTGGTTTGCGCAGAGGGCTGGGAAAGGGGCAGAACACCAAAAACAGGGAACAACATGCTCAAAAATGGGCGTTTTGAGGGACAGCCTGCAGGCAGTCTCTCGCATGGCCACAATTGTGCGGCATGAGACATATTCATGGATTTGATCACGCAACCTCTCGGACGGAAAATGGACACGCTAGTCTTTCATACTATCCACCACCCGAAGGCAGGCGTAAGTAAACTTGCGCGTAGGAATCGCAGCGCGCAGGTGGGTTTGCATGTCGGATATAGTGGTGCGTGTACTCAACCGGAGTTCAGATCTAACTTAGGAGTGAGCATACGAAGTTTAGTGGGGCGCAGAAACGGTTTATGGGGGTTCGCACGCAGATTTCCAGAGTAATTACTGACTTACGGTTTTTTATACGCATGTTGTCGGGGTGCCGGATACAGTTACGGGGGACCCCACGCAGGGTCCCTGAGATGCAGGCCTGCTTGCAGGGTGACCCCACGCACTGTTTGAGGGGTGCGTGTATTCGTGCCCGGGGGGGTGCGCAAAGATAGCTGTTCTGGCCGTTTATGCTTTGCGTGTGGGCGTGTTGGGGGCATGCCAGAGACAACTTGCTATTATGGTTACTTCGCGCTTTAAATTCCATGAATACATGGGGCTCGCATTTTTCATTCGGCACACAGGCTCGCGCAGTGTCCTTCGTGGCACGCGGCCCTCGCAGGCTTTCTGCGCACATTTGCAGGAATTGGGCCCTTTATCTGTTGCCATTGGGAATATGCCACGCTTTTGTGCTGCTCCGAGGGTGCTGAGAGTCGGACCTGTTACATCGCGCGCATGACACATGCGCATCTGATAAGGAAGCGCTACTGGGGGCGGGGGGGGGTCACTGTGGGGTCTTTGCGGAATCACTGGTGTGCCCCATTGCTCGATATTGCGCCTGGAGATGGGACCCACTGTGATGGTATGGCTGTGATGTGGAACGCCAGTCATAAACCTTGCACGTGGGTTCACTCGTGTGCATGCTCAACTTCACTTCATTAGAGGAAATCAAACTGAATACTTATGATTGTGATTCAGCATTTTTTATTACAAAAGTTTTGACACATGCATTTCATCCTTTTGGGTTTGTGCAAAGGTTTGACACATGCATTTCATCCTTTTGGGTTTGTGCGCAGGTTTGACACATGCATTTCATTCTTTTGCGCTTGTACAAAGTTTTGACACATGCATTTCATCCTTTTGGGTTTGTGCGAAGGTTTGACATATGCATTTCATCCTTTTGGGTTTGTGCAAAGGTTTGACACATGCATTTTATCCTTTTGGGTTTGTGCAAAGGTTTGACACATGCATTTCATTCTTTTGGGCTTGTACAAAGTTTTGACATATGCATTTCATCCTTTTGGGTTTGTGCAAAGGTTTGACACATGCATTTCATCCTTTTGGGTTTGTGCGCAGGTTTGACACATGCATTTCATCCTTTTGGGTTTGTGCGAAGGTTTGATATATGCATTTCATCCTTTTGGGTTTGTGCAAAGGTTTGACATATGCATTTCATCCTTTTGGGTTTGTGCAAAGGTTTAGTCAGCCCCAACGTCCTTAGCACACCGCTGCTGAAACCTGCACTCCCCGCCAGCCCGTAAGGCCTAACATTACAGCTAACTACTCCTCAACTCCCACTCAGTCCACGTCTTTACACCTAATGCTGACGCAAGCACATAATTGTGCTTGCCTTACCCTATCCTCGATAGCCTCATTCTGAATTTGCCTCAGAACAGGAGCTGTTGGAACATTGGCTATAACCTCCTGCTACGTACAAACTGCAGATTCGAATGAGCCTATTCCCATGTACCGATAGCAGACTTGAATTAGCCTATTGCCATGTACTGATAGCAGACTTGAATCAACCTATTGCCATGAACTGATAACAGACTTGAATCAGCCTATTGCCATGTACTGATAGCAGACTCGAATTAGCCAATTGCCATGTACCGATAGCAGACTTGAATTAGCCTATTGCCATGTACTGATAGCAGACTTGAATCAGCCTATTGCCATGTACCGATATCAGACTTGAATTAGCCTATTGCCATGTACTGATAGCAGACTCGAATTAGCCAATTGCCATGTACCGCTAGCAGACTTGAATTAGGCTATTGCCATGTACTGATAGCAGACTCGAATTAGCCTATTGCCATGTGCTGATAGCAGACTTGAATTAGCCTATTGCCATGTACTGATAGCAGACTTGAATCAGCCTATTGCCATGTACCGATAGCAGACTTGAATTAGCCTATTGCCATGTACTGATAGCAGACTCGAATTAGCCAATTGCCATGTACCGATAGCAGACTTGAATTAGGCTATTGCCATGTACTGATAGCAGACTTGAATCAGCCTATTGCCATGTACCGATAGCAGGCTTGAATTAGGCTATTGCCATGTACTGATAGCAGACTTGAATTTGGCTATTGCCATGTACTGATAGCAGACTTGAATCAGCCTATTGCCATGTTAAATGTTAAATATTAAATGTTAAATGTTAAAGGTATTTGTACCGCGCACCGTCACCAACGGAATTGGTTCCCAGGCGCTCTGGCGGATCTGTAAATGATAAGGGGGGGATTGGTTAGTAGGGTGAAGAGGGAGTAGGATAGTAAGAGGAGTGGTGTTCTATTGGCAGCTTCAACTCGGTGTACACCGGGTGCTGAGCTTTGGAGGGGGTATTGGATTGGTGTCAATCCGCGTGTGCTGTTGCTCCGGCTTATGTGTTGTTGCAGTGTTGTGAAGTGCATGCGGCTTGTTGTGTGAGAGATGGTTGTGTGAGTTTTTAGAGTGAGATAAGTATGCAGAGTTTGAGCTTATATTGGTTAGTGGGTTACATGACCTTTTGTACTGATAGCAGACTTGAATTAGCCTATTGCCATGTACTGATAACAGACTTGAATCAGCCTATTGACATTTACTGATAGCATACTCGATTTAACCTATTGCCATGTACCGATAGCAGATTTGAATTAGCCTATTGCCATGTACCGATAGCAGACTTGAATTAGCCTATTGCCATGTACTGACAGCAGACTCGAATTAGCCTACTGCCATGTACTGATAGCAGGTTTGAATTAGCCTATTGCCATGTACCGATAGCAAACTTGAATTAGCCTATTGCCATGTACTGATAGCAGACATGAATCAGCCTATTGCCATGTACTGATAGCAGACTTGAATCAGCCTATTGCCATGTACTGATAGCAGACTTGAATCAGCCTATTGCCATGTACTGATAGCAGACTTGAATCAGCCTATTGCCATGTACTGATAGCAGACTTGAATCAGCCTATTGCCATGTACCGATAGCAGACTTGAATCAGCCTATTGCCATGTACCGATAGCAGACTTGAATCAGCCTATTGCCATGTACCGATAGCAGACTTGAATCAGCCTATTGCCATGTACCGATAGCAGACTTGAATCAGCCTATTGCCATGTACCGATAGCAGACTTGAATCAGCCTATTGCCATGTACCGATAGCAGACTTGAATCAGCCTATTGCCATGTACTGATAGCAGACTTGAATCAGCCTATTGTCATGTACCGATAGCAGACTTGAATTATGCACGGTGCATATATTTGAACTAGCATATCAATACAATACCTACTCAGCCCATCCACTCTCCAACTTCTTGACGCCAACCTCCAAACTTGGCAGCATTAAGGAAAGTGACACTCACTATGGCCCCCATTCTCCCTCTATTCCACAACATACTACCCTCCAACCTCCCACCTAACACATGGATTAAAGCTCCCCCCACTACACCCACCTGTGCTGCACCCCAACCTCAACCATCTCTGTCACCAGTAGAATGGATCGCCAAATTTTCTACCCCACCCACACCACTCATCCCTTACCCCCTGCATTTGAGAAATGCTAGACTAGGCCTTCGCTCCAATACACCCAACATCACTATTCTTGCTACTGCATGCCCCCCACACTTTAGAAATGTTAGACTAAGTTCTTGCACCGGCCTTAAACCTATTCATTTGAGAACACCCACCATTCATGCTGGGGACCCCAAATCGCCACTGCCCGCCACTCCCACACATTACTCGGATAAGATTAACAACCACGGCCGCTCCAAGACTCGCGAGCTCCTGTCTAATGACTCAGCAGCCCCGGCCACCACCTCCATCAAGGGCGCTCTCATTAACGCACGGTCATTAGTAGCTCACACTCTTGATATAGCAGATGTGATCACATCCAACAACCTGGACTTCCTTGCAGTAACAGAAACCTGGCTACATCCCACGGCCGGACCTTCTCTCTCTACAGCTATCCCAGAGAACTACTCTATCATCTGAGCCGACAGAACTGCCGGGATAGGAGGTGGAGTAGCTGTCATTGCAAAAACCAACCTAAACATTATAGAAGTCAACAACATAGACATATCATCCACCGAACTCCTATCCTTCAAACTCCCACTATCTCACTGCAGTACCATACTATTTCACCTCCTATACAGACCACCAGGCGCAATCACCTCCTTTGAGGAGGACATATCCCACCTACTAACTTCCAATACAAAACCAGGCTCTCAAATCACACTATTGGGTGACTTCAACCTTGACCCCAACAACGCTAATGCATACTTGATCAATGATACTTTTGTCGGAGTAATTTCTTGGAGGTTGGCAGGGCCCTCTGCAGACCTCCAGGGGTGGGGAGGCCCCAACTCCTCCCGCGTCCCAAAGGAGTATGAGGCACACACAAGAGCAAAGAGTTACTGCTGTTTATTGCACAGAAACAGACAGGGACAGGTTCTTGGAGCGTAGGTACCCAGGAATGTCTCATTGGAACTGGGCTTGCAGGCCCTTTTTCTAGCTGGGTGACGCTATAATGTGCGTCACCTGGGAAAACGTACCCCCAAACCTAAAGCTACCCCGGGTTGGTTCCCCGAGTGATAGGGTCCGTATAGAACAGTATAGAAGGAAATATTATTGGTAGAGAAGGGGTCAGGTGGTACGCTTGGGTCATCCCTAAGAATTGTTACATGAAAATAGTTACATGAAGAGAGTTAGTGATTGGTTGTGTTATGGTGTCATCAGTGGTTAGCCCCTCGTGTTCTGATTGGTTCATCCGCGAGCCCCCAAGCCTGGGACCATCGCCGTTCCCAGCTCGTGATGTACCTGGTGCTAGCAACAATGTGTGACTATGTGTCAGTGGCAGACAATGGACAGGTCTTACTACTGGCTGTTAGTGCACTCCTTTCCCATCCCTGCCGGTGTCCAACTTGTTACTTCATTGTTGCAGTTTGGGTGTCAGACGTGAGACCCCAGAGCTTCTCTAATCCTTGGAGCTTGGCATTGTGTCAGGTCGGCCTGGTCACGTGTTGAGAGACCATGGCTGAGGCAGAATTACGGGGATTTGATTTGTATTTCTACTCCGAGGAGTCTTTGGCAGTGACAGGTGTAACCTTGGTGCCGAGAGCGCAGCATGTTGATTGTAACTTTGCGGTGGCTGTGGGGTTCTCGCCAGGGTTGTTCTGCATGATCAGCACCTTGTAGCTCTGTCTGAGCTGCTGCTGGCCTGGGGACTCTGGTTTGCGGCCTACCTTGGCCTAGCTATGGGTGGCAGCATACAGTCCATAAGGCGAGGGTCACGAGGTGTAAACTGGGTCCTTCTACATTAGTCCCTCTATAGGGTGTCATCTTCGAGGGTTTAGTAGCATGAAGCATCTGCAAGCATGTACACGAGTTCCTCTGGCGTCTTGCGTTTCAGCGGTGAGGTAGTTGGCCTATGTGGAAAATAACAACGATGCATGTCTGTGAGTGTTCGCGGTCCTCTAAGTCATAGCACTGAGTGTGTTCTTCGTGTGGGTTGGTGTGTGTCTGATCCAGGTACTTGGCAGCACGTGTGTTCTTGTCCGTTGTGGCTATGTCGTCATTGTCATCTCTAATGATGGAGGTATTGGTTGGTGACGTTTAGTCGAGTTGGTCCATATGGTCGGCCTCAGCTCCACCTGGTGTTCCACCACGTGCTTTATGTTGGGTGCGGCTGGCTTGTGGAAGCGGGGCGTGGCCACGGTGGATCTTGACGTCCGGGGCAGCAGTCAGAGGGTCAAACTCATCCCACGGTGTGTGCTAAGGTTGTGACGTCATTGGCCATAGTTTGTACGGGATCGGGGAAAGGGATCGTCCCATGTTCCCTCTTCACTATAACTCAACTTGGCCTGACGCAACGCATCAACACACCCACACATATCAAAAGCAGAACTTTGGACTGGCTGGCCTATGTCAATTGTGACATCTCCCTAACTGCCGTCACACCTTGTGCGTGGTCAGACCACCACCTCATCACCTTCACAATACCCAAAGCATCACAAAAAAAGTACACTTGATGCAACGGCAGCACAAACATTAGCAAGGAACAAACGCAACATCACCACTGAGAATCTTAGACCTGTATTGCATCCTATCTCCACGGCCAATCACACACTCATTAACGCCAACCCTACCTCTCTAGTTGAATTGTACAACGACACTCTGGACAGGGCCTGAACCAAATAGCACCTCTCAAACTGAGAAAAACCAAACCATCTGCCCATGTGAACAAATGGTTTGCTGCTGAATTAAAATCTCTCCATAACCTCAAAATAACAGCTGAAACTAGTTGGAGAAAAACCCCTTCTCTCTCCACTAAATAAGAATTCTCTGAGGCTACTTCCACCTACAAAGCTGCTATCACAAATGCTAAAAAAGATATCTATAATACAAGAATCCAAAATGCTAAATCTTCTACGAAAGAGTTATTCTCTATCCTTAGAGAATTGGAATCACCAGTGCCCCCCACCGATGACTGCATTAAGAACAAAGCCTGGTGCAACAACACCCGACTAGCTCTTTCCAATAAAATAGCGCTCCTGCAAGCCAAGATAGAATCCAAAAAAGCAAACCTTGCTGCTAAAGATCATCTCATTCACCCTCAGAGCCCACCCCAGCCTGATTGCTCTCTCTTCCACTTCTCGCCAGTCTCGGAGGACAAAGTAACTAACATTATCACAAGCCTCAAACCATCTAACTGTCTAGGGGACCTATGTCCCGCCTCAGTTATCAAGGATGGGGCCAAAGACCTTGCACCCTTCATCACCACCCTGATCAATTCCTCATTCAAGAACTCCATTGTACCAAGCAACTTAAAAGAGGCATGGGTCCTTCCGCTCCTCAAAAAGCCTAGTTTAAACCCTAATACCCCCACCAACTATAGACCCATCACAACTATACCCTTTCTCCTAATAATACTAGACAGAGTAGCATGCCTCCAAATACAACATTTTGAAGACAACAACCTTCTTGGCCTGCGACAATCTGGCCTTAGACCTAGGCCTGGGACTGAAACGGCCCTCCTGGACCTAAAAATCCAAATGGATGAAGCCAAAGACAAGGGAAAATTGGCCACCCTGCTCCTGTTGGATTTGTCTGCAGCCTTCGATCTAGTCGACCACCAAATTCTCAGCAACCACCTTTCTTCGGCTGCTGCATTCTCCCAGAATGCCACCAATTGGATTCGGTCCTTCCTCTCGGACAGAACAACCAGGGTCTTCGCCCCATCAAGCGGCGCAGCAGCAGACCCTGTCCCTATCTAATGTGGAGTCCCCCAAGGTTCTTTTATCTCCCCTACGCTCTACAATGTCTTCACAAAGCTCCTCTTTGACCGTCTTGATGATCTGGGTGTCACATATAATAATTATGCTGATGACACCCAGGTCCTCATTGCACTCACAGGGAACTATGAGGAAGATGTTGCGAAGTTGCACGAGATCTACCTCGAAATCCAAGCATGGATGGCCACCCACAGCCTCTGCTTAAACGACGACAAGACGGAACTGCTCATTGTCGGATCCCAGGCCCGCCTTAACAAACTAGACCCTAGGTATCAGTCCTTCATCTATGATGGCAACATCATAAAAGTGTCTAAAGAAGTTAAAACACTGGGTGTGTACCTTGATTCCACCCTCTCGATTAAAAAAACAAATTAACGCCACCATCTCATCTACAGCATACACTAGCAAACTTATCAACGCGTGCAAACCTTTTTTATCCACCAATAGCTGTCTCACTCTGGCCAGGGCACTTATATTGTTCAAATTGGACTACTGTAACACACTCTTCCTATGCACGAACAAACACAACCTGAACAGACTACAGACACTACAAAATAATGCCCTCAGATGCGCACTCAATCTCCCCGCAAGGCCCACATCTCAGCCTTCAGAAAAGAGTCGCACTGGCTCCCCATCCACGAGAGAACTAAACTTCAGTCACTTGTCATCACACACAAATGCCTCTATCTGACAGCTCCTCGTTACCGCTCAGACAAATTTACCAGACACAATTCTACCAGACCAACCAGATCCCCGTACTTACACCAGCTCAACATCTCAAAGTACAATCTAAAAACAGCAGGGGGAGCAAGTTTCCCTGTATTAGCAGCGAAACACTGGAACGCTCTGCCCATGACAATCAGAGCAGACACATCATTCTGGTCATTCAGAGCTAAGGTAAATGAACTACTCACTTCGCACCAATAGACTATTAACTGCACTTAGCGAAATCCGGTATCCTTGGATCTAATGTTTAACAACACTGCATTGGACTATTTTGTAACCAGTCCATTTACCACTGAACCCTGCCTCCTCACGGACCACTCTGTAACATGGTCCCGTATACTACTCACTGTACTGTACCATCTTCTAATGTTGTACCCCACCTTTGTATGTGCAACCTTATGTAACATATGCATTGCCTAAGCCTAAGTGCCCAGCTACCCCAGGGTTTGGCTATGCTATATAAATAAACAAACGAAACTAAACTAAACTAGACACGTCCATTTCCACATTTTCCATTTGGGCAGGGGTTTGACATATATATTTCATCCTTTTAGGTTTGTGCGAAGGTTTGGCATATGCATTTCAGCCCTTTGGGTTTGTGCACAGGTTTGACACGTGCATTTCACTCTTATGGGTTTGTGCAAAGGTTTGACACATGCATTTAATCCTTTTGGGTTTGTGCGAAGGTTTGACACATGCATTTTCGCCTTTTCCGTTTGTGCGGGGGTTTGACAAATGCATTTCAGCCTTTTTGGTTTGTGAGCAGGTTTGACATATGCATTTCATCCTTTTCAGTTTGTTCGAAGGTTTGACACATGCATTTTCACCTTTTCTGTTTGTGTGAAGTTTTGACACATGCATTTCATCCTTTTTGGTTTGTGCGAAGGTTTGACACATGCATTTTCACCTTTTCCATTTGTGTGAAGATTTGACACATGCATTTCATCCTTTTTGGTTTGTGCAAAGATTTGACATATGCATTTCATCCTTTCCGGTTTGGGCGAAGGTTTGACACATGCATTTTCACCTTTTCCGTTTGTGCGAAGGTTGGACATATGCATTTCATCCTTTTAGGTTTGGGCGAATGTTTGACACATGCATTTTCACCTTTTCAATTTGTGTGAAGTTTTGACACATGCATTTCATCCTTTTTGGTTTGTGCGAAGGTTTGACATATGCATTTCATCCTTTTAGGTTTGGGCGAATGTTTGACATTTGCATTTCATCCTTTTAGGTTTGTGCGAAGCTTTGACATATGCATTTCACCCTTTTCGGTATGTGCGAAGGTTTGACTCATGTATTTCACCCTTTTTGGTTTGTGCAAAAGTTTGACATATGAATTTCATCGTTTTTGGTTTGTGCAGAGGTTTGACACATGCATTTCTGCCTTTTACATTTGGGCGGGGATTTGAAACATGCAATTCATCCTTTTTGGTTTCTGCAAAGGTTTGACACATGCATTTTTGCCTTTTCTGTTTGTGCGGGAGTTTGACATATGCATTTCATCCTTTTAAGTTTGTGTGAAGGTTTGACTTATGCATTTCACCCTTTTTGGTGTGTGCAAAAGTTTGACATAAGAATTTCATCCTTTTTGGTTTGTCAGAGGTTTGACATATGCATTTAATTTTTTGGGATTTGTGCGAAGGTTTGACATATGCATGTGAGCCTTTTTGGTTTGTGCAAAGGTTTGATACATGCATTTCATCCTTTTAGGTTTGTGCAAATGTTTGACATATGCATTTCATCATTTTAGGTTTGTG
Organism: Ambystoma mexicanum; assembly: GCF_040938575.1. Classification (NCBI taxonomy): domain Eukaryota; kingdom Metazoa; phylum Chordata; class Amphibia; order Caudata; family Ambystomatidae; genus Ambystoma; species Ambystoma mexicanum. The sequence goes on along the minus strand of NC_090926.1, from coordinate 1,238,172,116 downwards.
TGAAGTTTTGACATATGCATTTCACCCTTTTTGGTTTGTGCGAAAGTTTCACAGATGTATTTTCACCTTTTCCTTTTGTGCGGGGGTTTGACATATGCATTTCATCCTTTATGTTTGCGCGAATGTTTGACTTATGCATTTCAAACTTTTTGGTTTGTGCAAAGGTTTGACATATGCATTTCATCCTTTTTGGTTTGTGCGAAGGTTTGACATATGCATTTCATCCTTCTGGGTTTGTGCAAATGTTTGACATATGCATTTCATCCTTTTTGGTTTGTGCAAAGGTTTGACATATGCATTTCTGCCTTTTGGGTTTTTGGGAAGGTTTGACATATATATTTCATCCTTTTGGGGTTGTGCTTGTTCTCATTCTACTATTTTCTTTGTTGTTCTTTGAGTGAAATAAATGATTTCCTTTAAACTCTTGTTTATTTTTTTAAACATGCTTTGCCAACTATTATCTTTTGCATCCTTTCTGCAGATGTTGAGTTTGAGCATTTTTCTAAAAATTTACCAACTCACTGCGGTTTCTTTGAGACTCTATGAATTGTCCATTTGGCTTATTGCCAATGGTTTGTGAAGGGAACCAATGAAGGATTATGTTGTTTTTTGCTGTTGGTTTCCCATATAGAACAGTGTGCAATGGTTAGTCTTTAAAGCAAAGTTCAAGGTCAAGGAACCAATTTTCTCTTAGCAGGTGTTTGTCAGTTTGATGTTGTATTGATTATTGTTATTTTATGGGTAGAAATCCTCCAGAGTGGAGAGGCCACCTTCGGTACCATCAGAACGTCATCAATGTACCTACAGCCGTGAAGACTGGATGGATCAATCAAGTTCCAGTTTATATAAAGCTTTGCATATACTGGGCATATATTCCTCCCATGGCTGTACCCTGGCACAATGTGTAGATCTGACCATTAAAGATGAAAATATGATTGCTCAGGGTAAAGCATAACATTTTCTGTATCAATTAATGTTAGTTGCATATTGAGCTAGTTTTCAAAAGGCAGCCTGTGATGTTGATAAATCATGTGTGTTTTAGCTGGTGCATCAAGGGTGACCAGCATATAACCTTCTTACCATAATATACTGACTACTGGGTGAATCACACAACAGTGCCTCCGATGTAGGAGGCCAAGGAGCCAAAGTCATTGGATGATGATTCTGCTTGAGGGAAACACAGGGTCTTGTTTATGTGGTTGTGGTATAAAATAAAGGATGCCAACCACTGGCTATTAGATCCATAGGTATCTGCATTCATCATCATTCAGTAGAACCTGAAGTGAATTCTCTGGGAGCTTTTCATAGCAATCGCAGTCTTTTAGTTAGTCTAAGCCTTCTTTAATGTGTTCTTGCCTAATTATGGGGATTTTGGACCCACCCTCGTCTGCACCTTTTAGTATTGATCTTTCAAACACCCCCTTTCTTCTTTGGTCTTGCAGTTCTCTTATGCATTCTTCCCAATGGATTTTTTAAATTCTAGGCCCCAAATGTTATTTGTGAATCAAGGATCAAGTCCTGAAAAAAAAGAGGGGGTACTCATTTTTATTTATTTTATTTAGGCATTTATAAGAGCGCACTAAGCCCGAGGGCATCTGGGCGCTGGTTACAGTCTGAAGGGGGTAGTGGAGCGGACACAAGGGGATATGCAAGGAGTCATAGTTGAAGAGGTGAGTTTTTAGCTTCTTTCTGAACATTAACATACGCAATGGAATGTGACAACACCAGAAATTAGCATATCAAGGAGAAATATGCACATTTCAATCAATTGGCTTTGCATACCATGCAAATTGCACAGGACAAATGGTAATTTGTTTTTCATAAAATCAACACAAGCAAAAAACCAAGGGGAGTATATTTTCTTCTAATAGTGTTTGAAAATGTAAACAAGTGTGCATGTTTCTAACCCCATGAATCATACCAATTACTTCCCTATAGAGTGCATTCCCGAAATGTGACATTTCAATGTTATTTGTTTGTTATTTTTCATCAGCAATATGGTCTAGTGCTGAAGTGCCTGACCTCTGAACCCAAAGGTGCACCTAAAATACTAAATGCGAACGTCAAAGTGTACTGTTGTACACACAGCCTCTAAAATACCAGGGGCAGACCTCCCTGAAAAAAGTGGGTGGATGACATCCACCTGTGTGTACCCTCGACATGAGCCCCATTGCGATTGTGTTCCAGAAGACATCTATTACATTGTCTTGCAGAAAATTTGAGAAAAAGCACGACTTAGGTTTGAGACAACTTTATTCAGTTGCCTTTGTGTAAATGCCTTGGTCTCTGGCTTACAACAGCCCAGCCAGTGCATTCCCAATGGGCCGTGCAAGGCTGGGCTGTTTTGCTACCCCAGCCTTGCATGGTCCATTGGGCATGAAGGCTGAGGTACTGCTGCCCCAAATGTTTATAGAGAGCCCTCCTAATCCTCACTGTGCTTTAGGAGAACCTGAGGCAGGGAGTTGGTGGTGCTCCGCCTCCAGCGCCTGTGCGCATGTCGAGAGCCAGGAGGGGTAAGGTGTTTGATCGAACTTCCCCCTGCTTCGTGGTTTCTGCATGAGAGGTGCACAGAATCTAGAGGGCTGTATAAAGCATTATGCCGGTGGTGCAGAGTTCCGAGCCAAACTGAAGAGTCATGCAGGTAAGAAAAAAACAACCTTTGTGCATGTATATATATCAATGCTTGCATGCAAGGGGTTATGTCTGCCTAAGCCCACGTGAGAATATGTGCACATAGGAATGATGCGTGTAAATGTATCTGAATGACTGTGAGTGCGTGCGGGCCAGGTACACCATGGAGGGGGAGGCTGTGAGGGGATTCACTAAGTAAAAGTTACATTAATAATTTTACTGACCTGGCATTTGGGCATTGGTGCAGTCAGCATGGACATGTTTTATCACAGACAGTGGCATAGCATTTTTACTGGTAACACCAACACGAACATGAAACGTGTTCTTACGTGGGCATACTGGGCTACTCTAGTGCAGTCAGTATGGACATGTTTTCTTACAGTGGCTTAACATTTTTACTGGCATTATGGACGAGCCTAAATGATGAACGTTCCAATGTAGGGATACTGACCTACACTGGTGCAGCACGTACGGATGTGTTTTCTTATTGTGTATTGCATTTTCGCTTTCAATATTGGCAAAGATAAAGTGCTTAGTGTTCTTACATGGGGGAGACTGACCTGCATTCGTGCAGTCATTTTGGACATGTTTTCATACAGGGCATGTCATTTTTACTGGCATTATAAGCAAAGGCATCATTATGAGTATTCTTACGTGGGGATACTAGCTGACAGTGGCATGGTCGGCAGGTACATGTTTGGTCAAAGCCAGAATGAAAATGTTTTTATGCACTGGCAGAAGACTGCATATATTTTAAGCAAAGCCACCATGAGCGTGTGTTGGATCATGCTCCTGTGCACTGTTGTTGACCTGGAATCGCTTGGATTTTTACATGTGTCAACCTAAAAAAAATTATAAACTGTGTGACATTTTGCTGTAAAATGCACCATTTTGACCCATCCTTTAAAAAAAAAGGTTCACTACCCGACACTCTTGTTGGTTGGTGGAGCTCACGCACTGCACTTGGTCACTCACACACAGTGATGGGAAATGTCTACTACCCTCCAATTAAAAGAATGTGCACCCTCAACTGGGACTGTGCATGTAATACAAGGACAGATGAAAAAGGGAAGTGCAAACGTTGCACCAGCACAAGAGACTGTGGTGGTAACAGAATGACAGTTAAGAGAGGGGACTGTGCAAGGGAGACTGGGACAGGTGAGTACAGGCACTTTCATGGTAATTATTTATTATTTATATAGCGCTTACGCCTAAGCGCTGTACATAGAACATATTTACATACATAAATCATCCCAACCGAAGCTGGTACTCATTTATCAACCTCGGAAGGCTGAGATGGCCTTGCTGGGATTCGAAACTGTGACCTGCAGATTACACTCAGATCGCAGTAGCAAGTGCTCAACCTGCTGAGCTATCTGACCGGTTTACCGGTAACACAGAAAGGGGACTAGGCAAAATCATTGGTAAAGGGATAAAGGGGAATGTGCAGATAGCACAGGGACAGGTGAGTGATGGGACTATACAGGGAACAGAGATATAGGTTGGAGAAAGGAGTGTGCAATCAACAGATGGATAGATGAGATGGGGGTTTGTGCAGAGAGGAGGAACTGTGCAGGTAGTGGGCAGGTGTAAGAGAGGAATGTGCAGGTGACACAGGGACAGGTGAGAGTGGATAGTGCAGGTTACACAAGGACAAGTGAGAAAGAGGATTGTGCAGGTAGTGGGCAGGTGTAAGAGAGGAATGTGCAGGTGACACAGGGACAGGTGAGAGTGGATAGTGCAGGTTTCACAAGGACAAGTGAGAGAGATGATTGTGCAGGTAGTGGGCAGGTGTAAGAGAGGAATGTGCAGGTGACACAGGGACAGGTGAGAGTGGATACTGCAGGTTACACAAGGACAAGTGAGAGAGAGGATTGTGCAGGTAGCGGGCAGGTGTAAGAGAGGAATGTGCAGGTGACACAGGGACAGGTGAGAGTGGATAGTGCAGGTTACACAAGGGCAAACAAGTGAGCGAGAGGATTGTGCAGGTAGCGGGCAGGTGTAAGAGAGGAATGTGCAGGTGACACAGGGAGAGGTGAGAGTGGATAGTGCAGGTTACACAAGGACAAGTGAGAGCGAGGATTGTGCAGGTAGTGGGCAGGTGTAAGAGAGGAATGTGCAGGTGACACAGGGACAAGTGAGAGTGGATAGGGCAAGTTACACAAGGACAAGTGAGAGAGAGGATTGTGCAGGTAGCGGGCAGGTCTAAGAGAGGAATGTGCAGGTGACACAGGGACAGGTGAGAGTGCATAGTGCAGGTTACACAAGGGCAAACAAGTGAGCGAGAGGATTGTGCAGGTAGCGGGCAGGTGTAAGAGAGGAATGTGCAGGTGACACAGGGACAGGTGTGAGTGGATAGTGCAGGTTAAACAAGGACAAGTGAGAGAGAGGATTGTGCAGGTAGCGGGCAGGTGTAAGAGAGGAATGTGCAGGTGACACAGGGACAGGTGAGAGTGGATAGTGCAGGTTTCACAAGGACAAGTGAGAGAGAGGATTGTGCAGGTAGCGGGCAGGTGTAAGAGAGGAATGTGCAGGTGGCACAGGGACAGGTGAGAGTGGATAGTGCAGGTTTCACAAGGACAAGTGAGAGAGAGGATTGTGCAGGTAGCGGGCAGGTGTAAGAGAGGAATGTGCAGGTGACACAGGGACAGGTGAGAATGGATAGTGCAGGTTTCACAAGGACAAGTGAGAGAGAGGATTGTGCAGGTAGTGGGCAGGTGTAAGAGAGGAATGTGCAGGTGACACAGGGACAGGTGAGAGTGGATAGTGCAAGTTTCACAAGGACAAGTGAGAGAGAGGATTGTGCAGGTAGTGGGCAGGTGTAAGAGAGGAATGTGCAGGTGACACAGGGACAGGTGAGAGTGGATAGTGCAGGTTACACAAGGACAAGTGAGAGAGAGGATTGTGCAGGTAGCGGGCAGGTGTAAGAGAGGAATGTGCAGGTGACACAGGGACAGGTGAGAGTGGATAGTGCAGGTTACACAAGGGCAAGTGAGAGAGAGGATTGAGAGTTGATAGTGCAGGTTACACAAGGACAAGTGAGAGAGAGGATTGTGCAGGTAGCGGGCAGGTGTAAGAGAGGAATGTGCAGGTGACACAGGGACAGGTGAGAGTGGATAGTGCAGGTTACACAAGGACAAGTGAGAGAGAGGATTGTGCAGGTAGCGGGCAGGTGTAAGAGAGGAATGTGCAGGTGACACAGGGACAGGTGAGAGTGGATAGTGCAGGTTACACAAGGGCAAACAAGTGAGCGAGAGGATTGTGCAGGTAGCGGGCAGGTGTAAGAGAGGAATGTGCAGGTGACACAGGGACAGGTGAGAGTGGATAGTGCAGGTTAAACAAGGACATGTGAGAGAGAGGATTGTGCAGGTAGCGGGCAGGTGTAAGAGAGGAATGTGCAGGTGACACAGGGACAGGTGAGAGTGGATAGTGCAGGTTTCACAAGGACAAGTGAGAGAGAGGATTGTGCAGGTAGCGGGCAGGTGTAAGAGAGGAATGTGCAGGTGGCACAGGGACAGGTGAGAGTGGATAGTGCAGGTTTCACAAGGACAAGTGAGAGAGAGGATTGTGCAGGTAGCGGGCAGGTGTAAGAGAGGAATGTGCAGGTGACACAGGGACAGGTGAGAATGGATAGTGCAGGTTTCACAAGGACAAGTGAGAGAGAGGATTGTGCAGGTAGTGGGCAGGTGTAAGAGAGGAATGTGCAGGTGACACAGGGACAGGTGAGAGTGGATAGTGCAAGTTTCACAAGGACAAGTGAGAGAGAGGATTGTGCAGGTAGTGGGCAGGTGTAAGAGAGGAATGTGCAGGTGACACAGGGACAGGTGAGAGTGGATAGTGCAGGTTACACAAGGGCAAGTGAGAGAGAGGATTGAGAGTGGATAGTGCAGGTTACACAAGGACAAGTGAGAGAGAGGATTGTGCAGGTAGCGGGCAGGTGTAAGAGAGGAATGTGCAGGTGACACAGGGACAGGTGAGAGTGGATAGTGCAGGTTTCACAAGGACAAGTGAGAGAGAGGATTGTGCAGGTAGTGTAAGAGAGGAATGTGCAGGTGACACAGGGACAGGTGAGAGTGGATAGTGCAGGTTACACAAGGACAAGTGAGAGAGAGGATTGTGCAGGTAGCGGGCAGGTGTAAGAGAGGAATGTGCAGGTGACACAGGGACAGGTGAGAGTGGATAGTGCAGGTTACACAAGGGCAAGTGAGAGAGAGGATTGTGCAGGTAGCGGGCAGGTGTAAGAGAGGAATGTGCAGGTGACACAGGGACAGGTGAGAGTGGATAGTGCAGGTTACACAAGGACAAGTGAGAGAGAGGATTGTCCAGGTAGCGAGGCAGGTGTAAGAGAGGAATGTGCAGGTGACACAGGGACAGGTGAGGGGATTGTGCAGGTCATACAGGGACAGGAGAGGGAGGGGCCTGTGCAGGTACCACACAGGCAGGTGCATCAATCTATAGAGAGACATTATCAGGGATATGTGTGGATGGCAGCTCTGAGCAGGGAAAGAGGTGACTGTGCCTTTTACACAGGCACAAGTGCATCAATCTACAGAGCAACATTACCAGGGTGACCCGTTGTGGGTTGGGGAGGTCTGTGGAGGGAGCATAGGAACTGGTAGGAGAGAGGACAGGGCAGGTAATGGGTGCATGCACCTCTAGGCAAGCAGTAACAGGTGATCAGGTGTCGCAGGTGCTGCACAGATAACAGGCAGATAGGCGCATGTAAAGATGAAAGAGGCTAGCCATTGTTAATGAACAGACTTGTACATTGAATAAAGACGGATTCATTTTATAAAGGCGGGGCATAAAACCAAGGCGTCAAGCGGAGAAACTCAGCATCTCCGGCAGACAGCGCACCACCAGAAGCCAGGACACGTGCAGACCAGAAATCTTCCACTGCAAAAAGGAAAGGACCAGAAAACAAGCCTTCTTTGCCTACGCCCAAGACTATGGAACCTCCTCTCCATCACCATCAGACTCGCCTCCATGCTCCTACAATTCAGAAAAGTACTCAAGAACCACCTCGTCAAAGAGTCTCTCCTCCTCAACACCTCAGCCATCACCTCACCCCCCACGCCATCTGGCTCATTAGATGATGTCTGCCCCTAGGTCCCCCCTACACTGTACAGCTTTACTCCTCCTCTGTGCCTGTCTGTATCCTTCACCTCACTGTATAGCTGTTCTGTTGTTACCTCTGAACACCACTCTGTTATGCATCTGTACTGTTGTATACCTCTGTAAAGCACTGTGTTGTGAATCTGTATTTTCTTGCTAATAAAAAAACGTAAGTCATCTAGAACCCCGGGGCTTAACGACCTGGTAAATGTCATACTAAAATCTGCTGTGGAAAACTGGGTCACTTTACTTGAATTACTTTTTAATCAAGTACTCCAAGAACAAATTATCACGTCTTCATGGAAAACCTCCATATTGTGGGGTGAAATATAGCCCCTGGATGCCAGAATTACAGAGGCCAGAACCAGTTATGAGGGTTCACCGAAATAAAAGGGTAGCCCTGAAAAATGTCATACATAAGGCCTAGTGAACCTTAATCAAAAGGAAAGAAAGTGGGCCTCAATCCCACTTTGCGAAAATGTGCGCAATGCACTTTATAAAGGAAGCGAAAGACACATGGGAATGATTTGCTAACAAATACATGGAGAGCTACACTGATATTTCATGAAACCACAGTGCACAGTATCTTCAATGGGATGCCAGAATGATGCTGCCAAGCAGCTGCAGTAAAATGGAGCATTTTACATGTGAATTAAAGAAAAGAATGTCACTTCATTTTTCCCTCAACTAGCTTAATAATATGCTCAGCCAAATGCCCACCAGCCTTTCAAGCTTGGGCATGGTGTCTCATGTACATGTACCATTCAGATATAATGCGCATATATTGTTAATTTATGTGCCGTGTAAGATGTAATTTAAAGAAATCATGTATGAGCTTGAAAGGCCTGGTGCTGCTGAACATTTCTTCAAATGTAAAACTAAAACTACAGGGTCCCCCTCTGTTGGCCTGGAGATGCAGACCTGGTTGCCTCCATTCATCAATGATTTTTCTTAAAAATACAAGCAGAAATTCTTTTGAGATCAGAAATGCGGTGAGGACAAGTTAAAGGTAGGTCTGCTCTGCAGCACTTGTGACCTCCAGGTCACAGGTCCCATATAAATAATCATTAGTGGCCATTAGGCAGCTCTGCTTATGTCATATGCCTACCAAGAGAAGAAATGAAACTTTAAAAGAGGTGGGGGCCAGAGGGATAGAGAGGTCTGAAACTGCATTGACTTAAAATGAGATAAATACACTTTACATTGTGCAACAGTAATGTCAGGCTTTTATTAAAGCTGACAGTCAACCCATTCTAACCATGTTAAAACAATGTTTGTGGGATAAACACAACTAAAGTTATTCATAAAAATGTGATCTGGGCCTTGCTGTGATTATCAGAGATGTGAAAGTTGATAAAAGCATGGCAATCATAATTAATATGATGTCCGTAAAAGCAGCATATTTTTCACTGATATGGCTCCTGAGGAAATGAGGAAAAACTGTATCTCTGCACAGGAAGGACGTGCAAAGTCCATACTAGTGTTATATGATTCACCTTAAAATGTAGTTCTCAAAAATGTATCCACATATCTCAAGATGTGAAAATTAAGGGTACTTGCCATGTGTTGAGATGTTTGCAGTCCTAATGCAGACTGAGCCCACCTGTCAAGGTGGAATGATGAAGCCCTCTCCACCCAGAGCCAGCCCAAAGCACTCCCCCATCCCCTTGTTCTATCACCACACAGGTGGGAGGGGGTAGTGGAGACTAGCCAGTCCCTTTTGTGCGAATCATGGCAAATTAGAGATGTCATTTGCCCTATAACTAAGCCAGTTTTGCATCAGAGCTGGACTGCTCCCACTAATTCCAAGAGGTGACCTGCTGCCGAAATCTGGCGAGAAGCATCACAGCAGAGAGAGGTGTAATCTTGCAGTGGAGACAGGAGGCAGGAGACCTAGAGACTGATTGGGACACCTTGGAGGACTCAGAGGAATTCCTTGACTGACCGCCTGCTGTCTATTATGTCCCAGCAGTGTGTCCTGATGCTCCCTGATGCCCAGTCCAGACCTCTCCTTTAAGTAGAACTACCCCAGAAGCCCTAGATTATATAAGCCCTATAGATTGTTCAAGCATTGTTTTCGTTATTTCCCCATTGAAAAATCTCCTGTTTGCCTGTGAAGATCCTTAGCATATTTATCAAAGTAAATCAATTAATTCCCCTATTGCATTCTCGGGATCTGTATTGTTGGCATTCGAAACCACCAATCTTTTACCAGTGTGTTGTGAGCTGGTATAGTCATAAAGATTTGCCAAAAGAAGTAACCCCATAGCCATATTCCACGTGTGTGTGCGCAGGGTGTAAAAAACGAAATTCCCTATTGATCCCATTCATGTTAAAAAAGTACTGCCTGTGCATATGCAAGGTGCAAAACGAAATTGCCCTATGTGCCCATTGTGCTCTGCAAAACGAATTTCCCCTTGCTGGTCATTATTTTCCAATTGCAGTTGTGTAAATAATTCAAAACGGATGTTTCCATTGTGCTCTGCAAAACAAATTCTCCCATTTACTGTTCATTCTGTTTTACATCGCAGCTGTGCTAGATGAGTCAGATCCATTTTTCCCATTCCGTTATAAAGCCCCACAGCCCTATATGTTATTGTGACACTGGGTACTTGTTAGGGTTAGGTGCGAGACGGGTTGGAGGCCTTACCACAGTAAACTGTATAAAAAATCAAAAGTGTTTTGATTGTGCGCCACATTCATTGTGATATGATATGGTATTTGTAACGCGCCTATACACAAGTGTTTCAAGGCGCGACGAGGCAGGGAGGGAGGGAAACAAGGGGAAGACAGACAAACGATCCTACTAGGCCAGGTGTCATTCAGATCGCGCAAGTGCAGAGGTAAGGGGAAAAGGAGGAAGTGCAGGGGGAGGAGGTGGGGGGGAAGTGCAGTACAAGGTAAGTAGCGTCAAAAATAATAAATAATAAATAATAAATAAAAAGGACCAGCTGGTGGCAAGTGCGAGGTAAGTGCAGAGCAAGTGCTGGGAAGGGGGCTGTAGGGATACAGTGACAGTCCCACAGTGCAGGGGGAGCCAGGGAGGCAGTGCAAGTGGAGAGTGGCTGGGCCCTGGACCGAGGTTGCTGAGAGTGGCCCAGATGCAGGTTTAGTGCTGAATTCAGTGGGGAGTTAAGCAGGATTAGCAGGGGAGAGGGAGAGAGAAGGCAGAAGCGAAGAGGAAGGTTTTGAGGTGCTTCCGGAACCGGAGATGGTTCTCCTCAAGTAAGGGGAAAGGAACTCCCTGGCATTGGTGTGACCGTGTGATAAACCTCGACAAAACGGGATGCCTATATTTAAAAAAGGCAACTGCCTATATCCCTCTTACTATAGACTTGTGTCTATGCTAGATGTGGCGGGTAAACTGTTTGCATCTGCTTTGTTGGAGGAGCTTGAGGAGTGGGTGTTGGTTAAAGGGTGTCTCGGTGCCACTGAGATTGGGTTCAGACAGCTCATAATGTGTTGCCTGTTGATTATCTAGCAGAAAGAGCCAGGTGGAGAGGGAACCCTGGGTTGTATGCAGTGTTTATTGACTTACAGGCAGCCCTCGATACCATTAATCCGAGTTTGCTGAGATTAGGCAGCCTGGAGGGTTTATTTGACTTGATCCAGGAGCTGCACTGGAAGACCAGTGTCCAGCTTCATTTGGATGGTGGGGGTACCATTGCCTCCCCGATTGCTACACTGACGTGGGGTTAAGCAGGTGTGTGTGTTGGCCCCTCTTCTTTTCAATTTGTACCAATCCGGATCTGGCGGATGCCTTGAGGACTGTGTCAAATTGCCTTCAGTGCATTGGCCAGACTCATATAATTTAATTATCCTATGCCGGCAACATCGTTATGTTGGACCACACTTGCGATGGGCTTTCTCGCTCCTTGGAAATGTTGGCAAAGTACGCTTTTAAGAGAACGAGCTAAGCATGAACCAAAGCTGTACAGGTGAGGCATTTCAATAGGAAGAAGATTACCTGGCCCTCGTTTTTTTCTCTAGCGTTATCATAAGCTAGAGTATACGGATAGTTATACTTATCTGGGATCTACGAAAGACATTGTGAGCAGGCAGCCATCTTTGGTAGCGCAAAGGCAAAGGATGGCAGATGCATTTACTGCTTTGATTGACCGATTTGCTAGGCAGTCAGCTGGATATTCTCTTTGTGGTATAATCCGTCTATAGAAACAGTGCTATTGCCCGACAATACTTTACAGCCTAGAAGCTATTACTATTAACAATTTGAAGTGGCTTCGCGTTTTAGAGGGTTGATTCTGCTGCAGAATTCTGGCACTGCCGCTGGGTGTCCTATTGAAATGCTGCACCTGGAATTAGGGTTATCCTCTCTGAAGGGGCAGGAGCTTTTGAAAAAGGGGTCTTTGAAGTCTTTAAAGAACACATGTGCCCAAGGCTGACACTTATGGGAAGCTTATTGGTGCAAATGTATGTAATGGGGATAGAATATTCTCTTTAAATCCAGAGAGATTCAGGGCCTCATTACGAGGTTGGAGGTAGCCATGGAGCTATTAGATCCATGGCTGCCTTCAAAACCCGTCCGACTGTGCCCTGGTGAATCGAGCAATTACCGGTCCATTCCGAGGTCGGAGAGAGCGGTAATTCCCCATTCACCAGGGCCATTCCCCATTCCCATTTGAGCCCCCATAGGGCTCAATGGGAATGGGGAAGGTGCTAATAACGGTACCGCAAATTGCGGTACCGTTATTAGCTCTAGAGTCCCTTTGCGGGTCCCGTCCTTAACGCCTGCAAAAACCAGGCGTTAAGGATGGACCCGCAAAGGGAACTCGTAGTAGGGAGGTAAGGGATTACTGGCACCGGTGCCCTTACCGGTGCCGGTAATCCCTTACCTCCCACCTCGTAATGAGGCCCTTAGACTTTTGATATGGTTGGCTGGTCCCCGTCTAGGGACTCAGACTTAGCTATGATGGTTGGTATTTGGAAGAAGAAACGTACTACATGGGGCTGGAATTTGAATCATTCTCACCTAAGAAGGTTGAAGAATGATATCGAAACTATGGAATTGCAGCAGAATTTCATGTCCCCTCAAGGGTATCTGCTTATCTGCCCCAGTGCTACGCTACGTCATTTCTCATCGCTCTTCCGTATTTCACAGCGGCTTCTCCTCGGTAATGTTGCCGCAAGATTCGGTGTTCCGATAACTGGGAGGTATTTTTGGATATGAAAACTGAGGCAGATTCTTGAAACTCCCAAGCATGTCATGACAGAATGTCCTAAAATGGGAGCGGCCTATATGATTAACTGCGGAAATATTATTCACTCGAACAAATTGAGAAAACGCGATCATTTTTTTGTTTTATTGTTTAAACTCAAATAGTCGAGTTCCCCACCTTGCTCTCTACAGAGTATGGATGAAAGGTAGTTTGAAACAGGGTGTCCAGTCATTTGGTCGACTACAAACTGGTCGACTGCAATTTGGTCGACGTCATTTGGTCGAAAACCAAATGGTCGAATTTTTTTTTTTTTATTTATATATGTGTTTTGTGGGTTTTCGTGTTAAAAAAAAAAAAAAGAAAGAAAAAAAAGGGGGTTGGGGGGGACCCCCCCAAAAAAAAAAAAAAGGGGGTAAAAAAAAAAAAAAAAAATTCGACCATTTGGTTTTCGACCAAATTGATTCGACCAGTTGTCCAGTCGACCAATTGATTTCGACCAAATGACTGGCAATCTGAAACAGGGTACGATTATTGCCAATGTGTGAATTTCGTATTACACTGTACATGGTTGAATGTAATTCATTTTGTTGTGTTTAATTTAATCATGTAGCGCCTCATTTTTACGATTTGTATATTTTGTTTTAGTCAAAAATGTAATATTGTTATTTAAGTACGATTTGAGTAAAGTTTCTTGTGAACTGAGTCACAATAAATATATATATATATATATTAGTTATTTATAACACGCTTTAAAATACACAGAGGTTTCTAAACGCGGACTCGGGGATCGAACCTGTGTTGCATAGCGTTGTCGCGTTTATTCACAGGAAATGAATACATCTATATTGTATTATTCCTGTGTAAAGTGCTTGGTTGCTTCTCGAAGCTAGGTCCACGCTCAATAAATACCAAAAGTATGATTCACAGGAAGAGTCATTTTTGGTGTGCTTTTCATGCAGGCGTAAAACAGATGGATTGCTATGGAATACGCCTGCGTTTAGCACCTGTGGGAGCAGGCGGATTCCATCCCACTCCATGGTGAAGGCTGTCCGTCAAGCAGAACGTGCAGACGGCATTTACATTTTTTTTTACAATACGAAGCCTAAAATGAAAGAGTAAAGGCGATTTTGCCTCTTTCTACTCTTGGCCTTTTCACTGCGTTTTGCAAAAGTTGAAAATTGCATGCGATGGACGGCACAACACGCAAGTGTTAGCAGGGGTGGTTGCCGGCATGCAGATAACACTTTTAATAAAATGACCGCTTACGCTCTTTGGGCAACACAGAACACGTGATCACTTGGAGGTATTTTAAGTTGAACAGAAGCAGCTGCTTTCCTGTTTGTATAGTGCTGAATTTCGATGTTTGTCTTATAATTAGTTCTCACAGTTGCCTACAGCTATGGAAACTGAGGCCCGTGTGAATAAAGTGATCTGCCCAGATCCACACGCTTTCTCAAGCGGAGGAGCCAAGATCACAAGGCTGATCTGCGGTTTCCAGGTCAGCAAGTTGCCGAGCAGGCCACGCCACCTCCTTCTGGTCTTTAAGCCATGTTTTGCGTTGCGCCTGCCGGCCTCAGAGCGGCAGAGCAGGCGTGGGACCCCACGCAGCCTCCTCAGCCAATCCAGGTAGTGGGTGGATGCCAGAGGCCCAACAAGTGATTGCCTCCCTCCCAGCGCTCTCTGGAGACCCCTCCCGTGGCCCGCCATCAGGACAACAAGGGGTGGGGGGGAGTGGGCTATGCTCTGCTCACACTGCAAACATTGCGACGTTACCAAATGTCGCCCAGAAAGATGCCAGCAAGTTCTGCCATCTGCCGCTATCCCTGTCGTCTTCCAGTTGGCAGTTTTGACACCCTCTGCTTCCCCTCTTCCAGTGCGCCCTGTGTTTCCCGCTCTGAGGCAGAGCTCGGGAACCAGAGTGCCTAAGGCTTCCCCCGGGGGCCGAGAAGGCACGGATCGTTAGGTACGCATTTATTTTCCTTCTTGTAACACGCTACAATACTGGCACGTCCCTCTTCCCTCTTCCCCTGGAACGTGCGACGTCCATCTGACAGCTCCTGCTTCCAAGCAGGGTTTGCATGGGGTGTCAAAGACTCACGCGGAACCCAGGCCTGGTCCGGACCCCGCTCTGGTGGGTGGGTGACTCTCCCAAGTGGGTTGCCCCTTTAAGGGGAAGGCGTCCCTCCCCCGTGTATTGCCCTCTCTGCAGACACGTGCACCAGAACGGCTGCAGACTCAAACGCCTCTGTGTCTCATTTATGCAGGCCTACACGTGGAAGCACAAGCCGGCATGCCCTAATGCCGTGGGACCCTCGTGCCAGTACGGTGGCAGAAATCTGCATGGTCAGGGGCATGGCTCACTCTGCCCCACTCCAGATGGTGATGCTGTTCCATAGCACCATGGGGCCTGCTGGATGTCCAGAGCAGGCCCCAACCCCCGAGGCACTACGCACCCAGAGTGCTGATGTCTGTAGCACCATGGGGGCCTGCTGGATGTCCATAGAGGGCACCAACCCCCAGCGGTGCTGGGCCCCCAGAGTGCCGATGTCTGTAGCACCATGGGGGCCTGCTGGATGTCCATAGAGGGCCCCAACCCCCAGAGGCACTGGGCCCCCAGAGTGCCGATGTCTGCAGCACCATGAGGGCCTGCTGGATGTCCAGAGCAGGCCCCAACCCCCAGAGGCACTGGGCCCCCAGAGTGCCGATGTCTGCAGCACCATGGGGGCCTGCTGGATGTCCAGCCATGGGGGCCTGCTGGATGTCCATAGAGGGCCCCAACCCCCAGCAGCACTGGGCCCCCAGAGTGCTGATGTCTGTAGCACCATGGGGGCCTGCTGGATGTCCATAGAGGGCCCCAACCCCCAGCGGTGCTGGGCCCCCAGAGTGCCGATGTCTGTAGCACCATGGGGGCCTGCTGGATGTCCAGAGGAGGCCCCAACCCCCAGCAGCACTGGGCCCCAAGAGTGCCGATGTCTGTAGCACCATGGGGGCCTGCTGGATGTCCAGAGCAGGCCCCAACCCCCGAGGCACTACGCACCCAGAGTGCTGATGTCTGTAGCACCATGGGGGCCTGCTGGATGTCCATAGAGGGCCCCAACCCCCAGCGGTGCTGGGCCCCCAGAGTGCCGATGTCTGTAGCACCATGGGGGCCTGCTGGATGTCCATAGAGGGCCCCAACCCCCAGAGGCACTGGGCCCCCAGAGTGCCGATGTCTGCAGCACCATGGGGGCCTGCTGGATGTCCAGCCATGGGGGCCTGCTGGATGTCCATAGAGGGCCCCAACCCCCAGCAGCACTGGGCCCCCAGAGTGCTGATGTCTGTAGCACCATGGGGGCCTGCTGGATGTCCAGAGGAGGCCCCAACCCCCAGCAGCACTGGGCCCCCAGAGTGCCGATGTCTGCAGCACCATGGGGGCCTGCTGGATGTCCAGCCATGGGGGCCTGCTGGATGTCCATAGAGGGCCCCAACCCCCAGCGGTGCTGGGCCCCCAGAGTGCCGATGTCTGTAGCACCATGGGGGCCTGCTGGATGTCCAGAGGAGGCCCCAACCCCCAGCAGCACTGGGCCCCCAGAGTGCTGATGTCTGTAGCACCATGGGGGCCTGCTGGATGTCCATAGAGGGCCCCAACCCCCAGCGGTGCTGGGCCCCCAGAGTGCCGATGTCTGTAGCACCATGGGGGCCTGCTGGATGTCCATAGAGGGCCCCAACCCCCAGAGGCACTGGGCCCCCAGAGTGCCGATGTCTGTAGCACCATCGGGGCCTGCTGGATGTCCATAGAGGGCCCCAACCCCCAGCGGTGCTGGGCCCCCAGAGTGCCGATGTCTGTAGCACCATCGGGGCCTGCTAGATGTCCAGAGGAGGCCCCAACCCCCAGCGGCGCAGGGCCCCCAGAGTGCTGATGTCTGTAGCACCATGGGGGCCTGCTGGATGTCCATAGAGGGCCCCAACCCCCAGCGGTGCTGGGCCCCCAGAGTGCCGATGTCTGTAGCACCATCGGGGCCTGCTGGATGTCCAGAGGAGGCCCCAACCCCCAGCAGCACTGGGCCCCCAGAGTGCCGATGTCTGTAGCACCATGGGGGCCTTCTGGATGTCCATAGAGGGCCTCAACCCCCAGCGGCGCTGGGCCCCCAGAGTGCCGATGTCTGTAGCACCATGGGGGCCTGCTGGATATCCATAGAGGGCCCCAACCCTCAGCGGTGCTGGGCCCCCAGAGTGCCGATGTCTGTAGCACCATGGGGGCCTGCTGGATGTCCATAGAGGGCCCCAACCCCCAGCGGTGCTGGGCCCCCAGAGTGCCGATGTCTGTAGCACCATCGGGGCCTGCTAGATGTCCAGAGGAGGCCCCAACCCCCAGCGGCGCTGGGCCCCCAGAGTGCCGATGTCTGTAGCACCATGGGGGCCTTCTGGATGTCCATAGAGGGCCCCAACCCCCAGCGGCGCTGGGCCCCCAGAGTGCCGATGTCTGTAGCACCATGGGGGCCTGCTGGATGTCCATAGAGGGCCCCAACCCCCAGCGGTGCTGGGCCCCCAGAGTGCCGATGTCTGTAGCACCATGGGGGCCTGCTGGATGTCCATAGAGGGCCCCAACCCCCAGCGGTGCTGGGCCCCCAGAGTGCCGATGTCTGTAGCACCATGGGGGCCTGCTGGATGTCCAGAGGAGGCCCCAACCCCCAGCAGCACTGGGCCCCCAGAGTGCCGATGTCTGTAGCACCATGGGGGCCTGCTGGATGTCCATAGAGGGCCTCAACCCCCAGCGGCGCTGGGCCCCCAGAGTGCTGATGTCTGTAGCACCATGGGGGCCTGCTGGATATCCATAGAGGGCCCCAACCCTCAGCGGTGCTGGGCCCCCAGAGTGCCGATGTCTGTAGCACCATGGGGGCCTGCTGGATGTCCATAGAGGGCCCCAACCCCCAGCGGTGCTGGGCCCCCAGAGTGCCGATGTCTGTAGCACCATGAGGGCCTGCTGGATGTACATAGCAGGCCCACTGTAACACCCATCCTGCCTTTCGAAGGCTATACGTGCTTGGATCTGCTTTTAATTTTGTTCTACTTCAGTCCTATTTGATTCAGTTGGACTGTGCCAAGACTACAACTCCCAGAATGCAATTGATTAAGAATTAAAAGCCCTGCCTCTACGGGCCCAAAAGGACATGGAGTCATCGGCAACCATATGTCTTAGATGCCACCTGAGTGTAGGCCACGGGACAGACTCTGGTGAACTGTGACTTCCATACAGAACAGTCATTAGATTAAGTGGGGTGCTAAATCGAGGGGAGAGGCTCTCATTAGGGGGCTTGGCCTAAATATGTATGTACTTAGAGCCTGCCCCCCCTCGCCTGTAGGGGATAGGTGAAAGTAGGGACGCTGGTGCGCACTGGCAGTCTTACCGTTGCTGGGCACAGCAAATGTGCAAAACCAGTGTGCCCCAGCTCTCACACGCAGCAAGCAGGCCTTCCAATCACGGCTGCCCAAGGTGTCAGTATGGCTGAGTCTAGTCTGGGTGGGCCCCGATGCATGAACCCTCTCTGGAGACTGCCTGGACTCGGCCTGGGCTGGCCCCGGCCCACTTAAAGCCTTGACTACAGTGCTGAATACATTGTGGGACTCTTGGATACACTTTCCTCCACTCGTGACCATATTTCGTTGTCAATGCGCAGCCTCCGATGGCTCCCAGTTACACACCGGGTCGAATACAAAGCATTATGCTTAGTCCATGTGCATTCAAAGGTCAAGGAGCTGACTATAGCAAAAGTTCTGCTGCTGCGCTCCTGCCTGACAGCTCCGCTCAGCTTCAGATCTTAGTTCCCGGAGTCCATTGAGCCAGAATAGGTGGCCGAGCCTTTTCCATTTCAGCGACCCACCTCTGGAACAAGCTCCCCCTCGACAACTGTAAGGCTACCAACTAAAAATCTGTCTATTTAACTAAACCAGACTTTCCTGCTGCTCCTAGATGGATCCCCTCAGCGCCATGTTGCCTCCAGGTGTAAGTGCGCAGCATAATTAGCATAACATAACATAACTTGCATACACCTCCGTGAATCCTAAATGTGCGTGATGCCTGGGAACGAGGCGTGGGGCCTGCGTGTGCTGCAGACTAAAAAGCATTTAGAGGCAGGAGACGATGACTGGGAGCATACTGACACTTGCTGGCCAGAGTATGACATTGCTTGAGTCTGAAAAGGGCACAGGGAGCAGACACGATCACACCGCCAGAACATAGCAGCATTGGTTTCTGAATTGTACGCAAAGAAAATGGATATACTGCGGCAGAAATATGAGCATTTTGCGCTGTTTATGCTAATATCCTTATATCAGAAAGGCGGTGCGTTCATATCACTGACGTGTGGGGCTTAGGGCCACTGGTGCTGTGGGCCCTGGATATCAGCCATTCACGTGGGTTTGCTGATCAGACTAATGTAAACATCATGTGACGCATGTTGCGCTTTTCTTTGTTGTGAGTGGGGAGTCGCAATAAGTTGGAAGGTCTGACTTGCGCAGCACTGACTTCCAGTGGTGGAGTCAGCTAAAAAGAAGCAGCGACACCCAGTGGTCAGTCCCATTATTGCATTAGCGGAGCCCCCAGGAGCAGGACAGCAGGATTCACGCTTTCCTGTTGTGTGATACTAAGTGCTCAGATACCACCACCCACAAAGGCGGCCTCTGCATTTCCGGGTGGCTGTGTGTCAGCACAGAGGATGCACTGGTCCAGCCCCCTTGACTGCACCAGTGTCAAGAGAGCGCTCCTGACACTCTGTAATTGCCCGCCAGCACACACACGGGAGCGCACTTTACAAGGAGAGGTCCTTGAAAGCCCTTTTAGCCGGAAATGCTGCAAAAAGCTAAAAATGATGTTCTATCTCCGTTTGAGGGATAGAAAGGGAAGTGGGACAGAAGCGGTTCATACCCATACTGTCCCACCCAAAAAAGAAATGGAAGAAAGGGTCCGAAATGATTAATCTCCCCTGCATTGTGCGCCCTCCTGGCCTGTTTTTAATGGGTGAAGGGGGTCGGATGTATGTGATTTCTTTGAAAATATTTCACCGAATGGAGATTTCTCCAAATCCATTTCACAGAAAAATGAAATTAACTTTTTACTTTGTCTACTTTAAAAAAAATAAAGCGAGGGAGACCCCCCGCAGCCCTCCCTCACCCCTCCCTGCCCTAACTTATACGCTTACCCCACACCCCACCTATTATGCATTACCAGTGCTGATCTCCTGGCTGAATCTGAAACTGCACTGGTTACCTGGCTAGCCTCTGATCTCGGGCCCAGGTCCCCTCCCCGCCAGTTGCACCTCTGCACTGCCCCCCTGGCAATCCTTGCACTTGGGGGCTGTTTCTGTATCCCTACAGCCCCCTACCAGCACTTGACACATGATGTCTGCACTTACCCTTGCACTTGCCACCAGCTGGCTGCGCTTTTATTTATTGTCTTAATTTATTTTACTGTTATCCTATGTACTGCACTGCCCCTCCCCCCCGCACTTTTTCCCCTCCCTCTCCTCCCCTGCACTTGCGCGATCTCAATGTCACCTGGCCTAGTGGGATCGTTGTCTCTGTCTTCCCTCTGTTCGCCCTCCCTTGCCTCGTCGCGCCTGGTAATACTCGTGTATAGGCGCGTTATAAATGCCATATCATATCATATACCACCTACCTGTTTCGGTGAAATAAATTCAGTGAAGTCTCATAAGGGGAAATGGTATTCGATTAAATATACGGTAACAGCAGGGGAGTGCTTATGTTTTCTCTGTGTTTCAAACCACCCCCCAGTTCTTTCGGTTCATACGATCACTGTCCCACTCAGAAAATGCAGGAGAGTCAGAAATGAACCTTGCGTGTATTGCACAACCCCGTCCACCTATCATGAACAGGTGCTCTTGTTCTCTGCGTATTTTAAACACACCCCAGTTCTGAATTCCAGATGCAGTGGGAAATGCCAGGAAATACTCCCTTCCAGCTTTGAGGAATTCTAATGCTTTTTCTGATTCTGTGAACAGGGCTCATGGTCGCATCAACACCAGAAAACCATTTGGGAATGGGCTCCTGATTCACGTGCATGGAAGGCCACTGCTGGAGCCAGTGGATGAGCAGAGATCCGTGCAACAGCGACATCCAGTGGCCACTCACAGCATAGCACTGACTGAGACACCGGATTGAGCAGGCAGACACTGGTGTAGCAGCGGCACCCAGTGGCCACTCTCAACATAGCACTGACTGAGACACTGGATTGAGCAGACAGACACTGGTGCAGCAACGACACCCAGTGGCCAGTCACAGTAGGGCAATGGTGGATATACTGAGCAAATAGGCACCAGTGCAACAGCGACACCCAGTGGCCACTCACAGCATAGCACTGACTGAGACACGGTGCAGAAGCGGCACCCAGTGGCCACTCTCAGCATAGCACTGACTGAGACACCGGATTGAGCAGACAGACACTGGTGTAGCAGCGGCACCCATTGGCTGGTCCCAGTAGGGTAATGGTGGATAGATATACTGAGTAAATAGATACCACTGCAACAGCGACACTCAGTGGCCACTCTCAGCATAGCACTGACTGAGACACGGTGCATCAGCGGCACCCAGTGCCCACTCTCAGCATAGCACTGACTGAGACACTGGTGCAGCAGCGGCACCCAGTGGTCAGCCACAGTAGGGCAATGGTGGAGATACTACACCAGTGGAGCAGCGGCGCCCAGTGGCCACTCTCAGCATAGCACGGACTGAGACACTGGTGCAGCAGCGGCACCCAGTGGCCACTCTCAGCATAGCACTGACTGAGACACTGGTGCAGCAGCGGCACCCAGTGGTCACTCTCAGCATAGCACTGACTGAGACACGGTGCATCAGCGGCACCCAGTGGCCACTCTCAGCATAGCACGGACTGAGACACTGGTGCAGCAGCGGCACCCAGTGGCCACTCTCAGCATAGCACTGACTGAGACACTGGTGCAGCAGCGGCACCCAGTGGTCACTCTCAGCATAGCACTGACTGAGACACTGGTGCAGCAGCGGCACCCAGTGGTCAGCCACAGTAGGGCAATGGTGGAGATACTGGTGCAGCAGCGGCACCCAGTGGTCAGCCACAGTAGGGCAATGGTGGAGATACTGGTGCAGCAGCGGCATCCAGTGGTCAGCCACAGTAGGGCAATGGTGGAGATACTGGTGCAGCAGCGGCACCCAGTGGTCAGCCACAGTAGGGCAATGGTGGAGATACTGGTGCAGCAGCGGCACCCAGTGGTCACTCTCAGCATAGCACTGACTGAGACACTGGTGCAGCAGCGGCACCCAGTGGTCAGCCACAGTAGGGCAATGGTGGAGATACTGGTGCAGCAGCGGCACCCAGTGGTCAGCCACAGTAGGGCAATGGTGGAGATACTGGTGCAGCAGCGGCACCCAGTGGTCAGCCACAGTAGGGCAATGGTGGAGATACTGGTGCAGCAGCGGCACCCAGTGGTCAGCCACAGTAGGGCAATGGTGAAGATACTGGTGCAGCAGCGGCACCCAGTGGTCAGCCACAGTAGGGCAATGGTGGAGATACTGGTGCAGCAGCGGCACCCAGTGGCCACTCTCAGCATAGCACTGACTGAGACACTGGTGCAGCAGCGGCACCCAGTGGTCAGCCACAGTAGGGCAATGGTGGAGATACTGGTGCAGCAGCGGCACCCAGTGGTCAGCCACAGTAGGGCAATGGTGGAGATACTGGTGCAGCAGCGGCACCCAGTGGTCAGCCACAGTAGGGCAATGGTGGAGATACTGGTGCAGCAGCGGCACCCAGTGGTCAGCCACAGTAGGGCAATGGTGAAGATACTGGTGCAGCAGCGGCACCCAGTGGTCAGCCACAGTAGGGCAATGGTGGAGATACTGGTGCAGCAGCGGCACCCAGTGGCCACTCTCAGCATAGCACTGACTGAGACACTGGTGCAGCAGCGACACCCAGTGGCCACTCTCAGCATAGCACTGACTGAGACACCAGTGGAGCAGCGGCGCCCAGTGGTCAGATAAGGTGTTGGGACGATACAAGGTTCCAGAAAGATGCCTGCAGACAGGATGCCCCACGCAGGAGTGGCCACAGCGTGCAAGGCATTTCTTGAGCTGGGGACCCGGATGCCAGGAGCCTGATGAGTGTACAGCGTGTGCCGGTGCAGGGAAGTCAGTCACAGCCCACTCTGGGGGCGCCGAGAAGATCATCCCCACAGAGCAAGTGCGACCCTACACAGACAGGTGAACTGCCCGTCTACTCCATCCATCGGAACAGCTGCGCCCCATCACTTGGGCGCCAACGAGGCGAGACGCTCCAGCTGACAAGGCCACGCCGCTCCTACGGTGGCGCAGCTCGAAATAGCCCCCCCCCAGTGGCGCAGAGTGAGGGAAGTCACACACCTTCTGGCGAACAGGGGCCAGGCCAAGTATGGGGCACCCTCTGGCGGGTAAAGGGGCTACGGCCAGGCTGGAGGCAGGGCCCCGCCCGCTGCCCCCACCAGAGAGAAGAACCCAGGAGAGGTTTGCCAAGAGGAGGGCCGTTTATCGATGAAACGGCGCAATCTTTTGTCCTAGGGTGGGAGCCCGGAGGGAAGAGAGGTTGTGGGGGGGCGGGAGGAGGCAGAAGTCTATAAGAGTTGTCCAATAGTGGGCGGCCATTATACGCACGCACAGATGAGAAACGACTTATGTTTAACGCAGAGGGATAGAGAGGGAGTTTACAAGCAGCGAGAACCAGCTCTCCCTGCCAAGGGGAAGGAAGGGGACATGGGGCGGGGGAGGGGTGTTCCAGGAGAGGAGGGGGCAGAAAGAATGGAAAATGCAGGGAAATTGGGAGCAGGTGTGGAGAAGGGCCACGAACACGAGGGGCCATTGAAGGGGGGGGGGGTCGCAACGAGGATGAACGCCGTGCTCACTTTTCATTTTCCGTCTAGAGGGTGTCAGAGAAAGGAAACAGCGTGACAGGGACGTGTAAAGAAAGATGTACAATAAGGGCACCCGCCCCCACTTTCCCAGCTCCTTCTCCCCACGCCATTTCACTCTTTTTCTCTGTCGGCCTATTTTCCCAGCCTCATTAAGCATCTCACTTTCCCAGTAACTGAGCTGTTGCACCCCTCAGCAGGGTCGGGATGAGACAAGAAATAGGCCCGGTCACCCAAAAAAAAGGGGCCTACCCCTCGCCTCAAAAAAGTGGCCCACCCCTTGCCTCACGACCATTGTCCTCTGATGACATCAGTTGAAGTGATGTCATTTGACCCCACCCCAAAGAGACATCCCAGGAGCGATGAAACATGACCTTTCACCCCTTGACAAAACAGGAAGTACACTAAATTGCTGTGAATCCAAGCAGACGCCCAAGGCCAAATGATATTATGGGCCTCATTACGAGTCTGGCGGTAACCGAGGCGGTAAAACCACCTGGTTACCGCCGGAATCGTATTACCATTCCGCCTCCGTGATTCCCGGAATTACCGGGGCATTACAACCCTGGTTTCCCGGGAATCACGGAGGCGGAATGGTGTTAATCCCCATTCCCATTGAGTCCTAGAGGACTCAATGGGAATGGGGATCATGGAAACACCGGCAGCATCTCGTAATGCTGCCTGAGTTTCCACGTCCGCCTGCAGGCGGGCGGTGTCAAACCCGCCAGGTCAGACCTGGCGGGAACATCACCTCCCGCCTGCAGGAGTCGGGATCAGGCAGTCCGGAAACAACGGTGGCGGCGGGTTTACCGCCACCGTTATTTCCGGACCGCCTGATTTGTAATGAGGTCCTATGTTATTGTATAGCACTTACGCATAAGCTCTTTTTTATGGAACAAATATGCATACACTATCACTTCACCTGTGCTGGTACTCATTTATTGACCTAAGAAGGATGAAAGGCTTTTTGAAAAGAAAAAAAAACAATGAAAAAAAGAATATATTTTTTTTAATTTTCTTTTCTTCCAAACCGGCCCAGGCATGGCCAGAAACCGGCCCCCACACCCCACGGGCCGAAAGGCTGAGGGGCCGATCCGACTCTGCCCCTCAGAGCTCTTTCACCGGCTATACACCCTCTGAGATCTTAGTGGAGTGTTTGGGCCTGTGTTGTGTCACACAACTTGTGTGCCCCAAATCTCCTGACATCTGTCACATGGTAATGCCCCATCTGCAACAGTTTATTGAGAGGCCACCCTCAACATAGGGAGTACCTTCCCTCCTCAAGCTATGTCAGGCAATAAACGGTTAATGTCAGTTCTTTTATTCAGCCCCATCTCATACCCCTTGGATCCCTCCCCCTGTGTGACCAATGAGCCAAGAACCAGGTGGTCGGGAAATAGATGTATGTTTATTTGAATTACATCATAAGAAAATCACACTAAAATGTCAAACCCCACTTTATCCATGACGCAACACAATACACTTCTCTCAACAAAGATAAATCACACAAGTGGGTTGAAAACACACATCACAATTCTTTACTTTCTACACGTTGCACTTGAAGAAATAATTAAACTGATCAATAAACAAAAACTATTATGTATGCACTGCTGTGCAATTTCGATTTTCCTGTGCGCTTAAAAGGGCTAGCAGATCGGTTTACCGATTGGTACAATGCGTATGGTGATTATGATTTCACCCACACCTTTTTCTTTAAAATGAGAAAAAGGGGTATGGGCACCCCTCTGAGAGAACGAACATGGCTTAATAACCTGTTCTATTTTAAGGTGCCCACTCGAGAGGCCGCAGCCACATTTTAGCTCACTGTACATTTCACAAAGAGGGAATTTCCATTTGCATATCAGTCTTTGACCCGTCCAGCACCGAAATGTTAGGCAAGCCTCCTTTGAACAAGAGTACCAACAGCAACCCCAGACAAGTGTTTCCCAATGAACAGGTCATTTAGACATGTTCGTTCTCGCAGAGGGGTTCCTATGACTATTTTCTGATTCTTTAAGGGACTTAGGTTTAGTCACCCTAAGTTTCCAGCGGTCATCCAGACGTGGACCACTTGCTCACTGTGCTCAGAGAGGCACAGCTCCACCTCACTGATGAGGCCCAACAAGAATGAAGCACGTGTATGCGGTTGCTGTTGGTACTCTTATTCAGAAGAGAATTGATATAGCATTTCGGTGCTTGACTGCCCATGTGGGCAGGACAAAGACTGATCTGCAAATGGATATTTTCCTTCTGTAAAAGGTACAGTGAGCTAAAGTGTGGCTGCGGACTCTCAAGTGGGTACCTTCGCAAAGAACAGGTGATGCAGCTGTGTTTTTTCTCGCAGAGGGGCACCTGTGGCTATTTTCTGATAGATTTCTTCTTTAAAATAACACAGGGTGATTTAACAGTTGGTTTTTCTGAGCCCCCCACCCTCTACTTTGGTCTGCATTGGGGAAGTCAGACAAAAAAATTGGGATGATTTAAGAACTTAATATCAGACCCCCAACCCCTCCACTTAAAGGCCTCTGTTGGGGAAGCTTTATGATAAAAATGGGGATTATTTGAGAATTTTGGATTTCAGACCCCCTTCCACTTAAAGGCCTGTGTTGGGGAAGCTGAATGTTAAAAATTGGGATGATTTGTAGGAATTTCGGATTTCAGATCCACTATAAAGAGAAATGGTTTAAGGCAAGCAGATTCCCTCACCATTTGGTTGCAAAGAGTTCAATTCTACTTACATAGAAAATCTCTGTTTAAAGTTCAGGACAGCCAGCTGCATGTCAGGACCCTCTGGAAGGACAGGGAAGGGGCCTGGTCACTCAGTTCTCAAGTATTGTCCCCAACTCTTCACCATAGAGTCCAGTCAGCTTTTTTAGACCTTCCCAGCAAGAGACAGCAGCAACAGACAGCTCCACTCAGAGGCAATTTTAGTGATTCCTGGCAGCTCTCAGATGGTAGATTTCAGCAGCTCTCTCCCTTCGTCATAGTGCATTCACTTTCTACAGCAGCGATGACACCATCATGTTTACAATCTTGAGGGAGTACCCTGCAAGAGTTCTCGCAAATAGGATCCGACAGTTACCCTACTCTTGCTAGGCCATAAAGACTGCATATGGAAACTAAGGCACAATAACCTTATACTAAAGTGACACGTCAGACACAAGGTTCATTTTCCAAACAACTCTGGTTTATTTCTAAGTATTCTCAGTCGGCCGACCGAGTCTCACCGCCTCACGACGTGTGTTCCCAAACACTGTGAGATGCGAGAGACAGAGAACAGTGCTCAAGCAGCCATATATATACATTAGACATAATCTTTATGAAGGCAATTCGATCCACCCATATTCATGTCATTCAGGCTAGGCTTCAGTGATTGACAATTTTACAATTATGACAATTATGACACGTTATGACAAGTCTTCATTCAGCCTAAACATAGTTATTCTAGCAAAGGCAGCAGAGACAGCTTTCTGTTATGGGGAACATGGAGCTTCTGGCTCAGAAAGGATATCCTGTTCTTAGCAGGGAAACATTCCTGACTATGTTATCTGTATGACTTGGGTCATGAGCTAAGGGTCAGATAGTTCTGAAGTAGAAAATACCATTCTCTGCGAAGGAGCACAGCTAGAAGAATATAATTCATGTTTTAACTGCCTTTTACTACAGCGTTTGCAAGACAACCCGGCACCTGGTCTGCTGATTAGATATGGCTTCTGCTCGCCTTCAAGGACTTAGTGAGAGAGAAAAACAATGTATTTCTGCACAGATTGACATTCCTCTCTGTGTTAGTATTTCAGCATTCAGGCCGTGGCCTCGCACTGTGTGTGAGTTCGAAGCATAGAATATATTTGCAAAGCGTTTTGACAGAAAGGAAAAAAGCAAATGGCTGACATTATACAAAATGGACACCCTTTGGTTACGTTGATGATTCTTTTGTTACAATGTTTGTCACATGATGTGATTGGTTTCAGGCCAACATATTATACATATCATTCGACTATAGGGTTACGTATCTGGTCTAACAAACCCTCCTTTTGGCCGTAAGCCAATAGCATCATCCATACATCGTGTCTTCATCGGACCATGTATCTGACTCCGAACAACCCATACTGCTGTAATCGTCCTCAGAAATATTAATTGCCATAAATTCTTTCATTATTTCATTTTCGTGTTGTGCACCTTCACTTAACATGCGAGGAGGTTTCGTTCTAATTGCATGTACACACTCATTTGTAATTTGGGAGCAGAGGACTGGCAGGCATTGTATGCAACAACAGCAGAACATGAGGATTCCAAATATCATAACCAGAATTGCAATTAGTTTCCATCCCCATGATCGCAGCAGTTCCCAGAACCATGAACTTCTATTTAGATTCCAACCACCTGTGGGAACATGAATTTCAGAGCTTAGGACATGCAATTTTTTAATTGCATCAAATTTCATGGGGGAGGAGTCACTTACGAATACACAGCACGCTGACCCCACCAATTTGCATACTCCTCCATGATCACCAAAATTATATCAAGAACCATTCTATTTTATAGTGCAATTAATCGGATTGCTTTTTGTTCCAATGTCATATTATAGAGTATATCTGTAGTTCCATTTATTATTTTTTCTAACACCCTAGACAGTTTCCTTATATTCCATGAATTTATTGTTTGCCCCCAAAATGGTATTAATGATTTTGCTATATCCCCTACGATCTGTCCTGCAGTATCATCTTGATGTGGCCGAGATCTAGATAGTTTTGCTATCTCAGAAGATTTGGAAAGAAATCCACCAGGTAAAAGTATACCTAAATAAAAGCTCCCTTCCCAAGTTCTAGGTAACCATGGGAAGGCCTGATCTCCACATATAAAATAGACAGAACCTCCTATTTATAATGGTTTTTCTTCTTGTTCAAGCACAGCAATGTTCATGCATCTGGTAAAGGTTCCCACCGGGTGGGACCCCTTTTTCCGTAAGCAAAATGGGACAGAACGTGGACTGTGATTAATAGTATAAGATGGAGGCACAGCATCTTTATTTCCTACCAGGGCCATCTTAAAAGTGATTAGGGACTTGTAAGGCCTAGATTTAGCCTATCTACTGGACTTGTTGTTACCGGGCTTACTTTGCTTCTGTTTGTAAATACGGAACAACCCAACGGCTCCAATACAAATCTTTCAAATTCATTTATGTTTGTTCCATCAAATTGACCAATGACACTATCATTCCATTTTCCGAAAAATAGCGCTCTGGATGATGCGTAACAGGCTGTATTAAGTGACAAAGGATATACATACCAACCCATTCCTCTTTCCCCATGCTGGGGTAAATGGGAACAGACCCAACAATTGGACCTATTCAAGATAGCATGGGTCATATTCATAATCAGTAGCAATTTATTATTGTCATACCCTTTTCTATGTTTCACTTCTTGTGAGGGGAGAGTATAAGAGAGAAAATGCGCTGGGCTGCTCATAGTAGGAGCATTGGTAGCAGTCAAAAGATAGTTCAAAGGATTCACAGTTTCTAGATACCAGAATATTGGGACTGGTGTAATAAGAATGCAAAGCGGTATCATAATCATTAGCATATTATCCACCTGAACCAAGTCTTTCTTGGAGTAGGATTAATCTCTCTATATCATCAACAGCATCGATGCAGGAGGGAGCAAGAGCGAATATAGGCATTGTCTGTAATGTTTATCTCAGAAAGAGTTTTTCAGCGTCCGTCGGGGAGAGTTCTCCAAAGCAACACACGTTAGCAACAAACGTTCAGGCCAGTCCAGGCTAGCCTGCGTATTGATGATAGCACGCTGATGTGAATTTGCACAGAGCTCCAAAAAAGGCAGGAGCAAGTATCAATTTGAATAGTGTTGGTTTTATATGCCCCCGCTTGTGCGTGCTAGGTTGCACTGGTCCTTCACTTTTCAATGGTAGCACCAGGAAACTGTGGGCCAGAGCTTTCAATTTGATATAGTTTGATACAGCTCATACACTTCTTTTCCCTAGGCCTCCGTTCCCAGCGTCATCCGTGAGCTAGGAACAAAGGCGAAACAAAAGCTGATCAATTCCGATTTTGTGAACGTAGATTGTACCTCTATCATGCAGGGTACTTCTTCCATTTTTTCAACATACATTTTTGTGTGTAAATCAGTGGCAGTTTGTTTCGCAATTTTGTCTGCAAATGTGTTTCCCTTTCCAACATTACATCAGCTTGTGCTGAGTTATATGGGATTCTTTTGCTTTCTATAATACTTTTCAGTGTAGTGATGGCATAAGCAGCAGTTGATGTGCCATCTGGTAATTTAAAACAGGAACCATCACAAAACAGTTCTCCATCTGGGTCTTTCTGTGGGGTATCAGTTAGACCAATTCTTCTTTTTGTCTCTTGTTCAGTAATCATTAAGCAATCATGGGGGAATTGTTTTTCACCCCCTTTCTCATTTGGAGGGGGCATTAACTTGGCTGGATTTAAAGCCCAACACCTTTTAATTTGGATATGCGGTGCAAATAGGACTATTTCATACTTTGTTAATCTGGCTGATGTAAGGTGTTGCATCTGCGTTCTATTTAAAAGAACACCCATTGAGTGAGGTACCCTTAAGGTTAAAGTGTGACCTAAAACCATTCCCTCAGTTTGTTTTACTGACACAGCGGCTGCAGCAACAGCTCGCAAGCAATGCGGCAAAGCACATGCAACAGCATCCAACATAGAAGAGAAGTAACCACATGGTCTATTTCTCCCCCCGTGTTCCTGGGTCAAAACAGCCAAAGCACATCCATTATTTAATGCACAAATAACTTAAAACTCTTGTAGTAATTTGGCGTGGCCAACACTGGAGCCAAACATAATGCAGCTTTGAGCAGGTCAAATGCTTCTTGACATTCCATGTTCCATGGCAAGGGTAAGGCAACATCTTTCCCTGTCAATGCCACTATTGGTTTCACGATCATTGAAAAGTTAGAGATCCAATAACTACAATATGAAGTCATGCCAATTAAAGCCCTGACTTCTTTCTCCGTATTTGGAATAGGCATATTAGAGATGCTTTCTATTCTTTCTGGTGTCAATCTTCTTCCCTCCTTTGAAAGGAGGTAGCCCAAGTAGGCCACTTTCTTTCGATAATACTGGAATTTTTTAGCGAAGCTTTGTATCCATGTGCTGCTAAATGTGTCAATAATGCAACTGTACTTTCTTTACAAATATCTTCTGCGTCTGCTGCTATCAATAAATAATCTATGTATTGTAGTAATACACAGTCTGCCGGTAGTTCTAGCATATCTAATTGTTCCTTCAAAGCTCTACTGTAAATACTTGGACTTTCAGTGTAGGCCTGCGGAATTCATGTGAATGTAAATGAACGTCCCCCTAAAGTAAAAGCAAACAAATATCTGCTATCTGGATACACTGGGATACTAAAAAATGCATTTTTCAAATCAATGACACTAAAATACGAAGCAGAGGCTGGAATCATAGTCAAAATTGTAGTCACATCCGGGAATAATGGAAATTGAGGATCAACCACTTTATTTACTCCACGTAAATCAATTATAAAATGGTAAGGTATATCATTACCTCCTTTCTTGTAAACTGGAAGAATCGGACTATTGCAAGTACTACCAGAAGTTTCTTCAATTACGTTTCTTTTAATCAAATCTGATACAATGCATTTCAACGCTGTTTCTCCCTCAGCCGAAATTTTACATTGCGGAATGCGCGGCAATGTAATTCCTTCTTTCAAAACAATCTTTACTGGCTGTACTTTGAAACAACCAACATCATTGTCGTTCACTGCCCATATACAAGCCAGTACTTTACTCAATTCAGTCGGTAGTGGTTTAGATACAAATTGTGATACAGGAGTCTTTTGTGGCGAGATTGTCAAATACACTCCATTAGGAGAACAATAAATGACCGCATTCAATTTCTTCAATAAATGTAATCCCAACAAATTTTCCCCACAATTTTTCGTGAAAAGAAATGGGCAAGTCTCTGTGAATGGACCTAGTGTTAAAGGTACTGGTTGTGACACTGCACTAATTACTGGCATACCTGTGAACCCTACTGAGACATTCATATTCCCTGACAGTGTTATTTCTGGAACCCGCTGATGGTCAATTGAACATTTTTGTGCACCTGTGTCCACTAAAAAAATGTGCTCCCTATTCCCAACCTTCATTTCTACGTAGGGGCCTTTCTGGTCTATGGGAATAGATACTGGTTCCAACCCCTGTCTCGGGCTGTCGTAGTAGAACTGTACATCATCGTATGTAAAGTCACCAGAGTAATATGCATTGGTCTGATTGTCAAAAACATTCCCACCATTTGTATTGTTTCGTTGTTGATTCTGATTCCGGTTCTGATTCTGATTACCCTGGTTATCCTGAAATTGTGGCGCTCTTTGGTTTCTATTCTGTCCTTGTGTTCCCGGGCGACCTCTATTCTGTCTTCTCAGGAAAGTCCCATTTCTATTCTGTGTATGCGGGCACTGTGCTCGCCAACGGCCTTCTTGTCTACAATAGGCACATTGATTGATCCCTATTGGACCCCCTTGCATATTGGACGTTAATGGAAATTGGACTCTGGACGGTGCGTTCCCACCACCTCTATTATTGTTCTCTACTTGCTGTAACAGTATTCTTGTTTTCAAATTCCCTTTGTCCCTCAGTTCCTTATCCTTTTCCGAATTTACTCTGTTTTCATAGTACTAGGCCATGTGTAATACTTCACTTTGTGTTTTTGCTTGCCATGCACTTTCAGATGTCATTATTAAACTTTGGATTTTCGGTAATAACCCTCGCACAAACTTATCAACAAACAATCTTTTCCCGGGTTCAGTACTTAGATCTTGACCACTAAAATCTGCAAATACTTCTTCAAATCGATTAAAATAATCCATCGCTCCTTCTTCTTTGCCCTGCAAACAAGCAGTCAATTTATCCAAAACTATTCTTTTCTCGGGCACCAAAGTTTTCAATTTCTCTACTATTCGTGATGGCAAAGCCAACATTACTTGCGGTGGCTTCTCTCCAGCCTTTCTCTCACTATCAATTCTAGTCGAATTCTCCGATGTATCACCTAACATCGACGTGTCACTTATATTTCTAACCTGTTTCCATATGTCTACAGGAAGAATCATGGGAAACAATAAATTAATGTCACTCAATGTAAAAACAGATGAATTAAAAACAGATTCAATTTCCTTATAGAATCCTAACAGGTTTTTCCTAATATCAGGGATCGTCTGCTTTATAGTATTTACCTCTTGCCTCTAAAAAGGGACATGTACAAACTGTGCGATATAATGAGCTTCTATCGTTCGTGCTGGAGTTCCTCCAGAAGCAGCAACTTCTACTTTCGGGACAAACGTGGGAGGCACCTCCCTCATGGGTAATTGCAAACTAGGTGATTCTACATTCGTTCGTCTATTAAGCAACAAACCTAAATCAAGTGAAAAAGCAGTCGTTCCAGTTTCAGGCGAAAATGCTCTTTTATAAATTGTCATTAATTCAGCGGGACAACACATCTTATTCTTCATACATTCATCTTGTAGGTACTCTACCATAACCTGTAATACCTTTCTGTGCATTTCTGGTGTATACTGACTAAACGTATCATGCACTTCAATTGGGGAAATGGCAGCATCCGTAATCCATCTAAGCGCATCTCGTGTACAAATCCGCATTTCTTCACTAACAGGTTTCAATGGTGTCAAAAATCGCTGCTGGACATACGACATATGCGGTTTATCTTATTTCAATAGCTCTCTATGCAATCGATCTAGTTCTCTCTTAAACACAAATATTCGTCCTACATGTTCTCGTACTTTCAATGCATTATCTCGCAAATTTGAAAGAACAACAAAATTGCGCAACTCTTTTGCGGCACCACTGTATCGGTCAAATCACTCCACATTTTCACAATATAATTCCCCATGCATTCTAACAATACCTGTTGTTCACCAAGGCCTCTATGAACAGATATGGAACTTTGCACATCCACTTCATTGCCATCCTTAATATACGTTTTGGCCCATTCTTTCAGTTCTTCTTTCCTTTCTTTGCTAATCGTACTACGAGTCTGTCTAATGCTTCCTTGTGCAGGCCCAAGCTCTGTAGAACTGCCTGCTAAAGCGGCTAACTCATGCTCTGAAGGCGGTGGAGGAAATTATGTCACAAGCGCAGGAGGAGAGGAACTGCTTACTGCAGGTGCAGATGGAATAGCGGGAATGGGAGGTACATAAGGAGGCAACTGGGTCAGTACTTTGATGTTCATTTCTTCGCTCATTTAATATTTTGTTTATTAGTTCGTCTGATGTATGCAAGTCTTGCTGAGGATATATTCTCTGTATATCTAATTGGAAAACCCTGTCCTTGTTCCTAATGGCTTCTGTCTGCTGATGTTGGTCATGCTCTAGCTCTTTCTCTAGATTCGTTTTATGTCTGCGCGCGTGTTTCTCCTTACTTCTCAATCGGAGATTAGCTTCCTTCCTCCAGTCTCTTACAACGTCGAACGCTGCTGGTCGGGCCTTCTTGCGGTACAATACTGATTCTAGGTGTTCTATACATGCTAACGCAAAGCTCCCATTATTAGGCCACTGAACGTCTGATACACGTCTGGTCTGCCTATGCCAAATCGCATTAAACACTATTGCCCCTATACCGTATTTTATGTACCTTCAGGTGGCGCGACCTGGCCAGTTTCCAAAGATTGTCTACCGCAGTGAAAAAAACTCACTAAACAGGAAGACAATTTCCCAGGCATGGTTAATTCTTTTTTTTAAAAAAAAGTTTTTCTATTAAATATTTAAACATACAATACAAACCAAACTTGCAGTGCATACAATAACATTTCAATTATACATCACTTGATTTTGTTCACTGCTTCCCATATCCCACCACCCGTTATGAGCCCACTTCATCTAATGCTCTGTTCTCTCGTCTTGCGACAGGGTGTTCCTTTCCATGGGTTCCGCTGGGTCTAGCATTAACCCAAATAATTCTGCTATTAATTGCTATGCATTGTGTAGTATGTTTCTTATCTTTACTGTACATGTGCTTGTTGCAATTCATGCCCTAGATAGTGTGTTCCACACTTTGCCTGTGAAAGACGGACCGATGGTGTGATTTCTGATGTACGTCTCTGACATGGTCCAGTCATGAAATGCCTGAAGAGACACGCACAGATTATTTTTAAAGCATTAATCATGCGTTTCATGCCCTTTCTGCAGGGGGATGAGCCTCCAGACCACCTTTGCCAGCAGACATGGCCCATTGGACATCTGGAAGCTGGACACGTTTGGTGGTGCCCACATGCGCATGTGTGCACAAGCAGAGGCACAGGGATTGCGCTCATACATCCGAAAACAGCCGACGTGTTTCAAGGGACTCCAGGCAAGGTGAGCAGCATGGGGGGGCCACAACACAGCAAACCTTCCACCAGGCCAGTTGCACATGCATGCTGAGTAGCAGCACTGACGGTGAGCTTGGACAAATATTGGTGTTGAAGCGCACAATACAGCTGAGATGTGTTGGTGGACTAATGGCTAGTTGATGGGAAAGTTGTCTGGGGCACCTGCAGGGTCAGTGGCACATACCCTACGGTCCACCATGGTCCATTGAGGCACTTGTATTAGCCATGTAGCATTGCGAGACATGGAAAGAAGCAGCTCACAGGGACAGACAGCAAGGGACAGACTCGTGTGCAGTGCATTTAATTTCCATGTAGAATTTGACACATGCACTACCTACTTTATTTCGGTCATGGTGGAACACGACTTGTTCTGAAGTCATACCTTGCTATATGCATCTGGCTGCTTACCCAGGGAACATTGCATGTTGTTTAAATCGTGACACATTGGTCTTCCATTTGCCACGCACCCACCGGCGCCTGACGTACTGCATTGACTGTGTATGAACCATCACAGGGGTAATGTTACGTATGGGTACGAAGCATCCACACCAGATTGTTTGTTTGTAGAGTAGTTTGTTAGTTTGGGGCATATATGGTGGTGTGTTTGTGTGTTATGGGCACGCACAGATTAGTGGCTCTCTTTGCAGCATTGAACTGCTCCTGTTACCGGACCTGAGAGTGCGCAGGCAGGAGGCCATCACTCACCCCAGAGATAAGTTTCTCTTTGTCTTCCATTTGAGTAATTTGTTACTATGTGCATGATGATCAAGTTTGGTGTAATTGTGTATGTGTTAATGTGAGTAGTACAGTTTTGTGCATTTCCTACTTTCCCGTGTCAATCCTACTCCCCTCTCCTGCCCCGCATTTCGGTTATCCAGTATAGCAATGCCTGTCCCGACTGCATATCCCTGACCCTCCTTCCCCGCCCGGGTCTCAGAGGCCTGTGTGAGTTTGACCTTGCAGGCACGCAGACCACGGTGGGGGTGGTTGGTTCATGCCACTCCTGCGCCTGTACACGTGAGCTGTGACAGTACTCATCAGTTCGTGGTGCATCAGTCTGTGTTATGTACCACACATGGTACACATCCTGTTGTGACATTGTTTTACTGTGCTACCTTAGTTGTTACATCATTGTGGTAGTACTTGGGCTTTGTGACGTACTGCTACTTCAAGTCATCTACTGGAGGCTCTTCTGGTTTGTTTTGCTGCCTGCAGGCTTTTTGCTTGGCTTCTGTGTTGGCCTGCTTTGAGTTCTCTTTGATGTGGTGTTTTCGAAAGTCAAGGTGGCCTATGAGGGTGCTGGACGCTTTTTTGCACACCTGGTGGGAGATGGTGACAAAGGGGAAGGGTGATCCTGTGGCTAGGTGAAAATCAAGAATGAAGGCTACATAACCCAGGTGCAGTTGTTCAGTGGGTCATGGTGATTTGTGAGGGAGGGGGGGTGTTTTGTTGTTGACAGTTGCCTTGCCCTACAGTGTGATGCGCACCCTGACATTGTAATTGCAGCCTCCTATGTACATGATGTATTCTGCTGATCAGTGCCTGTTCATGTGTTGTGTTTACCTTTCAGGTGTGAGGGAATAGTTGTGGCTTGACATGCTGGGGTGTACACATGGTGAATGTTCACATGTGATGTGTAGAGGAAACTGATGGTCACTTGATTGCACATGCATATATTGAGTGCATGTCCCTACTGACCCACACACTCACACTATGATCCACTACATGTACAACCACCCTTCCATGTCCACATGTACACTCTGTTTGCCTTCTGGTGCCCACTGTGTCCCTGCAGCACATGATCTATGACCAATTGTGGATCCTGTACATGCCTGATTTGCTTTTTGATGTAGTTTGTCGCTTAGATGTGATGCTCAGTGTGTTGCAGGAGGTGGGCACGGCACACAGCAGCTGCAGTGTTGATTTTGCAATGCACAATGTGCTTGTAGACAGGCATTCATTGTTATGTTACAACTACAACTGTTGGAATGCATTTGGGTATGACTTCTTTTGGGTGGGAGGTTGTTGGTCAGTCATTTCATCTGATTCCATGTCAGGCATCATTGTGTGATGCCACTTTACATTTTTCACATGTCAATGCGTACCTTATTGGTACTGTGTTGGTGTATAGCTATTGCTTGCCATGTCATGTTGTGGTTTGGGAGGGTTTGGGTGACATACCAGTGATAGTCATGGCCTGTTTTGCAGGTCTGTGTGATTCACACCTTGCATGTGTGCCTTCTGGTCACACAGGATTGCTTATGTTTAAGTAGCTAGGGATGCACACAATGTGGCACTTCCATGGCAACATTCTCAGGGTGGTAAGGTTGTGACAGTTGACTGTCTCTTTGTCATCATCGA
The DNA here is from genome assembly GCF_040938575.1 of Ambystoma mexicanum. Taxonomy (NCBI): domain Eukaryota; kingdom Metazoa; phylum Chordata; class Amphibia; order Caudata; family Ambystomatidae; genus Ambystoma; species Ambystoma mexicanum. Next base: position 1,238,134,524 of record NC_090926.1, on the reverse strand, counting down.
TTGTCACCTGGTATGTGCCAGGCCTGTGTGCACTCCGCAGGCGTGGGAGTTTAGGTGAAAAATGTGGCCACAAGCTGGGTCCGGGCTTCCTCGCCACGTGCCCTGTCCCCTCCCATGGGCAGCAACTGTGCCTGTGGTTGGGGCTGTGGGGGCACCACCATGTCCACCGATATGCCCTGCCGTCTTGCAACATTGTGCAGGACACATGCTGCCACAATGATCCTGCACACTACTGGGGGTGCATAGAGTAGCTGCCCGCCAGAGCGGTCAAGGGAGCAGAAGCGTGACTTGAGCACTCCGAATGTGCGCTCCACTATGACCCTGGTTGCAATATGGGCAGCATTGTATCTTACCTGGGGTGGTGTGGTGGGGTTCCGGATTGGCGTCATCATGTGGTTGCTCAGAGAGTAGGCACTGTCCCCTGGAGAGGTGATGATGGTTGTGATTATTGGGGTTTGTGTATTTGTGTGTGTGTGTGACATGCATGCATGTGCACAGGCATTTGTACTCACCTAGGAGCCATGTGTCGCCATGCTGCCCAGCTTCCAGGGCCCGGCTCAGGGCGGAGATTCTGTATATGAAACTGTCATGGGTGGAGCCAGGGTAGTTTTCATAGACAGAGGTGATGATTCCCTTTGCATCGCATACCGCCTGCACGTTGATGGAATGCCAGTGCTTGCGGTTTCGGTAGATGTGCTCAGTGGCCTTAGGTGGACGTAGGGCCACATGGGTGCAATCTATGGCACCAAGCACTTTGGGGACGTGTGCCACCCTGTAAAAGTCCTGGACAACGGCCTGCCTTTCTACGGGTGTTCTGGGCATGTATATGTGCCTGCGGACTGAGGGGCGCGCTGTCATGATTGCCAAGACCTGGTGTAGGCAGCGTGACTGCGTGGCCTGTGAGACCCCCCCACTATGGCAGTAGTCCGCTGAAATGACCCAGTGGCCAAAAAATGCAGGACATTGAGCACCTTCTCCAAGGGGCTCAATGCTTGGGAGCAGAGGGTGGGGGATGTAAGGTCATCTTCCCACTCCCTGACCAGGTCTAGGATGATACGAGGTGGAAACCTATACCGGCCGTAGACCTGGTCGTCAGGCATCCCAAAAAGGCTTGTCTGGGGTGAAAAAATGTTTGCCCTGGCTATTCTCCTCCTCCTGCGGTGTCCCACGATCAGTGCTGCAACAAATGGGGAATTGATCGTAGCTGTAAATACGTGTTGGTTGTTTGCGCGCACTTTTATACTATGCGCGGGGACGCTTCCGCCTGCCTTCCTGTGGCGGACGCGTTGATGCCTATGCGCGTCTTTTGCCGTGCGCAGGTTTCCCGTATTCGAATCCATGAATATGGGTTGTTCGCATGCATGTGGGCATTCTGTGCAGGGGATGTGTGTATGTATAAGACTTTCACTACTCCTCACACTATTTCATTTCTCATTGTGTACCGCCCTCCTGGTCCACTTGGGTCATTCTGTGAAGACATTGACCACCTTCTTGGATATATTCTTCCTAGTCCTACTCCACTGGTTCTACTTGGAGACTTTAATCTCCATCTTTCCTCTACTCACTCAGCTTCTCCTTTCTTATCAATACTTGACTCACATCTACTTTCTCGACTCCCTTCTCCTCCCACTCATACCACTGGCTCCACCCTCAACCTGATTGTTACTTCATCATTTACTGATTCCTCCATATCGGTTTTACCTGTCTACTTATCTGACCACTCCTTACTCTCTGCTTCTCTGCTCCCAGCCACCACTCCCAGTCTCTCTAATTCACCATCACCTAATACATTCTTTAGGCATGACCTGCGCAACCTGAACTCCACATTCTTTTATGATACTTGCACAACCTCTCTTCCATCGCTTGTAAACTTTTCCACTCTCTCTGCGGATGAAGCAACGTCCACCCTCTCCTCTTCTCTGGTCTCTAGTCTTGAATAACTCTATCCCCTTTCTTCTTTTCAACCTACTCACAACCCTGCCCAATCCTGGCTCTCTCCACATCTTTGCTCTATGCACCATCTTCTTCGTCGCCTTGAAAGATGCTGGCGCAAACTTCGATCTCCTGCTAATCACGCTACCTACTTTTCCTATCACGCTCTTTACGACAACTGCATTAATTCTGCTAAACACACTTATTTCTCAGATCTTCTCCGTAGCGAATCTACTCACCCTCGTCACCTTTTCCAAACATGAACCCGGCTTCTCTCTCCTCCCACACCTGATCTTTCTATAAACTCATCCTTATCAGCATCTGATCTTGCACATTATCTCTCTTGTAAAGTTCACTCTCTACGTCAGAACATTCTATCCTCACGTTCTTATAACCCCTCTCCTTTACTATTTCCTACTCCATCTAATACTGTTTCTAACTTTGCCCCAGTCTCTGAGTCTGAGGTGATTCATCTATTAGCTAAGGTCCACCCTACTGCTGCCCCCACTGACCCATTACTTCACTACTCATTCCGAAAATCTATCCGCTTTTCATACCCTTCCTGACTTCTTTCTTTAACATCTGTCTTTCTACCTCTACTTTTCCTTCTGATTTCAAACATGCGATTATTATTCCTATTCTAAAAAAGCCTACAGCTAATCCCCTTCTTGTCTCAAACTTTCGTCCTACATCTCTCTTACCTTTTTTATCTAAGCTTCTTGAGCATGTTGTGTACTCACAAATCTCAACATTCGTGTCTGATCGATTACTTCTTCCTCCTACCCAGTCTGGCTTTTGTTCCCGTCACTCCACTGAAACAGCTCTGACTTATGTGCTTAACTCTCTTCTCATGGATCAATATGCTAAACACTCCTCTGTTCGTATTCCTCTTGACTTATCTGCTGATTTCGACACTGTGGATCACTCTTTGCATCTGAACACTCTCTCCTCCTTTGGTTTCCATGGCTCTGTTCTATCATGGTTCTCATCTTACTTATCCAACCGTACCTTTTCTGTCTCATGGGGTGGTAACACCACTTCTTCTTTTTCCCTTGACCACGGTGTTCCTCAAGGGTCAGTCCTTGGTCTTTTTCTATTCTCCTTATACACTTCATTTCTTGCTCCTATCATTTCTTCTTTTGGACTATCACACCACTTTTACGCTGATGACACTCAACTGTTTCTATCCTTTTTGTCTTTTAGCACTGATATTCATTCTACTCTCTCAACCTGTCTTTCTGGTATTAAATCCTGGATGGCCTCCCATTTCCTTACTCTAAATGCTGGAAAGACTGAGGTCCTATTCTTTCCCCCTAACACTCTCTTGTTACAATCTCCTCCCTCTTTTATTTCCTTTCGTCCATCCAGCCTATCTATTTCTCCCACCACCTTCAATCTTGGTCTCTATTTCGATTCTAATCTCTCCTTTGTCCACCATATTTCCCTAACATCTCTTGCCTGTCGATTTCATCTCTACAATATTCATAGAGTTTATCCTTTTCTCACTTTTCACACCACCAAACCTCTTATTTCTTCGCTAATATTCTCTTGTTTATTCTACTGTTCTGTCGCATTCTTTGGTCTTCCTTGTTTGTGTCTTGCTCCTCTTAAAGCAATCTATCACTCGTCTATTCGTTCACTCTGCCTTCTCGCCTACCGAGACACGATCTCCTCTTCTCTCGCCTCACTTGACTGGCTGTCTTTCCATTCTCAGCTTAAATTAAAGATTCTTTGCTTAGTTTTTAAATCTCTGCACGGACCTGCCCCCAGCTATCTTGCATCCCTTCTATCACTCTTTTCTCCTCCTCACTCTCTCTGTTCTTCAGTTCTTTTTAAGCTGAATGTTCCCCGTCCTCCATGTGCTTAATCCCCCTTTCATTCTTTTCAACTCCTTAACTCTTCATTGGAACAAGCTTCCCCTTTCTCTTCATTCCATTACTACTTCTTATGCTCTGTTCCGTTCTTCTTTAAAAATCACTTGCTTCAGTCCCCTGATTGATTGTCACTGGCAGTACTCGAACATTGATTTGCATTACTGATTTTATGTACCGATGACTTTTTCTCATGTAAAGTGCTTTGGACAAAGGCACTATACAAAGTATAATAAAAATACAAATACAAATGTGCCATGCCATTTTCCCACAGATCAGATTGGACATTCATTTTCCACCCCACCTCTCTAGTCCGGCCCCTGCCAGCCGATAGATCAATGGTTTTAGGAGGTCCAGATTATGGATAATGAGGGGAGGAGAGAAATGCATCTTTTTAAAATGAAATTTAAAATTGCATTTTTCTTTCTCAGAAAGTCACAGCATGACCTTTCTTCAATTTACAGATAACCACCATAAACGATATATTTTCAGATTCAGTGACTCCTGCTGGGCCTATTAAAATTAGTTTGGTCTCGGCACGACCTTACAGGAGCACGCTATAATTGTTCACCCTTTATTCAACAACCAACATAGTTAGAAATATGACACTTCACAATCCAAACATTAAATTCACATTCTATTAGCTCTCCGACTTTCAAATTTCTATCATATCTGGGACGGCCACAATCATACTTTTACCTACACCTGGAATTACACTCATTGCATGATGTTGATATTCACATAGAACTGATAGGCGTTTTGTGATCTTTTATATGAGTCCTGGATGAACATACTGGGACGCATGATTCAATTTTTATCCAGGGAATTCAGTCCCATGTTATTCCATAGAAATACATTAATATAGAAGTAAGAAAGTGGTGACAGCACTAGGAACTACTGGTTACTGCGCCTAACTCCAAGTGAAATACCAAGTTTGATTGTACATGCAACCGTGAACCAAAGGGCCCGTGCTCTGGTGCCCTACATTTTCAATGTTCACCATATAAAGGGTATAGTCCACACGTTTATGTTTGAGACCATTGTGCATTTTTATTTCATCACCATAGGTGCCGACATGTGTTTCGACCTTGTGAGGGTCTTTATCAAGGCTACAACCATTGACAGATGTTTTGTTCAGATATTAAGCATCATATCAAACCATCATTGTGAAAGGTGCAAAGTGATCACTGATTGAATGCAGAAGGTCCTCGGGAGGATAGCTCAGTGGCAACGTGCTCGCCTTGGAAGCAAGACGACCTGGAGAATGCAAGTTTGATCCCTGGGTCCACCCTTAGAAAGCTCTGGGTATTAAGTGCGTTATAAATAACATATCATATCAAAGTGAGGCCGTTATAATTATAAACTGTAAGTTGAACATGTCTGGTAAAGGTGTAGGGCAATTATATGCACAAGGAATCACAATGTTGTTGTCAACTGACAATGAGTATATATTCAGTAAATGTAAATATTGTATCACAAGCGAAAATAATGAAGAGAGAAAATATCAGGAGAGAAATAAGTGGATTGGTCAACAGGGTGGGCATGGGAGTAAGATGTCGAGCTCACCTAAGATTATGGTGTCTCTTGCATAGTGATTCTTGGAGGGCAGGTAGCCCTGGATATATTATATCACCCATTTAGGTGCATCTAAGGAAGACAAGAGAGCATGATGGAAAGTATAGCCCACCCATGAGCCCCAAGCCATAGCCAGACATTGAAGCGACCGATAGCATATTATTACGATTCGTATGCAATAACGCAGTTTGACCATCGCTTTGACTGCCCTTCCTGAAACAGAGGGCGCCCTATTGGCAGCAACCTAGCCACTAGCTTCCTGGCAACAAATCATCTGGCACACACGTGCACAACCCACGCGAAACTACTTATTTAGCGGGCTGTAGCCTACAGGCTTTTGACCACGCTCGGACCAATTGCACTTAATTTCTTATCAATAATTGAAGCAGTACTTAGCCTAACGGCACACGGTTCCACTTAGCCACACGCACCCCCATTTCCAATCAATCACCTGCTTACCTCCGCACACACCACTTCCCCCTAGTGAGACACCACGCTATTCCTGCTTGCCATCACTCACCAGGCCCACACATGCCTCCCTGGCATCCTTACTTAGTGAGACACCCATGCGCACCAGGCCATTCCTATCTGCCTTTTACTCAGTAGGCCCAAACATGGGTGTGGACCCAGGCACATGGGACGAGTAGCATGACACCACCACTCACTGCAGACTTTCATCGGGAGCCACAGCATTTCTATGCTTTCCATCATGCTCTCTTGTCTTCCTTAGATGCACCTAAATGGGTGATATAATATATCCGGGGCTCCCTGCCCGCCAAGAATCACTACGCAAGAGACACCATAATCTTAGGTGAGCTCGACATCTTACTCCCATGCCCACCCTGATGACCAATGCAATCTGACAACACGCACCCAACATCTGATCTAACATTGTTCTCCTTTTCCTTCCTTCCCTTGTGCTCTTATCTCTCTCCTGATATTTTCTCTCTTCATTATTTTCGCTTGTGATACAATGTTTACATTTACTGAATACTTATTGTCACTTGGCAACAACATTGTGACTCCTTGTGCATATTATTGACCTACAGCTTTGCCGGGCATATTCAACTTACTGTTTTTAATTATAATGGCTTCACTTTCTGCACTCAATCACTGACCACTTTGCACCTTTCACGATAATGGTGTGATATGATGCTTGATATCTGAACAAAAGATCTGTCAATGTTTGTAGCCTTGATAAAGACCCTCAGATGGTCGAAACATGTGTCGGCACGTATGGTTGTGAAATAAAAATCCACAATGGTATCAAAAATAAATGTGTGGGCTATACCCTTTATATGGTGAACAGTGAACAAAGCAAGTGCTCATAACCATGCATACAAGCACCATTTTTGTAGGAGCCCAACAAAAACCCATTAATATAGAAGTCTTCAGTTTCACATTTCGGGAATCCCAGGCAGGCAGTTGTGGTTCTCCAAAGTCACATGACCTGGACATCTGCTTGGCTCCATGTTATTCCAGCCCCGCCATTAAGTATCTTCAGGGGTCTCTGAAGCTAATGCACAGTTTATGGGGAGAGAGGTCAGGCCTGTATTTTCTTATGTGACCCATCCACAATGTTGATCTGAAAACAGTGTATTTTGTAGCATTTTGCTGAAACAGACCTGCATTCCTGGTAGGCATCAGCCAAAGGTATCTGGCGTCAGAAATCCAAATACACACCCCAGCAGTTCAGTGGAAGAAGCTGCAAAAGCAAGCTACATGTATAATTCTGAAAGAAATGGCTTTTATTTTAAATCGAAATAATGTGTTTTGCATGTAACATTCTGGGGCCGATTCATAGAATTCGGCGCACAAGTGGCGCACGCGGCTGGCGCACAGTGTGCGCGTGCGGTAGTCTGCGCCAGCCGCGTGCGCCGAAACACATTTCCGCGCACAGCGTATTCATGGATTCCAGCCACCAAAACCAGCCGTGGCGCACAGTGGCGCAGCGACCTTGCAGCAGCGCCAGTTACGCCCCCAAGAACGCCTTCCGCGCAGGGAAAAGCCATTAAAATCCCCAATCCAGCGCAAAGGGCTGCGCTAACCCTGTACCAGCACGGCAAGCGGGCTACGTGTATTACAGGGGTTCACGTGAAGTTTCACACGCGATTCCAGCAGGGTACGTGTATTTCAGGGGTGCGCGGGAAGTTCCACACGCGAATAGCCTGGGCGCGTGTATTTCAGGGGTGCGCGGCAAGTTCCACACGCGAATAGCCTGCGCGCGTGTATTACAGGGGTGCGCGGCAAGTTCCACACGCGAATAGCCTGGGCGCGTGTATTTCAGGGGTTCGCGGGAAGTTTCACACGCGATTTCAGCAGGGTACGTGTATTTCAGGGGTGCGCGGGAAGTTCCACACGCGAATAGCCTGGGCGCGTGTATTTCAGGGGTGCGCGGGAAGTTCCACACGCGAATAGCCTGGGCGCGTGTATTTCAGGGGTGCGCGGCAAGTTCCACACGCGAATAGCCTGCGCGCGTGTATTTCAGGGGTGCGCGGCAAGTTCCACACGCGAATAGCCTGGGCGCGTGTATTTCAGGGGTTCGCGGGAAGTTTCACACGCGATTTCAGCAGGGTACGTGTATTTCAGGGGTGCGCGGGAAGTTCCACACGCGATTGGCCGGGGTACGTGTGTTCCGGGGTCCCGTGAACTTTCACACGCGATTGGTTGGGATCCACGTGTGTACTGTCATCACGTGCAATGAGGGATACTCCCTCGCACGTCACGTCACAGACGCGCTCACGCGCTGAGGGCCTTTGGTCCAATGAAAATGCGTATGCGTGCAGACGCGCTTACGCGCTAAGGGCCTTTCCTCGAATTACACGCTGACGTGCAGAATTTTCACGTGCCAAATCACTCCGTATCAAGCTGGCCACGCGTAAGCACACGGAAGACCACGATCCTGCCCAGAAGGCCGAACTACTGCCCCCCCAGAGCCCCGAGCACGCTCCCACCTGCCATCTGCTGCTGCCTGACTGCCTGCTGCCCACGTGCCCTGCCATTTGCTGCCTGCACATCAGCCAGGGGTGCTGTTGGTGTGACCACCCCTGCTGGAACCAAAGACTCCCGACTGGGATTCCATCGCTCCACAGCCCAGCCCCAGGACCCAGTTGCCCACCCACTCCTGCCTCTGGGGTTGTCATGTCGGGGCAAACTCCATCTGTGACCACTGACAACCCCCGGCCAGAGAGGCAGAGGGGCACCAGCTTCAGTGCCACCGAAGTTGGTGTCCTGGTGGAGCAAGTCCTGGGGCAGTATGATGCCCTCTTCGGAAGTTGCCGCGCCGACAAGGAAGGACGGACTCGGATCTGGACTGACATCGTGACTGCCATCAATGCGGAGGGGGTGGCAGTCCGCGACTTCCAACATGTCAAGAAGCGCTGGGAGGACTTCAGGTCCAGGACCCTGACCAAGGCCCGGCGCCTCTTGAAGGCAGCGGATGCCAAGGGGCGCCGGGGCCACTTGTCGGAAGAACAGATGAGGGTCCTGGAACACATATCCCCAGCGCTCCACGTCCAGGTCCTTGAGAGGCAGACCCGTCTGGAGTCGAGCGGTGAGTGTACATGCATCCTGATTGTGAGCAGTGCGTGTGGTGATTGTTCAGTAGTGTGCAGGTTGCACCTCTGTTTGTATGGGGTCGAGTATGGGTGCGGGTGTACAGGGCCGTGGGGCTGACACATGCGAGGGCTGTAATGTGTGAGACATGGATGGTGCCTGTGTGTGTGGGCTTGCATGCCAAATGCAGTTGTGTGGGCACACAAGTTTGTATGAATGTGTATGTGAGTAGACATGTCCGTGATGTCACGCATGTATGTTGTTTTCAGCTGATTGTATCAGCGCTGTGTACATGTGCATGTGTGTGTATTTGACAAGGGTGCAACAGTGATGCAACATGGATGCATGTGACAGCGGTATGTGGAAGCCTGATTGGCAGATGTGACATGGATGCCCGTCTGATCACTGCGACACTTAGCAGAGGTGTACACATGCATGCAAGTGTGGTGGTTGGTGTGTACATGTGTGGTGCATTTCCTGTGTTGCATGTGATGTCTGGCTCACCTTTGGCTGCTGATGCTGTTGTATGTGTATGGATGGTGTTGGCAGTTGCAACATGGCTGTGGTATGGCTCGTGTGTGCAAGTTGTAATGACATGTGTGTTGGGGATTGTGATGACATGTCTGAGGTTTGCCAATGCCACTCATGTACAACTGTCATGTGTGTATGTGTCCATTGTACAGTGCCCTGATGCCTGTGTTTTTTTTCTCCCTGTCTGCAGCGTCAACTGATGAAGAGGGCGGAGAAGGTGCTGTGGAGCACAGCGGCGGGGATCCCACCGCCAGCCGGAGACGCAAGGCCCGGCTCCCCTCCCAGGTTGTCATCTCGTCGGGGAGTGAGGAGTCCGGTGCCGCGTCCCAGGCCGCAGCTGCCGGGGGGAGGTCCAAGAGGCGGAGGTTGCAGTTGGACTCCTCGGCAGCAGAAGGGGCAGCTGGGACCCCACAGGGCCCAACGGGGGAAGATGGCACAGAGTCATCCAGGTTGGTGGGGGGTTTGGTGGAGGAGGAGGCTGTGCAAGCACCGGAGACGGGGTCTGGGGGTGGGGATCCCACTGGTGCTAGTGGTGCAGTGCAGGACCAGGGACAGGAGGCAGCACAGGCCGCCGCGGAGGTGCCTGTGTGCAATCCTGTCCCTGCATCATCTTGCACCAGCAGGGATGCCCATGTCCAGACCAGTTTTCAGGCAGGGGATGAGCTGACGTCAACTGGCCTTCCTCTGCCTGCGGACGTGGCTATCCAGGCCCGGGTTGAGCCTGTCCTGGCTGGAGTGGCGTTGCGTCAACGGGCCATGCGAGGTGACCTGCAGTCTTTTCATGAAGAGACTGCACATCATCTCGAATGGCTCGTTGACCACGTCAGCCTGCTGGGACAGGTCACCCAGGCCGGATTCCTCCGTCTGATGGGGCTTGCCACGACCCCCTCCTCAGCTGGACCCCCTACGCGCCAGTCGTCCTCTGTGCCATCTTCCCACCCATCAGTCACCTGGGTGCCCTGTGGAGCTGCCTCTGACGGTGCGGCCAGGCTGGTGGAGGAGGCATCCCTGCAGCAGTCGGGAGTCGGACGTCCAGCAGGGGTGGCCACGTCAACGACTGCACCCCAGCCGGCGGAGGATGTGCAGGCAGCAGGAGGCAGTGCAGGGGCAGAGGCACAGCAGCAGCAGCACCATGGTGGGAGCCATGAAGGCTCGGGGCCTTCGACATCGGAGGGGCAGGCATCGGCCGGAGGGCAGGAGGACCCAGGACAAAAAGTGTCTTCCGTGTGGCAGCGGTTGGGCCACGCCATAGATGCGGAGCGGCAGCGGGCGGAAGAGGCACGGCTCTCAATGGTCAGGGCGGAGAACTCCATGCAGAGGGCCCTGAGGCGGGTCGAGTGCCTCGAGGCAATCCGCAGGGCTTTGGAGGTGGACACGTCGACGGCCCTGCGGACCCTCGGGGCCATGGAGGAGGACCGCCTCCGGGACATTGAGGAGGAGTTTGATGATGCCCTGGCCCGGCACATCCAGAAGTGAGCCGTGGAACTAGCCCGCTGCCCTTGTACATAGTTATGTAGGTAGTGTTAAGTTTCATTTTTGTTTTTATTTCATTTGGACCTTTTGGACATTGGCCACATTTTTGTATATAGTTTTTTTTTATTAGTTAGTGTAGTTAGTTAGGTTTCCTTTATTTTGTTGGGATGATGGACCCTGGCTTCTTGCATTGTACATAGTTGTGGACTTGTACATACTTTCTTTTTTAACATTATCCATGGATCAATGGCTTATAATTTTTTTTTCAAATTGGATTTTGTTTGGTGGACATTGACTTTGTACTACATTACTTTGGATTTCTATATTCTTTAATTTTTTTTTATTTTGAACGGACATGCTTCTTTTCATTTTTTTCCATTCACATTTCTGTTTCTTCATTTTTGTTTCTATTCATCTTTCCTTTAATACATTATTTATTTGTTGCACTTCAATTGTGGTGTCTCATTGTTTTCATGCATTTCATGTTATGTGTTTAGAGAATCACTGACACCCATTGGGTGTATGTGAGGGACATGTGTTTGTTTTGGAACTTGCAATTGGTGTTCTGTGATGTAATTGCAGAATATGAGTGGGTGGATGCAATACTCGGGTGGGTGTTTTGCATTTGGGGGCTGACCATAGAGACCAGGGATCTGGACTGTGATGACATGTTGGGTGGGGAACATGAGTTGGACATGGGTGGGGGCCTGCTGGAGGCTGCCCCTGGTGGCTGGGGGGTGGGGGTGGTGGGAGACATGGGTGGGGGCCTGGTGGAGGGTTCCCCTGGATGCTGGGGGGTGGGGGTGCAGGGGGACATGTGTGGGGGCCTGGTGGAGGGTGCCCCTGCACTGCTGGGGGGTGGGGGTGGTGGGAGACATGTGTGGGGGCCTGGTGGAGGGTGCCCTGCACTGCTGGTGGGTGGGGGTGATGGGTGACATGTGTGGGGGTCTGGTGGAGGGTGCCCCTGGATGCTGGGGGGTGAGGGTGCAGGGGGACATGTGTGGGGGCCTGGTGGAGGGTGCCCCTGGATGCTGGGGGGTGGGGGTGGTGGGAGACATGAGTGGGGGCCTGGTGGAGGGTGCCCCTGGATGCTAGGGGGTGGGGGTGCAGGGGGACATGAGTGGGGGCCTGTTTGAGGCTGCCCCTGCACTGGTGGGGGGTGGGGGTGGGGGGAGACATGGGTGGGGGCCTGCTGGAGGCTGCCCCTGGTGGCTGGGGGTGCAGGGGGACATGCGTTGGTGGGCAGTAGTGCTAGTTGATATGTGGGTTGGCTGGTGGGCATGGCCATGGTGGATGGGGTGCCTGCAGGACATGTGCTGGGTAGGCCCCTGTGGTGTGAGCCACCTGCAGGGGCCGTGGAGGGTGTAGAGGGTACACCTGGGAGGACAAACACGTGCAATTCACGTGTGCTGCTCCCCGCGCACCCCCGGAATACACGTACCCCGCTCAATCGCGTGTGGAACTTCCCGCGCACCCCTGAAATCCACGTACCCGGCCAAATCGCGTGTGGAACTTCCCGCGCACCCCTGGAATCCACGTACCCGGCCAACTCGCGTGTGGAACTTCCCGCGCACCCCTGAAATCCACGTACCCGGCCAACTCGCGTGTGGAACTTTCCGCGCACCCCTGAAATCCACGTACCCGGACAAATCGCGTGTGGAACTTCCCGCGCACCCCTGAAATCCACGTACCCGGCCAACTCGCGTGTGGAACTTCCCGCGCACCCCTGAAATCCACGTACCCGGCCAACTCGCGTGTGGAACTTCCCGCGCACCCCTGAAATCCACGTACCCGGCCAAATCGCATGTGGAACTTGCCGCGCACCCCCGAAATACACGTACCCGGCCAAATCGCGTGTGGAACTTCCCGCGCACTCCTGAAATCCACGTACCCGGCCAAATCGCGTGTGGAACTTCCCGCGCACCCCTGGAATCCACGTACCCGGCCAAATTGCGTGTGTCACTTCCCGCGCACCCCCGAAATACACGTACCCCGCTCAATCGCGTGTGGAACTTCCCGCGCACCCCTGAAATCCACGTACCCGGCCAACTCGCGTGTGGAACTTCCCGCGCACCCCTGGAATCCACGTACCCGGCCAAATCGCGTGTGGAACTTCCCGCGCACCCCTGGAATCCACGTACCCGGCCAAATCGCGTGTGGAACTTCCCGCGCACTCCTGAAATCCACGTACCCGGCCAAATCGCGTGTGGAACTTCCCGCGCACCCCTGGAATCCACGTACCCGGCCAAATCGCGTGTGTCACTTCCCGCGCACCCCCGAAATACACGTACCCCGCTCAATCGCGTGTGGAACTTCCCGCGCACCCCTGAAATCCACGTACCCGGCCAACTCGCGTGTGGAACTTCCCGCGCACCCCTGAAATCCACGTACCCGGCCAAATCGCGTGTGGAACTTCCCGCGCACCCCTGGAATCCACGTACCCGGCCAAATCGCGTGTGGAACTTCCCGCGCACCCCCGAAATACACGTACCCGGCCAAATCGCGTGTGGAACTTCCCGCGCACCCCTGGAATCCACGTACCCGGCCAAATCGCGTGTGGAACTTCCCGCGCACCCCTGGAATCCACGTACCCGGCCAAATCGCGTGTGGAACTTCCCGCGCACCCCCGAAATACACGTACCCCGCTCATTCGCGTGTGTAACTTCCCGCGCACCCCCGGAATACACGTACCCCGCTCAATCGCGTGTGTCACTTCCCGCACATACCCGGAATGCACGTACCCCGCTCAATCGCGTATTCTACTTGCCGCGGCGCCACTTTTTTGATGCGCTGGGACTCTACCGCCTGCCTTCGTGTGGCGGACGTGTTTCAGCTTGTGCGCGGCTTTGGCTGTGCGTGGGTTTGCCCTATTCCATTCCATGAATACGTGTGGTTCGTGTGCGTGTGGGCGTTACCTCTGCTTCCGTGCAGTGCATCCCCAGTTACGCCCTTATTTTCGCGTGTTGTTCCCCATTCCGCGCGTTACGCCCCATGTCCCGCCCACTTTCTGCTGTGTGCGCTGAGGTTGTGCGCTTTCACTGTGCTCGTCGCGCACCGTCGCGCACGCCTTTCGCGATGTTGCAGTGACTTGTGCGCCATGCACGGATTTGGCGCACATCCCGCGGTGAACACGCGCAGGGACTTCCATGAATCGCACGCGTGCGCGTGCGCCTGTTTTTTTCCACTTGCGCATGCTTGCGCATGCTTGCGCCTAGATTTTCGGCGCACGTTGGTTCCATGAATCGGCCCCTTAATCTCAATACATTGCCTCTGGGCCTTCTGTCGATGTGTAAATTATATTTCTTTAGTTTGATGGTTGAAAAGACATGAGTTTTCCATCTGTATTGTCCTCACATGGGCCACAGTTTAACAGGGAAACCAGCGTCCACTTTACAACTCTGAGTAGGCCTTTCCATTTAAATTTCACTACGCATGTTGCAAAGTAGGCGTTTCATTTATTTAAAATGAAGTGTGTTGCTTGGCTTTGCTTTTCCATATATGCTGAGTTCTGTTTTATTTCCCAGATACACAGGATTTCAATGTGTCTTTTCCCATGTGTAAGGGTGCAGTTTTGAATCTCAATCATACTGTGCCCTTTCCATTTTAGATGAAGTCAACATTTGCAGAAGCTCATGTTTTCAGAATCCATGGGCACTCTCTGCTGTAGTCATGTTTTAAGGGAGGCTTTTCTTCACCTGAGTGCCGGACCATTTTGGCAAGGTTCAGAGAGGCAGATTTTTCACATTCACTAGGCCTCTGTTACATATTTAGGTTAGAGTGGAGACCTTGCTTGACCTTTCAGTTCATGTCATTCTGGGGCTAAATTTACACCCCACAGGACTACTGTGATGTCAGGCAACCCAGCACTGGCAACCCCGCACATTGCAAGCCACAGAACTACTGTGATGTCAGGGGCCCAGCACAGGCAACCCCACACATTGCAAGCCACAGAACTATTCTGATGTCAGGGGACCCAGCACTGGCAACCCCGCACATTGCAAGCCACAGAACTACTGTGATATCATGGGGGTCCAGCACAGCGCAACCCCACACATTGCAAGCCATTGGACTACTGTGATGCCAGAGGATCCAGGACAGGCAACCCCACACATTGCAAGTTACAGGGCTACTGTGATGTCAGGGGGCCTAGCCCAGGCAACCCCACACATTGCAGGCTGCAGGACTACTGTGATGTCAGGTGACCCAGCACAGTCAACCCCACACATTGCAAGTCACAGAACTACTGTGATGTCAGGTGACCCAGGACAGGCAACCCCACACATTACAAGCCACAGAACTACTGTGATGTCAGGGGACCCAGGACAGGCAACTCCACACATTGCAAGTCACAGGACTACTGTGATATCAGGGGGGGGGGACCCAGCACAGCGCAACCCCACACATTGCAAGCCACAGGACTACTGTGATGTCAGGAGACCCAGGACAGGCAACCGCACACACTGCAAGTCACAGAACTACTGTGATATCAGGGAACCCAGCACAGGCACCCACACACATTGCAAGCCACAGAACAACTGTGATGTCAGGGGGGTCCAGCACAGGCAACCCCACACATTGCACACATTGCAAGCCACAGCACTATTGTGATGTCAGGTGCTGATAAGGGATCAACCGTGAAGCCAAGGCAATGTCATGTAAATTCTGCTGGTATGATGATATAGTTACAGACATGTACTTCTGACCAACAATAGAGGCATGTCTATTTGTGCACACATAGACCAGGTCCTCAGCTGCAATCTTTTGGAGTCCCCCTTTTATTCATTGCCTCAGCGCCATGTACTGTACACCTAGCTAGCCAAAAATGTGCACAGCATTGGCAGCTGGCATGTTCCATTTCAGGCCACCCTTTAACCTAAACCTTTTAATTCTCAGCACCATGTACTGTACACCTAACTAGCCAACAATGTGCACAGCATTAGCAGCTGCCATGTTCCATTGCAGGCCACCCTTTAACCTAAACCTATTAATTCTCAGCACCATGTACTGTACACCTAACTAGCCAACAATGTGCACAACATTAGCAGCTGCCATGTTCCATTGCAGGCCACCCTTTAACCTAAACCTATTAATTCTCAGCACCATGTACTGTACACCTACCTAGCCAACAATGTGCACAGCATTAGCAGCTGCCATGTTCCATTGCAGGCCACCCTTTAACCTAAACCTATTAATTCTCAGCACCATGATGCTGTTACTGCTCACAGAGACATCCTGCAGTGCTATGAAGCCATACAAACGGCAGAGGAGTGCTTTACCAATGCCACGTAACATAACACAACACGCCAAGTGTACCGTGGCCTTTGGAGTTCGGTAGGGCTGGAGCCAGTCACTTGTTAGGCAAGAAACTATGCAGGTTGCAACAAAGCGCGGCCCAAGAACCTTTCACATAACATAACTTGTCGGAAAGGCCAGTCCGACTTTTCCGAAAATTCACCTCCACCCGCGCACCTCGAGGGCTCGCTGCCGTTCAGCGGAAAGGCACTCGCCATCGTTTTTTTAAGTGTTACATTTTGCAGAATTTAATTTATTAAAGTTCGTCCTGGAGGTCAAAAGCTGAACATGGAGAAATGGAAGAAAAGAAAAACTCGAAAACGATCACATAAGTTTTGGGGTTTATTGACCAGAACTCAGTCAGTCTTGCTCAGGCATACCATCGATAATGTGGTAGTTGTTATAAATAAACAATGTTTTGATTTATTTACAATTATATTAGTCTGATATATAAAAATTCAAACGTCCGTGACATCAACAATGTATACAGATAAAAAGAGCTTTCCTAAAAAGACTAGTAAAAGGGCGGGCACAAAGTCAGTACACAAAGAAAACCACAAGAGGGCAGTCTTGTCAAAGAAACGATTGGCTGGATGTATTTTACAGAAATATTTAAAACAAAACAAAAAAAAAACAAAAAAAAGGGTCGCCAGGCCGCCAGGAAATCATCTGGGAGCCCAGTTTAGCCTTCCACATTCATAGCTCCCCTCACCAGCCTTGGCGCCGGATTGTCGAGTCCGTAAGGCCTCCAAGTGAGGCCTCGTGTCGCGGTAAAGAAAACAACTGCGGGCGCCGGACAGGCAGGTGCACCGAAGGAAGACATTCATTAATTCATTATTGGGAATGTAAGGCCCTTTCCAGGGAGGTGTCCGCCTTATACGTCCCTTTTCTATTTCTTGGATATCCTCAATCTAAAAAAAAGAGCATGTTTTACAGGGGTGCACCGTTCCAGCAGTACACAGGGCTCTTCACAATACTTTTGTAAATTAGCAAACAGAGTCGTTTGTTGATGGAGAGGGCAGAGTTCTCAAGTTTCACCATGCCATCCACGAGTTGGGCATCCAGTCCTGGTTTTGTTACGTGCATTCTGAGGCTTGTGGTTTTGCTTTTCCCGTTTTACATTCAGAAAAGCTGGCACTGGATTCTTCTGATGGAAGACGCCCCTCTGACGGGTGTAGGACTCCTGCGTCATGTTGCATACATCCAAAGGAACGCGCCGCCCACTGCGTGGTGCTTGCCCCGAACCCCGTATCACCGGCGAGGCCTGCTTTATTTTGGAGAGCCGCCGTCACTGTGCGGACTGAAAAGGGCCCGCAACATGGATGGCCTAGTTCTGGATATGCTTAGTCCGACAGTAACAGCAGAAGGGCCCGCAACATGGATGGCCTAGTGCTGGATAGGCTTAGTCCGACAGTAACAGCAGTGACCAGCTATGGCACTGCTGGCCCCGTAGTCTTAGTGCTTGGCTTCCATGCAAACATCCTTCGTTTATCGGCCATGCAGGCTGAGTGTCCCTGCCGCCTTCACTGATAGTGGGATGCTGTCAAGGCTCACCCCGGAGGCCCCATCCTCCAGAACAACAGCCATGAAAACAGATGACAATACAGTTGGGAAAATGTTGGACATCAAAATGGGTATGCAGGTATCACCGTCTCAGGCATTGACCCAGGATACGCCGAGCCTTCTCCGGGACTGTGCCACCGCTGCAGGCTGCAGAGGGTGGTGCCACACGCCCTCCAGCCTCAGCCCTGAAAAGCCAGCGTGCTCAGGTGCTGCAAGGCATCCCTTTCACCCTGCGCCTCGCACTGGCACTCTTCCACCACCATCACCTCCTCCTCCGGAGCCGCCACCTGCTTCCCACACTGCAGCGCTACCCGGATTTTCCGGATGCGGCTGGGGGCACAGCCGGAGCAGGGCCGCACTGCACCCGTCCGAGGGCCCGGAACATAAAAGGAGCTGCACTGGCCGAAGCAGAAGCGGTTCTGGATCTTAACCGGGGCGCAGCCGTCTCTGGAGAGAGTCTGTCAGGGGAGAAGAGAGAGAGGGTCAGTGAAACTCACATACATGCCACCATCCCAGGCAGGTCACAGCAAGATGTCTAACTTCACTGCATGACAATCATTTCACACACTACTAGCTCTATTACAAGGTCACCCCGCAGTGCACCTTGGAAGAAGCGAAGGCTGAATAGGCTCTGCTGGGCCTTGCACCGGGTTTCTTCAGGTGTGCACATATTCTACAGCAGACGCTGTAGCCAAGCAATACCTCTTCCAAAGAGGTCTCTAGTTCTCTAACATGCCTTACAGGTGTATGATATGATATGATAGGTTCATATCAGTCTCTCTCTCTCTCTCTCTCTCTCTCTCTGTCTCTCTCTCTCTCTCTCTCTCATACACACAGTCACTCTCTCCCTCTCTCTCTCACACACACTTTACTTTACTTTAATAAATGTATAATGCTCTGCGAGAGGACCCGGTGGCTAAAGTGCGCAAACAAACAAGGATAGCAAATCGACAGGATAAAGGTAGCCCCAGCATACGGACACAGGCCATATCGCAGGGACAACATAGATGGAGCACCCAAGAGCCTTTATCTGAAGGACACAGTCTTCCGCTTCTTTCTAAACGTCGCTGGATTTCGGCTCCCTGAGGTCTGAGGGCTCGCATTCCAGGCCATGGGTGCGGCCAAGAAAAATGCACCTTTCTTGACCTGGGTTAGTTTACAGGTGGACATTTTAAGCTGATTGGAGACGGTTATTGGATCTAAGGGTCCTGGTGCTGGATTTAGCAGTCAATGCTACACTCAAATATTGAGAGCTAAATCCCGCCAAACACGTGCGAGTGATCGGTAGGATGCACGTGTGAGTGATCGGTAGGATGCACGTGCGAGTGATCGGTAGGATGCACGTGTGAGTGATCGTAGGATGCACGTGCGAGTGATCGGTAGGATGCACGTGCGAGTGATCAGTAGGATGCACGTGTGAGTGATCGTAGGATGCACGTGTGAGTGATCGGTAGGATGCACTTGTGAGTGATCGGTAGGATGCACGTGCGAGTGATCAGTAGGATGCACGTGTGAGTCATCGGTAGGATGCACGTGTGAGTGATCGGTAGGATGCACGTGTGAGTCATCGGTAGGATGCACGTGTGAGTCATCGGTAGGATGCACGGGTGAGTGATCGGTAGGATGCACTTGCGAGTCATCGGTAGGATGCACGTGCGAGTGATTGGTAGGATGCACGTGCGAGTGATCACCAGGATGCACGTGTGAGTGATCAGTTGGATGCACGTGTGAGTGATCACTAGGATGCACTTGCGAGTGATCACTAGGATGCACGTGCGAGTGATCGGTAGGATGCACGTGTGAGTGATCACTAGGATGCACTTGTGAGTGATCGGTAGGATGCACGTGTGAGTGATCGGTAGGATGCACGTGCGAGTGATCGGTAGGATGCACGTGCGAGTGATCAGTAGGATGCACTTGTGAGTGATCGGTAGGATGCACGTGCGAGTGATCAGTAGGATGCACTTGCGAGTCATCGGTAGGATGCACGTGCGAGTGATCGGTAGGATGCACGTGCGAGTGATCAGTAGGATGCACGTGTGAGTGATCACTAGGATGCACTTGCGAGTGATCACTAGGATGCACGTGCGAGTGATCAGTAGGATGCACGTGTGAGTGATCAGTAGGATGCACGTGCGAGTGATCGGTAGGATTTACGTGCGAGTGATCAGTAGGATGCATTGCGAGTCATCGGTAGGATGCACGTGCGAGTGATTGGTAGGATGCACGTGCGACTGATCACTAGGATGCACGTGTGAGTGATCAGTAGGATGCACGTGTGAGTGATCACTAGGATGCACTTGCGAGTGATCACTAGGATGCACGTGCGAGTGATCGGTAGGATGCACTTGCGAGTGATCGGTAGTATGCACGTGTGAGTGATCGGTAGGATGCACTTGTGAGTGATCGGTAGGATGCATGTGCAAGTGATCGGTAGGATGCACTTGTGAGTGATCGGTAGGATGCACTTGCGAGTGATCGGTAGTATGCACGTGTGAGTGATCGGTAGGATGCACTTGCGAGTGATCGGTAGGATGCACGTGCGAGTGATCGGTAGGATGCACTTGTGAGTGATCGGTAGGATGCACGTGCGAGTGATCGGTAGGATGCACTTGCGAGTCATCGGTAGGATGCACGTGCGAGTGATCGGTAGGATGCACGTGCGAGTGATCACTAGGATGCACGTGTGAGTGATCAGTAGGATGCACGTGTGAGTGATCACTAGGATGCACTTGCGAGTGATCACTAGGATGCACTTGCGAGTGATCACTAGGATGCACGTGCGAGTGATCAGTAGGATGCACGTGTGAGTGATCACTAGGATGCACTTGTGAGTGATCGGTAGGATGCACTTGTGAGTGATCGGTAGGATGTATGTGCGAGTGATCGTAGGATGCACGTGTGAGTGATCGGTAGGATGCACTTGTGAGTGATCAGTAGGATGCACGTGCGAGTGATCAGTAGGATGCACGTGTGAGTGATCGGTAGGATGCACTTGCGAGTGATCGGTAGGATGCACGTGCGAGTGATCAGTAGGATGCACGTGTGAGTGATCAGTAGGATGCACGTGTGAGTGATCGTAGGATGCACGTGTGAGTGATCGGTAGGATGCACTTGTGAGTGATCGGTAGGATGCACGTGCGAGTGATCAGTAGGATGCACGTGCGAGTGATCGGTAGGGTGCACTTGTGAGTGATCGGTAGGATGCACTTGCGCACTTGTGAGTGATTAGTAGGATGCACATGCAAGTGATCAGTAGGATGCACGTGCGAGTGATCGGTAGGGTGCACTTGTGAGTGATCGGTAGGATGCACTTGCACACTTGTGAGTGATTAGTAGGATGCACATGCAAGTGATTAGTAGGATGCACATGCAAGTGATCAGTAGGATGCACGTGTGAGTGATCAGTAGGATGCACTTGTGAGTGATCGGTAGGATGCACGTGTGAGTGATCGGTAGGATGCACGTGTGAGTGATCGGTAGGATGCACTTGTGAGTGATCAGTAGGATGCACGTGTGAGTGATCAGTAGGATGCACGGGTGAGTGATCAGTAGGATGCACTTGTGAGTGATCGGTAGGATGCACGTGTGAGTGATTGGTAGGATGCACTTGTGAGTGATCGGTAGGATGCACGTGTGAGTGATCGGTAGGATGCACTTGTGAGTGATCGGTAGGATGCACTTGTGACTCATCGGTAGGATGCACGTGTGAGTGATCGGTAGGATGCACTTGCGAGTCATCGGTAGGATGCAAGTGCGAGTGATTAGTAGGATGCACGTGTGAGTGATCAGTAGGATGCACTTGTGAGTGATCAGTAGGATGCACGTGCGAGTGATCAGTAGGATGCACGTGCGAGTGATCAGTAGGATGCACGTGTGAGTGATCACTAGGATGCACTTGTGAGTGATCAGTAGGATGCACGTGTGAGTGATCACTAGGATGCAGAATTCAATTCTTGCCTCTATTGGAAGCCAGTGCAGATTGCGTCTAGCATCTGAGACATGATCTCTCTTGTTAAGACCGGGGATAAGCCCCACCTCACTGTTCTGTATAGTTTGCAGTCTTGTACAATCTGATTTAGTTATGCCCACTGGTAGGCTGCTGCAATAGTTCATCTTTGACCCCACAATGCTCTTGCTACAGTCTCACAGTTGGCTCGAGCTATATACTGGCAGAGTTGTGCCAGCAGCTTGATATAATAGGCAGTAGAGGAGACTGCATATTCTGGTTTTGGTTCTGATATATCCCCCAATGTCTTCAACTTTTTTTTGGTCTCAAGATCACACCCTGCCACTCTAAAATGCTTTTAATCTGTTCCCACTTTCTGTAATTTGGTCTCTGCCTACCACCATCAATTCCGTCTTTTCTTTATTGAGCGCCAAACCATTACCCACCATTAGGGGTGTACCGAACATCGGCTTCGAGTCACTATTCGGCCAAAATTCAACTAAAAACTGCTCTTCGGCAGAATAGTTCTGCCATTGTCCACTTTCTATGATTAGCTGTCTTTTCCCTGGAGATGACAGCCAATCATAGAAAGTGTTGCAGTGGCTAGGCTGAAGAAGCCAAATGAGCTGTTTTCTTATTGGCTACTGCAGCCTGACCACAAAGGAAGCAGCTTCTGCACGTTGAAATGGGAAACAGTTCTTCCCTCCCCTCGCTTCCCATGACAACGGACCAGCAGACGCAGTACCCTCAAAACCAGTGACTGCTTAACAGGTAAGACCCCACCCATCCCCCCATGCGCCCCTTCAACACATGATGAGACCACTGGGGTGTTCGGCACCCCCGCTACCTCACCATATGCCCACCATTGCGTCCAGTGCATTTATTTTTTGATAAAGGGGGCTGCTCCATTGTCCGGGAGCGGTCCCCAGATTCACATGACAACCTTTGCCCCCCCGCCCCGGCGACCCCAAATTTTGGAAAGTGCCTCTCACCCCCCCTCTAAACGCACTGTTAGGCCAGTGTGGCGTTCGGCACCCCCGCGGCTTCACCATGCAGAGAATGCGTTCCCCAGTGTTTCTGTCAGGCCACCGGCGCAAGGCCGGTGGCCCAGCATTTATTTTATGATAAAGGGGGCCAATCCACTGTCTGGGAGCGGCCCACAGACTCGCAAAGCCGCCAAGGGACTATGCCCTCCCAACGGCCTCGAAATGTGCAAAGTGCCCCCCCTCCAAAGTCACAGTGAGGCCGCTGCGGTGTTCGGCACCCCCATGGCCTCGACATGCATGGACTACCAAGGCAGAGTTTTGGGATATAATGTAATGCGAATTGTGCAATGTAAATAATATTTATTCAGCAACACTGGCCAAAACAGTGGCACTTTGACCTAAAAACTGGCCCGCACTAGCATTTTGCGTTTTTGGTTCGGGCATTGACCTATTGCCCTATAGGCCAGTCCCAGTGGGTGAGGCTGCAGGGGTGTTCTTCACCCCTGCAGCCTCACCATATATTGTTTGCCCCCACCCCACCTGCTCCCACAGTTTAAGTTAGGCCAATGGTGCAAAGATGGAGGCCTAAAATGTATTTTATGATGAAGGGGGCCGTTCCACTGTCCAGGAGCCCCCCCACCACAGCCACACAAGGCCGACGAGGGGCTTTGCTCCCCGGCAGCCTTGAAATATGAGAAAGTGCTCCCCACCCATCTCCAACACGGTGAGGACCAGGGTCAGACCGGGCCTACAGTTGCGATTGGCAACATATTGCTTTTGTGACAAATATTTTGAATAGTACCCAAGGGGGAGTTTTTGGATAAAATGTAAATGAAAATTGTGCAATGTAAAGAATATTTATTCAGCAACAATGGCCAAAAAAGTGGGCCATTTTGACCTAAAACTATTTTTTTATCTTTTTCTTAAGCTTACAGAGATATGTGTCAATTTAATAAACATGAATACAAATGCAATGTAATGCCGCCTTAGTTTTCATTTAAATGTTGTTTATTATGTCCTAGAACATGTTTACCTATAAAAAAAAAACTATAGTACGTTCACTTTTCTGTACACCCCTAACCACCATCCAGATTTGAATGAGTTCATAGATCTTATTCACATTTTTGTCATCGTCTTCATAGTTACCTGACAGTGGGATGACACATTGGGTGTCATCAGCGTAATTAGTAAACCCAACACTAATTTCTTGCAGAAGATTGAAAAAAGGAACCGTGAACATATTGTACAGGGAGGGAGATAAACATGCCCCCTGGGAGGCACACCCTAAACCAGTGGGGTCGGTTGAGCTTCTGCATATGTACTACACGCTCTGCAGCATCGGTTGCTCAAAAATGAGCCAATCCAGAGCTGCACTATCTGAAAAGCCTGCGGCTGCTTCTTTTAATCCGGCGACCAGCACTGTATGGTCCACCAGATAATAAGCCGCAGATAGGTCCAGCAGCATAAGCATTGCAGTTTGCCCCCTGTCCATGATCTGTAGTAGTTGATTTTGATTTCTTGATTTTGGTTATTTATACCACGCTCCCGAACTGTATCCAAGGGCAGATGGTAAAAAAATAGCCATATTTAAGGTGTCTGAAAGAAGTATCAGAGTGTCTTTGAGTTGAATGTCTTATTCGAACAAATGAGTTCTTAAAGCCTTTCTGAACTGACCCAGTGAGTGACAGGTTTTGATCTCCAGTGGGAGAGGGTTCCAGAGCTTAGGTCCAAAAACTCTGAATCTCCTATCCCCTCTGGAGACAAGTTTGGACCGTAGAACAGCCAGCAAATAGTAGTCTCGATTTCTGGATATGCAATGCTGTTTCAGTGCCCCGCCCCTGCCTGAATCCTGACTGCCACTTATTTAAAATCTTATTCTGATTCAGAAATGCAGAGCTTTGAATATTTTTTAAAAGAAAAGGCATGTTAGAGTTAGGCAGACCATTGCCTGCTGTTTCTGGGCATTTTAATAAAGAAGCAAACCAGGCGATCTTTTTTTACATTTATTTCATTGAACATTCGTTCGGTGCTTGCACAACTGAATTGTGAGTCTTAAGATCTGTTGAAACATGATTCTCTCTGATTCACTCACTCCCTCTCTCACACACTCCCTCTCTCACACTCACTCCCTCTCTCACACACTCCCTCTCTCACACTCACTCCCTCTCTCACACACTCCCTCTCTCACATGCACTCCCTCTCACACTCCCTCCCTCTCACACTCACTCCCTCTCTCACACTCACTCCCTCTCTCACACACTCCCTCTCTCACACTCACTCCCTCTCACACTCACTCCCTCTCACACTCACTCCCTCTCTCACACACTCCCTCTCTCACACTCACTCCCTCTCTCACACTCACTCCCTCTCTCACACACTCCCTCTCTCACACCACACTCTTTCTCTCTCACTCACTCCCTCTCACACTCACTCCCTCTCTCACATACTCCCTCTCTCACACTAACTCCCTCTCTCACACACTCCCTCTCTCACACTCACTCCCTCTCACACTCACTCCCTCTCACACTCACTCCCTCTCTCACACTCACTCCCTCTCTCACACTCACTCCCTCTCACACTCACTCCCTCTCACACTCACTCCCTCTCTCACACACTCCCTCTCTCACACTCACTCCCTCTCTCACACTAACTGCCTCTCTCACACACTCCCTCTCTCACACTAACTCCCTCTCTCACACACTCCCTCTCTCACACTCACTCCCTCTCTCACATACTCCCTCTCTCACACTAACTCCCTCTCTCACATACTCCCTCTCTCACACTAACTCCCTCTCTCACACACTCCCTCTCTCACACTAACTCCCTCTCTCACACACTCCCTCTCTCACACTAACTCCCTCTCTCACACACTCCCTCTCTCACACTCACTCCCTCTCTCACACTCACTCCCTCTCTCACATACTCCCTCTCTCACACTCACTCCCTCTCTCACACTCACTCCCTCTCTCACATACTCCCTCTCTCACACTAACTCCCTCTCTCACACACTCCCTCTCTCACACTAACTCCCTCTCTCACACACTCCCTCTCTCACACTCACTCCCTCTCTCACACACTCCCTCTCTCACACACTCCCTCTCTCACACTCACTCCCTCTCTCACACACTCCCTCTCTCACACTCACTCCCTCTCTCACACACTCCCTCTCTCACACACTCCCTCTCTCACACTCACTCCCTCTCTCACACACCCCCTCTCTCACACACTCCCTCTCTCACACACTCCCTCTCTCACACACACTCCCTCTCTCACACACTCCCTCTCTCACACTCACTCCCTCTCTCACACACTCCCTCTCTCACACACTCCCTCTCTCACACTCACTCCCTCTCTCACACACTCCCTCTCTCACACCACACTCTTTCTCTCTCACTCACTCCCTCTCACACTCACTCCCTCTCTCACACTCACTCCCTCTCACACTCACTCCCTCTCACACTCACTCCCTCTCTCACACACTCCCTCTCTCACACTCACTCCCTCTCTCACACTAACTCCCTCTCTCACACCACACTCTTTCTCTCTCTCCGTTTACAGGTAGTAGGGGTTTGGGCACATATTACAGGGTATACAAGTAAATATACGTTTGGGGGAAATGGGGAAAAAAGATGTTTTTTTGCATTCATTCTTATTGCATTTTGTATTATTTGCAAGGAAAGTGCAAGATGGCGAAAGCTGTTCCTTCAGTTCTCTTCGTCGCATTCTCGTACTTGTAGTTTTCCTATTTTCATTTCTAAGTGCAGGGCTACTTACACCGGATAGTGGCAACCTGATACCTTGGGCTGGGTGAGCTACACACACCTGACAAGGACAATCTTGCAATGTCTCAAGGCTGAGCATCCTACTCAAAGCCGGCTTGGCACACATCAGGGTCTTGACAGGGTAAGCTTGCCACACCGGACACGGGCGAGCTTGAGTTCCCCAGACTGGGTGAGGTGTCACGCCTGGCATGGGGCAGCTTGTGCACTCTGCAGACTGGGTGAGATGCTCACACCCAACATGGGGCGCCGTGTGCACTCTCCAGGCTTGGCAAGATAATCACACCTGATATGGGAAAGCTTGTGCGCTCTCTTCACTGGGTGAGATGTCCTGTCATGGGGCAGCTTGTGCACTCTGCAAACTGGGCGAGATGCTCACGCCAACCTGACGCTTGGCATTGGACAGCTTGGTTTTTCGCCGGACTGAGTGAGGTTTCCTCTCCTGAGATGGGACGGCTTACACTCCCTGCACTGGGGGACGGCTTACACTCCCTGCACGGGGGACGGCTTACACTCCCTGCACTGGGGGACGGCTTACACTCCCTGCACTGGGGGACGGCTTACACTCCCTGCACTGGGGGACGGCTTGCACTCTCTGCACTGGGGGACGGCTTACACTCTGGGTGGGGTTTCCGCACCTGCTCTCCTTACGGGTGAACTTGGACAGCTAGAGACGTCTGGCCTCGTTGAGTGCTTCATAACTTACAAGAATGAAAGTGGATCTGAACGCGTGTGTGTGAGTCTAGGGGGCTATAGGTCTGAAGCCCACCCATGTGCCTGAGTGACAGCCCGCAGGTGGGCTGGCTCTGGCCTTCTGCAGGCACCTTCCACCTGCGTGTATCTCCGGCGTTTCCGCGGCTGCCCGGGTCATCAACCTGCTTAAATGAAAGTTTGCACAGAAGTCCGCGAACTCAATCCGGACTTGCTGCGCCCCTTGTACTTCATATTGAGAACCACACCTAGCTCTGCCAGTGCACCTCAATCCTGAGTGTAACACTGCATGCTATGACTCACTGCACTGTTTGCTATTCTAGACCTGGGGCCCACACAGCTCTGCCAGTGCACCTCACTCCTGAGGGCAAAGCCACATGATATGTCTCACTGCACTGTGTACGGTTCTAGTGCTGGACCCCCAACAGGGCTCTGCCAATGCACCTCAATCCTGAGTGTTAGACTCCCTACTATTCCACACACAGATGTGCAATGAAAGATTGTGTGAACACCTGCTAAACAGCAACGCGTGTTTCGACCTTGGCGTTTTGTTTCAAGGCCCACTATATCATTGATATGAATAAGCATGACCTATACATACGCAGCTTTTCATACTGTCTTCTAAATGATGATCAAAGTGCCCGCTCAGGCGCACTTTGCCATGATCGGCGTTCCTCGGGTTACTTCTGGACAGAGTCTGGCCAAAGCAGTCTAGACTTTGGTGGTACAGGGAGCTGAGAGCGTCATGTCCACACGAGCAGGAGACACAAAGAAGGGACTGTCTAGTGCGGATATGATATGATCTGGCATTTATAACGCGCCTATACACAAGTGTTTCAAGGCGCGACGAGGCAAGGGGGGGAAACAAAGGGAGGACAGACAGCGATCCTACTAGGCCAGGTGACATTCAGATCGCGCATGTGCATGGGAAGGGGGGAGAGGGGAGTGCAGGGGGAGGGGAAAGATGATCACAATAAATAAGTAAACAGCCAGCATGTGGCAAGTGCATGGGTAAGCGCAGGCATCAGGAGTCAAGGGCTGTTAGGGAGTCTGTAGGGATACAGAAACGGTCCCCAAGTGCGGGGGTTGCCAGGTGGGCAGTGCAGGTGCGTGCCGCTGACGGGGAGGGCCCTGGGCCCGAGATTAGAGGGTGTGCAGGTAGCCAGTGCAGTTCCGGTTACAGCCAGGAGGTCAGCAGAGGAGAGTAGGAAAAAAAGCAGAAGCAAAGAGAAAGGTTTTGAGGTGCTCCCGTAACCGGAGATGGTTCTCCTCAAGTTTAAGGGAGGCGGGGAAGTTGTTCCAGCCGAGGAAAGAGATCTACCACCAACTCGTTGCTTGGAGAAGCGACCGACCCTGAGGGAGTTGGAGGCGGATGAGCGAAGAGCTTGAGTAGGACGATATTTTGGAAGAGAGAGTTGAAGGTATTGAGGCCCCAGGCACCAGAAGGTCTTGTGTACAATGCAGAGGGTTTTGAACTTAATCCTTGCAGGCACTGGGAGCCAGTGCAGAGATTTCAGTCCTGGAGAGATACGAGCCCTGGGCTTGAGGCCAAGGACAAGCCTCGCAGTCCTGTTCTGGATGAGTTGCAGAGGGCGGAGAGTAGAAGCAGGCAGATTTAGAAAGAGGCTGTTGTAATAGTCCAGTCTAGAGAGGATCAGACCTCTGGAGACAGTGAGCTTCTGGGGGAAGGAGAGGAAAGTAAGAATGCCTCTGAGGAGGTGCACCTGGTATTGTGACTTCTTAGAGACGTCAGAGATGTGAGGAGAGAAGGAGAGTGTGGAGTCGAAGATGACTGAGGTTTTTTGCCTTGCAGGTAGGAGCAGGAAGAGGGCCAAGAGGGGCTGGCCAGAGAGTGAGGGGAAAGGATGGTGAAGGTGTGCCGATGAGGAGGATCTCAGTCTTACTGGCACTAAGGCAGAGGTCATAGGCGGCACACCACTCCTGAATGGCCGACAGCCAGTCAGAGATGAGGGAAGTAGAGGAGGAGGCCGAGGGTAGCCTGAAGATGAGCTGGGTATCATCCGCATAGCACTGAAAGTTGGGGTAGAGGGCGGCGATGTGGTGGGCGAGAAGTGCCAGATACTGGTTGAACAGCCAGGGAGAGAGGTTAGATCCCTGGGGGGGGCACAGGTAGAGAAAGAAGATAGCGGAGAGGAAGGAACCCAGTTGGACCTGGGAGGGTTGGTTGGAGAGGTAAGAAGTCAGCCAAGCCAGTGCCTGATCGGTGATACCCAGGTTATCACGAAGACGGTTAAGCAGGATGGCATGGCTGACAGTGTCAAAGGCAGAAGAGAGAGAAGCAGGATGAGGATGTAGGGAATGTTAGAGTCAAGGTTGGAGAGCAGGTCTTCACGGATGTTCAGGAGAGCAGTTTCTGTGCTTCTGGCAGCTCTGAAGCCAGTCTGATGGTCATGAAGGCACCCAACAGAGTCAGTGTGGAGATTGAGCTGGGAGATGGCTAGTTTCTCCAGGAGCTTGCCCAGGACGGGAGTGATGGAGATGGGGCGATAGTTAGCAAGGCAGGAAGGGTCAGCGGAGGGTTTCTTAAGAAGAGGGCCACAAGGGAGCACTTCAGGGGGGATGGGAAGACTCCAGTGGCGGAGTGGTTGCAGAAGTCAGCCGGGGCCGGAGCCAGGGAGTCGAGGAACCTGGGAGCTGAGGCCTACTTCAAGACACAGCACCCAGTGCAGACTTTGGTGGTACAGGGAGCTGAGAGGATGAGAGTGTCATGTGCACAGGAGCAGGAGACAGAAAGAAGGGACTGTCTGTGCAGATGAACCTGGGAGCTGAGGCCTGCTTCAAGACACAGCACCCAGTGCAGACTTTGGTGGTACAGGGAGCTGAGAGGATGAGAGTGTCATGTGCACAGGAGCAGGAGACAGAAAGAAGGGACTGCCCGTGCAGATGAACCTGGGAGCTGAGGCCTGCTTCAAGACACAGCACCCAGTGCAGACTTTGGTGGTACACGGAGCTGAGAGGATGAGAGTGTCATGTGCACAGGAGCAGGAGACAGAAAGAAGGGACTGCCCGTGCAGATGAACCTGGGAGCTGAGGCCTGCTTCAAGACACAGCACCCAGTGCAGACTTTGGGGAGATGTCGGAAGGCTGAGGCGGGAGTAGCATGCTTACAGGGGCAGCAGAAGGGGGAGAAAAGAGTCAATTGGTTTAGGGCCCCAATAAGAGACTGGGGTGCAGGGCGGTCACTCACCTGCGTGAAAGGGATGGCCTTGCAGCTGGATTTGGTGAAGTCGCTCTGGCTCAGGGGCAGCACCGTCTCGGCCCGGCCTCCTCTCTGGATCACCCTCCGCCACATGTCCTGGCGCCCCTCCACCTGCACCGGGGCCCCCCTGAAGGGACCCAGTGCCCGCAGGAGCTGGCCCGGCGCCTCAGGCCTGCTGCTCGGGATATAGTAAGGCGGCCTCAGGGCCATGCCGGTGGCCCCCCGTTGCAGTACAGAGGGGAGGCCCAGCAGAGGCGCGGGCAGGTCGGCCCTGGCCCTCCTGAGCAGCAGCGCCTCGGTCAAGGCCCCGGGGGACACCTGCACCACCCGGACCTTGCCCTGCACCGGCCCGGCCTCCCACCGCCCCTGCTCCCCGTCCTCGCCCTCAGAGGAGGAGGTGGACGACTCTTCCTCGCCTTCAGTCTGAAGGGGGCCAGGGAACCCCAACACCGCGGAGTGGGCCAGAGCCAGCAGCAGCAGCACGGCGGCCTGTAACCCCAGCATCCTCGAATCGACCTTTAACCCCTACAACCAGAAAATGGAGAAAGTGCCCTCCTCTGGTCTGCGTCAATGTGTGAGGCCTCAATGGTTCAAGGTGATAACCCTGCAGTCAGCTGTGCCTCGGGGAGTGAGGCTGTCCTATATATACTCACACCCCTCTGGGTCTCCTTAGCCAACACTGTGGGGGGCTTGAGAGGTGGGGTTAGAGGGGGGGGGTGGGGCGAGGCCCGCCAGGGTATTAGCACGTCTTTAGCAAGTACAGGACTTCTGAAAGGGAGGTGTGAAGGGGGCCTAATGGAATCTGCATTCCAAAGGCCCAAGGACAACAGCTGGAGTGGGCGCTAAAGACGGCCCGGCTAGACGCCGATGTGTATTGGGGCCAACAAAGGGCCCGTTTCACAGCGCGGGCCCTTGTGTACCGATCCCACGTGTGGGGGGTCATGCGAGGGCGGGCGCCGCCCACCCCAGACTCGCAGTGGTAGTGGAACGGGGCTGTCTCGGCAGGTGAGAGGGCAGGCACGCATGGTGCAACGCGCCAGGCTGTTGCAGCTGGGGCATTTATATAGCGCTAGAGCCTGAGCGCTGCTTATGTGGGCGCTCATTTATTGACCTCGGAAGGAGGAAAGGCCGAGTTTGGCCCTGCAGGCGCTGCACGGATGTCAAAGCGAGCGATCTACTCGCTGTGCTATCGGACCGCTAAGTGACTAGTAACTAAGGCTCCAGTTCAACTTTCCACTTGCACAGGGAGCTGAATGGACAAATCCTCTATATAGGATGACTCTGGTTGTAAAAAGTAGAGGAATGGAAAACAGAAAAAAATAAAAGTAGTGGAACACCGTTCCTACTCACTTCGATCACTGCCCTAGAGGAGCAGCGACTTCTCCAGCCGCCCCTGTTGCTCCAGTATTGGGGTCCATACAGTGCGTTAAATGAGCCGGCCCTCAGTACGCGCCCTTCTTATTTTTAGCATGTGAGTACCTGCACTTCTCAAAGCCTGAAAGAGAGTACCGTTACTCAGCTATCCTGCAAGGTGAACATGAAAGCATTTCTTTTCCTTTATCGCAATGAATGACTAAACTCCTGCATATTTTTCTGGGGAAAGCTGCGCCCTGTCCCTCCTCCTCTCTCCACCACCCGCTGTGCCCACCGTGCAGAACAAAAGGAGAGCCAGACATGCATGGCCAAAAGTTCCAGCCCGCCAGGTCTAAAATCCCCTTTCCCCTGACAGGTCTCTTTATCTGTCACCCATGGGGTCCCTTGAGAGTTTTCATCTGAAACACGGAATTTGATTGGCAAAGGCTGGGCAATTACTTTTTTAATATGTTTTTCCTTAGACCTAGACAGAGCTCCGCCAGTGCACCTCCATCCTGGCATTCAGCCTCTCATCCTATTCTATCAGTGGCACCATTGCCAAGCTCTGCCAGTGCACCTCAGTCATGACCCCGTCCTTAGAGCTAGACAGAACTGCGCCAGTGCACCTCAGTCACTGTGCGTCCTTAGACCTAGACAGAGCTCCACCAGTGCACCTCAATCCTGGCATTCAGACTCTCATCCTGTTCTAGCATTGCCACCAATGCAAAGGTCTACCAGTGCACCTCAGTCATGGAGCGCCCTTATACATAGACAAAGCTCCAGCAGTGCACCTCAGTCATGGCGCACCCTTATACATAGACAAAGCTCCAGCAGTGCACCTCAGTCATGGCCCCGTCCTTAGAGCTAGACAGAACTGCGCCAGTGCACCTCAGTCACTGCGCGTCCTTAGACCTAGACAGAGCTCTGCCAGTGCACCTCAGTCACGGCACACCCTTAGACCTAGACAGAGCTCTGCCAGTGCACCTCAGTCACGGCACGCCCTTAGACCTAGACAGAGCTCTGCCAGTGCACCTCAGTCATGGAGCCCCCTTATACCTAGACAGAGTTCCGCCAGTGCACCTCAGTCACGGCGCATCCTTAGACCCAGACAGAGCTCCACCAGTGCACCTCAGTCACAGCGCGTCCTTCGACCCAGACAGAGCTCCGCCAGTGCACCTCATTCACGGCGCGTCCTTAGACCTAGACAGAGCTCCGCCAGTGCACCTCCATCCTGGCATTCAGCCTCTCATCCTGTTCTAGCGTTGGCACAAAGGCAAAGCTCTACCAGTTCCCCTCATCCACGATGCTTCCTTAGACCTGGACAGAGCTCCGCCAGTGCAAATCAGTCACGGCCCGTCTTTAGACCTAGACAGAGCTCTACCAGTGCACCTCAGTCATGGTGCATCCTTAGACCGAGACAGAGCTCCACCAGTGCACCTCAGTCACAGCCCGTCCTTAGACCTAAACATAGCTCCCCAAGTGCACCTCAATCCTGGCATTCAGCTTCTCATCCTGTTCTAGCATTGGGACCATTGCAAAGCTCTACCAGTGCACCGCAGTCGCGGCGCGTCCTTAGACCTAAACAGAGCTCTGCCAATGCACCTCAGTCACGGCGCGTCCTTCCAGACAGAGCTCTGCCAGTGCACCTCAGTCGCAGAGCGTCCTTAGACCTAGACAGAGCTCCACCAGTGCCCCTCAATCCTCGCATTCAGACTGTCATCCTGTTCTAGCATTGCCACCAACGCAAAGCTCTACCAGTGCACCTCAGTCATGGAGCGCCCTTATACATAGACAAAGCTCCACCAGTGCACCTCAGTCATGGCGCACCCTTAGACCTAGACAGAGCTCCGTCGGTGCACCTCAGTCACGGCGCATCCTTAGACCTAGACTGAGCTCTGCCAATGCACCACAGCCATGGCACATCCTTAGACCTAGACAGAGCTCCACCAGTGCACCTCAATCCTGGCATTCAGACTCTCATCCTGTTCTAGCATTGGCACCACCGTAAAGCTCTACCAGTGCACCTCAGTCATGGAACCCCCTTATACATAGACAAAGCTCTGCCAGTGCACCTCAGTCATGGCCCCGTCCTTAGAGCTAGACAGAACTGCGCCAGTGCACCTCAGTCACTGCGCGTCCTTAAACCTAGACAGAGCTCCACCAGTGCACCTCCATCCTGGCATTCAGACTCTCATCCTGTTCTAGCATTGGCACCATTGCAAAGCTCTACCAGTGCACCTCAGTCATGGAGTGCCCTTATACATAGACAAAGCTCCGCCAGTGCACCTCAGTCATGGTGCACCATTAGACCTAGACAGAGCTCCGCCTGTGCACCTCAGTCATGGCATGTCCTTAGACCTAGATGTAGCTCCGCCAGTGCACCTCAGTCACGGTGCGTCCTTATACCTAGACAGAGCTCCCCCAGTGCACCTCAATCCTGGCATTCAGACTCTCATCCTGTTCTAGTATTGGCACCATTGCAAAGCTCTACCAGTGCACCTCAGTCATGGAGTGCCCTTATACATAGACAAAGCTCCACCAGTGCACCTCAGTCACGCCGCACCCTTAAACATAGACAGAGCTCTGCCAGTGCACCTCAGTCGCGGCGCGTCCTTAGACCTAGACAGAGCTCTGCCAATGCACCTCAGTCACGTCGCGTCCTTCCAGACAGAGCTCTGCCAGTGCACCTCAGTCGCAGCGCGTCCTTAGACCTAGATAGAGCTCCACCAGTGCACCTCAATCCTGGCATTCAGACTGTCATCCTGTTCTAGCATTGCCACCAACGCAAAGCTCTACCAGTGCACCTCAGTCATGGTCATGGAGCGCCCTTATACATAGACAAAGCTCCACCAGTGCACCTCAGTCATGGCGCACCCTTAGACCTAGACAGAGCTCCGTCAGTGCATCTCAGTCACGGCGCATCCTTAGACCTAGACTGAGCTCTGCCAATGCACCACAGCCATGGTGCATCCTTAGACCTAGACAGAGCTCCCCCAGTGCACCTCAATCCTGGCATTCAGACTCTCATCCTGTTCTAGTATTGGCACCATTGCAAAGCTCTACCAGTGCACCTCAGTCATGGAGCGCCCTTATACATAGACAAAGCTCTGCCAGTGCACCTCAGTCACGGTGTGTCCTTAGACCTAGATGGAGCTCCGCCAGTGCACCTCAGTCACGGCATGTCCTTAGACCTAGACAGAGCTCCGCCAGTGCACCTCCATCCTGGCATTCAGACTCTCATCCTGTTCTAGCATTGGCACCATTGCAAAGCTCTACCAGTGCACCTCAGTCATGGAGTGCCCTTATACATAGACAAAGCTCCGCCAGTGCACCTCAGACATGGCGCACCATTAGACCTAGACAGAGCTCTGCCAGTGCACCTCAGTCACGCCGCGCCCTTAAACATAGACAGAGCTCCGCCAGTGCACCTCCATCCTTGCATTCAGCCTCTCATTCTGTTCTAGCTTTGGCACCATCGCAAAGCTCTACCAGTTTCCCTTAGTCACAGCGTGCCCTTAGACCTAGACAGAGCTCCGCCAGTGCACCTCCATCCTGGCATTCAGCCTCTCATTCTGTTCTAGCATTGGCACCATCGCAAAGCTCTGCCAGTGCACCTCAGTCATGGCGCGCTCTTATACCTAGACAAAGCTCTGCCGGTGCACCTCAGTCATGGCGCATCCTTAGAGCTAGACAGAGCTCTATCAGTGCACCTCAGTCACGGCAAATTCTTAGACCTAGACAGAGCGCTGCCAATGCACCTCAGCCATGGCGCGTCCTTACACCTAGACAGAGCTCCGCCAGTGCACCTCAATCCTGGCATTCAGCCTCTCATCTTGTTCTAGCGTTGGCACCATCGCTAAGCTCTACCGGTGCACCTCAGTCACGGCGCATCCTTAGACCTAGACAGAGCTCCGCCAGTGCACCTCCATCCTGGAATTCAGCTTCTCATTCTGTTCTAGCATTGGCATCATCGCAACGCTCTTCCGGTGCCCCTCAGTCATGGTGCGCCCTTAGACCTAGATGAAGCTCCACCAGTGCACCTCAGTCACAGCCCGTCCTTAGACCTAAACATATCTCCCCAAGTGCACCTCAATCCTGGCATTCAGCTTCTCATCCTGTTCTAGCATTGGGACCATTGCAAAGCTCTACCAGTGCACCTCAGTCATGGCCCGTCCTTCGACCTAGACAAAGCTCCACCAGTGCACCTCAGTCACGGCGCATCCTTAGACCTAGACAGAGCTCCGCCAGTGCACCTCAGTCATGGCATGTCCTTAGACCTAGACAGAGCTCCACCAGTGCACCTCCATCCTGGCATTCAGACTCTCATCCTGTTCTAGCATTGGCACCATTGCAAAGCTCTACCAGTGCACCTCAGTCATGGAGTGCCCTTATACATAGACAAAGCTCCGCCAGTGCACCTCAGTCATGGCGCACCATTAGACCTAGACAGAGCTCCGCCAGTGCATCTCAGTCATGGCATGTCCTTAGACCTAGATGGAGCTCCGCCAGTGCACCTCAGTCACGGTGCGTCCTTATACCTAGACAGAGCTCCCCCAGTGCACCTCAATCCTGGCATTCAGACTCTCATCCTGTTCTAGTATTGGCACCATTGCAAAGCTCTACCAGTGCACCTCAGTCATGGAGTGCCCTTATACATAGACAAAGCTCCACCAGTGCACCTCAGTCACGCCGCGCCCTTAAACATAGACAGAGCTCTGCCAGTGCACCTCAGTCGCGGCGCGTCCTTAGACCTAGACAGAGCTCTGCCAATGCACCTCAGTCACGTTGCGTCCTTCCAGACAGAGCTCTGCCAGTGCACCTCAGTCGCAGTGCGTCCTTAGACCTAGACAGAGCTCCACCAGTGCACCTCAATCCTGGCATTCAGACTGTCATCCTGTTCTAGCATTGCCACCAACGCAAAGCTCTACCAGTGCACCTCAGTCATGGAGCGCCCTTATACATAGACAAAGCTCCACCAGTGCACCTCAGTCATGGCGCACCCTTAGACCTAGACAGAGCTCCGTCAGTGCATCTCAGTCACGGCGCATCCTTAGACCTAGACTGAGCTCTGCCAATGCACCACAGCCATGGTGCATCCTTAGACCTAGACAGAGCTCCACCAGTGCACCTCAATCCTGGCATTCAGACTCTCATCCTGTTCTAGCATTGGCACCACCGTAAAGCTCTACCAGTGCACCTCAGTCATGGAGCCCCCTTATACATAGACAAAGCTCTGCCAGTGCACCTCAGTCATGGCCCCGTCCTTAGAGCTAGACAGAATTGCGCCAGTGCACCTCAGTCACTGCGCGTCCTTAGACCTAGACAGAGCTCTGCCAGTGCACCTCAGTCACGGCACGCCCTTAGACCTAGACATAGCTCTGCCAGTGTACCTCAGTCACGGCACACCCTTAGACCTAGACAGAGCTCTGCCAGATCACCTCAGTCATGGCGCACCCTTAGACCTAGACAGAGCTCCGTCAGTGCACCTCAGTCACGGCGCATCCTTAGACCTAGACTGAGCTCTGCCAATGCACCACAGCCATGGTGCATCCTTAGACCTAGACAGAGCTCCACCAGTGCACCTCAATCCTGGCATTCAGACTCTCATCCTGTTCTAGCATTGGCACCACCGTAAAGCTCTACCAGTGCACCTCAGTCATGGAGCCCCCTTATACATAGACAAAGCTCTGCCAGTGCACCTCAGTCATGGCCCCGTCCTTAGAGCTAGACAGAACTGCGCCAGTGCACCTCAGTCACTGCGCGTCTTTAGACTTAGACAGAGCTCTGCCAGTGCACCTCAGTCACGGCACGCCCTTAGACCTAGACAGAGCTCTGCCAGTGTACCTCAGTCACGGCAAACCCTTAGACCTAGACAGAGCTCTGCCAGTGCACCTCAGTCATGGCGCATCCTTAGACCTAGACAGAGCTCTGCCACTGCACCTCAGTCACGGCGTGTCCTAGACCTAGACTGAGCTCCGCCAGTGTACCTCAGTCACGGCGCGCCCTTAGACCTAGACAGAGCTCCACCAGTGCACCTCAATCCTGGCGTTCAGACTCTCATTCTGTTCTAGCATTGGCACCACCGTAAAGCTCTACCAGTGCACCTCAGTCATGGCCCGTCCTTAGACCTAGACAGAGCTCTGCCAGTGCACCTCAGTCATGGAGCCCCCTTATACCTAGACAGAGCTCCGCCAGTGCACCTCAGTCACGGCGCATCCTTAGACCCAGACAGAGCTCCATCAGTGCACCTCAGTCACAGCGCGTCCTTAGACCCAGACAGAGCTCCGCCAGTGCACCTCATTCACAACGCGTCCTTAGACCTAGACAGAGCCCCGCCAGTGCACCTCCATCCTGGCATTCAGCCTCTCATCCTGTTCTAGCGTTGGCACAAAGGCAAAGCTCTACCAGTTCCCCTCATCCACGATGCGTCCTTAGACCTGGACAGAGCTCCACCAGTGCAAATCAGTCACGGCCCGTCCTTAGACCTAGACAGAGCTCTACCAGTGCACCTCAGTCATGGTGCATCCTTAGACCGAGACAGAGCTCCACCAGTGCAACTCAGTCACAGCCGGTCCTTAGACCTAAACATAGCTCCCCAAGTGCACCTCAATCCTGGCATTCAGCTTCTCATCCTGTTCTAGCATTGGAACCATTGCAAAGCTCTACCAGTGCACCTCAGTCATGGCCCGTCCTTAGACGTAGACAGAGCTCTGCCAGTGCACCTCAGTCACGGCGCGTCCTTCCAGACAGAGCTCTGCCAGTGCACCTCAGTCGCGGCGCGTCCTTAGACCAAGACAGAGCTCTGCCAGTGCACCTCAGTCGCGGCACGTCCTTAGACCTAGACAGAGCTCTGCCAGTGCACCTCAGTCACGGTGCGTCCTTAGACCTAGACAGAGCTCCGCCAGTGCACCTCAGTCATAGCGCACCCTTAGACCTAGACAGAGCTCCGTCAGTGCACCTCAGTCACGGCGCATCCTTAGACCTAGACTGAGCTCTGCCAATGCACCACAGCCATGGCGCATCATTAGACCTAGAAAGAGCTCCACCAGTGCACCTCAATCCTGGCATTCAGGCTCTCATCCTGTTCTAGCATTGGCACCACCGTAAAGCTCTACCAGTGCACCTCAGTCATGGCCCGTCCTTAGACCTAGTCAGAGCTCTGCCAGTGCACCTCAGTCACTGCGCGTCCTTCCAGACAGAGCTCTGCCAGTGCACCTCAGTCGCAGCGCGTCCTTAGACCTAGACAGAGCTCTGCCAATGCACCTCAGTCACGGCGCGTCCTTCCAGACAGAGCTCTGCCAGTGCACCTCAGTCGCGGCACGTCCTTAGACCTAGACAGAGCTCCACCAGTGCACCTCAATCCTGGCATTCAGACTGTCATCCTGTTCTAGCATTGCCACCAACGCAAAGCTCTACCAGTGCACCTCAGTCATGGAGCGCCCTTATACATAGACAAAGCTCCACCAGTGCACCTCAGTCATGGCGCACCCTTAGACCTAGACAGAGCTCCGTCAGTGCACCTCAGTCACGGCGCATCCTTAGACCTAGACTGAGCTCTGCCAATGCACCACAGCCATGGGCATCCTTAGACCTAGACAGAGCTCCACCAGTGCACCTCAATCCTGGCATTCAGACTCTCATCCTGTAATAGCATTGGCACCACCGTAAAGCTCTACCAGTGCACCTCAGTCATGGAGCCCCCTTATACCTAGACAGAGCTCCGCCAGTGCACCTCAGTCACGGCGCATCCTTAGACCCAGACAGAGCTCCACCAGTGCACCTCAGTCACAGCGCGTCCTTAGACCCAGACAGAGCTCCGCCAGTGCACCTCAGTCACGGCGCATCCTTAGACCTAGACTGAGCTCTGCCAATGCACCACAGCCATGGGCATCCTTAGACCTAGACAGAGCTCCGCCAGTGCACCTCATTCACGGCGCGTCCTTAGACCTAGACAGAGCTCCGCCAGTGCACCTCCATCCTGGCATTCAGCCTCTCATCCTGTTCTAGCGTTGGCACAAAGGCAAAGCTCTACCAGTTCCCCTCATCCACGATGCGTCCTTAGACCTGGACAGAGCTCCGCCAGTGCAAATCAGTTACGGCCCGTCCTTAGACCTAGACAGAGCTCTACCAGTGCACCTCAGTCATGGTGCATCCTTAGACAGAGACAGAGCTCCACCAGTGCACCTCAGTCACAGCGCGTCCTTAGACCTAAATATAGCTCCCCAAGTGCACCTCAATCCTGGCATTCAGCTTCTCATCCTGTTCTAGCATTGGAACCATTGCAAAGCTCTACCAGTGCACCTCAGTCATGGCCCGTCCTTAGACCTAGACAGAGCTCTGCCAGTGCACCTCAGTCACGGCGCGTCCTTCCAGACAGAGCTCTGCCAGTGCACCTCAGTCGCGGCGCGTCCTTAGACCTAGACAGAGCTCCACCAGTGCACCTCAGTCACAGCCCGTCCTTAGACCTAAACATAGCTCCCCAAGTGCACCTCAATCCTGGCATTCAGACTGTCATCCTGTTCTAGCATTGCCACCAACGCAAAGCTCTACCAGTGCACCTCAGTCATGGAGCGCCCTTATACATAGACAAAGCTCCTGCAGTGCACCTCAGTCATGGCGCACCCTTAGACCTAGACAGAGCTCCGTCAGTGCACCTCAGTCACGGCGCATCCTTAGACCTAGACTGAGCTCTGCCAATGCACCACAGCCATGGCAGGTCCTCAGACCTAGACAGAGCTCTGCCAGTGCACCTCATTCCTGGCATTCAGCCTCTCGTCTTGTTCTAGCGTTGGCACCATCGCAAAGCTCTTCCAGTGCACCTCAGTCATGGCGCACCCTTATACCTAGACGAAGCTCCGCCAGTGCACCTCAGTCATGGCGCATCCTTAGACCTAGACAGAGCTCCGTCAGTGCACCTCAGTCACAGCGCATCCTTAGACCTAGACAGAGCTCTGCCAATGCACCTCAGCCATGGCGCGTCCTTAGACCTAAACAGAGCTCAACCAGTGCACCTCAATCCTGGCATTCAGCCTCTCATCTTGTTCTAGCGTTGGCACCATCGCTAAGCTCTACCAGTGCACCTCAGTCACGGCGCGTCCTTAGAACTAGACGAAGCTCCGCCAGTGCACCTCAGTCACAGCGCGTCCTTACACTTTGACAGAGCTCTGCCAGTGCCCCTCCATCCTGGCATTAAGACTCTCATCCTGTTCTAGCAGTGGCACCATTGCAAAGCTCTGCCAGTGCACCTCAGTTACGGCATATCCTTAGACCCAGACAGAGCTCTGCCAGTGCACCTCAGTCATGGCACGTCCTTAGAACTAGACAGAGCTCCGCCAGTGCACCTCAGTCACGGCATTTCCTTAGACCCAGACAGAGCTCTGCCAGTTCACCTCAGGCACGGCGCATCCTTAGACCTAGACAGAGCTCCGCCATTGCACCTCCATCCTGGCATTCAGCCTCTCATTCTGTTCTAGCTGTGGCACCATCGCAAAGCTCTTCCAGGGCACCTCAGTCATGGCGCGCCCTTAGACCTAGACAGAGCTCCACCAGTGCACCTCTGTCACAGCCGTCCTTCGACCTAGATAGAGCTCCACCAGTGCACCTCAGTCACGGCGCATCCTTAGACCTAGACAGAGCTCTGTCAGTGCACCTCAGTCATGGCATGTCCTTAGACCTAGACAGAGCTCCGCCAGTGCACCTCCATCCTGGCATTCAGACTCTCATCCTGTTCTAGCATTGGCACCATTGCAAAGCTCTACCAGTGCACCTCAGTCATGGAGTGCCCTTATACATAGATAAAGCTCCGCCAGTGCACCTCAGTCATGGCGCACCATTAGACCTAGACAGAGCTCCGCCAGTGCACCTCAGTCATGGCATGTCCTTAGACCTAGATGGAGCTCCGCCAGTGCACCTCAGTCACGGTGCGTCCTTATACCTAGACAGAGCTCCCCCAGTGCACCTCAATCCTGGCATTCAGACTCTCATCCTGTTCTAGTATTGGCACGATTGCAAAGCTCTACCAGTGCACCTCAGTCATGGAGCACCCTTATACATAGACAAAGCTCCGCCAGTGCACCTCAGTCATGGCGCGCCCTTAGACCTAGACAGAGCTCCACCAGTGCACCTCAGTCACGGCGCATCCTTAGACCTAGACAGAGCTCCGCCAGTGCACCTCAGTCATGGCATGTCCTTAGACCTAGACAGAGCTCCGCCAGTGCACCTCCATTCTGGCATTGAGACTCTCATCCTGTTCTAGCATTGGCACCATTGCAAAGCTCTACCAGTGCACCTCAGTCATGGAGTGCCCTTATACATAGACAAAGCTCCGCCAGTGCACCTCAGTCATGGCGCACCATTAGACCTAGACAGAGCTCCGCCAGTGCACCTCAGTCATGGCATGTCCTTAGACCTAGATGGAGCTCCGCCAGTGCACCTCCGTCACGGTGCGTCCTTATACCTAGACAGAGCTCCCCCAGTGCACCTCAATCCTGGCATTCAGACTCTCATCCTGTTCTAGTATTGGCACCATTGCAAAGCTCTACCAGTGCACCTCAGTCATGGAGCGCCCTTACACATAGACAAAGCTCTGCCAGTGCACCTCAGTCACGGCGTGTCCTTAGACCTAGATGGAGCTCCGCCAGTGCACCTCAGTCACGGCATGTCCTTAGACCTAGACAGAGCTCCGCCAGTGCACCTCCATCCTGGCATTCAGACTCTCATCCTGTTCTAGCATTGGAACCATTGCAAAGCTCTACCAGTGCACCTCAGTCATGGAGTGCCCTTATACATAGACAAAGCTCCGCCAGTGCACCTCAGTCATGGCGCACCATTAGACCTAGACAGAGCTCTGCCAGTGCACCTCAGTCACGCCGCGCCCTTAAACATAGACAGAGCTCCGCCAGTGCACCTCCATCCTTGCATTCAGCCTCTCATTCTGTTCTAGCGTTGGCACCATCGCAAAGCTCTACCAGTTTCCCTTAGTCACAGCGTGCCCTTAGACCTAGACAGAGCTCCGCCAGTGCACCTCCATCCTGGCATTCAGCCTCTCATTCTGTTCTAGCATTGGCACCATCGCAAAGCTCTGCCAGTGCACCTCAGTCATGGCGCGCTCTTATACCTAGACAAAGCTCTGCCGGTGCACCTCAGTCATGGCGCATCCTTAGAGCTAGACAGAGCTCTATCAGTGCACCTCAGTCACGGCAAATTCTTAGACCTAGACAGAGCTCTGCCAATGCACCTCAGCCATGGCGCGTCCTTACACCTAGACAGAGCTCCGCCAGTGCACCTCAATCCTGGCATTCAGCCTCTCATCTTGTTCTAGCGTTGGCACCATCGCTAAGCTCTACCGGTGCACCTCAGTCACGGCGTATCCTTAGACCTAGACAGAGCTCCGCCAGTGCACCTCCATCCTGGAATTCAGCCTCTCATTCTGTTCTAGCATTGGCATCTTCGCAACGCTCTTCCGGTGCCCCTCAGTTATGGTGCGCCCTTAGACCTAGATGAAGCTCCACCAGTGCACCTCAGTCACAGCCCGTCCTTAGACCTAAACATAGCTCCCCAAGTGCACCTCAATCCTGGCATTCAGCTTCTCATCCTGTTCTAGCATTGGGACCATTGCAAAGCTCTACCAGTGCACCTCAGTCATGGCCCGTCCTTCGACCTAGACAAAGCTCCACCAGTGCACCTCAGTCACGGCGCATCCTTAGACCTAGACAGAGCTCCGCCAGTGCACCTCAGTCATGGCATGTCCTTAAACCTAGACAGAGCTCCACCAGTGCACCTCCATCCTGGCATTCAGACTCTCATCCTGTTCTAGCATTGGCACCATTGCAAAGCTCTACCAGTGCACCTCAGTCATGGAGTGCCCTTATACATAGACAAAGCTCCGCCAGTGCACCTCAGTCATGGTGCACCATTAGACCTAGACAGAGCTCCG
The DNA here is from genome assembly GCF_040938575.1 of Ambystoma mexicanum. Classification (NCBI taxonomy): domain Eukaryota; kingdom Metazoa; phylum Chordata; class Amphibia; order Caudata; family Ambystomatidae; genus Ambystoma; species Ambystoma mexicanum. The sequence goes on along the minus strand of NC_090926.1, from coordinate 1,238,090,799 downwards.
CCTGTGCACCTCAGTCATGGCATGTCCTTAGACCTAGATGTAGCTCCGCCAGTGCACCTCAGTCACGGTGCGTCCTTATACCTAGACAGAGCTCCCCCAGTGCACCTCAATCCTGGCATTCAGACTCTCATCCTGTTCTAGTATTGGCACCATTGCAAAGCTCTACCAGTGCACCTCAGTCATGGAGTGCCCTTATACATAGACAAAGCTCCACCAGTGCACCTCAGTCACGCCGCACCCTTAAACATAGACAGAGCTCTGCCAGTGCACCTCAGTCGCGGCGCGTCCTTAGACCTAGACAGAGCTCTGCCAATGCACCTCAGTCACGTCGCGTCCTTCCAGACAGAGCTCTGCCAGTGCACCTCAGTCGCAGCGCGTCCTTAGACCTAGACAGAGCTCCACCAGTGCACCTCAATCCTGGCATTCAGACTGTCATCCTGTTCTAGCATTGCCACCAACGCAAAGCTCTACCAGTGCACCTCAGTCATGGTCATGGAGCGCCCTTATACATAGACAAAGCTCCACCAGTGCACCTCAGTCATGGCGCACCCTTAGACCTAGACAGAGCTCCGTCAGTGCATCTCAGTCACGGCGCATCCTTAGACCTAGACTGAGCTCTGCCAATGCACCACAGCCATGGTGCATCCTTAGACCTAGACAGAGCTCCCCCAGTGCACCTCAATCCTGGCATTCAGACTCTCATCCTGTTCTAGTATTGGCACCATTGCAAAGCTCTACCAGTGCACCTCAGTCATGGAGCGCCCTTATACATAGACAAAGCTCTGCCAGTGCACCTCAGTCACGGTGTGTCCTTAGACCTAGATGGAGCTCCGCCAGTGCACCTCAGTCACGGCATGTCCTTAGACCTAGACAGAGCTCCGCCAGTGCACCTCCATCCTGGCATTCAGACTCTCATCCTGTTCTAGCATTGGCACCATTGCAAAGCTCTACCAGTGCACCTCAGTCATGGAGTGCCCTTATACATAGACAAAGCTCCGCCAGTGCACCTCAGACATGGCGCACCATTAGACCTAGACAGAGCTCTGCCAGTGCACCTCAGTCACGCCGCGCCCTTAAACATAGACAGAGCTCCGCCAGTACACCTCCATCCTTGCATTCAGCCTCTCATTCTGTTCTAGCTTTGGCACCATCGCAAAGCTCTACCAGTTTCCCTTAGTCACAGCGTGCCCTTAGACCTAGACAGAGCTCCGCCAGTGCACCTCCATCCTGGCATTCAGCCTCTCATTCTGTTCTAGCATTGGCACCATCGCAAAGCTCTGCCAGTGCACCTCAGTCATGGCGCGCTCTTATACCTAGACAAAGCTCTGCCGGTGCACCTCAGTCATGGCGCATCCTTAGAGCTAGACAGAGCTCTATCAGTGCACCTCAGTCACGGCAAATTCTTAGACCTAGACAGAGCTCTGCCAATGCACCTCAGCCATGGCGCGTCCTTACACCTAGACAGAGCTCCGCCAGTGCACCTCAATCCTGGCATTCAGCCTCTCATCTTGTTCTAGCGTTGGCACCATCGCTAAGCTCTACCGGTGCACCTCAGTCACGGCGCATCCTTAGACCTAGACAGAGCTCCGCCAGTGCACCTCCATCCTGGAATTCAGCCTCTCATTCTGTTCTAGCATTGGCATCATCGCAACGCTCTTCCGGTGCCCCTCAGTCATGGTGCGCCCTTAGACCTAGATGAAGCTCCACCAGTGCACCTCAGTCACAGCCCGTCCTTAGACCTAAACATATCTCCCCAAGTGCACCTCAATCCTGGCATTCAGCTTCTCATCCTGTTCTAGCATTGGGACCATTGCAAAGCTCTACCAGTGCACCTCAGTCATGGCCCGTCCTTCGACCTAGACAAAGCTCCACCAGTGCACCTCAGTCACGGCGCATCCTTAGACCTAGACAGAGCTCCGCCAGTGCACCTCAGTCATGGCATGTCCTTAGACCTAGACAGAGCTCCACCAGTGCACCTCCATCCTGGCATTCAGACTCTCATCCTGTTCTAGCATTGGCACCATTGCAAAGCTCTACCAGTGCACCTCAGTCATGGAGTGCCCTTATACATAGACAAAGCTCTGCCAGTGCACCTCAGTCATGGCGCACCATTAGACCTAGACAGAGCTCCGCCAGTGCATCTCAGTCATGGCATGTCCTTAGACCTAGATGGAGCTCCGCCAGTGCACCTCAGTCACGGTGCGTCCTTATACTTAAGACAGAGCTCCCCCAGTGCACCTCAATCCTGGCATTCAGACTCTCATCCTGTTCTAGTATTGGCACCATTGCAAAGCTCTACCAGTGCACCTCAGTCATGGAGTGCCCTTATACATAGACAAAGCTCCACCAGTGCACCTCAGTCACGCCGCGCCCTTAAACATAGACAGAGCTCTGCCAGTGCACCTCAGTCGCGGCGCGTCCTTAGACCTAGACAGAGCTCTGCCAATGCACCTCAGTCACGTTGCGTCCTTCCAGACAGAGCTCTGCCAGTGCACCTCAGTCGCAGTGCGTCCTTAGACCTAGACAGAGCTCCACCAGTGCACCTCAATCCTGGCATTCAGACTGTCATCCTGTTCTAGCATTGCCACCAACGCAAAGCTCTACCAGTGCACCTCAGTCATGGAGCGCCCTTATACATAGACAAAGCTCCACCAGTGCACCTCAGTCATGGCGCACCCTTAGACCTAGACAGAGCTCCGTCAGTGCATCTCAGTCACGGCGCATCCTTAGACCTAGACTGAGCTCTGCCAATGCACCACAGCCATGGTGCATCCTTAGACCTAGACAGAGCTCCACCAGTGCACCTCAATCCTGGCATTCAGACTCTCATCCTGTTCTAGCATTGGCACCACCGTAAAGCTCTACCAGTGCACCTCAGTCATGGAGCCCCCTTATACATAGACAAAGCTCTGCCAGTGCACCTCAGTCATGGCCCCGTCCTTAGAGCTAGACAGAATTGCGCCAGTGCACCTCAGTCACTGCGCGTCCTTAGACCTAGACAGAGCTCTGCCAGTGCACCTCAGTCACGGCACGCCCTTAGACCTAGACATAGCTCTGCCAGTGTACCTCAGTCACGGCACACCCTTAGACCTAGACAGAGCTCTGCCAGATCACCTCAGTCATGGCGCACCCTTAGACCTAGACAGAGCTCCGTCAGTGCACCTCAGTCACGGCGCATCCTTAGACCTAGACTGAGCTCTGCCAATGCACCACAGCCATGGTGCATCCTTAGACCTAGACAGAGCTCCACCAGTGCACCTCAATCCTGGCATTCAGACTCTCATCCTGTTCTAGCATTGGCACCACCGTAAAGCTCTACCAGTGCACCTCAGTCATGGAGCCCCCTTATACATAGACAAAGCTCTGCCAGTGCACCTCAGTCATGGCCCCGTCCTTAGAGCTAGACAGAACTGCGCCAGTGCACCTCAGTCACTGCGCGTCTTTAGACTTAGACAGAGCTCTGCCAGTGCACCTCAGTCACGGCACGCCCTTAGACCTAGACAGAGCTCTGCCAGTGTACCTCAGTCACGGCAAACCCTTAGACCTAGACAGAGCTCTGCCAGTGCACCTCAGTCATGGCGCATCCTTAGACCTAGACAGAGCTCTGCCACTGCACCTCAGTCACGGCGTGTCCTAGACCTAGACTGAGCTCCGCCAGTGTACCTCAGTCACGGCGCGCCCTTAGACCTAGACAGAGCTCCACCAGTGCACCTCAATCCTGGCGTTCAGACTCTCATTCTGTTCTAGCATTGGCACCACCGTAAAGCTCTACCAGTGCACCTCAGTCATGGCCCGTCCTTAGACCTAGACAGAGCTCTGCCAGTGCACCTCAGTCATGGAGCCCCCTTATACCTAGACAGAGCTCCGCCAGTGCACCTCAGTCACGGCGCATCCTTAGACCCAGACAGAGCTCCATCAGTGCACCTCAGTCACAGCGCGTCCTTAGACCCAGACAGAGCTCCGCCAGTGCACCTCATTCACAACGCGTCCTTAGACCTAGACAGAGCCCCGCCAGTGCACCTCCATCCTGGCATTCAGCCTCTCATCCTGTTCTAGCGTTGGCACAAAGGCAAAGCTCTACCAGTTCCCCTCATCCACGATGCGTCCTTAGACCTGGACAGAGCTCCACCAGTGCAAATCAGTCACGGCCCGTCCTTAGACCTAGACAGAGCTCTACCAGTGCACCTCAGTCATGGTGCATCCTTAGACCGAGACAGAGCTCCACCAGTGCAACTCAGTCACAGCCGGTCCTTAGACCTAAACATAGCTCCCCAAGTGCACCTCAATCCTGGCATTCAGCTTCTCATCCTGTTCTAGCATTGGAACCATTGCAAAGCTCTACCAGTGCACCTCAGTCATGGCCCGTCCTTAGACGTAGACAGAGCTCTGCCAGTGCACCTCAGTCACGGCGCGTCCTTCCAGACAGAGCTCTGCCAGTGCACCTCAGTCGCGGTGCGTCCTTAGACCAAGACAGAGCTCTGCCAGTGCACCTCAGTCGCGGCACGTCCTTAGACCTAGACAGAGCTCTGCCAGTGCACCTCAGTCACGGTGCGTCCTTAGACCTAGACAGAGCTCCGCCAGTGCACCTCAGTCATAGCGCACCCTTAGACCTAGACAGAGCTCCGTCAGTGCACCTTAGTCACGGCGCATCCTTAGACCTAGACTGAGCTCTGCCAATGCACCACAGCCATGGCGCATCATTAGACCTAGAAAGAGCTCCACCAGTGCACCTCAATCCTGGCATTCAGGCTCTCATCCTGTTCTAGCATTGGCACCACCGTAAAGCTCTACCAGTGCACCTCAGTCATGGCCCGTCCTTAGACCTAGTCAGAGCTCTGCCAGTGCACCTCAGTCACTGCGCATCCTTCCAGACAGAGCTCTGCCAGTGCACCTCAGTCGCAGCGCGTCCTTAGACCTAGACAGAGCTCTGCCAATGCACCTCAGTCACGGCGCGTCCTTCCAGACAGAGCTCTGCCAGTGCACCTCAGTCGCGGCACGTCCTTAGACCTAGACAGAGCTCCACCAGTGCACCTCAATCCTGGCATTCAGACTGTCATCCTGTTCTAGCATTGCCACCAACGCAAAGCTCTACCAGTGCACCTCAGTCATGGAGCGCCCTTATACATAGACAAAGCTCCACCAGTGCTCCTCAGTCATGGCGCACCCTTAGACCTAGACAGAGCTCCGTCAGTGCACCTCAGTCACGGCGCATCCTTAGACCTAGACTGAGCTCTGCCAATGCACCACAGCCATGGGCATCCTTAGACCTAGACAGAGCTCCACCAGTGCACCTCAATCCTGGCATTCAGACTCTCATCCTGTAATAGCATTGGCACCACCGTAAAGCTCTACCAGTGCACCTCAGTCATGGAGCCCCCTTATACCTAGACAGAGCTCCGCCAGTGCACCTCAGTCACGGCGCATCCTTAGACCCAGACAGAGCTCCACCAGTGCACCTCAGTCACAGCGCGTCCTTAGACCCAGACAGAGCTCCGCCAGTGCACCTCAGTCACGGCGCATCCTTAGACCTAGACTGAGCTCTGCCAATGCACCACAGCCATGGGCATCCTTAGACCTAGACAGAGCTCCGCCAGTGCACCTCATTCACGGCGCGTCCTTAGACCTAGACAGAGCTCCGCCAGTGCACCTCCATCCTGGCATTCAGCCTCTCATCCTGTTCTAGCGTTGGCACAAAGGCAAAGCTCTACCAGTTCCCCTCATCCACGATGCGTCCTTAGACCTGGACAGAGCTCCGCCAGTGCAAATCAGTCACGGCCCGTCCTTAGACCTAGACAGAGCTCTACCAGTGCACCTCAGTCATGGTGCATCCTTAGACAGAGACAGAGCTCCACCAGTGCACCTCAGTCACAGCGCGTCCTTAGACCTAAATATAGCTCCCCAAGTGCACCTCAATCCTGGCATTCAGCTTCTCATCCTGTTCTAGCATTGGAACCATTGCAAAGCTCTACCAGTGCACCTCAGTCATGGCCCGTCCTTAGACCTAGACAGAGCTCTGCCAGTGCACCTCAGTCACGGCGCGTCCTTCCAGACAGAGCTCTGCCAGTGCACCTCAGTCGCGGCGCGTCCTTAGACCTAGACAGAGCTCCACCAGTGCACCTCAGTCACAGCCCGTCCTTAGACCTAAACATAGCTCCCCAAGTGCACCTCAATCCTGGCATTCAGACTGTCATCCTGTTCTAGCATTGCCACCAACGCAAAGCTCTACCAGTGCACCTCAGTCATGGAGCGCCCTTATACATAGACAAAGCTCCTGCAGTGCACCTCAGTCATGGCGCACCCTTAGACCTAGACAGAGCTCCGTCAGTGCACCTCAGTCACGGCGCATCCTTAGACCTAGACTGAGCTCTGCCAATGCACCACAGCCATGGCAGGTCCTCAGACCTAGACAGAGCTCTGCCAGTGCACCTCATTCCTGGCATTCAGCCTCTCGTCTTGTTCTAGCGTTGGCACCATCGCAAAGCTCTTCCAGTGCACCTCAGTCATGGCGCACCCTTATACCTAGACGAAGCTCCGCCAGTGCACCTCAGTCATGGCGCATCCTTAGACCTAGACAGAGCTCCGTCAGTGCACCTCAGTCACAGCGCATCCTTAGACCTAGACAGAGCTCTGCCAATGCACCTCAGCCATGGCGTGTCCTTAGACCTAAACAGAGCTCAACCAGTGCACCTCAATCCTGGCATTCAGCCTCTCATCTTGTTCTAGCGTTGGCACCATCGCTAAGCTCTACCAGTGCACCTCAGTCACGGCGCGTCCTTAGAACTAGACGAAGCTCCGCCAGTGCACCTCAGTCACAGCGCGTCCTTACACTTTGACAGAGCTCTGCCAGTGCCCCTCCATCCTGGCATTAAGACTCTCATCCTGTTCTAGCAGTGGCACCATTGCAAAGCTCTGCCAGTGCACCTCAGTTACGGCATATCCTTAGACCCAGACAGAGCTCTGCCAGTGCACCTCAGTCATGGCACGTCCTTAGAACTAGACAGAGCTCCGCCAGTGCACCTCAGTCACGGCATTTCCTTAGACCCAGACAGAGCTCTGCCAGTTCACCTCAGGCACGGCGCATCCTTAGACCTAGACAGAGCTCCGCCATTGCACCTCCATCCTGGCATTCAGCCTCTCATTCTGTTCTAGCTGTGGCACCATCGCAAAGCTCTTCCAGGGCACCTCAGTCATGGCGCGCCCTTAGACCTAGACAGAACTCCACCAGTGCACCTCTGTCACAGCCGTCCTTCGACCTAGATAGAGCTCCACCAGTGCACCTCAGTCACGGCGCATCCTTAGACCTAGACAGAGCTCTGTCAGTGCACCTCAGTCATGGCATGTCCTTAGACCTAGACAGAGCTCCGCCAGTGCACCTCCATCCTGGCATTCAGACTCTCATCCTGTTCTAGCATTGGCACCATTGCAAAGCTCTACCAGTGCACCTCAGTCATGGAGTGCCCTTATACATAGATAAAGCTCCGCCAGTGCACCTCAGTCATGGCGCACCATTAGACCTAGACAGAGCTCCGCCAGTGCACCTCAGTCATGGCATGTCCTTAGACCTAGATGGAGCTCCGCCAGTGCACCTCAGTCACGGTGCGTCCTTATACCTAGACAGAGCTCCCCCAGTGCACCTCAATCCTGGCATTCAGACTCTCATCCTGTTCTAGTATTGGCACGATTGCAAAGCTCTACCAGTGCACCTCAGTCATGGAGCACCCTTATACATAGACAAAGCTCTGCCAGTGCACCTCAGTCACGGCGTGTCCTTAGACCTAGATGGAGCTCCGCCAGTGCACCTCAGTCACGGCATGTCCTTAGACCTAGACAGATCTCCGCCAGTGCACCTCCATCCTGGCATTCAGACTCTCATCCTGTTCTAGCATTGGCACCATTGCAAAGCTCTACCAGTGCACCTCAGTCATGGAGTGCCCTTACAAATAGACAAAGCTCCGCCAGTGCACCTCAGTCATGGTGCACCATTAGACCTAGACAGAGCTCTGCCAGTGCACCTGTCACGCCGCGCCCTTAAACATAGACAGAGCTCAGCCAGTGCACCTCCATCCTTGCATTCAGCCTCTCATTCTGTTCTAGCGTTGGCACCATCGCAAAGCTCTACCAGTTTCCCTCAGTCACAGCGTGCCCTTAGACCTAGACAGAGCTCCGCCAGTGCACCTCCATCCTGGCATTCAGCCTCTCATTCTGTTCTAGCATTGGCACCATCGCAAAGCTCTGCCAGTGCACCTCAGTCATGGCGCGCTCTTATACCTAGACGAAGCTCTGCCTGTGCACCTCAGTCATGGCGCATCCTTAGACCTAGACAGAGCTCTGTCAGTGCACCTCAGTCACGGCAAATCCTTAGACCTAGACAGAGCTCTGCCAATGCACCTCAGCCATGGCGTGTCCTTACACCTAGACAGAGCTCCACCAGTGCACCTCAATCCTGGCATTCAGCCTCTCATCTTGTTGTAGCGTTGGCACCATCGCTAAGCTCCACCAGTGCACCTCAGTCACGGCGCATCCTTAGACCTAGACAGAGCTCCGCCAGTGCACCTCCATCCTGGAATTCAGCCTCTCATTCTGTTCTAGCATTGGCATCATCGCAACGCTCTTCCGGTGCCCCTCAGTCATGGTGCACCCTTAGACCTAGATGAAGCTCCACCAGTGCACCTCAGTCACAGCCCATCCTTAGACCTAAACATAGCTCCCCAAGTGCACCTCAATCCTGGCATTCAGCTTCTCATCCTGTTCTAGCATTGGGACCATTGCAAAGCTCTACCAGTGCACCTCGGTCATGGAGTGCCCTTATACATAGACAAAGCTCCGCCAGTGCACCTCAGTCATGGCGCACCATTAGACCTAGACAGAGCTCCGCCAGTGCACCTCAGTCATGGCATGTCCTTAGACCTAGATGGAGCTCCGCCAGTGCACCTCAGTCACGGTGCGTCCTTATACCTAGACAGAGCTCCCCCAGTGCACCTCAATCCTGGCATTCAGACTCTCATCCTGTTCTAGTATTGGCACCATTGCAAAGCTCTACCAGTGCACGTCAGTCATGGACCGCCCTTATACATAGACAAAGCTTCTCCAGTGCACCTCAGTCATGGCATGTCCTTAGACCTAGACAGAGCTCCGCCAGTGCACCTCAGTCATGGCCCGTCCTTCGACCTAGACAGAGCTCCACCAGTGCACCTCAGTCACGGCGCATCCTTAGACCTAGACAGAGCTCCGCCAGTGCACCTCAGTCATGGCATGTCCTTAGACCTAGACAGAGCTCCGCCAGTGCACCTCCATCCTGGCATTCAGACTGTCATCCTGTTCTAGCATTGGCACCATTGCAAAGCTCTACCAGTGCACCTCAATCATGGAGTGCCCTTATACATAGACAAAGCTCCGCCAGTGCACCTCAATCATGGCGCACCATTAGACCTAGACAGAGCTCCGCCAGTGCACCTCAGTCATGGCATGTCCTTAGACCTAGATGGAGCTCCGCCAGTGCACCTCAGTCACGGTGCGTCCTTATACCTAGACAGAGCTCCCCCAGTGCACCTCAATCCTGGCATTCAGACTCTCACCCTGTTCTAGTATTGGCACCATTGCAAAGCTCTACCATTGCACCTCAGTCATGGAGCGCCCTTATACATAGACAAAGCTCTGCCAGTGCACCTCAATCACGACATGTCCTTAGACCTAGACAGAGCTCCCCCAGTGCACCTCAATCCTGGCATTCAGACTCTCATCCTGTTCTAGTATTGGCACCATTGCAAAGCTCCGCCAGTGCACCTCAGTCATGGCGCACCATTAGACCTAGACAGAGCTCTGCCAGTGCACCTCAGTCACGCCGCACCCTTAAACATAGACAGAGCTCCGCCAGTGCACCTCCATCCTTGCATTCAGCCTCTCATTCTGTTCTAGCGTTGGCACCATCGCAAAGCTCTACCAGTTTCCCTCAGTCACAGCGTGCCCACATTCAGCCTCTCATTCTGTTCTAGCATTGGCACCATCGCAAAGCTCTGCCAGTGCACCTCACTCATTGCACGCTCTTATACCTAGACAAAGCTCTGCCGGTGTGCCTCAGTCATGGCGCATCCTTAGACCTAGACAGAGCTCTGTCAGTGCACCTCAGTCACGGCAAATCCTTAGACCTAGACAGAGCTCTGCCAATGCACCTCAGCCATGGCGCGTCCTTACACCTAGACAGAGCTCCGCCAGTGCACCTCAATCCTGGCATTCAGCCTCTCATCTTGTTCTAGCGTTGGCACCATCGCTGAGCTCTAACAGTGCACCTCAGTCACGGCGCATCCTTAGACATAGACAGAGCTCCGCCAGTGCACCTCCATCCTGGAATTCAGCCTCTCATTCTGTTCTAGCATTGGCATCATCGCAACGCTCTTCCGGTGCCCCTCAGTCATGGTGCACCCTTAGACCTAGATGAAGCTCTACCAGTGCACCTCAGTCACAGCCCGTCCTTAGACCTAAACATAGCTCCCCAAGTGCACCTCAATCCTGGCATTCAGCTTCTCATCCTGTTCTAGCATTGGGACCATTGCAAAGCTCTACCAGTGCACCTCAGTCATGGCCCATCCTTAGACCTAGACAGAGCTCTGCCAGTGCACCTCAGTCACGGCGCGTCCTTCCAGACAGAGCTCTGCCAGTGCACCTCAGTCGCGGCGCGTCCTTAGACCTAGACAGAGCTCTGCCAATGCACCTCAGTCACGTCGCGTCCTTCCAGACAGAGCTCTGCCAGTGCACCTCAATCCTGGCATTCAGATTGTCATCCTGTTCTAGCATTGCCACCAACGCAAAGCTCTACCAGTGCACCTCAGTCATGGAGCGCCCTTATACATAGACAAAGCTCCACCAGTGCACCTCAGTCATGGCGCACCCTTAGACCTAGACAGAGCTCCGTCAGTGCACCTCAGTCACGGCGCATCCTTAGACCTAGACTGAGCTCTGCCAATGCACCACAGCCATGGTGCATCCTTAGACCTAGACAGAGCTCCACCAGTGCACCTCAGTCATGGCACACCCTTAGACCTAGACAGAGCTCCGTCAGTGCATCTCAGTCACGGCGCATCCTTAGACCTACACTGAGCTCTGCCAATGCACCACAGCCATGGTGCATCCTTAGACCTAGACAGAGCTCCACCAGTGCACCTCAATCCTGGCATTCAGACTCTCATCCTGTTCTAGCATTGGCACCACCGTAAAGCTCTACCAGTGCACCTCAGTCATGGAGCCCCCTTATACATAGACAAAGCTCTGCCAGTGCACCTCAGTCATGGAGCCCCCTTATACCTAGACAGAGCTCTGCCAGTGCACTTCAGTCACGGCGCATCCTTAGACCCAGACAGAGCTCCATCAGTGCACCTCAGTCACAGCGCGTCCTTAGACCCAGACAGAGCTCCGCCAGTGCACCTCATTCACGGCGCGTCCTTAGACCTAGACAGAGCTCCGCCAGTGCACCTCCATCCTGGCATTCAGCCTCTCAACCTGTTCTAGCGTTGGCACAAAGGCAAAGCTCTACCAGTTCCCCTCATCCACGATGCGTCCTTAGACCTGGACAGAGCTCTGCCAGTGCAAATCAGTCACGGCCCGTCCTTAGACCTAGACAGAGCTCTACCAGTGCACCTCAGTCATGGTGCATCCTTAGACCGAGACAGAGCTCCACCAGTGCAACTCAGTCACAGCCCGTCCTTAGACCTAAACATAGCTCCCCAAGTGCACCTCAATCCTGGCATTCAGCTTCTCATCCTGTTCTAGCATTTCAACCATTGCAAAGCTCTACCAGTGCACCTCAGTCATGGCCCGTCCTTAGACCTAGACAGACCTCTGCCAGTGCACCTCAGTCACGGCGCGTCCTTCCAGACAGAGCTCTGCCAGTGCACCTCAGTCGCGGCGCGTCCTTAGACCTAGACAGAGCTCTGCCAGTGCACCTCAGCCGCCGCGTGTCCTTAGACCTAGACAGAGCTCTGCCAGTGCACCTCAGTCACGGCGCGTCCTTAGACCTAGACAGAGCTCCGCCAGTGCACCTCAATCCTGGCATTCAGACTGTCATCCTGTTCTAGCATTGCCACCAACGCGTAGCTCTACCAGTGCACCTCAGTCATGGAGCGCCCTTATACATAGACAAAGCTCCACCAGTGCACATCAGTCATGGCGCACCCTTAGACCTAGACAGAGCGCCGTCAGTGCACCTCAATCACGGCGCATCCTTAGACCTAGACTGAGCTCTGCCAATGCACCACAGCCATGGCGCATCATTAGACCTAGACAGAGCTCCACCAGTGTACCTCAGTCACAGCGCGTCCTTAGACCCAGACAGAGCTCCACCAGTGCACCTCAGTCACAGCCCGTCCTTAGACCTAAACATAGCTCCCCCAGTGCACCTCAATCCTGGCATTCAGACTCTCATCCTGTTCTAGCATTGGCACCACCGTAAAGCTCTACCAGTGCACCTCAGTCATGGAGCCCCCTTATACCTAGACAGAGCTCTGCCAGTGCACCTCAGTCACGGCGCATCCTTAGACCCAGACAGAGCTCCACCAGTGTACCTCAGTCACAGCGCGTCCTTAGACCCAGACAGAGCTCCACCAGTGCACCTCAGTCACAGCCCGTCCTTAGACCTAAACATAGCTCCCCAAGTGCACCTCAATCCTGGCATTCAGCTTCTCATCCTGTTCTAGCATTGGAACCATTGCAAAGCTCTACCAGTGCACCTCAGTCATGGCCCGTCCTTAGACCTAGACAGAGCTCTGCCAGTGCACCTCAGTCACTGCGCGTCCTTCCAGACAGAGTTCTGCCAGTGCACCTCAGTCGCAGCGCATCCTTAGACCTAGACAGAGCTCTGCCAATGCACCTCAGTCACGGCGCGTCCTTCCAGACAGAGCTCTGCCAGTGCACCTCAGTCCCGGCACGTCCTTAGACCTAGACAGAGCTCCGTCAGTGCACCTCAGTTACAGCGCATCCTTAGACCTAGACAGAGCTCTGCCAATGTACCTCAGCCATGGCGCGTCCTTAGACCTAGACAGAGCTCCACCAGTGCACCTCAATCCTGGCATTCAGCCTCTCATCTTGTTCTAGCGTTGGCACCATCGCAAAGCTCTACCAGTGCACCTCAGTCACGGCGCGTCCTTAGACCTAGACAGAGCTCCGCCAGTACACCTCCATCCTGGCATTCGGCACATCCTTAGGCCTAGCAAAGCTCCGTCAGTGCACCGCAGTCATGGTGCATCCTTAGACCTAGACGAAGCTCTGCCAGTGCACCTCAGTCACAGCGCGTCCTTAGACTTTGACAGAGCTCTGCCAGTGCACCTCCATCCCAGGCCCGGCTCCAGCAAGGGGGCCAGGGGGACCAGGCTCCCCCAAGAAACTGCTCTGGCCCCCCCTAGAAGGAGGCCTCTGCTCGGACCAAAAGTTGTTGCTGCTTGTGTGCGTACCGTTTTCTTTTAGTTACGTTAATGAACGTGAACAAAAGAAAATGGTACATGCACACAGCGCGCACATCGCACAGTGGTCAAGAATAGGGTTAAGGGCAGGTGGGCTGCTATTACTAGATGCGGCCGCTTTTTGGACTCCAAAAAGCAGCCGCAGCAGCCCGCCTGCCCTTAACCCTGGAGCACTGCAGTAAGTGGCTAAGTCACTTACAGCGCGCGCACGCAGAGCAACACAGAACAAGCCTGCTCAGCTGGTGCTGGATCAGAGCACAGGCTGCCTTGGCCCACGCCTGCGCATTGATTGAGCATTTTCACGTGCCCTCACTATGCGCAGGCTTGGGCCAAGCCTAAACACCCTTCCCTTGCTGGCACAAACATCATACTGCAGTGAATGCAGACACGGGTCTGGCCAGCTGCAGTGTCAGTGCGCCTACAATTGGAACTTCCCAAGTTCCAAGGCTGGAGTCAGTCGGACTCTGAGACAGAGAGTAGAATTTCAGTTGCAGGTAGGTGGTGGAGGAGGCAGAGGCCAGTCTGCCGTAGCCCCGGGGTGGCATACTTGCCAACCCTACAGATTTAGGCAGTAGGCTACTGCTTTTTAAGCAGTCCTACAGCCTACAGATAATCTGAACCTGCAGCCTGCCGTAGAGTCACATAAATGACTACTCACCACTTTAGTGTATGGTTGATTTCAGTGACAGATCCTACTGCTTTTTAAGTGGCGAGTAGTCATTTATGTGACTCTACGGCAGGCTGCAGAACCAAGCATGCAACACATAATTATACATTTTTTACATTTCAACATCTTTCCATGTTGTGATGTTTGATGGGTTGTGTATTTTAGAATGCTTCAATGGTGCCAACAATGTATGTTTTGTATTTTCCTGTGATGTCATTGTTATGGGAATTATTATTTCTGAAATTTGAAAAATCCTACATCTTTTTGGTCACAGAATGTTGGCAAGTATGTGGCACTGGCACACTGAAATTCTAACCAGAAACTGGCAGTCAGGGCACTGGCAGAAGACTCAGGACTGACAGTCTGTCAGGTACATCAGAGAATAAATGACTGCCTGTCCTTATCACTGAAGCCAGTAGACTCTACTGGCAGCCTGTGCTTTCCGAGATGCATGCTGATCGCAATAAAAACAGCTGTGTGCAACATTTCCAAGTTTAGTCCAAGAAAAAACTGTTTCATTTCGACTTTAGTTGACACCTGGCCGGGAATTAAATAGGAAATACTGCACAAATATATTTTAAAGGCATGCACTTTTACTTAAAAGAAAAATGATTATTTTGAATTAAAAGCAGCAGGACGCACTTTTCACGCATTGGAACTTTTTAAGAGAGTGCAAAATCTGATGCAAAGCAAAAAGTCCTTGGAAATTCCAATATACTGTAATTGTGACTATGGAAGAGTTTTCACCACAGTGAGGGAACAGCTCCGCACAGACTAAATCACACTGGTGTCGTGCTACCAGCTTCAGTGAGAACGAAGGACAGACTGGCCTGGCAGGGAACAAGGTAGGAAAGCCTGATGCTCTCAGTGCTGGGCACTGTAGCTCTGCTGCCCTTCTGGCCTTTTGTATTTGCAACAGGAGGTAGGCAGAGAGACACGATAGTGGGTTAGCGGCTGGTAGTTTGTTTGTTGTTGTTGCTTTCTTGGCTGTGTAGGGTTAGAAATTGACAGGTGCAGAGGGAGAGGTGCCGTGCCTCTTTGGGAGAGATACACCACATGTCAGAATCAGGTGCAGAGAGAGAGATATTGCTTGAGAGAGACAGCAATGTGTGGTGGGGTTGGGAGTGAGGAAGAAAAATGGGAGGAGGTGCCGCAGTAGGGTGTGGTGCATTTGACAGTAGGGTGCATGGGACGGTTGTAGTCAAAGAGGGAGAAGTACACTGAGAATGAGCAGTTTAAGTAATAGTGTGGTAGGTTCAGAGAGCGTGGTCTATGAGAAATATAGCTAGCAGGGACTCGAGACAGGGTTTACACGAGAGAGCTCAGCTGTTTGGGAGATAGCTGTGCACTGGCAAAACCATTGCTGCAAAAAAAAAAAAAATCACAGCAGGTTCAAATATTGCCACAATTTGTGAAGTGCTAAACAACTATGCAGATGCTTTTCCAGGACTGCATGAAATATATGTCTCTGTACTGGTCATAGGCATTTCAACTGCGTCCTGTGAGAACTCATTTTCTACTATGTCCCGTGTAGTCACAGCCTTTCGGTGCTCAATGCTTCACGATCGCAAAGAAAATCTGACCATATTAGAATACGAGAGGGAACTGGCGGTAAATCTTTGCATGGATGACTTTGTAAGGGAGTTTTCAAAGATAAAGAGAAAATCACCCCTTTAAATCAGTTGTCAAAGGACTATTCTCATTTGTCGAGAATACAGCTTTTGAGAAAGAAATTCACGTCTTGTTCATTTTTTCCTCTAGTGTTTTTTGTTCAAAGTATTTTTGTTTTTGGGGAGTACACCTTAAGTCTAACCTAATTAATCATAAATATTTATGCAGTTTGAATTCTACAAATGAAATTATTTTTAAAGAACACAGATGGGCTGCTTGGTTAAAAAGGCAAGGACAAAACCAACGGTTTGAGCTTTTGTTAGGTATGTGGTAGGCATTTGCTAGGCATTGCTACTATGGTGGTACTACCTGGCCATAGGTTTGCAACAGTTCCGGGAAAATGATGTGATTACCTAGACATTTGATAGCAGTGCTTGGCAAATTCCTATGTAATACCTATACATAAGCCACCTGGCTTTGTCAATGCTTGTTTTTAACAGGACTTCAGTGCAAGGAACAGATAATAATCAAGTGGCCAATAGCGCACTTGGTCAATACGTGTTTATTACACCATTAGCCATTTACTTCTGCAATACTCTCTCAGCAGACTGCTTAGAAATAACTGGCAGACAAAAGTGTGACATTTCCTATTGATAGAGTGAGCTCAAAGAGATCGAAGGGGGATGTGTTTTGGGTGGCTAGGGGCCGGTAGTGGGTGTGTCCTTTCTCACTTGCCAACTCCCACTTTATTGTACTCAAATACAATAGTTTCAGATTAAAGGTGTCACATCATAGCCCAAACTAAAAATTAAATGGGTAAGATGTGCAGGTATGGACTTTGTAGAGCTCTTAATTTTTACACAAACTGCATGCAGAGTGCCAACCTAATAACAATGCTTGATGCCTGCCCTAATTGAAGATGCCAAGAATGGGACTTTTAGAATGTCTCTTCTATACTTGGGTGTCAGGCAGCCTGCCCTGCCTGAAAATGTGTCACGGCAAGAATGATGACTTTGTTCCTCTTCACTCTAAGGGTACCTCTCATAATGATTCCTACCTAATCAGAATGTATCCTTTATACTTAGGTGGGTTTAGCAGCTTGCCCTGCCTGCCAGGGACTAGGGCAAGATGGTGAGTATGGGCCGTGTTTTAGTGCTTTCTGTCGTACGTACTTACTAGAGGGTTTCTGACCAAACAAGTATGGAAGACTGCCCGGCCAGAGGATGTCATGGCTGCGGCTGTTTATAAAGCACTGATCCTCATTAGCTCATGCAGTTTGGGTAACTGTCCATAGTGCCTGTGTGGAAACAGAATCTAACCCATGTATTGTTTGTGCCAGAGGCTTGAAGGCTATATATATGCTGGTCCGATAGCACAGCCAGTAGAGCGCTCGCTTTGACATCTGTGCAGAGCCTGCTGATGCAGGTTCGAATCCCAGCAGGACCAAACTCAGCCTTTCATCCTTCCGAGGTCGATAAATGAGCACCACACACCATGGGTAATAATAAGCAGCACTCAGATACCTGTGGGTTCATAGCGCTATATAAATGCAAAATTATTAATTATTATTATTATATAATGTATCTCCGGAGTGGGTTAGGCTACTCTCACACCAACTGGAAATTGGGCCCCCCCAATAAGACCTCTGGCCCACCTAGATGATACATTCTGGAGCCGGGCCTGCTCCATCCTGGCATTCAGACTCTCATCCTGTTCTAGCAGTGGCACCATTGCAAAGCTCTGCCAGTGCACCTCAGTTACGGTATGTCCTTAGACCCAGACAGAGCTCTGCCAGTGCACCTCAGTCACGGCGCGTCCTTAGAACTAGACAGAGCTCCGCCAGTGCACCTCCATCCTGGCATTCAGACTCTCATCCTGTTCTAGCATTGCAAAGCTCTACCAGTGCACCACAGTCATGGAGTGCCCTTATACATAGACAAAGCTCCGCCAGTGCACCTCAGTCATGGCGCACCATTAGACCTAGACAATGCTCCGCCAGTGCACCTCAGTCATGGCATATCCTTAGACCTAGATGGAGCTCCGCCAGTGCACCTCAGTCACGGTGCGTCCTTATACCTAGACAGAGCTCCCCCAGTGCACCTCAATCCTGGCATTCAGACTCTCATCCTGTTCTAGTATTGGCACCATTGCAAAGCTCTACCAGTGCACCTCAGTCATGGAGCGCCCTTATACATAGACAAAGCTCTGCCAGTGCACCTCAGTCACGGCATGTCCTTAGACCTAGACTGAGCTCTGCCAATGCACCACAGCCATGGCGCATCATTAGACCTAGACAGAGCTCCACCAGTGTACCTCAGTCACAGCGCATCCTTAGACCCAGACAGAGCTCCACCAGTGCACCTCAGTCACAGCCCGTCCTTAGACCTAAACATAGCTCCCCCAGTGCACCTCAATCCTGGCATTCAGACTCTCATCCTGTTCTAGCATTGGCACCACCGTAAAGCTCTACCAGTGCACCTCAGTCATGGAGCCCCCTTATACCTAGACAGAGCTCTGCCAGTGCACCTCAGTCACGGCGCATCCTTAGACCCAGACAGAGCTCCACCAGTGTACCTCAGTCACAGCGCGTCCTTATACCCAGACAGAGCTCCAACAGTGCACCTCAGTCACAGCCCGTCCTTAGACCTAAACATAGCTCCCCAAGTGCACCTCAATCCTGGCATTCAGCTTCTCATCCTGTTCTAGCATTGGAACCATTGCAAAGCTCTACCAGTGCACCTCAGTCATGGCCCGTCCTTAGACCTAGAGAGAGCTCTGCCAGTGCACCTCAGTCACGGCGCATCCTTAGACCTAGACAGAGCTCTGCCAGTGCACCTCAGTCATGGCATGTCCTTAGACCTAGATGGAGCTCCGCCAGTGCACCTCAGTCACGGTGCGTCCTAATACCTAGACAGAGCTCCCCCAGTGCACCTCAATCCTGGCATTCAGACTGTCATCCTGTTCTAGCATTGGCACCATTGCAAAGCTCTACCAGTGCACCTCAGTCATGGAGCGCCCTTATACATAGACAAAGCTCTGCCAGTGCACCTCAGTCACGGCGTGTGCTTAGACCTAGATGGAGCTCCGCCAGTGCACCTCAGTCACGGCATGTCCTTAGACCTAGACAGAGCTCCGCCAGTGCACCTCCATCCTGGCATTCAGACTCTCATCCTGTTCTAGCATTGGCACCATTGCAAAGCTCTACCAGTGCACCTCAGTCATGGAGTGCCCTTATACATAGACAAAGCTCCGCCAGTGCACCTCAGTCATGGCGCACCATTAGACCTAGACAGAGCTCTGCCAGTGCACCTCAGTCACGCCGCGCCCTTAAACATAGACAGAGCTCCGCCAGTGCACCTCCATCCTTGCATTCAGCCTCTCATTCTGTTCTAGCGTTGGCACCATCGCAAAGCTCTACCAGTTTCCCTCAGACACAGCCTGCCCTTAGACCTAGACAGAGCTCCGCCAGTGCACCTCCATCCTGGCATTCAGCCTCTCATTCTGTTCTAGCATTGGCACCATCGCAAAGCTCTGCCAGTGCACCTCAGTCATGGCGCGCTCTTATACCTAGACAAAGCTCTGCCGGTGCACCTCAGTCATGGCGCATCCTTAGACCTAGACAGAGCTCTGTCAGTGCACCTCAGTCACGGCAAATCCTTAGACCTAGACAGAGCTCTGCCAATGCACCTCAGCCATGGCGCGTCCTTACACCTAGGCAGAGCTCCGCCAGTACACCTCAATCCTGGCATTCAGCCTCTCATCTTGTTCTAGCGTTGGCACCATCACTGAGCTCTAACAGTGCACCTCAGTCACGGCGCATCCTTACACCTAGACAGAGCTCCGCCAGTGCACCTCCATCCTGGAATTCAGCCTCTCATTCTGTTCTAGCATTGGCATCATTGCAACGCTCTTCCGGTGCCCCTCAGTCATGGTGCACCCTTAGACCTAGATGAAGCTCCACCAGTGCACCTCAGTCACAGCCCGTCCTTAGACCTAAACATAGCTCCCCAAGTGTACCTCAATCCTGGCATTCAGCTTCTCATCCTGTTCTAGCATTGGGACCATTGCAAAGCTCTACCAGTGCACCTCAGTCATGGCCCGTCCTTAGACCTAGACAGAGCTCTGCCAGTCCACCTCAGTCACGGCGCGTCCTTCCAGACAGAGCTCTGCCAGTGCACCTCAGTCGCGGCGCGTCCTTAGACCTAGACAGGGCTCTGCCAATGCACCTCAGTCGCAGCGCGTCCTTAGACCTAGACAGAGCTCCACCAGTGCACCTCAATCCTGGCATTCAGACTGTCATCCTGTTCTAGCATTGCCACCAACGCAAAGCTCTACCAGTGCACCTCAGTCATGGAGCGCCCTTATACATAGACAAAGCTCCACTAGTGCATCTCAGTCATGGCGCACCCTTAGACCTAGACAGAGCTCCGTCAGTGCACCTCAGTCACGGCACATCCTTAGACCTAGACTGAGCTCTGCCAATGCACCACAGCCATGGTGCATCCTTAGACCTAGACAGAGCTCCACCAGTGCACCTCAATCCTGGCATTCAGACTCTCATTCTGTTCTAGCATTGGCACCACCGTAAAGCTCTGCCAGTGCACCTCAGTCACGGCACGCCCTTAGACCTAGACAGAGCTCTGCCAGTGTACCTCGGTCACGGCACACCCTTAGACCTAGACAGAGTTCTGCCAGTGCACCTCAGTCATGGCGCATCCTTAGACCTAGAAAGAGCTCTGCCACTGCACCTCAGTCACGGCGTGTCCTAGACCTAGACTGAGCCCCGCCAGTGTACCTCAGTCACGGCGCGCCCTTAGACCTAGACAGAGCTCCACCAGTGCACCTCAATCCTGGCGTTCAGACTCTCATCCTGTTCTAGCATTGGCACCACCGTAAAGCTCTACCGTGCACCTCAGTCATGGCCCGTCCTTAGACCTAGACAGAACTCTGCCAGTACACCTCAGTCATGGAGCCCCCTTATACCTAGACAGAGCTCCGCCAGTGCACCTCAGTCACGGCGCATCCTTAGACCCAGACAGAGCTCCATCAGTGCACCTCAGTCACAGCGCGTCCTTAGACCCAGACAGAGCTCCACCAGTGCACCTCATTCACGGCGCGTCCTTAGACCTAGACAGAGCTCCGCCAGTGCACCTCCATCCTGGCATTCAGCCTCTCATCCTGTTCTAGCATTGCAACCATTGCAAAGCTCTACCAGTGCACCTCAGTCATGGCCCGTCCTTAGGCCTAGACAGAGCTCTGCCAGTGCACCTCAGTTGCGGCGCGTCCTTAGACCTAGACAGAGCTCCACCAGTGCACCTCAATCCTGGCATTCAGACTGTCATCCTGTTCTAGCATTGCCACCAACGCAAAGCTCTACCAGTGCACCTCAGTCATGGAGCGCCCTTAGACCTAGACAGAACTCTGCCAGTACACCTCAGTCATGGAGCCCCCTTATACCTAGACAGAGCTCCGCCAGTGCACCTCAGTCACGGCGCATCCTTAGACCCAGACAGAGCTCCATCAGTGCACCTCAGTCACAGCGCGTCCTTAGAGCCAGACAGAGCTCCACCAGTGCACCTCATTCACGGCGCGTCCTTAGACCTAGACAGAGCTCCGCCAGTGCACCTCAATCCTGGCATTCAGCTTCTCATCCTGTTCTAGCATTGCAACCATTGCAAAGCTCTACCAGTGCACCTCAGTCATGGCCCGTCCTTAGGCCTAGACAGAGCTCTGCCAGTGCACCTCAGTTGCGGCGCGTCCTTAGACCTAGACAGAGCTCCACCAGTGCACCTCAATCCTGGCATTCAGACTGTCATCCTGTTCTAGCATTGCCACCAACGCAAAGCTCTACCAGTGCACCTCAGTCATGGAGCGCCCTTATACATAGACAAAGCTCCACTAGTGCATCTCAGTCATGGCGCACCCTTAGACCTAGACAGAGCTCCGTCAGTGCACCTCAGTCACGGCACATCCTTAGACCTAGACTGAGCTCTGCCAATGCACCACAGCCATGGTGCATCCTTAGACCTAGACAGAGCTCCACCAGTGCACCTCAATCCTGGCATTCAGACTCTCATTCTGTTCTAGCATTGGCACCACCGTAAAGCTCTGCCAGTGCACCTCAGTCACGGCACGCCCTTAGACCTAGACAGAGCTCTGCCAGTGTACCTCGGTCACGGCACACCCTTAGACCTAGACAGAGTTCTGCCAGTGCACCTCAGTCATGGCGCATCCTTAGACCTAGAAAGAGCTCTGCCACTGCACCTCAGTCACGGCGTGTCCTAGACCTAGACTGAGCCCCGCCAGTGTACCTCAGTCACGGCGCGCCCTTAGACCTAGACAGAGCTCCACCAGTGCACCTCAATCCTGGCGTTCAGACTATCATCCTGTTCTAGCATTGGCACCACCGTAAAGCTCTACCGTGCACCTCAGTCATGGCCCGTCCTTAGACCTAGACAGAACTCTGCCAGTACACCTCAGTCATGGAGCCCCCTTATACCTAGACAGAGCTCCGCCAGTGCACCTCAGTCACGGCGCATCCTTAGACCCAGACAGAGCTCCATCAGTGCACCTCAGTCACAGCGCGTCCTTAGACCCAGACAGAGCTCCACCAGTGCACCTCATTCACGGCGCGTCCTTAGACCTAGACAGAGCTCCGCCAGTGCACCTCCATCCTGGCATTCAGCCTCTCATCCTGTTCTAGCGTTGGCACAAAGGCAAAGCTCTACCAGTTCCCCTCATCCACGATGCGTCCTTAGACCTGGACAGAGCTCCGCCGGTGCAAATCAGTCACGGCCCGTCCTTAGACCTAGACAGAGCTCTACCAGTGCACCTCAGTCATGGTGCATCCTTAGACCGAGACAGAGCTCCACCAGTGCAACTCAGTCACAGCCCGTCCTTAGACCTAAACATAGCTCCCCAAGTGCACCTCAATCCTGGCATTCAGCTTCTCATCCTGTTCTAGCATTGCAACCATTGCAAAGCTCTACCAGTGCACCTCAGTCATGGCCCGTCCTTAGGCCTAGACAGAGCTCTGCCAGTGCACCTCAGTTGCGGCGCGTCCTTAGACCTAGACAGAGCTCTGCCAGTGCACCTCAGTCACAGCGCGTCCTTAGACCTAGACAGAGCTCCGCCAGTGCACCTCAATCCTGGCATTCAGACTGTCATCCTGTTCTAGCATTGCAACCATTGCAAAGCTCTACCAGTGCACCTCAGTCATGGAGCGCCCTTATACATAGACAGAGCTCCACCAGTGCACCTCAGTCACAGTCCGTCCTTAGACCTAAACATAGCTCCCCAAGTGCACCTCAATCCTGGCATTCAGCTTCTCATCCTGTTCTAGCATTGGAACCATTGCAAAGCTCTACCAGTGCACCTCAGTCATGGCCCGTCCTTAGACCTAGAGAGAGCTCTGCCAGTGCACCTCAGTCACGGCGCATCCTTAGACCTAGACAGAGCTCTGCCAGTGCACCTCAGTCATGGCATGTCCTTAGACCTAGATGGAGCTCCGCCAGTGCACCTCAGTCACGGTGCGTCCTTATACCTAGACAGAGCTCCCCCAGTGCACCTCAATCCTGGCATTCAGACTCTCATCCTGTTCTAGCATTGGCACCATTGCAAAGCTCTACCAGTGCACCTCAGTCATGGAGCGCCCTTATACATAGACAAAGCTCTGCCAGTGCACCTCAGTCACGGCATGTCCTTAGACCTAGACAGAGCTCCGCCAGTGCACCTCCATCCTGGCATTCAGACTCTCATCCTGTTCTAGCATTGGCACCATTGCAAAGCTCTACCAGTGCACCTCAGTCATGGAGTGCCCTTATACATAGACAAAGCTCCGCCAGTGCACCTCAGTCATGGCGCACCATTAGACCTAGACAGAGCTCTGCCAGTGCACCTCAGTCACGCCGCGCCCTTAAACATAGACAGAGCTCCGCCAGTGCACCTCCATCCTTGCATTCAGCCTCTCATTCTGTTCTAGCGTTGGCACCATCGCAAAGCTCTACCAGTTTCCCTCAGTCACAGCGTGCCCTTAGACCTAGACAGAGCTCTGTCAGTGCACCTCAGTCACGGCAAATCCTTAGACCTAGACAGAGCTCTGCCAATGCACCTCAGCCATGGCGCGTCCTTACACCTAGACAGAGCTCCGCCAGTACACCTCAATCCTGGCATTCAGCCTCTCATCTTGTTCTAGCGTTGGCACCATCACTGAGCTCTAACAGTGCACCTCAGTCACGGCGCACCCTTAGACCTAGATGAAGCTCCACCAGTGCACCTCAGTCACAGCCCGTCCTTAGACCTAAACATAGCTCCCCAAGTGTACCTCAATCCTGGCATTCAGCTTCTCATCCTGTTCTAGCATTGGGACCATTGCAAAGCTCTACCAGTGCACCTCAGTCATGGCCCGTCCTTAGACCTAGACAGAGCTCTGCCAGTCCACCTCAGTCACGGCGCGTCCTTCCAGACAGAGCTCTGCCAGTGCACCTCAGTCGCGGCGCGTCCTTAGACCTAGACAGGGCTCTGCCAATGCACCTCAGTCGCAGCGCGTCCTTAGACCTAGACAGAGCTCCACCAGTGCACCTCAATCCTGGCATTCAGACTGTCATCCTGTTCTAGCATTGCCACCAACGCAAAGCTCTACCAGTGCACCTCAGTCATGGAGCGCCCTTATACATAGACAAAGCTCCACCAGTGCATCTCAGTCATGGCGCACCCTTAGACCTAGACAGAGCTCCGTCAGTGCACCTCAGTCACGGCACATCCTTAGACCTAGACTGAGCTCTGCCAATGCACCACAGCCATGGTGCATCCTTAGACCTAGACAGAGCTCCACCAGTGCACCTCAATCCTGGCATTCAGACTCTCATTCTGTTCTAGCATTGGCACCACCGTAAAGCTCTGCCAGTGCACCTCAGTCACGGCACGCCCTTAGACCTAGACAGAGCTCTGCCAGTGTACCTCGGTCACGGCACACCCTTAGACCTAGACAGAGTTCTGCCAGTGCACCTCAGTCATGGCGCATCCTTAGACCTAGAAAGAGCTCTGCCACTGCACCTCAGTCACGGCGTGTCCTAGACCTAGACTGAGCTCCGCCAGTGTACCTCAGTCACGGCGCGCCCTTAGACCTAGACAGAGCTCCACCAGTGCACCTCAATCCTGGCGTTCAGACTCTCATCCTGTTCTAGCATTGGCACCACCGTAAAGCTCTACCGTGCACCTCAGTCATGGCCCGTCCTTAGACCTAGACAGAACTCTGCCAGTGCACCTCAGTCATGGAGCCCCCTTATACCTAGACAGAGCTCCGCCAGTGCACCTCAGTCACGGCGCATCCTTAGACCCAGACAGAGCTCCATCAGTGCACCTCAGTCACAGCGCGTCCTTAGACCCAGACAGAGCTCCACCAGTGCACCTCATTCACGGCGCGTCCTTAGACCTAGACAGAGCTCCGCCAGTGCACCTCCATCCTGGCATTCAGCCTCTCATCCTCTTCTAGCGTTGGCACAAAGGCAAAGCTCTACCAGTTCCCCTCATCCACGATGCGTCCTTAGACCTGGACAGAGCTCCGCCAGTGCAAATCAGTCACGGCCCGTCCTTAGACCTAGACAGAGCTCTACCAGTGCACCTCAGTCATGGTGCATCCTTAGACCGAGACAGAGCTCCACCAGTGCAACTCAGTCACAGCCCGTCCTTAGACCTAAACATAGCTCCCCAAGTGCACCTCAATCCTGGCATTCAGCTTCTCATCCTGTTCTAGCATTGCAACCATTGCAAAGCTCTACCAGTGCACCTCAGTCATGGCCCGTCCTTAGACCTAGACAGAGCTCTGCCAGTGCACCTCAGTCGCGGCGCGTCCTTAGACCTAGACAGAGCTCTGCCAGTGCACCTCAGTCACGGCGCGTCCTTAGACCTAGACAGAGCTCCGCCAGTGCACCTCAATCCTGGCATTCAGACTGTCATCCTGTTCTAGCATTGCAACCATTGCAAAGCTCTACCAGTGCACCTCAGTCATGGAGCGCCCTTATACATAGACAAAGCTCCACCAGTGCACACCAGTCATGGCGCACCCTTAGACCTAGACAGAGCTCCGTCAGTGCACCTCAGTCACGGCGCGTCCTTATACCCAGACAGAGCTCCACCAGTGCACCTCAGTCACAGCCCGTCCTTAGACCTAAACATAGCTCCCCAAGTGCACCTCAATCCTGGCATTCAGCTTCTCATCCTGTTCTAGCATTGGAACCATTGCAAAGCTCTACCAGTGCACCTCAGTCATGGCCCGTCCTTAGACCTAGAGAGAGCTCTGCCAGTGCACCTCAGTCACGGCGCATCCTTAGGCCTAGACAGAGCTCTGCCAGTGCACCTCAGTCATGGCATGTCCTTAGACCTAGATGGAGCTCCGCCAGTGCACCTCAGTCACGGTGCGTCCTTATACCTAGACAGAGCTCCCCCAGTGCACCTCAATCCTGGCATTCAGACTCTCATCCTGTTCTAGCATTGGTACCATTGCAAAGCTCTACCAGTGCACCTCAGTCATGGAGCGCCCTTATACATAGACAAAGCTCTGCCAGTGCACCTCAGTCACGGCATGTCCTTAGACCTAGACAGAGCTCCGCCAGTGCACCTCCATCCTGGCATTCAGACTCTCATCCTGTTCTAGCATTGGCACCATTGCAAAGCTCTACCAGTGCACCTCAGTCATGGAGTGCCCTTAAACATAGACAAAGCTCCGCCAGTGCACCTCAGTCATGGCGCACCATTAGACCTAGACAGAGCTCTGCCAGTGCACCTCAGTCACGCCGCGCCCTTAAACATAGACAGAGCTCCGCCAGTGCACCTCCATCCTTGCATTCAGCCTCTCATTCTGTTCTAGCGTTGGCACCATCGCAAAGCTCTACCAGTTTCCCTCAGTCACAGCGTGCCCTTAGACCTAGACAGAGCTCCGCCAGTGCACCTCCATCCTGGCATTCAGCCTCTCATTCTGTTCTAGCATTGGCACCATCGCAAAGCTCTGCCAGTGCACCTCAGTCATGGCGCGCTCTTATACCTAGACAAAGCTCTGCCGGTGCACCTCAGTCATGGCGCATCCTTAGACCTAGACAGAGCTCTGTCAGTGCACCTCAGTCACGGCAAATCCTTAGACCTAGACAGAGCTCTGCCA
Source organism: Ambystoma mexicanum (assembly GCF_040938575.1). NCBI lineage: Eukaryota > Metazoa > Chordata > Amphibia > Caudata > Ambystomatidae > Ambystoma > Ambystoma mexicanum. The sequence continues at coordinate 1,238,063,918 of NC_090926.1, read as the reverse complement.
ATGCACCTCAGCCATGGCGCGTCCTTACACCTAGACAGAGCTCCGCCAGTGCACCTCAATCCTGGCATTCAGCCTCTCATCTTGTTCTAGCATTGGCACCATCACTGAGCTCTAACAGTGCACGTCAGTCACGGCGCATCCTTACACCTAGACAGAGCTCCGCCAGTGCACCTCCATCCTGGAATTCAGCCTCTCATTCTGTTCTAGCATTGGCATCATCGCAACGCTCTTACGGTGCCCCTCAGTCATGGTGCACCCTTAGACCTAGATGAAGCTCCTCCAGTGCACCTCAGTCACAGCCCGTCCTTAGACCTAAACATAGCTCCCCAGGTGTACCTTAATCCTGGCATTCAGCTTCTCATCCTGTTCTAGCATTGGGACCATTGCAAAGCTCTACCAGTGCACCTCAGTCATGGCCCCTCCTTAGACCTAGACAGAGCTCTGCCAGTGCACCTCAGTCACGGCGCGTCCTTCCAGACAGAGCTCTGCCAGTGCACCTCAGTCGCGGCGCGTCCTTAGACCTAGACAGGGCTCTGCCAATGCACCTCAGTCACGTTGCGTCCTTCCAGACAGAGCTCTGCCAGTGCACCTCAGTCGCAGCGCGTCCTTAGACCTAGAAAGAGCTCCACCAGTGCACCTCAATCCTGGCATTCAGACTGTCATCCTGTTCTAGCATTGCCACCAACGCAAAGCTCTACCAGTGCACCTCAGTCATGGAGCGCCCTTATACATAGACAAAGCTTCACCAGTGCACCTCAGTCATGGCGCACCCTTAGACCTAGACAGAGCTCCGTCAGTGCACCTCAGTCACGGCACATCCTTAGACCTAGACTGAGCTCTGCCAATGCACCACAGCCATGGTGCATCCTTAGACCTAGACAGAGCTCCACCAGTGCACCTCAATCCTGGCATTCAGACTCTCATCCTGTTCTAGCATTGGCACCACCGTAAAGCTCTGCCAGTGCACCTCAGTCACGGCACGCCCTTAGACCTAGACAGAGCTCTGCCAGTGTACCTCAGTCACGGCACACCCTTAGACCTAGATGAAGCTCCACCAGTGCACCTCAGTCACAGCCCGTCCTTAGACCTAAACATAGCTCCCCAAGTGTACCTCAATCCTGGCATTCAGCTTCTCATCCTGTTCTAGCATTGGGACCATTGCAAAGCTCTACCAGTGCACCTCAGTCATGGCCCGTCCTTAGACCTAGACAGAGCTCTGCCAGTCCACCTCAGTCACGGCGCGTCCTTCCAGATAGAGCTCTGCCAGTGCACCTCAGTCGCGGCGCGTCCTTAGACCTAGACAGGGCTCTGCCAATGCACCTCAGTCGCATCGCGTCCTTAGACCTAGACAGAGCTCCACCAGTGCACCTCAATCCTGGCATTCAGACTGTCATCCTGTTCTAGCATTGCCACCAATGCAAAGCTCTACCAGTGCACCTCAGTCATGGAGCGCCCTTATACATAGACAAAGCTCCACCAGTGCATCTCAGTCATGGCGCACCCTTAGACCTAGACAGAGCTCCGTCAGTGCACCTCAGTCACGGCACATCCTTAGACCTAGACTGAGCTCTGCCAATGCACCACAGCCATGGTGCATCCTTAGACCTAGACAGAGCTCCACCAGTGCACCTCAATCCTGGCATTCAGACTCTCATTCTGTTCTAGCATTGGCACCACCGTAAAGCTCTGCCAGTGCACCTCAGTCACGGCACGCCCTTAGACCTAGACAGAGCTCTGCCAGTGTACCTCGGTCACGGCACACCCTTAGACCTAGACAGAGTTCTGCCAGTGCACCTCAGTCATGGCGCATCCTTAGACCTAGAAAGAGCTCTGCCACTGCACCTCAGTCACGGCGTGTCCTAGACCTAGACTGAGCTCCGCCAGTGTACCTCAGTCACGGCGCGCCCTTAGACCTAGACAGAGCTCCACCAGTGCACCTCAATCCTGGCGTTCAGACTCTCATCCTGTTCTAGCATTGGCACCACCGTAAAGCTCTACCGTGCACCTCAGTCATGGCCCGTCCTTAGACCTAGACAGAACTCTGCCAGTGCACCTCAGTCATGGAGCCCCCTTATACCTAGACAGAGCTCCGCCAGTGCACCTCAGTCACGGCGCATCCTTAGACCCAGACAGAGCTCCATCAGTGCACCTCAGTCACAGCGCGTCCTTAGACCCAGACAGAGCTCCACCAGTGCACCTCATTCACGGCGCGTCCTTAGACCTAGACAGAGCTCCGCCAGTGCACCTCCATCCTGGCATTCAGCCTCTCATCCTCTTCTAGCGTTGGCACAAAGGCAAAGCTCTACCAGTTCCCCTCATCCACGATGCGTCCTTAAACCTGGACAGAGCTCCGCCAGTGCAAATCAGTCACGGCCCGTCCTTAGACCTAGACAGAGCTCTACCAGTGCACCTCAGTCATGGTGCATCCTTAGACCGAGACAGAGCTCCACCAGTGCAACTCAGTCACAGCCCGTCCTTAGACCTAAACATAGCTCCCCAAGTGCACCTCAATCCTGGCATTCAGCTTCTCATCCTGTTCTAGCATTGCAACCATTGCAAAGCTCTACCAGTGCACCTCAGTCATGGCCCGTCCTTAGACCTAGACAGAGCTCTGCCAGTGCACCTCAGTCGCGGCGCGTCCTTAGACCTAGACAGAGCTCTGCCAGTGCACCTCAGTCACGGCGCGTCCTTAGACCTAGACAGAGCTCCGCCAGTGCACCTCAATCCTGGCATTCAGACTGTCATCCTGTTCTAGCATTGCAACCATTGCAAAGCTCTACCAGTGCACCTCAGTCATGGAGCGCCCTTATACATAGACAAAGCTCCACCAGTGCACACCAGTCACGGCGCACCCTTAGACCTAGACAGAGCTCCGTCAGTGCACCTCAGTCACGGCGCGTCCTTATACCCAGACAGAGCTCCACCAGTGCACCTCAGTCACAGCCCGTCCTTAGACCTAAACATAGCTCCCCAAGTGCACCTCAATCCTGGCATTCAGCTTCTCATCCTGTTCTAGCATTGGAACCATTGCAAAGCTCTACCAGTGCACCTCAGTCATGGCCCGTCCTTAGACCTAGAGAGAGCTCTGCCAGTGCACCTCAGTCACGGCGCATCCTTAGACCTAGACAGAGCTCTGCCAGTGCACCTCAGTCATGGCATGTCCTTAGACCTAGATGGAGCTCCGCCAGTGCACCTCAGTCACGGTGCGTCCTTATACCTAGACAGAGCTCCCCCAGTGCACCTCAATCCTGGCATTCAGACTCTCATCCTGTTCTAGCATTGGTACCATTGCAAAGCTCTACCAGTGCACCTCAGTCATGGAGCGCCCTTATACATAGACAAAGCTCTGCCAGTGCACCTCAGTCACGGCATGTCCTTAGACCTAGACAGAGCTCCGCCAGTGCACCTCCATCCTGGCATTCAGACTCTCATCCTGTTCTAGCATTGGCACCATTGCAAAGCTCTACCAGTGCACCTCAGTCATGGAGTGCCCTTAAACATAGACAAAGCTCCGCCAGTGCACCTCAGTCATGGCGCACCATTAGACCTAGACAGAGCTCTGCCAGTGCACCTCAGTCACGCCGCGCCCTTAAACATAGACAGAGCTCCGCCAGTGCACCTCCATCCTTGCATTCAGCCTCTCATTCTGTTCTAGCGTTGGCACCATCGCAAAGCTCTACCAGTTTCCCTCAGTCACAGCGTGCCCTTAGACCTAGACAGAGCTCCGCCAGTGCACCTCCATCCTGGCATTCAGCCTCTCATTCTGTTCTAGCATTGGCACCATCGCAAAGCTCTGCCAGTGCACCTCAGTCATGGCGCGCTCTTATACCTAGACAAAGCTCTGCCGGTGCACCTCAGTCATGGCGCATCCTTAGACCTAGACAGAGCTCTGTCAGTGCACCTCAGTCACGGCAAATCCTTAGACCTAGACAGAGCTCTGCCAATGCACCTCAGCCATGGCGCGTCCTTACACCTAGACAGAGCTCCGCCAGTGCACCTCAATCCTGGCATTCAGCCTCTCATCTTGTTCTAGCATTGGCACCATCACTGAGCTCTAACAGTGCACGTCAGTCACGGCGCATCCTTACACCTAGACAGTGCTCCGCCAGTGCACCTCCATCCTGGAATTCAGCCTCTCATTCTGTTCTAGCATTGGCATCATCGCAACGCTCTTCCGGTGCCCCTCAGTCATGGTGCACCCTTAGACCTAGATGAAGCTCCTCCAGTGCACCTCAGTCACAGCCCGTCCTTAGACCTAAACATAGCTCCCCAGGTGTACCTTAATCCTGGCATTCAGCTTCTCATCCTGTTCTAGCATTGGGACCATTGCAAAGCTCTACCAGTGCACCTCAGTCATGGCCCCTCCTTAGACCTAGACAGAGCTCTGCCAGTGCACCTCAGTCACGGCGCGTCCTTCCAGACAGAGCTCTGCCAGTGCACCTCAGTCGCGGCGCGTCCTTAGACCTAGACAGGGCTCTGCCAATGCACCTCAGTCACGTTGCGTCCTTCCAGACAGAGCTCTGCCAGTGCACCTCAGTCGCAGCGCGTCCTTAGACCTAGAAAGAGCTCCACCAGTGCACCTCAATCCTGGCATTCAGACTGTCATCCTGTTCTAGCATTGCCACCAACGCAAAGCTCTACCAGTGCACCTCAGTCATGGAGCGCCCTTATACATAGACAAAGCTTCACCAGTGCACCTCAGTCATGGCGCACCCTTAGACCTAGACAGAGCTCCGTCAGTGCACCTCAGTCACGGCACATCCTTAGACCTAGACTGAGCTCTGCCAATGCACCACAGCCATGGTGCATCCTTAGACCTAGACAGAGCTCCACCAGTGCACCTCAATCCTGGCATTCAGACTCTCATCCTGTTCTAGCATTGGCACCACCGTAAAGCTCTGCCAGTGCACCTCAGTCACGGCACGCCCTTAGACCTAGACAGAGCTCTGCCAGTGTACCTCAGTCACGGCACACCCTTAGACCTAGACAGAGTTCTGCCAGTGCACCTCAGTCATGGCGCATCCTTAGACCTAGAAAGAGCTCTGCCACTGCACCTCAGTCACGGCGTGTCCTAGACCTAGACTGAGCTCCGCCAGTGTACCTCAGTCACGGCGCGCCCTTAGACCTAGACAGAGCTCCACCAGTGCACCTCAATCCTGGCGTTCAGACTCTCATCCTGTTCTAGCATTGGCACCACCGTAAAGCTCTACCGTGCACCTCAGTCATGGCCCGTCCTTAGACCTAGACAGAGCTCTGCCAGTGCACCTCAGTCATGGAGCCCCCTTATACCTAGACAGAGCTCCGCCAGTGCACCTCAGTCACGGCGCATCCTTAGACCCAGACAGAGCTCCATCAGTGCACCTCAGTCACAGCGCGTCCTTAGACCCAGACAGAGCTCCGCCAGTGCACCTCATTCACGGCGCGTCCTTAGACCTAGACAGAGCTCCGCCAGTGCACCTCCATCCTGGCATTCAGCCTCTCATCCTGTTCTAGCGTTGGCACAAAGGCAAAGCTCTACCAGTTCCCCTCATCCACGATGCGTCCTTAGACATGGACAGAGCTCCGCCAGTGCAAATCAGTCACGGCCCGTCCTTAGACCTAGACAGAGCTCTACCAGTGCACCTCAGTCATGGTGCATCCTTAGACCGAGACAGAGCTCCACCAGTGCAACTCAGTCACAGCCCGTCCTTAGACCTAAACATAGCTCCCCAAGTGCACCTCAATCCTGGCATTCAGCTTCTCATCCTGTTCTAGCATTGCAACCATTGCAAAGCTCTACCAGTGCACCTCAGTCATGGCCCGTCCTTAGACCTAGACAGAGCTCTGCCAGTGCACCTCAGTCACGGCGCGTCCTTCCAGACAGAGCTCTGCCAGTGCACCTCAGTCGCGGCACGTCCTTAGACCTAGACAGAGCTCTGCCAGTGCACCTCAGTCGCGGCGCGTCCTTAGACCTAGACAGAGCTCTGCCAGTGCACCTCAGTCACGGCGCGTCCTTAGACCTAGACAGAGCTCCGCCAGTGCACCTCAATCCTGGCATTCAGACTGTCATCCTGTTCTAGCATTGCCACCAACGCGTAGCTCTACCAGTGCACCTCAGTCATGGAGCACCCTTATACATAGACAAAGCTCCACCAGTGCACACCAGTCATGGCGCACCCTTAGACCTAGACAGAGCTCCGTCAGTGCATCTCAGTCACAGCGCATCCTTAGACCTAGACTGAGCTCTGCCAATGCACCACAGCCATGGCGCATCATTAGACCTAGACAGAGCTCCACCAGTGCACCTCAATCCTGGCATTCAGACTCTCATCCTGTTCTAGCATTGGCACCACCGTAAAGCTCTACCAGTGCACCTCAGTCATGGAGCCCCCTTATACCTAGACAGAGCTCTGCCAGTGCACCTCAGTCACGGCGCATCCTTAGACCCAGACAGAGCTCCACCAGTGTACCTCAGTCACAGCGCGTCCTTAGACCCAGACAGAGCTCCACCAGTGCACCTCAGTCACAGCCCATCCTTAGACCTAAACATAGCTCCCCAAGTGCACCTCAATCCTGGCATTCAGCTTCTCATCCTGTTCTAGCATTGGAACCATTGCAAAGCTCTACCAGTGCACCTCAGTCATGGCCCGTCCTTAGACCTAGACAGAGCTCTGCCAGTGCACCTCAGTCACAGCGCGTCCTTAGACCTAGACAGAGCTCTGCCAATGCACCTCAGTCACGGCGCGTCCTTCCAGACAGAGCTCTGCCAGTGCACCTCAGTCGCGGCACGTCCTTAGACCTAGACAGAGCTCCCCCAGTGCACCTCAATCCTGGCATTCAGACTCTCATCCTGTTCTAGTATTGGCACCATTGCAAAGCTCTACCAGTGCACATCAGTCATGGAGCGCCCTTATACATAGACAAAGCTCTGCCAGTGCACCTCAGTCACGGCGTGTCCTTAGACCTAGATGGAGCTCCGCCAGTGCACCTCAGTCACGGCATGTCCTTAGACCTAGACAGAGCTCCGCCAGTGCACCTCCATCCTGGCATTCAGACTCTCCTCCTGTTCTAGCATTGGCACCATTGCAAAGCTCTACCAGTGCACCTTAGTCATGGAGTGCCCTTATACATAGACAATGCTCCGCCAGTGCACCTCAGTCATGGCGCACCATTAGACCTAGACAGAGCTCTGCCAGTGCACCTCAGTCATGGCGCGCCCTTAGACCTAGATGAAGCTCCGCCAGTGCACCTCAGTCACAGCGCGTCCTTAGACCTAGACAGAGCTCCGTCAGTGCACCTCAGTCACGGCATGTCCTTAGACCCAGACAGAGCTCTGCCAGTGCACCTCAGTCACGGCATGTCCTTAGACCCAGACAGAGCTCTGCCAATGCACCTCAGCCCTAACCCAGAGGATGCCCTATTATTAAACGTACAACGCTCCCCCAGTGCACATCAGCTCTAACCTGCAGCACTTCACATGACGGAGAGCCGTACCCTGTGCCCGGAAGTGCCTTCTATGCGCAAGGCGCTTTACAAATGACCATACAACACCGCTTGGCACCGCCTTCCAGACTAGCCCTGGTAATGCTTTGCGGGGATGACTAAAGATCAAAAAACACACAGATGAGTTATGCACGTACACCGGGTCCTTACAACACGCCCATACGTTCTTCGTGTATATGTGGCAGGGGACCTGCAGGCGGAAGTCACGTGGAAAAGTGCCAGTGCTCAATCCATTGTTCGTTGCATCGCGTAAGCTTGCAATTCGCCTGCACGCCGTGGGGTTTTTAAAATGGTTGCCTCATACCATGTTGACTGCTGATTTGTTTTAGTTTTTTTTTTAAAGTGGTACGTTCTTTGTCTTACCATGCTGAATAGTTGTGCTAACAGCCCTCCTGAGTGCCAGCCGGAGGAGGCGTGTTCAGTTTTAAATGTCCGGGGTTTTGCCTGGAATCCGGATCCACCTTCGCAAAATGGCGGCAGGGCCAGGGTTATGGGCCGGATCCGGAAGTAGGGGAACGGAAAAGGGTTCTGAGAAGGAACCTGGAGTCCTGGACAACTCGGGTTTGGCAACAGAGGCTCTAAGGCGATGCAAATCGGGTTGCAAGGATTGTCCGAGAGCGCAACGTGTTTGAAAGGCTCGAAAGAAGAATTGATATGATATGGCATTTATAACGCGCCTATACACAAGTGTTTCAAGGCGTGATGAGGCAAGGGAGGGGGAACAGACCAAGACAGACAACGATCTTACTAGGCCAGGTGACATTCAGATCGCGCAAGTGCATGGGAAGGGGAAAGGGAAAAGTGCGGGGGGGAGTGCAATACAAGGGATAGTACAATAAAAAAGATAAATAAAAACGGCCAGCAGGTGGCAAGTGTACAGTAAGTGCAGAACATAAGTGCTGGTAGGGGGACTGTAAGGATACAGAAAACAGTCCCCAGGTGCAGGGCTTGTCAGGGAGGCAGTGCAGGTGGGCAACTGGCGGGCCTGGGCCCAAGATCAGAAGGGAGGCCAGGTATCCAGTGCAGTATCTGTCAGGAAAATCAACAGGGGAGGGGGGAGTGAAGGCAGAAGCAAAGAGGAAAGTTTTGAGGTGCTTCCGGAACCGGAGATGGTTCTCCTCAAGTTTCAGGGAGGCGGGGAGGCTGTTCCAGAGGGAGGCCCCTGCAGCGGAGAGAGATCTGCCCCCAACTCGTTGCTTGGAGAAGCGACTGACCCTGAGGGAGTTGGAGCCGGAAGAGCGGAGAGGTCGAGAAGGAAGACATTTAGGAAGAGAGAGTTGAAGGTGTTTTGGCCCCAGGCCCCAGAAGGCCTTGTGGACAATGCGGAGGGTTTCGAACTTAATCCTCGCAGCCACTGGGAGCCAGCGCAGAGATTTCAGTCCTGGAGAGATGCGATCCCTGGGCTTGAGGCCAAGTCTCGCAGTCCTGTTCTGGATGAGTTGCAGAGGGCGGAGAGTAGAGGCAGGCAGATTTAGAAAGAGGCTGTTGCAAGAGTCCAGCCTAGAGAGAGCCAGAGCTCTGGAGACAGTGAGCTTCTGGGGGAAGGAGGGAAGAGGAAGGATACCTCTGAGGAGTGTATGATGCGCATGATGCGCATATTGACAACTCAGCACCCGATTCGCGGACTTCTTTGCACGGTGCAGGGTGGCTGTGCGCGGCCGCCACATGTAACGCTGATTCATGGAACTGAGCAAAGCCTTTGCAAGGGGTCCTTGCTGCAGTACTAAATGACTGCACTGCAAAAATACACGTTGCACAGTTCCATGACTCAGGGGTTGTGTCGGAAGCCTGCAAAAAAATGCCATAAATCTGGCCCTAAGAATGCTCGCCATTTTTAGTCAGTGGTAAATTTACACCTGAAACCTCAGCAATTTTTACAAATTAATCACGCATCTGAAGGCTGCTAGCAGGGTCATTTTGAGCAACTGCACAAAAAACTGATGGGGAGACCTTGGGACCGAGGGCCCTTTCCCGGTGGGAACTACATTTGATGCATTAATCTCCATATCCTTGGTTCGAGGCCTCTGGCCCTGATGGCCTTCCTTACTCTATCTTCACGGTGGATAAAGTCCTTGGGTCCCCATTCTGCTATTAGTGTTTAATAACATAATTCCGGCTCAACGGAAGCCGCCTACCTGGAAGATTGGGATTACGATTATTATTCCAATTTTCAAGTAGGGTGTTTGGGCTGATCCTTGAACTGTCGTCCGATTGCCCTCCTTGATGCAGACAGCAAGGTCTTTGCGGCGGCTGCACTGCAGGAACTTGAGAATTGGGTGCAGGAAGCGGGAGTGCTGAGGAACCCCTATATTGGATTTAGAAAGGGGCATGTCTTCGTCCCTAAATGGCCTGCTAGTTAATGCAATGTGGACCAGTTCTAAAGGTAGTTTGCCCATGTACACTGCCCCGGTCGATTTTCCTAAAGCCTATGAGACAGTCAACCGAGGCCGTCAGCGGCATAAACTTGAACAGTGGGTTTGTCCCCATCTCTCTTGGTAATTATAGTTCATACGCATGAAAATTCGATGGTCCAAATTAGATTGGATGGATTGGGTCATTTCAGAAGTCCAATCCGAAGGGAGAGGGGCTTAAAGCAGGGGTGCATTCTTGCCCTCTGCCTTTTCAATGTATAACTGGTTGACCTAGGGGAGGTTTTACAAAAACAGGCTTTTGTGTGTCCTAAGAAGGGTAATCAAAAGGTTTGCTGGATGGCTCATGTGGATGATATAGTCCTAGTTGACCAAACTCCCATAGGCCTCCAAGCGCCTCCTAAATGCACGGTATTCGTTTGAGAATGACCTATTGGATAATTCCCAAATATCGCTTATTATTTGCTTTTCTCAAACATCCAGAAGGTGTGTCAATTTTAGGTGGTGTCTTAATCCTGTGGAGACTCCTCTTATGAAAAAAGTACCTTACTTGGGTTTTAGAATTACTTTGCATCCAAATATTGCCTTTGTACTTGGAGGAAAGTATATACCCAACGCTTAGTTGGGCTGTGTCACAGTTTATAACCTAGCACACGCCAGCTAGGGAACTCCTTGCCCTACAATGGACGTGGCACACTATAAAATGTGGTTTATTTTTAATATACTACGGATTCTTTTTGAGTAGGCCTCCAACCCGTCTCACACCGAACCTCCACAAACATCTTGTGTCACAATGGACCAGGAATCAGGCCAGTGTGCATCAATAAGATATTTATTAATGTATTATTTAATAAAAAAAGGAAATTCCAACAATTTCACAGCCACCAATGTTGTGGCATACACTAATCTCTACAAAACAATAAGGCTACGATATCCTATTACAATTCACACCATCTGTAATAGCAACACAGAGAAAGAACAATTTTATAAAGAGATAACAACAATGGTTTAGCACTCCCCCCTGCAACGCTCACCCTCAAACATCAACTAACTTGATTCCTTTGAATGGGAGACAGTGGCAAGGACTAGGAATAGAGAGAGAAAATCGGATTTGGGGTAAAGCCCACCAGCCCCAGATTGGAAGCCAGCAAAGAAAGTGAAAACCCGTTTTTGGAGCAAAATGGCAGAGTGGGATTTGATTATTACAACTGCTAGGAGACAGAATTAAAGGAAATCCGTATTGCTTACGATTGAGGAGATAGGGAATGTTTAGAGACTACTATTCCGCACACCAAGGAGACAATAGAAATAAAGTAGGAGAATTGGTTTTGGGAGAAAGTAAATGAAAAAAGGAAAAATACAATGGCAAATGGAAATTCGTTTTACACTGGATTTACAATGACAGACAGCTCAGGGAAGGGGTTTAGCTCAGAATAGGAACATCAGTTTTCAATGAAAAAGGTTGAGGCACATAAAAGATAGACTTGTAGGCAAAATGAATTGCTCTCAATTGGACAACGGTTTGGGGTTTTAATAGGACAGGTGCAAATAGGAACTTGTGGGGTAATGCACACAATACACGGACAAAGTCGGTTTCAGTTACAAGGAGACTAATTCTTTGAAGGCAACACTTTAATGACTATAATAATTAAAGAAAGACACCAGGGACAAAGATGGTTAATTTCGAATTTCAACCATCTTGTACCGTGAATTTCAATGGGGGCATTAATTGATTTACTGAAAAATATGTGAAGGATTTACGTACAACTTAGAGGTTTACCAAAGGGAATATGCTAACACACACAGGCTAAACACAGATTCTTCTATGGGAAGGTGACTGAATTACACTGGCAATTTGGGGTTTTCAATGGAGTAAAAATTGGGTGCAATGCTACAAAAAAGGAAGGGCTCAGGCAATTTAGGGCTGGGGTATTTGCTACTTACAAAGTAAGCCTTGGTTTGGGATTCTGGAAAGCCAGCTGGATCGCAGGACACTCTGGACAGTTAGACAAGGGGTCTGGTCACTGCACTCTGCCTTGGTTTGGGATTCTGGAAAGCCAGCTGGATCTCAGGACACTCTGGACAGCTAGGCAAGGGGTTTGGTCACTGCACTCTCAAAGATGGTATGGTTCAGCTGCCTCCACTCCGTCCTCTTTGTTCTGTCTCCCCAGATGTTTGTGTGTCCTCTGACTTAGTACAGCCCCCCCATTACATAGCACAAATGACATCACCAACTTTACAATCTAGGGACAGTACTCTGTAATTATCTCTACTGCTCGGATAGGACAGGTCACCATTCCTCTCTCCACCCTCTGGCATGATTGGTTCAAGGGAGAGAGCACCATCTGTCTCTTTGCATTTATTACTATTCTTTGTTCTCTTGGCCACTTTTGGACAAAAACCAGTTATGTCTCATTACTTCATATTTCTACTAGCCCCTGCCATATGAACCAGGTGGTTTTAGTTGGTCATAGTGAGTTAGGTTAGCCAATCGCCAACTCTGTATGATGTAACATGGCCTTCATAAAATGTGTATCCATTATACATCTGCAATTGATCAAGCATGTTTCTAATCTCATTTACCATCTTTCCATCAATTGTCATATTTGTCCCGTTTTTAGATCAGCCAGAAAACTGTTCTAACTGGCCATTTCAATCTCCAAAGTTCTAGGAAAATGCATCTCTATAAAACCACCTGGAAATTACATAAAAACATAGCATAAAACGAAATTATTTCTCATTCTAATTGCTACAAAAAAATGCCTTAAAATGACATCAGTCCTTTAATGTCAATTGGGAGGATCTGTCACCCTCTGTGGGAGGGGCGCTTCATCCCCCACAGCTGGTGACCAGAGATTTTTATGACCCGCTTTGAAGTTGTGAGTTTGGTCTTGGTAGTGGGTGCAGGAAGAAGCTCACACCTCATAGTCAAGCTTTAGCCACAATTGGCTCCCTCTGAAATCCCTGAGCCCCTTCCTTCAAGTCTGGCAGAGATGGGAATTTTGACGCCCTCCGTAGCTTCACATTATATTGCGGGATGGTTCACTGGTAGGTGTGACTTCCAGTGGGAAGCTGGGCTTTTAGTTGTGCCAAACTGTTTTTTCCTGTATTTGTGCCTCTTCCAAAGTGACTGAAGTCTTGCAGGTTGAAACATGATGCACATTTATTTAGTGAACCCCCCAACAGCACATTTCCCTGACATTTGCTGTGCGAGAAGTGCTATCTTTTTACTGTGGCTTTTTAAAGTAGTTTTTCTTTTTCACACATGTGCAAGCCATTTTTGCATCTAATGTTTGAAATCCTGTCTTGTAGGTCACATGATTCTTTAGTTCCTCCTTTTTGAGTGAGTTTGCCTTTGCTGTTGGTCCATTGACAATGAGGTCTAGGCCCCTTCCATATGCTTCTTCAATTTGCCACAAACAAAAGGAAAAGCCAAGCCGTTTTTCATTTGCAATGTTTTAAAGGGCTGCTGTTCATGTGAAATGGAAAGCAAAAGCCATTTCTGGTTGTAGTGTAGAAATGATTGTCATTCAGGTGAAACAAAAGCAAAACAAGGCCGTTTTTGGATGCAGTGTATAACTTCTTGTCATTCAGGTGAAATAAAAGCAACGCATGGCCGTTTTTGGATGCAATGCATAACTTCATGTCATTCAGCTGAAATAAAAGCAACTGAAGGCCATTTTTGGATGCAGTGCATAACTGCATGTCATTCAGGTGAAATAAAAGCAACACAGGGCTGTTTTTGGATGCAGTGCATAACTGCATGTCATTCAGATGAAATAAAAGCAACGCAGGACCATTTTTTTGGGTTGCAGCATTCAAATGCTCGCCACTCATGTGACGCTAAAAGCAAAGTACAGACATTTTTTGGTGGCAGTGTTCAAATGCTTCAGGTGAAAGGGATTTCTGTTTAGGGCCTTTAAATGCACCCCACATACCCCCTGCTCTTCCATGACTTTTTGTGGGGGAAGAGTAGGGCAGAGTGAGGTTTCCTACGGTGTAATTTTCCTTCCTCAGGGAGTGGGCACTCGAGTATCCCCTTCCATCTCTAGGTTTGGGGTATGGCATGGCACCCCCTTTCCTTCCTTCATTTGGAAGCGGGCACTCCAGTATCCCTGTCCATCTTTAGGTTGGAGAGTGTGAGACGGCACCCCCTTTCCTCCTCTCCTTCCAGGTCCCCAGGGTTTTCCTCTCCAGGCTGGAATTTAAGAATGTTAGTTCTCTAATAGAAGATTTAAAAAAAAACAAGTTTTAATACTTTTTATAAATATTTTTTCTGGAAGAATGTACAACGACAACACTTACAATTTAATACAACATTTTCTTTCCTCATACACAACTTTTTTTCCATTTTTACAATAACACCAAGACAATTACTCCCTGCGACAGGTGAGATTTTGTCTACAATTTCAAAGGGCCGCAGCAGGAAGGAAGGAATTTCCGCTCCTTGGTCTGGTTCCTTTGAAAATTGTACAAGTAGACCCTGTCTCCTTCTCCATATTCTTTTTAGTAGTCTTTAAATCGTAGTGGGTTTTTATCCCCTCTGCCAATTTTTCCAGATTTCGCTGAGCGTACGCAAAAGCATGCTGACGGTGTCTTCTCAGATTCTCAATATATTCGTGTGTCGTGGATGCGTTAATTGGTGCCTGCTCTTGTGTTCTGTAGAGCAGATGCTGAGGAAGCACCAGTCATTAGCTCAATTGGAGACATTTTGGTCGCAGAAGATGGTGGTGAGCTGATGGCCATCAGGACAAGCGGTAGTCGGATGTCCCAACTAGGCCCAGAGTCCACCACAAACTTCTTAAGAATGCTCACAATTGTTTTATTGTACCTCTCAACTCCCCCACTAGAGGCTTGGCGGTATGCAATATGGAGTTTTCTCTTTACCCCAAGCATCTCCCACATCTTTGTCATCACCTTGCTGGTGAAGTGACTTCCTCGGTCCGACTCAATCTTTTGGGGAAGGCCGAAACACAAGTAGATGTGGGTGATCATCAGGGCATCTGCTGTTTCTGCCTTGCAATCTGGGGCCGGGACACATTCCACCCATTTGGTAAACAAGCATGTTACTGTTAAAATGTACTTGTTTCCTCTAGAGGAGCGAATCATGTGCCTGATGAAATCTACTTGTAAATCCGACCAAGGCAGGGTCATCCCCCTTCTCTGGAGGGGAACTCAGTGTGTGATTGAACTTGGCTGAAATTGCACACAAATGACACCCATTCATATATTGTTCCAGGTCCTGACCCATATGTGGCCAGTATGCGACCTCTCACAAGATTTCCAAAGTAGTTTGAAATCCCGTTGACCAGCTGTGGCCGCGTCATGGGCATGACTTAGCATCAGGCTTCGGAATGAGGTGTGTACCACCCAGTGGTCACATCCAGAGATCTCCTTACCAACAAACAGTCTTGGATTCAGAACATTTTGGGAAGCTTCCTCAACACCTGGAGATCCTCTTTCCCGATGTAATCGGTTTCGGTCAGAAAATAATTCATGGGGT
This sequence comes from Ambystoma mexicanum, assembly GCF_040938575.1. Lineage (NCBI taxonomy): Eukaryota > Metazoa > Chordata > Amphibia > Caudata > Ambystomatidae > Ambystoma > Ambystoma mexicanum. The sequence continues at coordinate 1,238,048,564 of NC_090926.1, read as the reverse complement.
CTTTCAATGTGTTGATAAAATTTCCCAATAATCGGATCCCCTTTTTGTGCCGTAATCAGATCAGCATCTGGGGTCTCCTTACTGATTGGGCAGTTGAAAGTTCATTTTGGGCAAGTGTTTGGGACCTGGTGACAGCAGCAACCTGGATTTCCCCCAAAAGGGACTCATTCTAAATGAGATCCCCATGGATGGCTCCGGTTTTGAGCAACTGGTCAGCCAGGTCATTTCCGGTTTTGTCTGGTCCCTCTATTCTGGAATGACCCTTGATCTTCTTCCAGTAGATGGCCATCTCATTAGAGGTGACCAGATCATCAATAGATTGTATTTGTTTGCCATGCTTGACTAGTTTATTTTTTGTACACAGCATTCCTCTGGTTTTCCAATTTATCAGGTGCACCACAAACCCGTTCCGGACATAATCTGAATCAGTGATTATGACCAGTTTGTGGAGTCGGTGTTGCACAGCAGTGAGGATGGCATGATAGAGCGCCATCAACTCCGCCATCTGACTGCTTCAGGGACCGATCTTGTACCCGGCAGAGGGCTCCGGGGCATCATTCACCCAGGCATTCCCAACGCTGGCCACCAGTTTCTTTACCCCGTTGTTATCAACATGGTAGGAGCATCCGTCCACATAAACTGAGGGCACCCCCTGGGACGTGTCTTCCTCATAGACTTTGTTCAGAGAATTCAGGTACGCGTTCAGGTTGTGTTTTTAGACTTTCGTCCTTGAGACAGTTTCCCGATCACAATCATGCAAGTCAGCCAAACCTTGCACGAGGGGACTCTTCTTGTTTTGGCCATATCTGACCTCCACAGGAAAGCCTTGCATGGACAGAATTCAGGAAGTAATTCTGGAATTATTCACGTTCCCCGCCCGGATTCTGTCACTTTGGAAATATTGCAAATGCTGGTGAGGAGCTCGACGATGATGTGCACACCCTGGATGAACAGGCAGTAATTTTTCAATGCCCACAACGTAGCCAGGAATGCCTTCTCACAATCGTTGAATCTTTCCTCCACAGAGAATAAAGTCTTACTCGCATAGGAGATGACTTTATTGACCTTGTCATGCTTCTGCTATAATACTGCTGTCAAGCACGCATTGGAGAACCCTGTCTCCAAGAAGACCTCCTCATTATTATTTATTTGTTTATGGTTTTACATACAATATAATCAATACATTAAATACAAGATTCCATCATATAAAAACAAATAGCAGTTCAATAATATAACTGTGTAAAAAAGAAAAGAAAAGAAAGAAACAAATATTTCCTACATCAACTTCAATACACAAATATTCATTTAGTCACATAAGTTCAAATTGGGTTTTAGCTGCACAAGTCCACATAAGACTGACAAAAATCGAACAACTGCAATCTTGAGCCCAACACTATACAGAATCCAGGTAAACTCTCACTGGATCAGAACAAATTTCACAAAACTTGCAATACGATGAGAACTGATTGCAGCGCATTCTAATAACAGATGTTTGAGAGATTCTTTCACTTTATCACTCTTGCAGAACCTGCACAGATAACATCCTCCCTGTTTGCCAGCTCTGACCTCCATTATTTCCCCAGTCAGTAAAACGTTAAAACAGAATCTCATATATGCGTTCCACCATGATAAATCCGGAAAGAGTACTAAATAAGATTCCAGAGTACCTCGTTTCTTAAAATAAGACACCAGTTGACTATATAATTTGGTCCTGGCTACAGATTCCATAGTTTCTGCCAAATCAGAATATTGCATTAGTTATTTAACACTCATTAGATTTTTGTACAAGAGTGGCCTTTTTAATCCCCATTTCCCCAAAGACACTGTGACATTTTCTACTCAGATCAGAAATAAGGTCCCTCTGTTGATTGCCAGATCTTAGCCTAGTGCCCAATCTAGTGTACATGGTGTTCTCAGTCTCCAATATAAGTTTCCGGTATACAGACATTCTTTTCCAGTTTACCAAACCTGCTAAAGATTGCAAACCCAACTCAACTCAAACTCCTTGACAGGAACCAAACACTTATGTTGCAAGTTTTGCATACATTTGGAGTGGCATGTCTTTAATTGAAAAGGACAACAGATTTGGAAAGCATGATTTTGGTCAAAGTACAAAACTCCACTCTGCAGTGCAAATTTGCACACAATCTGGTCATTTATTTACACGCTGGATGTCACTGTTTCTGCCAACATGGTCTCAGCCTTTCCAGACCTTTCTCAAAGGTATCATGAGGTCTTCCCCTCATGTGTGGCAAGGAACATTTTCCAGCATCCCCAGGCTTAGATGCCTAAATTAGCTCCTTCGCGTTTGGGCAAGAGCCTCATTTTGCACAAACTCCAGCGCAGACCTTTTACTGAGGGGCAGGTCCATCCACTGACTCTGGCCTGTAGTTATGGCATTTTAGGGCTATTTCACCCCACATGGAGTGCATGGAATGGTTGGGGTGCGTGGAAAGGTTGGAGTGCGTGGAACGGTTAGAATGCTTGGAATGCATGGAGTAGTCACTACAGATGACGCAGACTCAACGAATAGAGTTTAACAGACGAAGCCAAGCGACTGAACAGACTGAGTGAATAAAACAAATAGAATAAATGGTTCAGATGTGCGCTCAATGAAAACCACCATATCACATCATCATGCTTACTCTCTTCTATACACCACCACTCAACTAGAACACAGCGATACTATGATACATTCGGTATAGCTGTTCTCATACCAACACTTGCCACATACTCCACATCATCCTAACTAAACACAGCTGGCTGCACACCCGCCAGCCTAGGCGTTCTCCTCAGGCCTAACGCAGCCAGAATCAGTCTGAGTATCACCCTGTCAGAACGAACACATACTCCTGATCTCCCAACCACCACACCTACCGCTAAGAAGCAGCTATCATACGAGTGCCACACCGGCTGCACACATATCCGGTGCTCACACGCACCTTACGACTCTCTCTCTCTCTCCCTCTACTGATTTGAACTATGGTTCCCGAGGGCATTCAACCTACCAGCGCCTTGAGATCATACCAATGGTACATAAGGCGCTATATAAATGCAAAGTAACATAACATAACATGAGGTGGTGGTAGCCCTCAACTCACTTAAAAGTGGTAAAGCTGCCGGCCCCGGTCTGATTCCCAGTGAACTGTTTAATGATGAGGTGGATATCTGGGCCCCGAGTGCTCTGTAAGGTATTCAACGCAATTCTGTGCAGTGGTGAAATACCGGCCACCTGGAGGCAGGCTGTGATCTTACAAGTCTATAAGAAAGGTGACAGGGACAATCTGGGAAACTACCTCCCAATCTCACTCCTAGATAGCACCGGAAAACTGTTTGGGGAAAGTCCTATTAAAACATTTACAGGAATGGGTGGACAAAATAACATATGATTCACGACTTGCAGGCTGGCTTTAGGGAAGACCGAGGCACGATTGATCAGTGTTTTATGCTTTTTTCAATTTATCTTTTTTTGATGGATTCAAAAATATGTAATTTTAAAAAAGATGTGTCTATATGTGGCGTTTGTGGACCTAAGGACCGTGTTTGACTTGGTTTGTAGAGAGCCTCTATGGCAGATACTCACCTGACAGAATGTTCCTAATACTCTGATCCACATAATTCATCAACTATACACTGACAATAGTGCTAGTGTATGCTACGGGTTGGGGGGTGAATTGTCACGACCCTTTGATGTTGATAAGGGGGTCAGACAGGGTTGCTTCTTGGCCCCCCCTTCATTTTAATATCTATTAAGATGCACTATTAAGGGAATGCCACAATATCCCCAAGATTGGATCGGACAAGTACCCCGGCCTGTGTTATGCAGATGACACGGTCCTTCCCTCCACTACGCCCCGAGGTCTAAGGAAGTGCCTCTCCACGTTTTCAATTAATGTAGTGAGTTACATCTGAATTTGAACATCGATAAATCAAAGGTTATGGTGTTCGGGCCCCAGGTATCGAGACGCAGCGCTTCAGCTTTTAGCAATGGAGGGTGGCAGAAGTTTGAAATGGTCAGTACATGTTAAATCTTCTCTCCAAACGAAGAAGCAACGAGTCTCTTAGGGTGGACGCTACATCTCTGAAGCGAGTTCTGGATTATCTGGAATGGAGGATCCAAGCAAGCTCTAAACTATACTTGGATGAGATCACCCCGGCTTATGAAAGGGCCTTGTATTTGCGTTTTGGATTGGGCATTCTTCCAGTGGCTTCTTTTACCCGTAGCTGACGTATCACTAATTCAAATCTGTGTCCGCTTTGTAAGGTGGGCAGTGAGACTGTTATGCACTTTCTGTTGTTTTGTAGCAGGACTATCCACCTGAGGAAAATGTATTTGAAACCGATCCTGAAGGAGTCAATGATCCACCAGTCCACTATGGCTGTGAGGTTTCTGAGCCAATGTGCAGATTTGCACGTTGTTTATGCAACAGCTCATTACATTCACAGAGCTTGGCTGCTTAGACCACAATACCTTGTGTGGTGTTAAATGTGATTTAGGAGAAGTAGGTGAGGCTGCAACAATTTTCTCTCCCCACCCTGCTTCAACTGTTGACTCAATTTTTTCTTTACTTTTTCTTGACACGCTTAAAGCATTTGTACTTTGTAATAATGGCTTTCACTCTTTTAACCATTTTATTGTATCAATTGTTTTTATAATACTATTCGTATGATAATCATTTTTCTTTAAATTGTCTGATCCTGTAATTCTCCTATTTTAGTTTTCGCCTAAAGTATATATCGTCAGCATATCACAAATGTAATGTTTGCCTCTTTCATCACTATGTACATTTATGGTTGAACAACCAAAATAAAGTTGTTTAAGTAAGTATAAGTAAGTCTGAACCATTTTATGCTTCAACTACATCATGTCAAGGACCTGGGGGTAACATTAGTGCTTTCCTTGGCGAGATTAGGGATATAAACTACCCTCAGGTTTTTACTCGGATCCAGCAAGACTTAGTGAGGTGGGATTCTCTGGCTCTCTCCTTAACAGGCAGGAGAAACGCCTTTGGAATGTACTCCTTACCAAAACTGATCTATCCCGCCATGATGATACCTACCATTCCTACACGTTCAAAGACCTAGACGCCGCCATCACTTAATTGATATGGTGGGTGGAAAAAGCATGCCTGCAGTTGAAAATGCTACAAGATGCAAAAACGGACAGCAGACTGGCGCAGCCATCCTGGAGCGGATACTACTAGGTAGCGCAAGTCTTTTGGGTGAATCGCTGGCTTAGCCTGAAGATGAGACAAGCTGGAAGGCAATGGAACTCGCTGTGATGGCTCCTCTCTCTCTGGTAGAGGCCATGGCTATCCTGCCAGCCAAACTAACCCCTCAGACCAAGGAGCACCCAATATTGGGGCTGAAGCTCACACAATGGCGTACGTTAAGGTCCTTGCATGGTGTGGCCGTACAGGCGGCACCCTCATGGACAAGCATACGGGCGATACTCTCCTACAGGCTGAATCATAAACTGCACCCCAGACAAGAACCGGCATGGCCACAGCTTCGGGTAATGGACATATGCAAAGGTGAGGATCTAATGACGTTTCAGTCTGCATGTCCAGTGCTAGGCCTAGAAGAGAGGGACTGGATCAGTTATAGAACACTGAAAGCCGTGATCACTACACTTACCTCATAGTCCTTTAGCCAGGCCAGCCCCTCGATGTGCGAGTTAGAAATGGGGCAAAACCTGACTACTTTCCCCGTGCCTTCACACCCCCTATACCACCTGTGTCCCCAATAACGTAGGTAGGAATCACACCAGACCTGTCACAAGGTCTAGCGACCTGGGGACGACAATAGACACAGTGGATCTTTACGATTACTTCACCCAAATTCTATGAGTTTCTCTAAACCTAAAGAACAGAGAAATCCAATTCAAAATCATCCAAAGAATCTATTATACCCCGGCTAAAATGTATAGAAAGGGATTGACTTCTACGCTGGCGTGCTGTCCGGGATGCGCGGGGTTGGCACCATGAGCCATGTGTTATGGTCTTGCCCTTGGCTAGCCCCATGCTGGCGCATGATACACCGACAGGTCTCACGTATAGGCGACATGAGTCTCACAATGGTCCCTGGCCCCAGGCTATTTGGAGCGGGTAGTGAGGACTGGCACAATGACGCACTCACACGAAAGCTAATGCGAATTTGCTATTCACGGTGCGTAACCTCATAATCCTTCACTGAAAAGCTGAATCTCCGCCCACTAAAACGGTATGGAAAAACCTGCTCTCTAAAGCCTGTGCTTTGGAATGTCTTGCCTTCAGGTGCCAATCTAACACTACAAAATCAGAGAGGTTTAGGGAATTAGTGGACCCCTATATCTAATTGGACCCTGATGGGAGGTGGGGCGGTGGGCGTGATCCTGAGTGGGGGAGGACCTTCACGCACTGGTGAATGTAGTACCGGTATGGAAGTGGCCCCCTGGTTACCGACAGAGTCTGGTGAATGCTGAGGCGAAGGCTCCTCCCAGATTACGTTACATATCACTTACTATAGGCCGGGGCAGTAGCCAAATGGCTGTAAGGAGTGGGGGGAGGGATACATTGTACCCCACTCACAGGAGAGATGCCTGGCATGAGGACGCCCTCTCAACAACCTCCACCTATAGGGTGCAGGAAGAACTGTTGGGCAATATGTAATGGACCATGGCAGGTAATTAAAGAGCCCAGAGCATTCGTTGCCCAGCAACCCATTGGTCCATTATATTCTATATTGGGTTTTAATATATTGCACGCCATGATGACCGCTCGGAGCATATACGGCGCTCAAGAGGGGGCATGTTGGCCACGGTTTGTTGGGGGTTCTACACATGTTAGGCATGCTTTGGCTCTGCAGTTCGGTAAACAGGATAAAATATGTCGCTTGAATGTTGACACGATACTATACATTGAATAATTGTGTTTACATCCCGCACCCTCCTTTTTGCAAATCCACCACGTTGTGCTCACTGGACATTGAATGTTGGTGTTTTCCATCCTCCACCCTCCGTTTTGCAAATCCCCCATATGTGCGCTTTCTAACTTTCTTTACCCTCTTCGATCTTTACCTTGTCCTCTGCTACCCCTCTCCTCCCTCCTCCCCTCTTTCCTCTTTTTTGTTTACAGCACTTCACTTTTCCTTCTTGTCTCCCTGCCCCTCCCCCAACCCTCTCTCCTCTTTTATGTCACATGATATGATATTTTATTTGTATCGTGCCCATCCACAGGTGTTTCAGAGCGCGACGAGGTAAGGGAGGGGAACAAGGGAGGACAAAACAACGATCTTACTAGGCCCAGTGACATTGAGAACGCGCAAGTGCAGGGGAGAGGGAAGGGGGAAAGTGCGAGGGGCAGGGGGGAGTGGAAAGAGTTGAACACGTGATAGAACAACAGGTAGTGCAACAAGTAGGTGGTAAGAGCGAGAATAAAGGTGTATACAACAGGTGTCTGATAAGTGCTGATACAGACCCAAGTGCAGGGGTTGCCAGGAGGCAGTGCAGGTGTGTGGCTGGGAGGGCAGGGACCAAGGCCCGAAATCAGAGGGTAAGCAGGTGCCTGGTGCCAAAGCAGACAGTTTAGTAGGGGAGAGGAAGAGCGAGGGCAGAAGCAAAGAGGAAGGTCTTGAGGTGCTTCCGCAACCGGAGATGGTTCGCCTCAAGTTTCAGAGAGGCAGGGAGACTGTTCCAGAGGGAGGCCCCAGCCTAATAAAGAGATCTATCACCAACTCATTGCTTGGAGAAGCGACTGACCCTGAGGGAGTTGGAGGTGAAGGAGCGAAGAACTCGAGTAGGAATTTATTTACAGAGGGATAGTTGAGGTTATTGTGCTCCCAGGCCCCAGAAAGCTTTGTGGACAATGCAATGGGTCTTGAATTTAATCCTTGCAGCTACTGGGAGCCAATGAAGAGATTTCAGGGCTGGAGAGATAAGATCCCAGGGCTTGAGACCAAGGACAAGTCTTGCAGTCCTGTTCTGGGTGAGCTGCAGAGGACGGAGAGTGGTTGCCGGCGATTTAGAAAGAGGCTGTTGCAATAGCCCAGTCTAGAGAGAACCAGAGTTCTGGAGACGGTGAGCTTCTGGGGGAAGGAGACGTCAAAGATGTGAGGAGAAAAGGAAAGCGTGGAGTCAAAGATGACCCTGAGGTTCTTAGCCTCGCAAGTGGGAGCAGGAAGAGGGCCAAGGGAGGCCAGCCAGAGAGTGACAGGAAAGGAAGGTGCAGGCATGCCGATGAGGAGGATCTCTGTCTTAGTGGCATTAAGGCAGAGGTCGTTGGCGGCACACCACTCCTGGATAGCAGACAGACAGTCAGAGATGAGAGACGGAGAGGAGGTGGCTGAGGGTAGCCTGAAAACAAGCTGGGTGGCATCCACATAGCACTGAAAGTTTGAGCAGAGAGCGGCAATGCAGTGGGCGAGTGGTGCCAGGTATTGGTCATACAGCCAGGGAGAGAGGTTAGACCCCTGGGGGACACCACAGATAGAAAGTGAGATGGAGGAAAGGAAGGACCCAAGTTCAGCCAGGCCAGGCCTTATCAGTGATACCCAGATTATCACGGAAGCGATTGAGCACGATGACATGGTTGACCGTGTCAAAGGCAGAAGAAAGATTGAGTAGGATGAGGACAGATGGGATATTAGAATCAAGGTTGGCCAGCAGGCCTTCACAGATGTTCAGGAGAGCAGTTTCCATGCTTCTGGCAGCTCTGAAGCCAGATTGATGGTCATGGAGACAACCAACAGATTCGGAGTGAAAATTAAGCTGGGAGATGGCCAGCTTTTCCAGGAGTTTGCCCAGGAAAGGAGCGATAGAGATCGGGCGATAGTTTTCCAGGCAAGAGGGGTTGGCTGTGGTATTTTGTAGAAGAGGGTGCACAAGAGTGTGCTTCAGAGGGGCGGGGAAGGCTCCAGGTGTGAAGGAGTGGTTGTAGAAGTCGGCCAGAGCAAGAGTGTCAATGTGGTCCTTGATGGTTTTGGACAAACAGGGAAGAACCTGTTTTGACGAGACTTTCATAAATCGGACTTGTATGGAAATCTCGTCTTGGGAGAACAGAGGAAAAGATGAGAAAGAGGGAAGAGAGGGCTGCAGGGGGGCCTGCGGTATCAGAGAGAGAAGGGGGAGGAGGAGGAGAGGGCGAGATGGTGGACAGGGTGTCCTGGGTTTTTTAGATGAAATGAGAGGCAAGGGCTGTGCAGAGGGCCTGGGAGGTGACAGGAGAGGTAGAGACTGCAGCAGAGTCGGCCAGCTCCATGCAGATTTGAAAGAGTTCGGCCGAGTTAGATGCCGCAGAGATGCAGGCTTGGCTACGGGCTCTCTTCTTAGTGCAGACAAGGAGCTGGTATTGCCTTTGGAGCAGGTTGAAGGCCAGTTTGTCTGAGGATGTACAAAAAGGGTATTACCCAAATTGTTCGAACACAATTGTTCGAATTACCTAATTGACCGAAAGTGACCTTTGCACAATTGACCATATATATATATATATATATATATATACATACGTTGGTTTGGAGATATATATATATATATATATATATATATATAAATAATGGAGGGTTGCAGGGGGTTTCCCCCCATATATATGTAACAATTGACCTTCACAATTCGGTCAATTGTGCAAAGGTCAATTGTAATTCAAACAATTGTAGTTTGAACAATTCGTATACAACCACAAGAAGCCCGCCATTTCCTTTCAGCCACCCTGCATTTGCGTTTGAGGGTGACGAGGTCAGAGTCGTACCAGGAGTTGCACTTGGCTTTGGGCTTCAAGCAGATCCTCACGACAGTCGCAAGAACATTAGGAGTATCAGAGATAGAAGAGTAGAGCATGGAAAGGGCTGTTTCAGGACGCGAGTCAGCCGGAGGGAGGGGAGAGAAGGTGGCGGCGAAAGCCTCAACTGACACACGCTTCATGGGTCGGATGACTGAGAAGGTAGGTGGGGTAGGTGGCAGTGCAGGAGTTGGCTTGGCCTGAGGGGTAGAGCGGATGAAAGGAGAAAGTGATCGCTCCAGGAGAGAGGAGTGGTCAGAGGGATAGAGAGGGGGAGGTCTGAAGAGATCAGAGCGTCCAGAGTGTGTCCTGCAGAGTGAGTCGGACCAGAGGGGAGAATACAAAGAGAGAGAGAGTCGCAGAGTTCGCAAAAGAGCCCAGAGGCGGGAAGAATCCAGATGGATGTTGAAGTCTCCAAGAAGGAGTTGAGTGGTCGAGGCCGGAAGGGAGGAGAGGTCCGCCCACTCAGAGAGGAAGCTCTTGCAGTTTCTGAAATGTCGCCAGGCCAAGTACGATAGGTTGTGTCTATGTTCCATGCTCTGTCTTGTCTGTTCCATGCTCTGTCTTTTCTGTTCCATGCTCTGTCTTGTCTGTTGCATGCTCTGTCTTGTCTCTTTCGTATACAGTATGTGCTGGTGCGTATTTGTACCATTGTACCTTTATAGCTCTCGCCCATTCTGAATGCTTCAAGGCCTAGTAAGAATGTTCTTTTTCTGCATTGTCCCTTGTTCCCTCCCTTGCCTTGAAGCGCTTTGAAACACTTTTTCTGTAAACAGGCGCTATACAAGTAACCAATAAATAAATAAAAATACTGCCCGAGACTGACTGTTTACGCTATGCTAGTTCCTTTTTCTGTGTTATTTGAAACATAAAAACAGATTAAACTGAAAAATAAAGCGTGGCCAATATGTAAGCCACTCTGGGGGCTGTTCTTGTATTTCGGCCCTTGCACTGTACCTTACTAATCCTACTCCCAGCTGTAACGCAGGCTTCAGTTTTACTCTTCACTCCCAGCGCAGCCGCGGTGATCTTTGGCAGTTTGTTAAAGCCGTCCATTTTGTGCATGCTCGTCTGTACGAGCGATTGGTGGGGCTGTAGTGTCTTTCATACTTCTACTGCCATGTGTGTCAGATCCTAAAAGCAAGTATTAATGCACACCCTTCGGTGCCCAGGTCATGCCAGGGGCACAGCTGTCTCGGCCATGTGCCCCCCGGCCTGAGCTGCTGGCGGGAAGCTCGGTCCTTGGCTTTGAGGATGTGTAAAGGGCGGGTAACACGAGGCAGGGAGATGGAGATGGGGTGCCAGCTCCAGCCCCCAGCGCCAGATGAAAGAGGGAGATGTGGAGGGCAGGGCCGGTGCAAGGGCGGGCCAAGTTCATGCCCGTCCCATGCCTTCATTCACACCTACATGTACCGCACCTGTTATCTGCAGGGGGGCGGGAGTTCTGTGGTACCTGCCAATGTGCTGGTTTTTGTCCCTCGTCAGGGCTCCAGGTATTTTCAATGGGTAAAAGCGAATTCTTGCGGCATTTCTCGACTTCGCCTTCAATGCTCTGTTTCTACCATGAGTATCATTCCATCCACCCCCTTCTCACTGGAGTGGTACAGTCTGGGCCTACTTTTCTACCATTCCCGGTCAGCTCTGTGCTAATGCGCGCGTTATTTCAGCGCCTTTTCCCCAAACTGAACGGGTAATGTGCACAGCTTTTCACTCCGTATTGTGTTGTATTTTTCTTTGAAGGGAGGCTGGAAACAAAAACATGTTGTATAAACATTGGACGAAAACGCCCCATGCCATCCAAGTTTGAAACTCTCCTTCGGCTTGTCCTATTTTAGGAAACCGCATCGTGCACGCTGGGACTTGTGGGCTCGTGTTTATAATGGAGAATGTGAAACTACAATTTGTATTTGTTTATTTGTATTGCGTAACCTGCCCGAGGGCATCAGGGCGCATGTTTAGAAAGGTGCTTACAGAAGAGTGTTACAAAGATAGGTACACATATTACATTACATTATATATACAAGATTTACAGCAAGAATAGTAACAGAGATCATAGATAATGCAAGGACTGGCAGAGAGGTCAAATATACAGTATGTACAGTGGGAGGCCTGATTGCAGGTGACCGCTGTGAGAATTACAAGGCGGAGGTCAGTGCATCTTGTTCATGAAGCCAACGTTTAGTTCTGTTTTTGAAGGATTGGGTGGCTGGTACATTCCTGAGATCATTGGGAAGAAAATTCCACAACTTAGCAGCCAGGACTGGGAAACTCGAGCCCCTAGCTGTCTGACGCTTGAAGCTAGGGATGGTTAATGTGTGCACCTGTGCCGATCTCAGTGGTCTAGCTGCTGTATGTTGTGTAAAGTGTGAGGACAAGTAAGCAGGTGCAGCATTGTTTTGTGCCTTGTGTGTTAGAACAAGTGTTTTGAGTGATATACGGAGTGTAATGGGTAGCCAGTGTAGATTGTGCCTAGTGGAAGAAATGTGTGAGCGCCTAGGGATATTGAGGGCAGCCCTAATGGCATTGTTTTGGGTGACCTGAAGTTTGTCAAGGTTTCTTTGACTAGTCCCTAAATAGAGGGCATTAGAATAGTCAATTTTAGACATGATGAGGGTTCTGGCTAGTATCAGGCAATTAATTGTCAGTAGTGAGGAAGGGGCGACAAGCTGTGATGAGTTTACATATGTACGATGAGGCTGAGGCTACTGAATTGGTTTGACTGTTGAGAGAGAGCGTGGAGTCTAGGTAGATTCCAAGTGTTTTCGTGACATTGGTGACTTTAATGACATTTCTATCAATAATGAAGGCGTTATATTTAGGGTCAAGTTTAGTGAGTTTTGGCTGAGAGCCTAGGATGAGTAACTCAGTTTTTTCATTGTTAAGGCAGAGCCCGTGGTGTGCCATCCAGGCCTAGATGACTGAATAGACTGAGTTGAGTGCGTTGACATCGGTTACATAGTCGCCAGTGATAGGGATGAGTATCTGGGTGTCGTCAGCATAATTTGTGTAAGAGACACCCAGATAGTCAAGAATATCAAAGAGCGGTTTAGTAAACATGTTGTACAACGTGGGCGATACGCAGGTGCCTTGTGGGACTCCGCAAGGGACATGTGCTGGATCGGCTGCGGCAGAGGCGGAAAAGACCCTCATAGATCTATTTGCCAGAAAGGAGCTGATCCAAGAAGTAGCTGCGTCAGAGAAGTGGGCGGCTATCTTGAGGTGATGGCAGAGGATTTGGTGATTTGGTGATCGACCAAATCAAATGCAGCAGAAAGGTCAAGAAGGAGAAAGAGAGCTAGTTTGTCCTTGTCTTTCAAGTCCTCGATTTGGGTTTTTAAGTCGATCAGGGCTTTCTCTGTACCATGTCTTGGATGGAAGCCGGATTGTCTAAGCCCTAAGAAGTTGTTGGTCTCCAGGTAATCCTGGATTTGGAGATAGGCTGCACGATCCAGAATTTTAAGTAGGTAAGGCACCGTAGTGATCGGCCTATAGTTGGTAGGATTGCTGGGGTCAAGGTTGGGTTTTTGATTAAGGGGATAACCCATGCATCCTTAAGGTTGTCGGGCACTGTGCCAAATTTGAATGAAGAATTGATAAAGGCGGTAATGAAAGGTACGAGGTCATGAGCTCATACATGCCAACCCTCCCGATTTTTTCATCAAAAATGTTGCTAATTTTTACTTTCTCCCTCCTAAAATATTTGTAACCTCAATTCAATCCAATGGGAAAATTCCCTTCTCCCGTTCTCTGTCACAAAATCTCCCTCCCAGCTGTGGCAAAATGTTGGCATGTATGTGAGCTGCTTCCTTTACGACCGGCGCGGGGCAGGCATCTCCTTGGCAGTTGGAAGGCTTAAGTTTCATAATGATGTTTTCAACTTCCTTGATGGAAAGGGGTGAGAAGGAGAAGGGTTTGAATGAATACTTTGGAGCAGGGGTATTGTAGAACTGGGGGTTACCCGCTGAATCCGAGAGGGGGCTTTTTTTGCTAGATTTTAGCTTGGAACAAGGCAATTTTGTTCAGTAGTGCTTTTTGTATATTGGAACACCAATCGGCGTCCGGGGTGCATGTCTCCAAAGGAGCTACTGGGGACTCTAGTTCCTTAAGGATCTTGAAGAGTTCCTTGGTGTTGGGTTGAGTTTGTGTGATCCTGATGTTGTACACTTCTTTTTTGGCTGTTAGGATAGCTTCTTTGTAGGTGATGGAGGCGGCTGTAAGGTTATTTCTATTGGCGAGAGTAGGTGAGCTTTTTCAATGTGACTCAGCTTTTCTTTTTGCTTTGCGTAGTTCACGTAGGTGAGGGGTGAACCATGAATTAAGATGTTTGCAAGGTTTTTGTTTGCGTAGTTTGAGAGGGGCAATAGTGTCAAGGGCTTTTAGCATGGCACGGTTGTAAGTGTCAACGAGGGCAGTAGGGTCTGAGCAAGTGGAGGAGGTCGGGTTGACATTGGTTACATAGAGCAAGTGCGTTGACATCGGTTACATAGTCGCCAGTGATAGGGATGAGTATCTGGGTGTCGTCAGCATAATTCGTGTAAGAGACACCCAGATAGTCAGTAATGGGAAGATAAGGGAGAGTAGTTTCTCGACCGTGATAGCCTTCTTGTTTCGAGTAAAGGTGGGTGGTGCAATGTTGGGATTGTCAATGGGTGGGCTAGAGTTAATGGAGAATATTATTTTGTAGTGATCCGACCAAGCACAAGGTGTCACAGAGGTTACCTTTAGTGCACAATTCATGTCTGAGACCCAATCGAGGGTACGTCCCTTGATATGAGTGGGTTCGTTCACATGTTGGGTGAGACCAAAGTCAGACAGGACAGTGGCTATGTCATTGGCTTTGGAGTCATGTGTGTCCTTGTATCCCAGATTGAAGTATGATGATTTGCGATTTTGGCTTAATGCTGGAGGCTAAGATGGATGAGATGGCCCCAGCAAGTGTGGAAGTGGGGCCGGGTGGCCTGTATTTGAGAAGCACTGAGGCTGTGTGATTGGGAGAAATCGGTAGTTTAATAGAGAGTAGTTCAGAAGATGGCAGTTGCAGTGTGTTGGCCACTCTAAGATTGAGCGAACTCTTGAAAATAAAGGCTAATCCAACCCCTTAAGTTTGGTTAATGTCCCTATCACATCTAATAAGGGAGTAATTGTCAGGGATGGCTAATGTCAGGGCAGGCCCTGAGGCCGCGTGCAGCTAGGTTTCCGTGATAGCTAAGAAGTCTAGGTTTTCTGTCGTGATGAAATCAGCAATGTCTAAGGCTTGGGTAGAGACAGAGCGTGCGTTAATAAGTGCACCTTTGAGTTTGGTCACAATGTTGGGATAGTTATCAGTGGGGGTTACGACAGTTGTTGGTACCAGAGGAGAAGTGGTCTTTTTGTTTTTTTCCATATTGGGGACGCTCATATGATAGGACCAGTGATGGCATCTGGAAGCTAGTCTTTGGTTTCTAACAGAAGTGTCACAAGGTTGCTTCGGGAGGTTAGGTAAGGTTAATGTAGTCTGAAGAGACAGTGGCCCTCATTACGACCCTGGCGTTGGACCATGGTGCTAACAGCACCATGGTCCATGCCGGTAACTTACCGACTCCGCCATGGCGGAATGGGGAATTACCGCCCCATTCCAAGGTTGGCGGGCGGTAATTCCCCATGCCGCCATGGCCCTTCCCCATTCCCATTTTTGCCCCATAGGGCTCAATGGGAATGGGGAAGGCGCTAAGTACGGTGCCGCAAATTGCGGCACTGTACTTAGCACCAAGGTCCCTTTGCGGGTTCGTTTTTAACGCCTGCAAAAAGCAGGCGTTAAATTCTCCAAACCCCAAAGGGACCTCGTAATCAGGCGTTAAGGGTTTAACGGCGCCGCCACCTTTTACGGTGCCGTTAACCCCTTAACGCCTGGGTTGTAATGAGGCCAGTATATGTTTATGCGTAGCACTTGCTGCGTTGCTATTGTAGAGACGAGAGCCAAGCCTGGCTTTCCTGGTGCTAGTGGGGCAGGGTTGGTTAGGGGTAGGTTTGGAGGTGAAGTGTTGTAGCCAAAGGGCAGGTGCATTTAGGTAAGGGTTAGCCAGAGTTGTGTCGCATGACGGCAGTGCACCCGGTAGGTTAGCAACCAATGTGGGCAGCATGGTTTTGTGCATTGTGGTTGAAGATGGTGTGTGGTGTCGGGCAGTAGTGTGGTAAAGCTGTGGGCCAAATAGGGCAAGGGTGGTGAGCAGTGCGCAGGAGGCGAGTTGAAGGTTAGGCCGAGGTGTAGACTTTAAGGCGCAGGCGTGTGAGGCTAGGAAATGCAGGTGAGGTCTAAGGGCACAACACATTGTAGTCTAGGGAGTCAACTAGTAGTTACGCTGGGCAAACCGGGAAACAGTACAGCAGATAATACCTAGCAACCTAATGCGGCAAGATGAGTCTGTCAATGTCTAATATTGATTAGCTATTCTCCAGAATCCCAAAAAACATCCAGCACTGGATTTGGGAGAGGGCAAGGCAAAGGGTATTGTGCATGTAGGCCAGGGGACACGGTGTCAGGGCCTTTTACATTTTTCATTTGAAATAGGGCCCGAGTCTCGGGGGCTCCCGAACAGCTGCCCCATATTGGCAGTTTTATGAAGAAGCAAAACACGTGTTCACTTTTCAGCGCATGCTAGGGGCTGCCCTTGCAGGGGCCTTTCTGCCGCCACCGTCCTCAGTGTCCAGCAGCCTTCTAATCACTTTGTTTCCCTTTTAGTCTAATTTCAGCTATGTTAGCACCCTGTAGACAAAGAGTGATTAGCACCCTTTTAGTGGACATTTCGTGTTTCAGCTCCCTGCAGGCTGCCTGAACCGCAGCTATTTTTGTTTCAGTTATTACACTCTTTATACATAACTATCAAAACACATTGATTACTTAATTACAATTCCACTCAAATCAGTGATAGAAAATTTTACAATCTTAAAAGATGTCCTAATAGTCATAAAGAACCTATAAAAATGACATACACTGTCTTAATGTTTCATTACAATCTCACTAGAGCCTCTACCTTAAAGTGCCCAGTGCATCACAGTACACATCTTATCCATACTTGATAAAGTGCCACGTTAAGTGATTTATTTGCACTATTCAAGCAATATTGCCAACATTGCTTGCCCCTAATACTGTTGGAATGAGCCAGGAATCTCCCCAAGTGGGTCATGTACGCAAACCCCATTTCACACATCTGGCGAGTGCGCTTCTTGCGTTTTCCTCTTCCGTCAGTATCTATTGTGTGCCATTATTTTTTGTTATGGGGCCAGTCCAGTTAACAAGGGTAGTCTATTAATACCTAATAGGAGCAGCAGTCTGAGAACTTGTGTGGGGGGGGGGACATAGTAGCAAATCGTTTCTTGGTTTCATTCTTTTCTGGTTTCCAGCCCTCCCATCCTTATAGCTTCAATATGTGGCCATATTTCATTCCCCAAACCCAAGCGTCAAGTCTTCCTTCAAATGTCCTGTTCTGCTCAGAAAGAACACGGTTCTAGTCCGGAGACCAATCCATTATTTCCAACATATGGTAGTTGACCAATTACGGTTCCTTTCTTTGCTGTTTCTACCAAAATCACCAGTAGTGGGCACCTAGGGGAAATTTGGGATTTTATGTATAGCATGCATCAGGGATATAGCTGGTAAAGTTATCAAGCCTAATTCCTACGCGCAACAGTTCAATGGACACGCGCGGCCCCATACCCAATATCTTCAGCCAAAATGTCCCCATCTATCACCTTTAGCCAATAATGATCCTTCATCGCGAGCGCCTCTGTTCCATAAAGCTTGGCAGCACAAAAGCATTGTATAGAAAGCATCATAATGCCTGCCAGGTTATAGCCAGACGTCTCACCCGCAAATCTGTTGACCAACGATGAATTAGAGCCTTCCTTCGCTTCGCATTAACAAACTCTATGTGATCATTTTTTATAGTCAATTCTACTCCTAGATGTTTCTAGGAGTCGACGTATTCACTATTGTTTCCACATACCGTCCTTCCTGGCTTACGGCTGGATGTCTGCATCCATTTTGTTTTATCGCCATTCATGCTGAGCGAGTTTTCACAGGCGTCTTCATTCAATTCCTTTTATTCCGGAAAGGCATGGTCCATAATGGCCAGATCAGCATATGATATGCGTGTGATCTTTAGACCTGCTATTATGGGCGGATAGTTTTGAATTGTACTAAATATTCTGGGTAAGAAAGGTAGATGTTAAACAGCAGGGGGGGATAAGAGACAACCCTGCTTCACTTCTCTGCTAGTTTGTATTAGGTCTGGAATGGCCCCGTGCTATCCATTCTAACTTGAACCGTAGTCCCCTCGTGAAAGCTTCTTACTGCCCTCACCAAATTATTCAGACAGCCAAACTCTTCCATCTTGGGCCAGAGCCTCTCACGGTCCACTGAGTCAAAAGAGACTCGTAAGTTCATGAATGCAACATATAAAGTAGATGCATTCTTCCTTCTGGCCTTCAAATCTGCAGCTATTAACCCCCTCCCTCCATTCCTTTATCTCTCCAATGTTTCCAAGGTTGGTGGGGGGGCCCAAATAAGATGTTGAAATGGGCCCACAGTAAGCGGGCAGGTGGCAAGGGCAAAGCCATTCCTAGAAGACAGTAATTGGGCAGGTGGCAAGGGCAAAGCCATTCCTAGAAGACAGTAAGCAGGCAGGCGGCAAGCGGCAAGGGCAAAGCCATTCCTAAAGGACAGTAATTGGGCAGGTGGCAAAGGCAAAGCCATTCCTAAAAGACAGTAATTGGGCAGGTGGTAAGGGCAAAGCCATTCCTAGAAGACAGTAATTGGGCAGGTGGCAAGGGCAAAGCCATTCCTAGAAGACAGTAAGCGGGCAGGCGGCAAGGGCAAAGTCATTCCTAGAAGACGGTAATTGGGCAGGTGGCAAGGGCAAAGCCATTCCTAGAAGACAGTAAGCGGGCAGGCGGCAAGGGCAAAGCCATTCCTAAAAGACAGTAATTGGGCAGGCGGCAAGGGCAAAGCCATTCCTAGAAGACAGTAATTGGGCAGGCGGCAAGGGCAAAGCCATTCCTAGAAGACAGTAAGCGGGCAGGCGGCAAGGGCAAAACCATTCCTGGAAGACAGTAATTGGGCAGGCGGCAAGGGCAAAGCTATTCCTAGAAGACAGTAATTGGGCAGGTGGCAAGGGCAAAGCCATTCCTAGAAGACAGTAAACGGGCAGGCGGCAAGGGCAAAGCCATTCCTAGAAGACAGTAAGCGGGCAGGCGGCAAGGGCAAAGCCATTCCTAGAAGACAGTAAGCAGGCAGGCGGCAAGGGCAAAGCCATTCCTAGAAGACAGTAAGCGGGCAGGTGGCAAGGGCAAAGCCATTCCTAGAAGACAGTAAGCGGGAAACAAGACTTCTTCATTTCAGTATGTCCCTCTAGAGGGGCACTCATGGCTGGGCAATAGCACGCTCAAAAGGGCCCTCAAGTGGTCAAAGATGAAACTGCAGGAGAAAGGAGCATTTCTTGCAAGAGTGTGAGTGAAATGATCATGTGATGACGTCGATGTGAAGGGGGGGTGATGAGATTAAAAGGCACGTGACCTCATCTGCCATTTCAACTACTCCATGACTCTTTCATCTGCTGGCACTAAGCCATTTGTATCAGTCTCAGGACCTGATGATGTCCAATACGGTGTACGTGCCTTGTGCCTCACAGTAGGTAAAGAGGTGGGGGCGTGGGAGGCGTTGGGAAGGGAGCAAACCCATCCCACCCCCCTAGGCACTTTAGAGTGAGAAGAGTTCTATTAAAAGACCTATAATAGCCCAGGGGGGTGTCCTAAAGGTCCCCACACGATCATAATATTAAATGCAATTTAGACGTTTAAATATAGTGCGCCTATATAAGTAGACGCCATTTTGAAGACATTAAATAGTCACAGCCGAAGCATGGGGCCTGCATGGCCATGCAGTTTTTAGCGGGTTAGACACAGGACGCAAGCCTGAAGGGAAAATCTGAACAGTTCCAAGCACTGGCGAGAGAGGCCCATGCTGCTAACTTCCACAGAAACCCCCCTTTGTTCTAAAATTGTTGCCAATATGTTAGTTCTAATAAAGAATTTGCCCTGCAAGGCCACGAGACAGTACTGGCCTGCCCTGGTGTACGTGTTATCGCAGACAGGCCAAAGCAGGCCTGCGACCCCTACCCAACGAACCATGAGTTATAGCCCCTACAACTGTCCCAGTTCTAAGACCCCTGAATTCCAAGATACCAGTTGACGCCAGACCCCTGACCATAAACCAATCCACCATAAAAGATCTAAGAGCATTGTAAGGAACTCATGGTGGCAACAGTAAAAACAGACACAAGTGATCACATTTCAAGGGTGTTTATTAAACTGTATAGGTACGTTGGAAAAACAACTAATCTAAACCTAAATCTAAGATGGGAGCATGCACCGACCATCAAAGGAAAATAAGGCAGTCCGAGTTGGGTTGTGTTAAATAAAAAGGGCCTATACTAAGAAACCTATTGCCAAAGCTTACCACTAATACAGAAAGGGTGAGGGGTGGTTTTCAAGAAAAGGAAGAAAAGTTCTCCAATAATGAGTCAGGATGCGGTAGCCGGGGTCTCCCTTGCCCACGTTTTGAGCACGGGGTAAAGTGGGATCTCGGAGCACAGCACACACTCGAGCTTCCCCAGCACGAGTCAAGAGTTCTGTTCCAGTCTATCAGGAGCCTCGATGGCCAAGCCTCGTTTCCCTTGAAAGTCTCTTGCTCAATTAACAAAACAAAAGTGTCTTCAACAAAATGAAAGTTTGTGTCCTGGTATCACTTAGGGTGAAGATTCTTCACCCCTGGGTCCCCCTCTTCCATGCGCTGACCCTTCACAATTCCTATGTCATAAATCAATAACAGTTCCTTCTTCTTAATGGATTTAGGGTGATGGCTTGTAACGTTTACCTCTGGTGCCCTGCAGGAGTGCCTGGTCCGGTACGCCAGATGTATGGTTCTGGGTCGTGGCTGTGGCGATCCAACCCACTCCTTCCCAACCGGTCAACTGATGGCAACTGGCCAGCGTACGGTTAGGTTGGGAGTGATTTAGGGTTCCTGGTGTGGTGATTCTCGAGGTGGACCCTCTGGATGGACGGATCTGCAGGTAAGTAACAGAGGGTAAGCTTTTGGGTCTAGGTGCTTCTCCGTCTCCCCCCCCCTAGTCTCCCCAAAGCATACTGGCTAGTAGGCTGATTGGGTAGGTACTCACCTTGGCGCTTTGTAGCCGGCTAAGGATGCAACCCCTGCTGGCATCTGTCTCCCAGTTACTTCACTGCGAGTGGAGGCCCAGTCCTGCTGCAGCGCACTGGATGCCGATGTGTGGAGGTTCCTGTTCTTGATGCGTCTAGTAGCAATTTCCCGCGCTTGTGTTAATGTCCAGAGCGGTCCCTGCTTTTGCTGTGCTGTGTAGCAATGTCCAGCGCCTTGTAGTGGCTTTCAGAGCGATTCCTACTTATGATGCGCTATGTAACAAGTCCGGTGCTCTATAGAATGTCCGGTGCCTTATTAGAGCCGACTTTTTGTGGTCAAAAGTGGCTAGTTGCTTCTTGTTGCTGTGTTACGCCGTGCCCCACTCCTGTGACTAAATGCTATGGCTTGATTTGTGTTTCACCGCTGTAAGAGGGAGAGAGGGGCGGGAGCTGCAGGGACAGCTGACAGCTGCCCCCGGATCGCTGCCAAAGGTAAGCGGGGGTCTGAGGGATGGCGGGAGGTGCTGGAGGAACTATGCGCTCCGTTGTTGATTTAGGCAAGTTGTTTATTCCCCCTAGATGCTTCAGCCGTGAAACTGAGAAAACTCAGGAGCCGTTCAGGTAGGAGGAGCAGCAGCGAGGGCTTCAGGCTCCACGTTGGTTGCACATGGAGGTTCGTAAGGCAGAGCAAGCGTTACGCTGCCTGTCTCTACAGCTGGAGAGTATGCTAAACCCTGGGTGTTGCCCAGGGAGGGGCTTATATGTCCCTGGGCTACACCCAGCACCACTAGACCACCAGGGACACTTGTGGAGGGGTTTGCCAGGAGCCATGTTGGGGGCCATTTTGGAGGCGGCATGCCCACCACTATACTGCAGCCTGTGCCAGCCTGCCAACCCCAATGTCCAGACCTTACCAACGCTGGGGATTCTGCTAGGGATCATGACATGGCTTCACCCCTGGATCTCCCTCGTTCTGGCTCGGATCCCTCTTGACTGTTGGCCTCCCTCCACTGGGTTCACTATGACTTTCAACAAATCTTCCTTTATCGTTTTCATACAAAGTCCTTTCAACTGTTCACTGTGAACCTTCCTTTCTCGGGTTCACTTGATCAGGGTGCTACTGGCTCACCCCTGGGTCCCACTCTTGCGGGCGCAGACCCCTCTCAACGTTCAGCCTCCCTCCTCCAGGTTCACTATGGCTATCTTTTCACTCCTAAATCTTAATGTCTTTTTAAACAGTTCCTGTGGACATCCCTTAGCCAGATTCACGTTTGTCAACACAATGTTTCTTGGGACTTTAGACTTTGCCCCTTCTCATCAGCATCCCTTTTCCGGGTTCACTCTTGCCAACTTCACCTGCACTTTTACTTTCAATGTTTATGGGATTCACTTCCCTTGCTTTCTCATGTGGCGGGATTCACTTCCCTTACTTTCTTTATAGTTCTTAGTTCAAAGGTTTCGACTGTACAGGAATTTTGCTTGACCTCCTGTATGACCACTTTGACCTATCTTGGTGGCTCTCATACGGCAATCTGGTATCTGGAGTTTTACTCAAATGGGGATGGACCAGGGTTTCTCAGAGTGGTACCGGTCCCCTTCTGCAGCTGGTCTCCCCTTTTCCAATCTTACAGTTCTTTGAAGCTCTTTCATTCAGCCACTTTGTGACTCTCATTCATCATAGCCTGCTTCTTATCGGTTGTCCCCTCGACTCACTGGCTGTGATGAATTGCTTGGCTTTCCTTGTAATTGGAGTCAAGGCCGGTACCACGATAGCAGGAGTCTCCCTCGCTCTGGCTTATCAGCGTCGATACGCTGCGTGTACTGTTGACATCTGCTGTAACACACTTGGGATATAGTCCTCGGTCTTACGATTTCTTCTGCTGAGGTTTCGATGGGTTTTGACTAAAAGGGCAAGGTTGTGTCTCTCCTCGTCAGCCTCTCGATATTCGCTGCCTTTCTCCTCTTCTGATGAACTTTCGGGCCTGGATAACTGTCTCATCGGGCGGTCTGCCTTGCTCGTACTGTGCTCTCTTGCTCCACCTTTTATCCCTGTCGTGAAAAGGAAGAGCCGTCAGGTGTGTGCGATTTAAGTGAATTGCCTGACTTTGCCTGACCCTTGTGTCGGGACATGTCAGATAAACAATTTTAATGTTAGTGCCTTCTCGTCACTGTGCAAACATGTGTTTGTGTCGGGAAGAAAGGGTTTGGAAAGCAAACGGGAGTGACCGGCATTAATATCAGAAAATAACCATGGGGGATTTTGGGAACGGTAGTGTTTTATCTGCATAGATGGGGTGTCCGGGAAAGAATAGTCAGAGGGATGTGGAGAAGAACAATTGGGAATATGTGGGCCAGGAACAGGGTAACAGGGATTCTGGGAAAGATGGTTTCTGGGTGCAATGGGGCTTGTGTTCCTTGGGGATTTGCTGGATATGGAGGAATATCAGAGAAAGGAGGATTCTCAGTGTTGAGGCGTTTGAGGTTTGGAATCCTAGTGGCTTGGCTATATCCGGAGGGATCGTTGGATCCCGGCCAGAAGTATTCACTAAGAGGAAGGGAGGTAGATGTCCTCGGAGGTCTTGTTTTCCTCTCCCTCTTCCTCGGTATAGTACCGTGCCTCGCCTGGTGTCCTTCCCTGAGCACAAGCTCGGTTTCCCCTTTCCAAGTGATATTCTCTCTTCCGTCCACCCTCGTGGTTGGGGTCTGAGAGCATTGGTCCTTCCCAAGCCACCCGAATAAGGGATTCTCAGGGCTGGCTAGGGAGAATACCCTCAGGTTTCTCCCAGCATGGTCGTCCCACCTTTATTTCATAATGACATGGTTTGTAATGCGAGGTACTTGGAGGGATAAATTGTAGTTAATAAAACAAGGGTGGAAGCCTTGGAAGCCGAGAGACGTGATCAGGATCAGTGAAGTATGTGTGGGATAGCGTGACCTCAAGACTGCCACGGTGCCAGCCTTTGAGCATGCCAGGTGCACTGTATAATGATAGAGTAGCACTATTTACAAATGTAGCTAAATGCTTCTTTGGCCTTGGTTCCCTGGACACGCTGAGCCCAGCAGAGCCCACGTGATGGAAGACGAACAGACTGGGCTGGGACCAATGGCCTGGCATCCCCTATAGAGCAGGCCGACCATGTATAGGGTCGCACAAACGAGCCACGCGGGTTTCAACTATATGTAATGACGATATCTGTGATGCTGTGTTACTTTTTAAGCTTCTGCTTGTACCCTTTTTTATCAGAACATTCCATGGCAGCAGAGTTCTTTGCTGACGCACTTATTTTTGTAGAAATAAAACTTGTTGTAGGGTTTCTTGGGCCTTTTTCCTGAGCGTGTTGTATTTTTTCTGGTGTGAGCGTTAGGGGCCTGCCTTCAGGGGGAATGATTCCAAAAAGGAGGAAAGGCCTTTAAATCCTTCTGCATTCACATGAGATGTTGCTATGTCAGGAAAACTGTGCTTCTACCAGTGCATGCAGCAGAGTGCAAGGTTGTCAAGTTATGTGGCGGTCAAACCCAGCAATATTCTCTATAGGTTGGTGTATTCAATTCTAGTCACTCACGACTACAACTCCCAATATGCAATGGATGGAGAAATGAAAGCCCAGGACTGGAGTGCTTCAGACAACACATAGTCATCTGGTAATACTCTGTAGAGCTAGAGTTAAATGTTCAAGGCGTTTAAACTCAGATTCAACCCCAGATGTAATGACCTCCAGAGGCCTAGGGGGCAACATCTGAATGGCAAGGAAACGGAATTCCATCGAAAGCCCTGGAAGTGCCCGAAAGAAGCGTTGCTCGAGCAGACAGCACTACGTTCCCATTGACAGGCGTGAGAAGATCACCCATCCCAAGGCCCCCATGCTCTCCCGTGTCAGCCATGAATAACTCTTACACTCCTGGGAGTTCAAGATGGCCCCTGCCTGCTAGGGGCGAGTATACATAGCACAGCCAACCCAAAGGTCTCAGGCTACCCTATGTCAAGTGCAAGGTCCTCACCCAGGTCACAGATGCCAAATTGCCCCATATCAAGGTTGAGCAGCTCAGTCAGCACAGAGATGTCTGACTGTCGCCTGGCAGGTGTCAATAGTTACTCAATCCACAGACCTCGAGGTGTCCCACAAAATCAGCTCCTTCAGTCCTGACAGGTGCATTCTGGGAACTGTGGCAATTCATTTTTTTAACGGGGAGAGAAAACACTAAGTCCCAGAATCCAAAGAAAATCCAGAGTAGATGAGCTGCCCATGCCTGACAAGAACCAACTAAGTCTCCCAGGACCCCCCCCCCCCCCTGGTTATTTGCATATTTCAAGTAACTTTGGGTCTCACCCAAAGTTACTAGGAGAATCCAGACGTGGACCCCTTGCTCACTATTCTTAGAGAGGCACAGCTCCACCCTACTGATGAGGTCCAACCAGGCCGAAACACGTGTCTGGGGTTGCTGTTGGCACTCTTGTTCAGAGGAGAATTGCCTAGCATTTCGGTGCTGGACTGCCCCAGGGCAGGACAAACACTGATATGTTTGGGATATTTCTTCTCTGTGAAAGATAGTGAGCTAAAGTCTCTTGTACCCAGGTCTCATGTCTGGCAGAGAGTCTCCCAGGACCCCCCCCCCCCCCCTTGTTATTTGCAAGAACGAATTTAAGACCAGGAGAGCCCAAAGACTGAATGAACACAGAGACAGATCTCCCTTCCAGAGGGCCCAAGCACTGCGTTGGCATGGAGACAAGCCACACTTCCGCTCTTCAGAGGCATTTTGCTATTAGAATCAAGCCATCAGGGGCTCCAGTCCAGTAAACCTCTGAGTCAGGTGATCAAGACTTTCTCAAAGATGCTAAAGGGATCCTAAACCCCGACGAGCAGATCCCAAAACCTGCTGAGCTCAATCATCCCTCCAGGGATGCAAAATCCAGCTGAGCCATAGCACCCCTCAAGCGATCCCAAATCATCTAACCTATATCACCCAGCTGAGCTAGATCACTTCCTACAAGGATCCCACAGCCAGCAGAGCTAGATCACTTCCTACAAAGATCCCAATACAAGCAGATCTATCTCACAGCCTTCGGAGATCCCACTCTAGCTGAGCTATTCAACCTCCTACAAGGATCCCCTAGCCAGCTGCGCTTTATCACTTCCTACAAAGATCCCGAAACGAGCAGCCTTCGGAGATCTCACTCTAGCCAAGCTATTCGACCCTACTACAAGGATCCCATAGCCAGCAGAGCTAGATCTGAATCCTGAAACGAGCAGCTCTATCTCACAGCCTTAGGAGATCCCATTCTAGCTGAGCTATTCGATCCCACTACAAGGATCCCACAGCCAGCAGAGCTATATCACTTCCTACAAGGATCCTGAAATGAGCAGATCTATCACAGCGTTAGGAGATTCTACTCTAGCTGAGCTATTCGACCCCACTATAAGGATCCCCTAGCCAACTATATAATATAGTTATATAGAGCTATATAACTTCCTACAAAGATCCCGAAATGAGCAGATCTATCTCACAGCCTTCGGAGATCCCACTCTAGCCGAGCTATTTGACCCCACTATAAGGATCCCCTAGCCAACTGAGCTATATCACCTTCTACAAATCTCCCAAAACGAAAGAAGCTAGGTCACCTGTTCAAGGGATCCCAAATATTCAGCGATCACACCCTCTCATTGAGCCCCCACACCAGAGCTCAGTCTCCCATACAATCATCCCAAAACCAGAAGAGCTGTGTGACCCCCTCAAAAGACCCCAGCATTATATTGACAGGTATGTTCCAATGAGCAGGGTCCTTTGACAAGTTTACATTTTAGGCAGCCGGTGGGGGAGGATCAGGAGACTCTGGGTGCCAGGGGGTGCTGCCTGCTCCTTGATGCAAACCATAGAGGCAGTACACAGCAGGGCACCCCCCTTAATCTATCTCCGCTACCCAACCCCTTGTGCCAGGGAATACCACTGATTGCAGCCAGGGACTAGGACACACTCGTACCGGCAGTTCATAGACCTCATCCATGGGGAGGCAGTGAAAACAAAATTCACAGAGGAGATCATGCAGGACTGCTTACGGTATGGTGGCAACCCTGACCACAGGTATTAGACAGCTGGCGGCCTGGGAGACCGGGGAACTGCATAGATAAATAAAGAGGAGATTGGTTGTGAAAGAAGTGCCTGATGACTCTGCATGGCCCTAAAATGTTGGACTTAATGGATGGATAATCAAGTCATTACCCAGCATGGAGAAGAGGGACACCAAGAACTCATGAGAACGGTGATGGGAAATGGGAAACGGACACTTTATCAATCCAGAAACACGCAGTTAATCAAGAAATGGTTCAAACAATCTAGGGAACTATTGAAACATTCACAACAGGATGAGCAGTATAACATGGAGGCAGAGGGATCCAGAGTTTAAGGGAGGTGGAGCGGCTGCCCAGAAAGGTGGAACGGCCATCCAGAGAAGTGGAACAGCAGTCTAGGGAGGTGAAGCAGATGTCCAGGGTGGTGGAGCAGCAGTCCAGAGAAGTGGAACAGCAGGGCAAGGAGGTCGAGTGGCAGTCCAGAGAGGTGGAACGCAGGCCAGGAAGGTGGAATGGAAGTCCAGAGAAGTGGAACAGCAGTGCAAGGAGGTGGAACTGCAGTCCAGGGAGGTGGAACGCAGGCCAGGAAGGTGGAACGCAGGCCAGGAAGGTGGAACGCAGGCCAGGAAGGTGGAATGCAGGCCAGGAAGGTGGAACGGCAGTCTAGGGAGGTGGAAATGCAGTCCAGGGAGGTGAAGTGGCAGTCCAGGGAGGTGGACCGGCAGTCTAGGGAGGTGGAAATGCAGTCCAGGGAGGTGAAGTGGCAGTCCAGGGAGGTGGAGCAGCAGTCCAGGGAGGTGGAATGGAAGTCCAGAGAAGTGGAACAGCAGTGCAAGGAGGTGGAACTGCAGTCCAGAGAGGTGGAACGCAGGTCAGGAAGGTGGAACACCAGTCCAGAGAAGTGGAACAGCAGTGCAAGGAGGTGGAACTGCAGTCCAGGGAGGTGGAACGCAGGCCAGGAAGGTGGAACGCAGGCCAGGAAGGTGGAACGGCCGTCCAGAGAAGTGGACAGGCAGTCTAGGGAGGTGGAACTGCAGTCCAGGGAGGTGAAGTGGCAGTCCAGGGAGGTGAAGTGGCAGTCCAGGGAGGTGAAGTGGCAGTCCAGGGAGGTGAAGTGGCAGTCCAGAGAGGTGGAGTGGCAGTCCGGGGAAGTGAAAGGGAAGTCCAGGGGCGTGGGGTAGTCAGTGAGGGACAGACCAAGAGCTCCAAGAGCTACAACTCAGTCCCTCTCACTAGCCGAGCAGCTAGGAGAGCCTGCTGCAGAGAGCCTGCTGCAGAGAGCACCAAGAAGAGGTGGTCTGGCTTCTGTGCTGAGAGTTATAACCCAGCCACTGGCAGAGGCCAGCGATTGCCAGAGAAGTAGCTCTAGCCAAATGGGGGCTAAAATGCAGAACCCGGCAGAGCCCAGAAGATCAGAACTTGTGTGGGCTCAGGCTTACAAGGCGACCCTCGGCTGGAGGGTGAGAGTAACTCCAGTCTGACAAGCACCCGGGCAGCCTTTTAGGAAAGCGGAAAAGACAAGTTCTTGCTGGTAGGCGAGCAGTGCAACAACTTCCCAGACCCAGGAAGGCGACCAGGGTAACAATATCTAAACCAAAAACCAACCCGGAAGGAACTACAGAGCTGGACGCTCTATTCCAGGAACTACTTTGAGACTCGGCAATTCGGGATTTGGACATGGAGGAATTTGGGCTCGGACATTAGGTCTTCTTTGGAGTAAACAGTGTCCTACATTTCTTGGGTGTACCTCCACCTTGACAGCTGATCTGGCCCCTTTGAGAAGTAGTTTCATACCACAAGCCCTGTAGAAGTTTAGCCCATCCTAAATCCCACCAGGAAATAACCCTAAAACATGAATAAAAAATAAAATATATATATATACGTATATATATATATATATATATATTTTTTATGTTTGAGCCTATAGTTCAATTAATGAACTTTTACCCAAATTAGAAAATTACATAAAGGTCATGTACATTTTCTTTGAACGTATATATTCAATTGATAATTCATAGTAAACCATTGCAGCCACAAATCTAACCCGTCTCCATAAAAACATATTTAGATCTTCAGATCTGTTAATAACAATTCTTCACGCAAGATCATTCCTGCTTAGAGATTTAGACGGTTCACAGAATTCACTACCGCAATGGTCGAAAGGTGCAGATCGGCCACTATATAAAATAGCAATTCACTTTCCCCGATAGCAGTTGATAGTGGGTTTCAAACTTATTAGCAAATCGTACCCTCAGTTCTTGGATACAATCCGTCAGCAGATCTCTCCGAGTTTCTATTGAATTAGAGCATTAGCTACAGTTATGATTAAATGCTTTATCCGTAGAACAAATTCCCCAAACTTTGCGTGTGAGGAGCCGGTTAAACCTCACTCTTAAAAAGGTATTTCTAAATTTAGAGCTAGACAATTTACCAGATATTTAGGAATGACATTGAAATCTTTGGTCTCGTATTTAAAATTTTCAAAGATTTTATAAAACACGATCTTACGCTCCTTTCCTGAGAGGACCAAGTAGTGATCGGAGACCAGTGGGGCCACCTGGCCTTCCTCCATCCAGTTCTACTGTCTCATGCGATGCACTGATTACTTAGCGAAGCCAGCAATGCTAACAGTGATTGCTCCCATCCCCATCTTTATCCATGTCACCCAACACCGCCCACACACCATCACAGGACCCCCTAGAATCTTGCATTGGGAAATGGAGTCAGACTCGCTTCCAGGTAAACGTCCTACATCACTGAAACCCCAAAGTCCACCATTTACCAGCCATACGGCAGTGATCAGGTGAACATGTTAACAAATTCATAAAAAGCATGGGCAGCAATTATCCAAAGATCATTGGTCAGGCTTCGATCAGAGCGCAGAGGGATCCCCTTCTCTCTCCAGAAAGGCCTGCCTTTAACTACCAAGCTGGATATTACCGTCATTAAGAACAGAACGAAAAATCCAAACAGGCTTGTGGCAATTTTTTAAAAATAAGATGGTGAGACGGTGAATAGATTCAAAAAGATAATTTTTTCACATTGGTTTTCAGGTGGTCCGGAAACCATAATCTATGTTATGTGGATATAAAACTTGTGTTCTAACTTGGGACAAGGCAGGACTGGCCATTCATGTACTGTGTTATTTCATCTCATCCCGAGTCCAGTCTCTCATCTAGCTACAGAAACTATGACTCCAACTTCCAGGAATCAAAGGAAAGAGAAGGACCGTGTGTGGAGTGAGGTTAGGATTCAGCCCTTCACTGGTTTGCATCCGGTGCTAGCAACTTTCCTTCCATATTCCAGGATTCAGCACTTCACTGGTTTGCATCTAGCACTAGGAACATTGCCTCCAGGTTCCGGGATTCAGCACTTCACTGGTTTGCATCTAGCACTAGGAACATTGCCTCCAGGTTCCGGGATTCAGCACTTCACTGGTTTGCATCTAGCACTAGGAACATTGCCTCCAGGTTCCGGGATTCAGCACTTCACTGGTTTGCATCTAGCACTAGGAATCTGCGGTCCTGGTTCCGGGATTCAGCCCTTCACTGGTTTGCATCCAGTGCTTGCAACTTCCCCTCCATATTCCGAGACTTGCGACTTCACTGGTTTGCATCCGGTGCTAGCAACTTTCCCTCCATATTCCGGGACTTGGCACGTTATTGGTTTGCATCTAGCACTAGGAATCTGCTGTCCTGGTTCCGGGATTCAGCACTTCACTGGTTTGCATCTAGCAGTAGGAACATTGCCTCCAGGTTCCGGGATTCAGCACTTCACTGGTTTGCAGCTAGCACTAGGAACATTGCCTCCAGGTTCCGGGATACAGCACTTCACTGGTTTACATCTAGCACTAGGAACATTGCCTCCAGATTTCGGGATTCAGCACTTCACTGGTTTGCATCTAGCACTAGGAACATTGCCTCCAGGTTCCGGGATACAGCACTTCACTGGTTTGCATCTAGCACTAGGAACATTGCCTCCAGGTTCCGGGATTCAGCACTTCATTGGTTTGCATCTAGCACTAGGAACATTGCCTCCAGGTTCCGGGATTCAGCACTTCACTGGTTTGCAGCTAGCACTAAGAACATTGCCTCCAGGTTCCGGGATTCAGCACTTCACTGGTTTGCATCTAGCACTAGGAACATTGCCTCCAGGTTCCGGGATTCAGCACTTCACTGGTTTGCATCTAGCACTAGGAACATTGCCTCCAGGTTCCATGATTCAGCACTTCACTGGTTTGCATCTAGCACTAGGAACATTGCCTCCAGGTTCCGGGATTCAGCACTTCACTGGTTTGCAGCTGGCACTAGGAACATTGCCTCCAGGTTCCGGGATACAGCACTTCACTGGTTTGCATTTAGCACTAGGAACTTTGCCCCCAGGTTCCAGGATACAGCACTTCACTGGTTTGCATCTAGCACTAGGAACATTGCCTCCAGGTTCCGGGATTCAGCACTTCACTGGTTTGCATCTAGCACTAGGAACATTGCCTCCAGGTTCCGGGATTCAGCACTTCACTGGTTTGCATCTAGCACTAGGAACATTGCCTCCAGGTTCCGGGATTCAGCACTTCACTGGTTTGCAGCTAGCACTAAGAACATTGCCTCCAGGTTCCGGGATTCAGCACTTCACTGGTTTGCATTTAGCACTAGGAACATTGCCTCCAGGTTCCAGGATTCAGCACTTCACTGGTTTGCATCTAGCACTAGGAACATTGCCTCCAGGTTCCGCGATTCAGCACTTCACTGGTTTGCGTCTAGCACTAGGAACATTGCCTCCAGGTTCCGGGATACAGCACTTCACTGGTTTGCATTTAGCACTAGGAACATTGCCTCCAGGTTCCAGGATTCAGCACTTCACTGGTTTGCGTCTAGCACTAGGAACATTGCCTCCAGGTTCCGGGATTCAGCACTTCACTGGTTTGCAGCTGGCACTAGGAACATTGCCTCCAGGTTCCGGGATACAGCACTTCACTGGTTTGCATTTAGCACTAGGAACTTTGCCCCCAGGTTCCAGGATACAGCACTTCACTGGTTTGCATCTAGCACTAGGAACATTGCCTCCAGGTTCCGGGATTCAGCACTTCACTGGTTTGCATTTAGCACTAGGAACATTGCCCCCAGGTTCCGGGATACAGCACTTCACTGGTTTGCATTTAGCACTAGCAACATTGCCCCCAGGTTCCGGGATACAGCACTTCACTGGTTTGCAGCTAGCACTAGGAACATTGCCCCCAGGTTCCGGGATTCAGCACTTTGCATCTGCTGCTAGGACCTTGCCATCCAGGTTTCTGGGATTCAATGCTTCTCAACTCAATGTCCTTCACAGACGTTGCTCCTGACTCTCTCCTCTGCACCGCCTGTCCAGTGATAGTTGCTCTACTCGGGTCCTGCCGTAATTACCTACACTCCTCTCCCGGACCTTCTCGTTCTGTAACACTCTCACAGTGACTGGTGTCCGTGAACCTCACTCTGCTCCCAGGCCGCATCATTCCTTCGCACTCACGGTGACTGGTGTCCATGAACCTCACTCTACTCCTGGCCCACTCATCACAGTGACTGGTGTCTGTGAACCTCACTCTACTCCTGGCCCTTCTCCCTCCTTCTCACTCATCACAGTGACTGGTGTCTGTGAACCTCACTCCACTCCCAGGCCTTCTCACTCATTGCCCCCTCTCTTTCTGGACGCCTCACTTCTGGCCTATGTCCCCTGGCCCGTTCCCGTTACCATCTACCACTGTAAAAAATCTGGGGGGTAAGCTATCCTCTTCCCTTCTGATGGCAGATCAGGTTGCGGCCGTCAGTAAAGTCGGCCATTTTAAATTTGAGTGCTAAGGAAGGCTCTCCCTTTCATCCCACCTCAAATTCTTGCCAAGTAGTCGCCACAGTGGTTCGTAGTGCAGTAGACTACTGCAATTCCTCCTACCTTGGCCAACCTGTCTACCTGATAAACAGACTCCAGCTGCTGCAGAATGCCGCAGCTAGAGCTATTCTTCGCCCCCCCTCCCGGGCTCATATGACCCCTTTGCTCAGACAGCTGCACTGGCTTTCGCTGGAGAAGCGAATTCTGTTTAAGTCTCTGCGCATCGTCCACCGGGCCATCTATAAACAGGGAGCAGAATATCTTCATGAAAAGTTCTCCCAATACGTTCCTTCCCGTCCACTTCGTTCTCAGTCTGCTCTCCTGCTACTAGGCCCTCGGGTCAGACTTTCAGGACAGGGTGACACGCTTTCTCTGTAGTGGCAGCGAGGTCTAGGAACAAGCTAACAATCATTTTACGAGCTACTGCTGACCATCTCATTTTCTGTCGCTCGTTGAAAACATTGCTCTTTTAGGCTCCTTCTCTGTTGCTGACCCTTTGTTGCCTTCAGCGCCAAGATGCCCCCGGGCGATCGTGCGCTTTATGAATAAATGTAAAATAACAGTGACAGGTTTCATTGAACCTCACTCCACTCCCAGGCTGGTGTCTGTGAACCTCATTCCACTCCCAGACCTTCTCATTCTGTCAAACTCTCACAGTGACTGGTGTCCGTGAACCTCACTCTGCTCCCAGGCCGCCTCATTCCTTCGCACTCATAGTGACTGGTGTTCATGAACCTCACTCCACTCCCGGCCCTTCTCACTCATCACAGTGACTGGTGTCCGTGAACCTCACTCCACATCACAGTGACAGGTGTCATTGAACCTCACTCCACTCCCAGGTTGGTGTCTGTGAACCTCACTCCACTACCAGGCCTTCTCATTCTGTCAAACTCTCACAGTGGCGGGTGTCTGTAAACCTCACTCCACTCCCAGTCCTTCTTAATCATCACTGTGACTGGTGTCTGCGAACCTCACTCCACTCCCAGTCCTTCTCACTCATCACTGTGACTGGTGTCTGTGAACCTCACTCCACTCCCAGTCCTTCTTAATCATCACTGTGACTGGTGTCTGTGAACCTCACTTCACTCCCAGTCCTTCTTAATCATCACTGTGATAGGTGTCATTGAACCTCACTCCACTCCCGGCCATTCTCACTCATCACGACTGGTGTCTGTGAACCTCAATCCACTCCCAGGCCTTCTCATTCTGATTGGTGTCCGTGAACCTCACTCTACTCCCAGGCCGCCTCATTCCTTCGCGCTCACAGTGACTGATGTCTGTGAACCTCACTCCACTACCGGGCAGTCTCATTCATCACAGTGAATGGTGTCTGTGAACCTCACTCCACCCCAAGGCCTGCTACTTCCGTCGCACTCATTGCAGTGACTGGTGTCTGTGCACCTCACTCCACTCCCAGGCCTGCTCTTTCCTTCGCACCCATTGCAGTAACTGGTGTCTGTGCACCTCACTCCACTCCCGGCCCTTCTCACTCATCATGACTGGTGTCTGTGAACCTCACTCCACTCCCAGGCCTTCACATTCCTTCTCACTCATCACAGTGACTGGTGTCTGTGCACCTCAGTCCACTCCCAGGCCTTCACATTCTGTCACTCATCACAGTGACTGCAGTCTATGCACCTCACTCCACTCCCGGGCCTTCACATTCCTGCTCTCTCATTGCAGTGACTGGCATCTGTAACCTCACTTCACTCCGAGGCCTTCACATTCCTGCTCTCTCATTGCAGTGACTGGTGTCTGTGAACCTCACTACACTCCCAGCCCTTCTCGTTCCTTCACACTCGCAGTGACTGGTGTCTCTGAACCTCACTCCACTCTCT
Source organism: Ambystoma mexicanum (assembly GCF_040938575.1). Classification (NCBI taxonomy): domain Eukaryota; kingdom Metazoa; phylum Chordata; class Amphibia; order Caudata; family Ambystomatidae; genus Ambystoma; species Ambystoma mexicanum. The sequence goes on along the minus strand of NC_090926.1, from coordinate 1,238,013,857 downwards.
GGCCTTCTCGTTCCTTCACACTCGCAGTGACTGGTGTCTCTGAACCTCACTCCACTCCCAGGCCTTCACATTCCTTCTCACTCATCACAGTGACTGGTGTCTGTGCACATCACTACACTCCCAGGACTGCTCTTTCCTTCTCACTCATCACAGTGACTGGTGTCTGTGCACCTCACTCCACTCCTAGGCCTGCTCTTTCCTTCTCACTCATCACAGTGACTGGTGTCTGTGCACCTCATCCACTCCCAGGCCTGCTCTTTCCTTTTCACTCATCACAGTGACTGGTGTCTGTGCACCTCACTCCACTCCCAGGCCTGCTCTTTCCTTCTCACTCATCACAGTGACTGGTGTCTGTGCACCTCACTCCACTCCCAGGCCTGCTCTTTCCTTCTCACTCACCACGGTGACTGGTGTCTGTGCACCTCACTCCACTCCTGCTGTCTGAGTGTGGTGCTCCTCTTGTCCTTCCTGGTTCCATGACTGATGGCAGTTGTGCTTTCTCTTCTCACTCTGTGGTCTCCGTTTCACCACGGCTTCCGGCGTTCTCTGGCGATGCATCTCCTTATGGATTTTTGAATCCCTGCTCTGATTCACAGAGCCACAGCCGGTGTCACCTGACCATAGAAAGAGGGAAAGCATCTGTCCAGTAGAGGTTACTTCACCGAAGTGCTGCAACATAGGAGCATCCCAAAGGAGCCAAATGCTTCCGCCTAAACATAGGGAGTTTGGAGGAACCAGAACTGATGCAAAGGACCAAGAGCTCCACTTTGAAGTACAGTGACCCCATGGAGGCCATCTTGCCAATGGACGTGGGCGGCGCAGGCGGCATGGCCAATGAGTGGCACAAGACGCAGCTATGCTTTGGAAGGCAATCGCCCGTATTGAGTACATTGCATCACCAAATGCGCTAGGAAGCCTTACATGAATAACATCATGCAACCCGTTATTTTTATTTTTGTATTGGTTTTATATGGTTCTGGAATACAGAAAACCTTTTGCCCTTTCGCAGTTTATACTGCAATTATTTTCATTCAAGTCCAATCTTAATATTTATTAAACTAGTCCCCATTACTTCGTTTCGTCCTTTAATGCTCCGATAATTGCAAAAAGATTTATTAGCAATTTTACTAGTGCCAAAGTGAGCGGGATTTGGTTCCCCAAGAGAAGTTCTCGCCACCCGTCTTCCATAGATTTTGAGCCATAGTTTTTGGTCAAGTCTGTCATGAGGGTTAATCTTGTAGCCTTCATCGCGGAACAGAATAAAACCAGGTATTTTAATGACTCTTGTGACTCATCTTCCTGACACAATCTACAAATTACTCCACCTCTTCAACTCAATATTTACCTGGTAGGCAACGGATTAAATCGGAATCTCATGAATTGATCTCGGTAGTACCAATTAGGGAACAGCTGGAGATAGTTTGGTAGCGAGTTCAATCTTCTTGCTTCTTGGAAAGGTTTCCCATAGAGTTTTAAGGGCTCTTTCCTCCTGGGTTGTGATCCAATCCTGTAACCTGTTATGTCATCAATGATATACTTCAGCGTGGGGGAGTAGCAGTGGCCATCACCCCGCGGACCCTGGGAACGGACCTCAAGGAAATATGTGACCCCGTAAACCAGCCAGACCCCCAGTCCTGTATCCCCTTGCACGTACTGGTGAGGTCCGCTCAATGAGCGCCCGGAATGACACCCGACCATTCCACACAACCTTGGACCCTAACATAAATCAGCAACAAATCTCCCTTACATGGACCCCAATTGTTGAGCCCCTAACTCAATTCAATGCAATGTGCCCCAACCTGCCCTTGCTCTCTCCTGAAACTCCAACACCCTCTCAGCCACCAGTCCACAGGGTAGGAGGACGGGAAGCTTAATAAAACGTGCTGCCTCTGCAGCCCGACTGGTCTCGGGCCGGGGCGAGGGAGAGCGCCTCTTTCTACCCTGCCTGGTTTCACGCTTCTGGCGCTGAGTGGCGGCGCACAAATATGAAATCAGTATACCTCTCGCTCAGCGCCCCGATTACCCTCCTCCCTTACTTACTTTTGCCACTCATTGATTGACGGGCCCCACTCCTCCAAGCCGCCGCCCCCGGGCAAGGTGCCAGGGCTGCTATGGTTTTGGTGCCTCGTTGGGAATAAGTGAAAGCTCAGCAGAATGACACTGCACCAAAACAACAACAAAAAAACAGGACGCCATCTTACAATAAACTCCCACGACAGATACACGCCAAAGAAATCACCAGTTCACCACTAGGCGAATGTATCACACAAGAAGAACCATGGACCGATGACAAAGTAAACGAAGATTCTGAAAACGAAGCAGACACTCTGAACAGAGTCCCTCCGCTTCCTAGGACCCTGCAGAGGGACTGCCGCCATCCTTCTTTGGGAAGGGCAAGAAACACGAATCCGGGGAGAAGACAACCCTGGTTACGTAGGTTACTCTAGGAAAGCAGATGCCGGAACAGACTAACACCTCTCCCATCCTTCTTCCATTCCCTGTGCGCCCGCACACATGTGTAGAGAGGAGCCATACCATGCATCATACTTCGCTTAAAAAGCGGATGTGCTCATTGGTATCTCTTTGAAGAACTTTGAACTCCCCCCCCAAATGGACCCTTACATTTCCTCCTGTGGGGACCCATTGTAGAATGCATCCATGATGCTCTGCAGTAGCCAAGTAGGACTAGGAACCACGACAGACATTTTGATGTTGTGTCCAGTTACACACGGTTTCCGTATATTTCCTTTCAGAGCGGAAGTACCCCCAGCTGAGCAATGCCAGACTTCCAGTAATTCTTCTATTGTTGTTCCTTTGTAGACGTTGCTTCAGAGTGAAGATGTTTCTTCTAAAATGGTCCCTTGCAGCTCCCTACAGAAGTATATTTGAGGGTTAATTTGGGGGGCTTATTCGCAAGTGGTCTTGTGCTATTCTTCAAGGTGCCACCCATGATTACTTGCATTGTTTTAATAAATGTGATGCAGGATACCAAGGGCGGTGTGAGGAACCAAGCGGGGCCACACGGAAGGGATGCCTCAGTGTGGTAGTCTAGAGGATGGTAGGAACCTGCACCACAGAATTATAAATAAAGGAAGGTGCTACACATTGTTGGCATTAGTAAAACGTGTCCACTTCAAGCTAGCTAAGACTACAACTCCCAGAAAGCATTTGTTTGTTAAATGAACATCCAGGTGTGGACGGCACGGGACTCCATGGTTTCGTGTGTGCCCGTGTGGCTAATATACATTGTGCAAAATACCATCATTAAATTGAATTTATATTGCACAACCAGAAACATATAAAACATTACTATGACTATGTAGAACTTTTAATCAGTAACCCACAGAGTATAATCTGGGAGGCGCTACACAGGTTTATTCCATTGCTTTGTAAACTGGAAAAACGACCCTAAATCCGTGTGTCCAACCATTGGGCTAAATCCACGCCAAGGCACCTGCTCGGACTTCAGAGGACCGGCCAATGGGCTTCATTTGTTCTCCCCCCAGGCGGGCAGCGGGTCATTCCTGGCTTCCCCAGGCCCATGGAGTGAGCAATGTCAGACTACAAAGAGCCCCCGCTGCCTGGCTGTGGACTCCAAGAGTCATTAGAGCCCCCACCCCCAGGAGCCTGTGGTGGAGGCCTGTGCTAGGGACCAGGGATCTGTCAAGAGAGAGTAACAAGCGACCCCACCCCCTGCTGCCCACACACCCAGGCTGCAATAATCTAGGTGTCAGAACACACAGGCTGACACGTTTATGGCCCCTCACTAAGGGGGGCGCTAATTGGAACCTGTCTTTGTTGCCGCTGGGGCAAAGCAGCGCATGAGCGGCAGCCATTTTATAGAGGCCCCCGGGATCTTTCTGGAGCGCAGCAGACTGACAAAAATGACGGACATCCCCTGGCCTCACACCACAGGACACTTCCCCAGCCTCTCCTGCAGGTGCTGAACCCAGAGCAGGTTATAAAGCAGCGGGTGCTCGTGGGCAGGGGAGTGAGTCCGTGCCCGCCCAGTTGCGGCCATGCACCCTGGCAGCTGCAGGCTTCCTTTACTTGCGCGCGTTCTGCGCGATTTAGAAGAACAGCCGGGATTCCCGTTACAGGGCACGCTACAAGAGTCATTAGTGAGCAAAACATGGCCCACCTGACGATACATGCATGGGCAGGGCGGGGGCTTCACACACGGACAACCTACTCCATGCACACACTTCTAAGGGCGAGGTTGGGCACCCCTTGTAAAGTAGACTTCTCCACAGCATGATGTTCTGCACATGTTGGTGGCAGTTTGCTCCGGCTTTGGACGAACCCAGAGGTTGGAATAGGAAGGTGCACGTTTTGAGAAGGGGTGGATGGTACCATGGCAAGTCTCAGCTGCCCCCTCTCTTGGTAGTTTATTTATAACACGGGTCTTAAAGGCATTTGTAGAATGAAATCTTCGGACTAGAATACAGGGGCCGTGAGATCACTTTTCTGTTCTGAGAAAGGAAACATTCCTGTAAGCGTAACACGTGACACTGGGTTCTGCAGAGGAATTGGAACCCTCTGTGCCGCTCCACCAGGACAAAAGGTAAGAAGTCAGCTTTATAAGGAAGCTCGGGCAAAGGGAGAGGGCTCATTCCTCTTCCTCATCGCAGTCATCATCTTTTATATTGGGTCTTCTTTGTCCATTGGCCCCGATTCCTTGGAGGACTGTGACCAGACACAGAGTAAGTACGTAGATAAAGAGGCGGCAGCAGCAGGCGGTTATTGGAATGCAATTCCCCTGCCGGTGGTACCTGGATCATCAGGAGACCCGAAGGTTAGGCACTGCAAGAAGTCTCCCAAACAGGGGTTGCACACGATACCTGTTAAAGGACAAGGTTTTATCGAAGTGAAGGGACCTGTAACATGTCTCCATTTCCGACGTCATGGCCAAACTATATCCACCGAGAGGAGAGGCAGCACCTTTGCCCGTCTCTGTGGAGATTGATCCAGTGTTGGTCAGCTTCATGAGTAGATCCTCCATGTGGCTGAGCAAGTGACTGTCGAACGAAAAGGGGATGCTGCATTTAAGAAGTGCTACGAAGAGGCATATTTGGCACGGAGCGTGGCAACGTATGCACCCCGTGCTGCCAGACTGGGTTGATCAAGGGGCTTTTCAGAAGCTGGGCAAGGCAATTATGAAAGCGGCTGATTGTGCTCCTTTCCTGGAGGACATCTTGCTTTAGGTGAAATTCTTATAGGACCCAGCCCTGACGAGGTTCAAGCTGCTACCAGGGCTTTTGGTGAAAATGGTCTCTTGCAGACATCAGCATGTCACCGATTAATACTCTGAAAGTTCTCAGAAGAGGATGGTCTTGAAGCTGCCTTTTAGGGTTTTCAAATTATTTGGGGCTTGCTGGAAGACAAGGTGCATAAAGTCTTTAAAATAGACAAGCACGTGGCAGGCAGAAGACCAAGACTCTCAGGCAGGCGACTAATGCAGCTCATCGATCTCAGCATACTTTTATTTGGGTAGGTCTGGCAAGCTTCAGTCTTCCTCTGAACCCAAGCACAGGCGTAAAGTGAATGAGAGGATCGATCGCAATACTTCTAAGTTCCATACAGCGCAGGAAGGGCAGAAGTCCTGATGGGTGGAAGGGGCCTTTGGGGGAAGAGTTATGGAGAATTCTCAAAAATGTGTTAATTCCCTCCACCTTGGAGACACCCGGCAACTTTGCTGGATTTTGAGGACTTGATTTTTTTTTACCTGGAGAGAGTGTGATCCTTTTTTCCCACTCTCATGCATTTTAATGTGATTTTATACACGGTTTCTTTTTGGTTATGGAGTCTAACAAACTCCATAAGCATCATCTTTTACAATTGTGTCACAAAGCACCTTCACTGCAGTGCCACAGGGAACTCTTCCAGATTTCCCAAGGTTTAAATACCTTCTCTGGGCTCAACTACTGTTTCCCAGGGCAGTAAAGGGACATGGGCTTTACTTCACATTGTACTTGCTACACCCAGCACACTCTATCTTACAATAGAGTGCTGGAGGGGTTACTTAGTATCCTTTGTGTCTAAATGCTCATGTAACATTTTTTATGTTACCCTTTCCTCAATTGACTGGCTGCTGGCAGTGGTTTCGTTTTGAACTGCCTAGGTTTACATTTACCACGACCGTTCACGGATCCGGTAACGTTAACCGCAGGAGCCATCTTTTTCATAATGGCATCCAGCCATCTTTGCTAAAATGGTGCCCAGTCTTCTTTTTTCACCAGGTCTTTGTGGAAAGGTCCTTCTAGAGAGTTTCGCTGCGCACCAAACCAGGTTTGGTCTCTTTGTTCATTTCGCCTTTGGTGGGATTTCTGAGAGAAATCCGCCTCTGGCGCCCGAATGTCTGGGCTAGGCAGGAAGTGAGGGAGGTGCCCGGAACTCCCTGTGCTTAGTCTCCTAGGAGACCCAAATGCACTCTGTGGTCATTGGCTGGCTGGCTATCCGGCAAGGACAGCTACCCTGCTGGGTGAGTGACAGCTAGGCTGGAATGAATGAGAGAGAACTGAATAAAAGGCAAGTCTTTTGGCTTGGAAGGCAGAGTCGACCACTGGACGAAGGAATCGAAGAAGAGCTTGAAGAGGACACCTGCTGCAAACCCTGGACGATTGGTTTGCCCGGTGAAGCCCTGCTGCAGTGACTACTTGCCAAGTTTGCATCGACAGAGAAGCCCTGCAAGGATGACTTCTCCCTTTGAGTTGGTGGGACCAATCAACTCCCAAGTAAGCCATCTGGACACCCATCTCAGAGCTGGTTGAATTTCCTCAGAGTTGCTGCAGGAAACCGTAGAGCCAGGGAGAGGGACACCAGATTGTGTGCGTTGCTTGTAAACTGGCCTAAAGATTTTGGAAGATTTTCTGGACCCCCACAAAGCAGGACTGGCCAAGCCTGACCCCCTCAGTCGAGTGCTGGACCTCAGATGTGAAGAAAGTCCACCTTGACAGCCAGGAACCACGCTTGTTGCTATTTGCTGTACTGCAAGGAGCTGAAATGCAAAACAGCCACTGAAAGTTTAGTTTGCTGGTTGCCAGTTTTGACAGTACTGGTGTAGTGCAGGAGTCCCCCAACGCCCTCCCTCTTGTCCCCACGACTGAGGCCCAGGAACAGTGAGATCTGCAGAGCTGCACAGGAACAGAAGTCTTCAGCTGCATCTTTTCTGCTTTACCAAGGTACTGTAAAACAAGTTTAAGAGAACTTGCCTCTTACTGTGGAAGTGCTTGTAACTTCTACAACTCACAAGTCTAATCAGCTTGTGGGCCTACATTTGATTCTTCTTTTTATCAAAGACTCCTAAGACCCACTGCTTCACAACAGCTGCTCGCCTCAGTCTCTTACACGCTTCTTGCTGTGCAGTCTCTGCAGTTAGGCTCACAGGGGGAAAAGACAGCCTTCCTGCACGCTTTCCGCTCTACAGCCCAGGGTTTGGGGAAACAAGACCCTCACAGAACAAGCAGGTGAAATCTGCTGCATCAAAGTCCCAGAGTCTCGTTGATTCTCCCACTTCTTCCTTGATTCCAACACTGGGTCTGATTTCTGCCACTGCTACTACTGCACGAACTCAAGCCACAGTTCAGCTCTTTCTAATTGTCTGCATCTAGGGGGGCCTGTTATGCCCCTCAGGTTCCTTCAGGTGTGGGCTAGTAGGTGTTGGGACTACTACCACAGCATGCCTCTTTAGCACTCTTCCTAGTCCCAGTACTTATGGGATTATGGAACTTGTAGTCCCCAACAACAAAGTTAGTTACATCCTACCCTCTCTCCCTACATACCTCCCTGCTAGATCCCTTTAGTCCTCTAGCTCCAACTCTCTGAAGAAAAGTCATTTCTCAAGCATCCAGTCAGATCTCCTTAAGTTCTGGAAGCTCCTCAAGACCCTCCTTTTCTCTTCTTCCTTCCCTCTCCCTGCCAACACCCCAGTCTGCCTCAGTGACTGGCTGCCTGATTCCCTTGGAGTTCTACAGGGCACCACCCCCCTCCAGTTCACCCCCACCCCATGCACAACATGTGGACCCTCACCCCCTAGACCCCATGCAAGTGCCAGATATAAAGGTGGTTACACCCCCATGCACCATAGCACTTCGCAGTAGTGCAGACCTGCACTCCCCCTCACATGCTTGCACTTCTTGTTAGTGCAATTGCATGATGCGAATGTCACAAGGCCTAGTGGGACTGCTGTTCTCTTTCTCCCTTGTTCCCCCAGCCCCCTCTTTTTTTTTGGCACTTTGAAACACCATTTGTTTTATAGGCACTTTACACATTTCCAATAAATAAAATAACTCCTGTTTGCCAAACGGTCATCAAAAGTGTGGGATTATGGGGAAAGTTGAACAGAGGGTTTTCCCAGTCTTCCTGGCCTCCCCATCCCCCACGTGATCCTTCCGCAGTACACCACCACCACCAGGGTTGGAATCAGGAAGAGTCTGCCTTTCCTTGGCCACATAAGGGTCACTACCGATTCTTCACAGTCCCCAATGAGCGCACACTGTGAAACAGTCAAGGAACACACTTAGACAAACAGGTATAAAAATACTTCTTTACGTATGACCATATAACACAGTGAAAAAGGACTACTAACTCACCCTAGCCAGAGCCATCATTGGTAGTAGACTTGATTATTGCAATGCCATCCTTGCAGGAACCTCTAAACAAAACCGTAAACAAACTACAAATGATCCAAAATAACAGCCTTAGGGCAATGTGGGTCCTGAAAGCATCAGACCACATCTCTAGCGAGACGCAAAGCTCATTGGCTGCCAATTAAGGTGCGTATTGAATTCAAAATCCTGTCTATCACTCATCTTTGCTTCCACAACACTGCTGCACATGTACCTCACCCATCGCATTTCAAGAAATCCCAAACTATGCAGCCTGCGCACCTCCTCTTCCTCCTCCCTTATCACCCCTAGAGAAAACAGAAAGAGAGTCGGTGGGTCCACCTTTGCCATCATTGCCCCCACACGAACTACTTAACTCTCTGCATCCAAGATAAACCATCCTACCTAATCTTTCGCAAAAAATAAAAACGATTTGTTTAATAAATACTCCTGAACGTACTGGACGACCCCGACAGAATTGTCTACCTGCCATTAAGTCGCACGACACCTGTATTGTAATGATCACCTCTGATTTGTACTGCCTGACTAATAACGGATACCCCGCTTTCTGTATTGTAACCTTCCTAGCACCACGATACCTCCGGGTCTGGGCACTAACAACAAATGCAATAAATCATCACACACACACCACTAATAATAGATACATATATACAATCACTGGCATAGGGCAATTTGCATATCAAACTCCTGAAAAGGAAGGTACAGATTAGTATTAGCTCGTCAGATCCACACAGATTCGATCCAAACGTCAGAAGTGCATCCCTAAGATGGATGGGGCCTTGTGCACTAAAGTTCAGCAAAGTTCCACACAGTTTGTGAGGCTGCAAAGAAATTAAGTTAGGGTGTCAGGGGTCCAGTGAACAGTTCAAATGGTTAGGGGACAAATTAAACTAGCAAACAAACGTGTTCCCAACTTTCGGAGTGCTTTTGCGAACTAGCAAAGTCAAAGCCAAAATATCACAAATATTTATAAAAGTTATCAAAACTTTTAAGAAGGAGTTAGGGGTTCAGGTACGTATTGCTACAACTCACCCCAGTACTCTGATTCTTTGTAGAACTTGAAAGGTCTGCAAAAGAGGGTCTGAGGTCCTTTTTCCCGCCGTCAGCCTCAGCCCTCGATCCCCAGGAATTGCAGGTTCGAACACTTTTCAGGGACTATTGCTGGTGCAAGATCTTCCAGGTGAAAAATGGAAAAAGAACTCGATGCAGGGCCCCTCTCATGACAGGACTGGATGCAGGCAAGCAGTTGCGGACGACAGCCACTGATGCACGGCAACACAAAGGGATTCCCTTGCTGCGGTCAGACTTCGCCTGCTATGTCAGGTGCCTTTGATGCTAGACCACAAAAGTCTGCTAAGTCTCATTGCACAAGATGAGGATAACACGAGTTCCAGGCCTCGACTCAGAACGAAGACGCCTGCAGCACGGTTGCCCAAACTCTGAGCTGGTCAGTCACTGGGCAGTCCAGGGGCACTTCTTCGTAGGACTCTGAGCTGACATCGAAAATTGATGTTCTCTCCATGCCAAGGGCCGCAGCTCCTTCACAGGACTGTTGGATATCTTCCACGAGATAGGGCTCTACCAGGACAGCAGCAGAAGTTGGTCGCCAGGCCTTCTTCAAACATGTCTCCGGTCTCCTCGCGGGTCTTGCAGCTGGACAGGATTCTCTGCTCCTTTGGTTTCTTCCAGGATCTCTCTAGAGTGGGTGCAGGGGTCCTCTTCTTATCCAAAAAGCCAGGCAAGAGCTGAAACTCCCACTAGCCAATGGCAGATCTGCCCCCCACATACACCCCAGCAGTGGTCCAATCAGGACGACTGGCGGCAAAACCCATCCATCCATTCAACTGAAACCAGTTTGTGGATTAGGACCAGACAGTTCCTACCACTTCCTGGCAGCAAACACCCATGGCCCCCCAGTAGCCCACCAATCGCCTCTGCTTTCCCAGGCACTGGAAGTCCATATACGGATTTTCATGGCCTCACAGGCCAGGAAGAAGGGCTCAAGAAAAGATGGCCAAAAGACAAGCAAAAAACCATGTGGCAGGGAAATGTTTGAACACTAGCCACAGTTGGTAGCGAAACGCATTAAGGCTAAAATGAAATACACCAAAAATTAGCAAAAGAGTAACATGCTGCCACCAGCATGTACCTTTAACACACTTAGAGTAACCAAATATCCACCAAGTGTTAGTCTAGGGCAAGTGTACCCAGTTGCAATTCATTGTACAATGCATGATAAAACGTTACCAAGTGATAAAGTTACCAAAAGTAAAAAAAAAGTAACAAGACTAAGGGAATCAATGTTTCCCAGTACTGAGCCTGAATGACACGTCCGTTCCCCCATGCAAAGGAGCAAAAGCCTGTGCAGTGAACCATAGGGCCTTACTGCACTGCAAATAGAGCAGGTCAGGATAATAAATAAAAGCAAAAGGTTTGGGGGTCCATAGAAATGGAAGGAAAGGTGAAGAGAAATCTTTCTTAACAATCAGGAAAATCAGGCATTGTTGTGGGGGGGTCTATATAGAAGTAAGAAATTAATTGTGGTTTTTGTACCAGTTAGAATCTTAATAGATATGACATCACAGTCAGTTGGCCCGTGCATCTCAAATTCACATTCAACGACAGCATGCAGATAAAAGCAACCTCCATTCCCTCCTCCGCCATTAAGCCTGTCTGTGCACAAGAGAACATAACCCTTAGGAATAGCCAGCGAGAGAGAGGGAACGGCTGCCTATGCAGCCAAGTCTCCGCAGTAGAACGGATATCAACTTGATAGTGCTTAAAATCATCTGCCACTTCAGTGGCGTGCTTTACTAGTGAACGTGTATTAAGTAACACAAATTTCAAATGACTCGACCCACATAGAGGAGATTTCACCCGTGGTTCTGTAAGGAGCACTATTCTACACCCCTCAACACCTCTGCCTACATCATGCAATCAGCAGAGGAAGGTATTACCCACCCTAGGTGAGTCTAGATTCAGGGTCAAGCGGTGTCAGCTCCCCACCCTCCTGGAATGAAGTTCCTGTACCGGTTGTAAACCAGCAGCTTTCTGATCAGCCCGCATAATCACGGGCCCCTCATGGTTAATATTACTTCTAGATTCTGATATGTGGCCTGTGGAACACACGTCAACGCCACAGAGAGTGACGCGTGTGAATCAGCCACCCTAGGCGTGTCCTTCTCCATACAAAGGAGCGAGGAGTCATATAATACATTCGCCTCAGAGACCCCTCCTCCCCCAGGCAAAACACTGGGACCTTTCTTAGCTATTTGGGCTGCAGCAAGAAAGCAAGTTACCTACGTGACCCTCGGGGCGCTAACCGGCGCAGACCGGCCACACTTGCCGGCACCTGGATATGTGAATGTATACACAAGGGGTAGATGGTAAATGTAGCCCCTGATGCGAGCAGCGCTTGAGGTAGTTTTAAAATAAGCAAAGTTTCCAAAACGATCCCTTTCCCTCAAAAGCAACCTATCAGAATAAAATGGTCACAAAGAACGTAGTTGTACTCAAGCAGTAAAATCCCTGAAATTATTTCAAAATTCTAAAGCAGAGCAACGATGTGCCACAAGCAAATCTGATCACAAAACATTCCTACTCATTTAAGTGGGGTCGCAAGCAGTTTGTACGCATCCTACACACACCAGTCTCGCTTGACCCTTGTAATTTTAGTAACATTGAAGAGAACAGGTGGCTCGACGAACAACCTGCTGCACAGCGGGAGGCAGGTCATTCATGACACTAAAGCCACGCTCCCTTTCAGCAGTTGCTGTGGAAAAGGTTTCCATAATGTGGAGCAATGCTTTCAGTTTATGGGGCATCATGCTAGCCTTACGTTGCATTGCATTGTTTTGCAGCGGAAGGTTTCTAATTCAGCCTCGCAACACCACAATAAGAGGTAGAGGGGGGTTATATGGAGTCTCAAGCGGACCCTCCTAAAAAGGGGATGTGACTCCAAAGACGTTTCTTTGTATATAAGTGGGGAAGACACTTCATGCCATCAACATCTAGCCGAAACTCGGTTTAGACAAAACCATTACTTCACGAGTAGAAAAATACATATTTTAATCTTCATTTCAAAATTAATACAAACAAATGTTTATATATAAATTCAAGAAGCATTCAAAAATATATACTTTAAAAAGCTAATTTACTACTTGTAGTCTCAGTATACATATTGAATTCAGAGTAGCAGTGTATACAACACCATCAGTAAAGAGCCAGTTTCATCATCGCTCAAAAAAATCAAAGTGGCTTGTGCTGTGCAGATTCACAAAGGACATACCAAAATTCACCACTCATCCACTTCTGCTGCCTTTGACCTTGTTGATCACACTTTGTTACAAGTAGTTCTGGAGAAAACAGTGGGATGTTCCAAGGCAGCCTTGGCATGGTTAGCATCCTTCCTCACAGACCGTGTAGCCAGAATACATTGGGAAGAGAAGTTCTCAACATCTACCCCTATAAGTGCAGGTGTACCACACAGTGCTAGTATTTCCCGTCTGCTCTTTAACCTTTTTATGAAATATCTATGTGTACTTTTAGAATCCATCAGCGTTCATTTTACTAACTACGCCGGTGATACACAACTAGTGTTCGAGCTTGAGGGAGAATACCAACTAGATAAGGAAAAGAATACAAACATCTACAATCTGATAGACAAATGGATAGAAGATAATTGGATGTGCTTGAACAGTAAAAAAAAAAAATGAGCTTATGATTTTCGGCTCTGGTCAAGCAAGGGCTAAACTCGGTAAAGAATTCGACGAGTTTACCATTAAAGACTCATGCATTAAGGTGGTCTCCTACGTCAAAACACTTGGGATCATGCTGGAGGCATCCTTGGGATCAGAATCCAAACTATCTTCTTAAAAACAATGCATATTATATTAGGCTTTTGAGAGCTATATGCTCTTTCCTGACAGAAAATAATGCGGCCACAATAGCCAGGGCCATTATACTGGCACGTCTAGACTATGGTAATTCACTGCTGCTGGGAGCTTCCAAAAAATGCATCAGTAAATGCCAGATAATGGAGAACAATGCAGCCCGGGTCGTAAAAGGGATCGATAGAAGAAGCCAAGTGACGGAGGCTAGAAGATCCCTCCACTGTCTTAGAATTGAGGAGAGAATCCTCTTTAAGTCCATGACTCTAGTGCACAGATGTCTGTACGCAGTGGCTCCATCCTACCTTGGAGCCAAATTCGCACTATACATCCCTAATAGGGCCCTAAGATCTCAAACATCTGGCAAGCTACAGATACCCCAGGCATCCCGAACTACGGGTGCTGGGAAATCTTTTCCGTTTCGAGCAGCTCCGCAGTGGAACAACCTCTCAGGTACCCTGAGAGCAGAGCCACACCTGTTAATCTTTAGGAAAAATCTGAAGACTCATCTCTTCAAATAAGGTGCCACCCCTAGTTCCCACCTACCGTTCTGCCTATCTCTAATTTATCTCTCTGCGCCCTGATGCCTGCGGGCTACCGACACATTACAAACAAACAAAATAAAAATAAATAAAATAATAGAGGATAACTGACAACACATGATCACCAAGTTGTCAGCGTAAGTCACGCTTTCTGATTATGGCTCTTCAAAGATCGATACTCTCGGTGTAAGGTTATCAAAAGCATAGGGGAGTCCCTGTAGTCGTCAGTACAAGACCTATATTGGGAAAAAACCACATAGGTCTATGGTAATAACCCCATCATCCCTTCAGGGAAAGAGGTCTTTCACCATGTAGCAAAGGAGAAAGGTGTCCATAGTTAGTCGTGCCGATTATGCCGAGTTGTAGCTCTGCGGTTACTGTTTCCCTATCCAATTCTAGTATTAGGGTTTTCTTTATTGTCGTCCTGCCGGAGAGAGTAAACAAAAAACGCCGGCATCAATCTGATCTTACCCCTTGCATTAGACAGGGAGTATACTACTAAGAAGGTGCAATACATCAATGGTATTAATTACCTAAATCAGATGTATCGATTGCTTATCCCGAAGGAGTTAGGTATCGGTATATACCAGGCAATGACAAACCTCCAGGACAGTTGCCCTCACAGGTTAGTCCAGCTCACTCCACGTCTGGTGTCATAGAACAAGAGGAGACAAGAAAGATGCGCAGAATATCAGTGGGGAGTAGAAATAGTCCATCTATATCCCAAAAGTAAGGTCTAAAGGCTGTGAACGCTCATAGATGTTATTCAGGGCCTCATGCTAGAGGGGATATATAATTACGTATACGCTATCCACCCCCTAAGGTCGTACCGGTTTGAACCGAAAATGCTTACCGGAGCAGAGGCTAAATGCTGTGATGATGCAGAGTGTGGCAAAAGAATCCGTTAATGGGTTAAACACTCTCTCAATTGGCCGTTAATCCAAAAGAGTCAGCAGGTGTTCTTTCGTGTGTGCTGTTTCCCTCTGTTGATAGCCACTGGTGCGAGGGGTCGCATACGGGCCTTACGAGAGCCTGAAGGAAAGGGGGGGAAGAAGAGGGGAGGGAGGAAGCACAGCAGTGGATCACCGCTCAAGATGTGAGTGCTACCCAGAGTCTAGATCTGTTGTGCAGCAGAAGCGGCAATCAGCTTACCAGAGCGTAGAGATATTGGGCGTCCGCTCGTTACTCGACTCTTGAAGGCAGTCTGTTGATCGAGCCTAATCCCGAAGGCTACCCGTCTGGAACGTTATCTTGTTCGGCTTGTCACCACGTAACTATATGTAAAGCTCATGGGTCCTTTTAAATGTTTCCGGGCTATCTGCTGACCAATCATTGTGCGTCGCGGATTATGCAACGTGCATTACATTCTGCGTCATGCATTGAGGACAACTGTTCATCCAATAGTAACTCATTAAGGCGGAACTAGACAGCCCTCACTTTGTTCGTCCACAGATGAAAAGAGCCAGGTCCATAACTTCGCGACCAGCAAGAACCTCTGCACGCTCAGTCCTATGAGGCTAAAGCATGCCTCAATATTGATCTCGCGTCCAGAAGTTTGGTGTTCACATTTGAACCGTTTTACATGAAAAACCGAAGTGAAAAGAAAAAAGAAAAAAAAAAAAAAAAGAGCTCTGTGTGTCTTCCATACTCCTTGTACAGGCAAAAGTGTTATTAATGCAGTATCGTGTTGCAAAATGAAGGGACTAAGCTGGAGCTGGAAGCTAGCTCATGTGCGTATGGTTATGCATTAGGTCCACCTCTATTAGACATACAACATGTTTAAATTCGTCAAGTGTGATCATGACAATAGAGATGGCTGTGTTGGAACCAGGAGAAGGCTAATACACTAGTCGCGCGTGGGAATCTTTACCAACTTTTTCACGGCTGGCAGCTGTACATTGTGATGTTGGAGGCAAAAGGGCTAGACCATCCAATCCATTTTCTCATTGAGACCCGTACTCATGCTTTTCGTCAGAAAGATAATTCCTGTTCTTTTTTGGATAATCGACATTTGTTTAGGTCCGTGTCGCTCCCCTGCTTCAGTTTGTATATTATGGACCATATCAGATCTTGTGTGTTGTGGACATGTTCTATCCAGTGATCCACTAGGGGCGCATTCGGGGTTCGATTTTTCACGCAGCTACAATGTTCACTGATGCGCAGTTTTATTTTCCTCTCAGTTTTGCCAATATATATTTTGTTGCAAGGGCACCATATGGCATATATTACTCAGCTTGTATTGCAGTTCGTATGGGTCTTTTGAAGCCATGGAGTCTGTAGCCAAAGGGCAATAGAGGAGCTTTTCTTCATGAAGGCGTAGCATGTACAGTGTCCACATGGAAAGTGGCCAACTATTTCCTGTAGGCCCCATTGTTGTCTTAGGGTTGGGGGGTTGCTGGTTTGAGGGTAACATCATTCCAGGTAATTTGTTCTTTGGTGTTGCGACTTCGTCTGAAGGCCATGACGGGTCTTTGAATCGGTTGTGGGCTGTTTTCTAAAATGTTCCAATTCTTACATACTATCTTCTTGATCGTATTGGACATGTAGCTGTAAGTATTTACGAACACAATCCGGTCCGTTTTTTCTTTTACCGATCTCGGTTGTTTATATTCCAGAAGTGATTCCCTATTGTTCTCTGCCCTTTTCCGTGCGGTTTCAATAATTGTGCGTGGGTAACCTCTCTTTAATAACCGTTCTTGCATTCTGTTGGCCTCAATCTTGGTTTCAGTTGGAAGCTGGGGTAATGCAATACCAAATTTTTGTCGGTTGGTTTATTGAAAGGTTTTACATATAGACTTTTCAAGTGTGGATCCACCATAATCGATATGTCCAAAAAGTCTACTGCGCTGGTACTGTATTTAGAGGTAAATTGTAGGAATCTGTTCTGCGTATTGATCCAACCTAGAAATTCATCTGGCTCTACTCGTGAGCGCTTCCAGACGACAAAAATGTTGTCAATGTAGCGTCGCCACATTCTAATGTTGTTGCGGAAGGGGTTTGTATTGATCATGATTCTACTGGTTTCCAAATGCTCCATGTATAGATTGGCTACACTCAGTGCCAGCGTAGCTCCCATCGCCATGCCCTGTATCGGTTTAAAGAAGTCCCCGTCAAACTGGAATTGACTTTCAGTAAGTGCCATTTCGGCACACCAGAGAATAAAAGATACAGGTGTTTTTATAATGGTATGGTCCCTGAGCAATTTTCCTTCTAGCATTTCCAGTGAGGCCTGTTGGGGTATACTGGTGTACAATTCCACCACATCTAGGCCCAGGATAATTTTGGTCAGTGGGTGAAACACTTCCGCAATAATCTGTGTCGTGTCTAAGACATGAGATGCCATCTTTCTCACTAGAGGTTGTAGAAATCTATCGGCAAACCTCGACAAGGGTTCCAGAACAGAGTTCACTGCTGAAACTGTGGGTCTGCCCGGTGGCTTGGTGAGAGATGTATGGATTTTAGGTAGTACATAGAATAGTGGGATTTGTGGTTTATACCGGATGGTCCTTACCCGCCAGACGGTAACACTCAGTAATAGTGAGGATAATCTACCTGGACAAGGTCTATTTAGTAACCGCCTGGCCCAAACGGTGTCCAGCATAACTGATAAAGAGCCGATAGTCCACTCTGACCCGGGACATCCGTGAAATATAAAAACTCAGAACTCTCCTAGGATCCAACCTATGGAGCCTCTCCTCTTCCTTGCCAGGATGCGGAGGAGGATAAAACACCGGAAGAACTACCTTCTTGCTTAAAATGAAATTCAGACAAGACCTTCGGCAGAAAAGAAGGCCGCAAGCAAAGGACACCCCTGTCCTTATGGAAAACAGTAAAGGGTGGCTTGGCTGAAAGTGCCTGCAATTCACTCACTCTGCGAGCGGAATTAACCGCAACTAAAAACACTGTCTTGAAAGACAACAGTCTCAAAGGACAAGAGTGCAATGGCTCAAACGGAGCACCCATCAGAAACTTCAAAACCAAATTCAAATCCCAAACTGACACCTGGAAAGGGGACGGCAGAAACACATTAGCCAGTCGTTTTAGAAACTGCAAAATCAAAAAGGAATCTTAAAATAAAAACACTTCAGACGAGCGCTTAAATATGGACAGCGCCGCCAGGTAACCCTTAATGGTACCCACTTGAAGGCCCTTGTGGGCTAAAGAAAGCAGAAAAGACAAAACCATAGGAATGGAGCATTGGAAAGGATCAACATTCCGTTTCCTGCACCAGTCGCAGAACTTACGTCAACGGTACAGGGACTTTGTTGCTGACCGCCTGGCCGAAAGCAACACCTCCATCACATCATCCGGGAGGACCCAATCCTTTCAGATACCAAGCGTGAAGGTTGAGCGTCCTGACCTCTGGATGGAGAACCTGAACCCCCCCACCCCCTCAAGAGCAGATCCTCTCGGTAAGGAAGACGGTGTGGAAGGCAGAGGGACAATTCGAGAAGGTCCTGGTACCACGCTCTCCTGGCCCAATCCGGAGCCACAAAGATCATGCGGGTCCCGAACCTCTGCAACACTTGAGGAATGACGGGGACTGGAGGAAATGCGTACAGCAGCGGGAACGACCTATCCACCACAAACACGTCTCCCAAGTATCCTCTCAGAGGAAATTCCCTTGAGCAAAATTTCTCGCACTTCCGGTTGACACTTGTGGCGAAGAGATCCACTTGCAGGGATCCCCAAAGGGCGAAAATCTCCAGAAGGACTTCCTGAGCCAACTCCCACTCGTGAGAGACTGCTCTGCCTGCTCAGAGCCTCCGCCGCTGAATTTTCATCTTCGGCCAGATGAACTGCTGAGATCGAAAGACCTTGTTTGATGGCCCAGAACCAGAGCTGCATCGCCTCCCTGCACAACGGGAGCGTCCCTTCCCCCCCTTTTTTTGTTGAGGTAATGCAAGGCCACTGTGTTGTCTGCCATGATCAGGACACTTTTCCCCCGTACAGTTGGCAGAAACGCCTTCAGGGCAGGCCTGATGGCTCTCAGCCCTAACAGGTTTACTGTGGCGTCTGGACTCCGACAGAGACCAACGACCGCTGACTGTCAGTCCGTTGTCATGAGCACCTCATCCGGTGAGGGAAGCATCCATCACAATCGTCACCTCCGGCCATGGTTGCCAAAACGGTTCCACCTTCAGCAGGTTCCTTTCGTCGGCTCACCACAGAAGATCCTGGGCGACCGAGAGAGGAATCTGCATGGGATCCGACATCTTGCCCGAGAACTGGGACCACTGCAGTTTGAGGGCCCATTGCAGGGATCTCATCTGCAGTCTGGCCTCCGGCACCAGAAAGATGCAGGATGCCATGAGGCCCAGCAACCTTAAGAAGTCGAAAGCCGGGAGACACTGGGCACTTTGAAACTTGTCCACCATCTGCACAATGTGATGAGCCCTGACCTGGGGAGGCAAACACTTCCCCAGGGACGTCTCAAGCACAGCACCGATGTACTGGAGCTTTTGGGAAGGTGTCAAATGCGACTTCTTGAAATTCAGGGAGAAGCCCAGCCTGTGGAGGGTGCGGCAGGTGAGACCCAGAAACACTTACTCGGGAGAGCACGCTCAGATCAGCCAGTCGTCCAGTTAGGGGTAGACATGAATCCCCCCGCCCCCCCTCGCCTGAGGTACGCTGCCACCACCACCACAAGCTTGGTGAAGACCCTCGGGGCGGAGGTCAAACCGAATGGCAGGACCCGAAACAGAAAGTGCGAGTCGCCAGCCGCAAACCTCAGGTACTTCCTGTCCTTGGGATGAATTGGCACATGAAAGTACGCGTCCTTGAGGTCGAGAGACACCAACCAATCCTGAAGTTGAAGGGCCTTGAGGACCTGAGAAAGAGTAACCATCTTGAATTTGTCCTTCCTGAGAAGTTTGTTCAACCAACGCAAGTCCATGATGGGTCTCAGACCTCCGCCTTTCTTGGTAATCAGAAAATATGGGGAATACCATCCCTTGTTCCTCGCTGCCACAGGCACCAGTTCTATGGCGCCTTTCTCCAGCAGGGATAGGATTTCCTGCGCAAGGAGCATATCCGGACGCTTCAAAGAGAGCTTCCCCGGTGGATTGCCGGAAGGGAAGGCAGTAGCCCTGGGCTATGGTATCCAGAACCCACGCATCTGAAGTAATGGCACATCATTCTGCAAGATGCTGTGCTAGCCTGCCCCAAACCGGCGAACCATGGGACATGGCCCCACGACTGAGTTGTAGATGCTGCGGCAGCGCCTGATGGCAAAGAGGCAACTGCACGAGCGGCTTTGGCACCACGATTTCCCCGACCACCACGGGTATTTTTTTGCTGCGCCCTTTGCCTGGCAGCCCCTCTCGATCTACCAAAAGAGGAGTAGTAGCGAAAGGAACCTCCCCTCCATTGCTGTCCCCTAGGACAAAAAGGCAGAGGTTGCCGTACTGCAGAGCTCAAAGACTCCGCTGTAGCTTTGAAGGTCTGCAACTTCTCAAGGCTCTCGTCAGCCTTCCGGCCAAACAAATGAACGCCGTCAAAGGGCATGTTCAGAAGCCGGGATGGCACATCCGGGGCATACCCCGAGTTCCGCAACCGCGCAAACCTGCGTATCACGGTGCTCGCAGCCATGGACCGGCTGACGCCATCTATCGTGTCCAAACCAGACTAAAGGGATTCGCACATAGCATCCGTGCCGTCTTGCACAAGGGCCAGAAAGCCATCCCCTTCTTCCCCCTCGGGAATATGCTCAGCCGCCAAAGACGCACAGTTCCACAGAGTGTGTGTAAACTTTTCCAAGGCACAATTGGAGTTGCCCGACTTGAACGCCTTACTCCCTGCAGAAAATACCTTCCTTGCCCAACCATTGAAGCGCTTGTCTTCCCCATCAGGAAGGATGGTAGGGTACGCAGCCTGCTTCGAGGAGGCCATAGCCGACTGCACCACCAAACTCTCCGGAGTAGGGTGCGACAATAAGTAGCAGGGGTCACTACTGGATGGCCGGTATTTTTTCAGGAATGATCTGTTAACTGCCAACAGACTCTCCAGAGCAGTCCAAGCCGCCGCCACCCTCTTTTGCAAAGCCATGTGAAACTGCAACACCGGGTCAGTGGACGGACCCTGATCCAGGATATCAGTCAAGTCATCCTGATCAAATTCCACTGGGGGGCAGACCACCCCAAGTACTCCGTCACCCACGACATGAGACGCCGATTGGAAGACACTGCATTTGCCCCCGGTTCAGGCCAGCCAAACTCCACCTCCGGAGAGGTGTCGAGGCCACTGGCGTCATGCAATGACTGACGGAAGTTCCACCATCTGACTATGCCCAGACAAAAGGTCATCAGGGATGTCAGGATGCACAGGCAAGCCCATCTCCTGATAAGACAGTTCATCAACCTCCGAAATGTCTTGCAAAGGTTGGAAAAAATCCAATCTAGGAGGAGGAACAGAACTCGGCTCAAAAACAGGACTTACTGCAAGCCTTCCTCAGAGGTTCCACAGCCCTCAGGGGCACCTCCAGCAAATCCTCCACAACTTTGTCGAGGGAAATCGGCGTCAACCGAGGCGCCAACTGCATCGACGACTTCTTAGAGGCGGAGCCTCGAGAGCGTCAATCGACTGGCACAGCGCTGATGGCGTGGACGCCTTCTTCGAAGGCTTCACAGGTTTCGCCGGTCTCGATGGCGTCAAGGACCTGGACCTGGCACAGCCATGGCGATCGCCCTTGTCCGATCGGACCTAGACGGCGCCCGATGTTCGCGCCGACCTCCTGAGCCCGAAGGCGTGCGAGCGGTGGACTGAGCCCGTTCCCTGCTGGCTTCTTTCGAAGGCGCGGACGGAACTGTGCCTTGCGACTGAAAAATCGCTAACATCTGCTGGCGGAATGAATCCCATTCAGCCGGTGACGAAGACTTGGTGGGACAAGTCAACCATCTGGCGGAGTCCTCCTCCTACAAGGACGGGGAAGGCGACCGTGACGGCGCTTCCTAGAATGCCTCGACGAGGCAGAGGAATGGCGGGAACCACTCGTATACCGAGACCCCTGGATTTTCGCCGACGCAGAGAGTCGCCCCTCGAGTCAACGGTCGAAAGCCCAGCAGACTTCGATTTACGGGGTTTGGACCCCCTACCTACCTTTAATTTCCCCTTATGCTCCCGCAAGGCCTTAGACATCAGGGACTGGCAGTCCTGCAGTCGTCGGTGGTGTGGCTTTTGCCGAGGCACCAGAGGCAGGTGTCGTGCGGGTCCGTGATGGACATTTTCGCAGTCCCGACACTTCTTAAAGAACGGCCTCGGGGTAGAAGAGGAAGATGAAGACATCATTCAAAGAGAGTAATCGAGCGCGCCGAGATTCCATAGCAAACACATTTGCAGAAAAAACACACTACAACTGAGGCTATGGGCGTCGTATCTCTAATCGGTCGCAAATCATGCACCTTGACAAGTTCACATACATATCATGACCAGTATGTAAAAGGTGCCCCCCAAGGAGCATCCATTTCACCCTAATCTTCAACTTCTACATACAACCCATTCCCGCAATCATCCGCTTGTACAACCTCACCTGCTACAATTTAGCAGATGGTACCCAGATCATCCCCAATATCCCAAATTCCGAAGGCTCTGGCAGCCCAGACAACATGTATCCCTCAACCAACACACCACCAGTGTATCCAAAACCTTCTTCTACCACCTACAGACTCTCTGGCGGATCTTCCCCTACCTCACCTACCTCCACCGTTTCTCGCCCATCAACTCCATCATCCTGTGCCACCTAGACTACGCAAACTGCCTCTACCTAGGAGTCCCGGCATCCCAACTAAGGAACCTCCAAAGAATCAAAAACACGGAAGCACGCCTGCTCATCAACCTATCCACCAGAGAACACATCAGCCCTACGTTGAGTCCTCCATTGGCTCCCCATTGCTTGATGCACCACCTTTAAACACATGTGTATCACCCACCACGCAGTCCACAACACAGGCCCGGAATTCCTCTGAGACAAAATGATCCCCTACATACTTTCCAGGAACCTCAGATCTCGCACAGCATTTCGCCTAGTGATCCCACCCCACAGCTCCACAAGGCTTTGCGGTTCCTCCTTCGCTGTCCAAGCGCCAATCATCTGGAATTCCATTCCTTAAACATTCGCAACACTGAAAACCACCTGAAATTAAGAAAGGCCCTTAAAACAGCCCCCCCTGCCCAATACCCTCCTAATCCATTGAACCCCGAGAAATCACCACTAATAAAAACTCCCTGAATCAATCACAACACAAGGGCCGGCAGCACTCGCAGCGGTTTCACCTGACACAACAACACCAACTGCACAACACAACCACCTGACAAGTACTCCAGGTAAACCAGCAGCCTTCGTTGTGGCACACCTAAAACACTATCAACCCACCCACAACAACAGTCCCACCCGACAATCACTCCAGGTAAACCAGTAGCTTTCGCTGTGGCACACCCGCAACATTCTAACCGCCCCCGCCCCCCAGATCCGTCCACAAGAGAAACCAAGAACAATGAGAAGTAGCCCAGGGTAGCACATGCCTATCACTAAGGAATCACAGTTGATGTTAACCTGCCAATATTAGAAATCTCCCACTACAAATGTAGTCTCAACTCTAGATATAACAAACCATCCATGTGTTATATTATGGAAACCTACTATATTATATACTGAAACCTACTGCATTCTCAAGCGTAGGGCTCTCTCCCACCATACAGGAATCTCGAATCTAGGTGTAGCCTCCATCTTTATTTACTATATGATGAAGCATACAGCATTGTGAAACCAAGGCCGCTCTCCCACTATACAGGACTCTCTAATCTAGGTTTAGGCTCCATCGTTTGCTTATTACATGGTGATACCTACCGCATTGTGAAACATAGCCTTCTATCCCACTATACAGGACTCTAATCTAGGTGTAGCCTTCAGCCAATGTTTAATATAAGGTGAAAACTACTGCATCGTGAGGCGCGAGACGTGGGCCTACCTCCCACTATGCAGGATTCTGAAATCTAGGTGGGACGTACTGCGCTGTGAAGCCTGGGTCCCTCTCCCACTGTTTATTATATGTTGGAACCTACTGCATCACGGGACATAGGCACCTCTCCCACTGCGTAGGATACTCAGGTTTGGGTGTAGCCTCCATCTGTTTATTACATGTCCAAACATACTGCATTGTGGGACTGAGGCCTCTCACACTATGCAGGGTTCTCAATTCTAGGTGTAGTCTCTTTACCCAAATTTTAACTGTAAAACCCTATATACAGGATCCCTTAAGCCAGAGGTCTTCAAACTGTGGGGCTCGCTCCCCCAGGGTGGCTCGGCCGCATCTCGGGGGTGGGGGTTGGTCGAGAGCCCAGTATTAAATGTGTAAAAAAATATATATATTTATTCAGCAACAATGGTCAAAACTACTAGCTGCTTAGTGAAGTAACTCCTCAAAATGGCCCACATTGGTCAAAAAAGTGGGCCATTTTGACTGGCCTACACTAGCATTTTGTATTTATGGTCATCGCCCTATTGCCCTATAGGCCAGTCCAAGGATGGCGGCTCATCCATAATGGGTGAGGGGGTGTCCACCCACTGGCCCCTTCACCCATTATGGAGGAGCCAGCCCAGTGGAACACTGAGCACTCCCTCAGCTGCTTATTTCAGCTGAGGGAGTGCTCCTGGGCTGGCTGAACTGTCAAAGGGAAACACTGTTTGCCTTTGACAGTTCAGTTCCCCAGCCGCACATGATCACTGAGCCATGCAACACTGGGGGTCTTTTGCTTCGCCAGCCTTGCATAGCTCATTGGAACTGCTGGCTGGGGAACTGCATGTATGTATGTACGAGGGGGTGCTCCTGCGCCTCCTCGCACATACGGACAGAGCAACCTGGAGCGGGACATTTTAGCAACCATGCGCAGGCCCCTGCATAAGGTACGTTTATGGCGATTTCTATTTTTATTTAAATATGTGTATGGATGCGTGTATGATTGCGTTATGGGACTGTAGTGGGAGCAGGATGGGTGGGAGCACTGGGTTAGTGGTGGGAGCAGGGTGAGGAGAGCCCAGGGTCTGTACTCGGGAGTAGGATGCGGTGACAACGCGCAAAAGTCCAAAAGTTAATCTGGCACATTTAGGGGGGCCCAGCCTGCCCAAATATTGCTCAGGGGGGCCCAGGCCAAAATGTTTGAAGGCCACTGCCTTAAGCCAATCCTACCCACCATTAAACGTCTTTATTCTGTAAACAAAATGTATTTGAAACCTAGGCTCCCAATGGTATAGGACTTTCAAATCTAAGCCTGTTCCTATGCTGTACGGGACGAAGATCGACCCAGCCAAACAATTCCGAAGCTTACGGTACGTATATCTCACACCACCAGTGTGGACACAGGCCACATGCACAGACAAGCATCCGTGCACAGTAGAATGCTGCTATGGCTATGTTCATCCGGTCTAGCGCCACACAGCCGTCCAGACTGAAACACCTGTTGTACCTCAACACCTCTGCCACTAGCGTACAGCGAAGACCATCCGAAAGGAACATGGTATAGCTGGTCACACATCGACTCTCGAAACAATAGCAATCTATTGCAAACCCTCTACAGCGCCCACCCACGTGCATGACCTCTCTTTGGGCTGCTTGGTCGGGCCTGGTCAGCAACCCAAGCCCTAGACCGGCAACATGCACACATGCATCTCCTAAACTAAACTCCTTAGAAATGTACAACCACACTGACCAGTCACTGAGGGCGTTCCAACCGAATAAAGCGCACTGAGGCCTCACAAGTAGGGAAGAGCGCTATATAAATAACCAAATACAATATAATTAGTCTCCCTGACTGAGTTCACTTGTTCGATACAGGCTTTGGTTCAATTGATCAACTTTAGATTTCACTACAAAGAAACATGGAATTGAATGAGTTAATACTGAAACAGTGCAACAGAACCACAGCATGGCGATTTAATGGAAAATGACCCCCACTGAGGCCACGTGAAGAACTTGTTGTTGGGTGAGGTTTCTAACAGCCTATTGCTGTTCTGTAATGTTTTAAGAAGTGACTACTTTAATGTATAAACAAAATGAATGGGTGACCACGCACATTTAAATGAGAACAGAGTGTGTTCTACTGACTTGGCAATTCAAAGATTTTGGGGTTGGTCATAAAGCTGAGAAGGATGACTCTTTAATGCAGTGTTCCAGGCTATATTGATGTAAGTGGGCATAGGCCTAAAAGATTTATTCATGAAATGGTACATTTTTATGGCCACGTTGGCACAGTTAAGCAAAGAGTCTGTGGTTGGAAATGCAACCGTGCAGTCCATTCCGTAGTGTGGCCGTCAATGCCAAATGATGAGGGCCAGGGGCCCGTTTTCAAGCCCCAAGGCTACATTATTTTCAAGCTACTTTCTTCGGGGATGTGTGCTGTCGAGATGCATATGAATAGAACAAATACGGATTTTTTTTATCTTTTTCTGGACGACGAAAGAACACAGATCATCATCAGAGGGAATGAAGAGTCTTCCAAAGTGACCCCAGGTTACAGTAGAATGTGGTGCAAAGCAAAGACCTCAAAAGGGAACAGGAACACTTCAGATGCAGTTTATATCAAGTGCTGGGGTCGTATTCAACTGTACTTTCAAGATGCCTGATGTTAGTTTCTTACTGTGAGAGGATATGGACTAAAAACACAAAACCGAACAAGGAATCAAAGAAAAAAACATTTGATCATATGTAGGGAGCCAGTGCGACTACAAACACAAAACAGAACAAGGAATACAAAACATTTTATCATGTGTAGGGAGCCAAAGAAAGACGGAATATTTGAGAATAAATCACACACAAAAGGATTCAACGTGCACACACAACCTTACACTATATAGAAGCTTAGGTATATTTCCGTACTCAGCTGATGCAATGCATCAATCAGTGTTAGGTTGCCCTCTGCTGGCCAAATGGCAAAGTGCACCTCTGTGTGCCCTTCCACACCAGCTATCATTTGAACAAACAGAATGCGCACGGTTCTACGCGGTCACCTTCTTTACTTTAATATATTTATATAGCGCACCAAATGACCCAGAGGCTTACGGTGCAGACAACATGTAACTTAAAAGAATACACAATGGGGCTACCCCGAAAGAGAACATTAGGCATCTTCCACTATCACAAGCATTGGTAAGAATTTCAAGTTACTACTTTCCACCCCCAATTCTCTTAACACAGGGCACAGCAGTTTCAATGTCAATAAACAGTTAATTACCATCTCAACGTTTCAGTCTCTAAAAAGCGACATGCTGTAGGACAATTTCCTCCTCACAATCTAAAACTGAAAGTAGGTGCTGTAATTATGCTACTACGCAAGCCTATGCCATCATGGGGACCCTGCAATCAAGGTTGACAATTGCGCATCTACAAAGACGGATCATAAAGGCCTGTGTGATTGATGGAACTTAGATACTGTTCTTACACCGCGCATACCTCTCATTCCATCTGATACAAATATGCCTTTCAAATTCAAAAGAAGACAGTTTCCTATACGTTTAGCCGTTTCAATGACCATCGGTAAGTTACAGGGACCTACGCCCCCTTCCTAGAAGCGATCTATGTTAACTCTAATATTCCCATGAATTACCAACCGATATTGACCTTCTAAGTTATGCGGACCCATTCCAGGGTGCCCGGCCCTTCACAAAGAAAAGCGAAAACTCCCCAGGGCTCTCACTGGTTTCTCCGGGATCGTTTGCGTTACCGCACTGGACGCTGCGAGGGTGCCAGTCTCCACCACTCCGGGTTCGGGGTTCTGAACCCGACTCCCTTTAGATTGGGCGAGGGCAACGGAGGCCATCGATCCGTCCCTTCTGAACGGCGCTCGCCCATTTCTTAGGATCGACTGACCCATGTTCAACTGCTGTTCACATGGAACCCTACTCCACTTCGGCCTTCAAAGTTCTTGTTTGAATATTTGCTACCACCACCAAGATATGCACCTATGGCGGCTCCACCCTTGCCCTCGCCCCAGGCTTCTGTGCGCACCGCAGCGGCCCTCTTACTTATTGTGGCTTAGTCCCCGCAGGTCTCAGCGCCGGCGACGCCCGAGTATGGGCCCGATGCTCCAGCGCCATCCAATTTCGGGGATAGTTCATTCGGCAGGTGAGTTGTAACACTCATTACCGGATTCATACTTCCATGGCCACCATCCTGCTGTTTATATCAACCAACACCTTTTCTGGGGTCTGAGGAGCGTCGGCAACGGGCACCTTAACCCAGTGTGTGGTTCATCCCGCAGCACCAGTTCTGCTTACCAAAAGTGGCCCACTGGCACTCGCATTCGATGCCCGGTCCATGCGAACGAGCCAGGCTATTACCCATTTAAAGTTTGAGAATAGGTTGAGATTGTTTCGGCCCCAAGATCGCTTTACAAGATCATCCTAGGGGTTCCGAGTGCCAGCTACCCTGAGGGAAACTTTGGAGGAAACCAGCTACTAGATGTTTCGATTGGTCTTTCGCCCCTATAGCCAGGTCGGAGGACCGATTTGCAAATCAGGACCGCTACGGACCTCCACCATAGTTTCCTCTGGCTTCGCCCTGCCCAGGCACAGTTCACCATCTTTTGGATCCTATCACACACACTCATACACCACCTCCCCGACAGAGCAGGCAAGAAGGGCCAGAGGTGCGCCCGCTGCGACGGGATCCCACCTCAGCCGGCACACACTGGCCCTCACCTTTATTGCGCCACAGGGTTTTGGTCGGCCCTCAAACTCGTGTACGTGTATACTCCTTGGTCCGGGTTTCCAGATGGGTCGGTTGGGTAAGATATGCTAGAACGGTCTAGGTTATGCCAGAAACAGCTAATATATCACATGAACACGCACTACAAATGTACCCACCGGGCGTTTTCGATTTTAACAATCAGCCTGAGGGAAGCCCGTAAGGACGGAACGCGTGGCATTCTCTATTCGTTTTTATGGGTATTGTTTTATACTTTTTCCAAAACAAGAAAGGATGAATTCTAAATCATGGAATACCTGTTCTGGTAAATAAAGCGCCTTTTTGCACTTTTCCTAAAACCGAGTGCCAGGGTTCTTTTCTCTCAGAAACTTGTGTTTTCTGCTGCTACATTTGGTGACATTGTCCCCAGTTGGATCTATTCTTTTGCCATTAATTGAGAGTGGTTTGCTCTCAACCCCGTTGCACCAACTGCTATTTTCAGTAGGCAGAACGCTCAGAGAATCAAGCTTTTCTTTGATGAATATATACATATCCAACAACATTGTGGTTATAATGCACAACCTAGCAGCACAACCAGCCTCATTACATCACTGCATACCACAGACTTCACTGTCCTCTGAGTGTAATGTATGGCTCTACCTGTGGCTAGTGCGCTTATAGATGGTTTGTGGTGTGGGGCCTCAGTGCACTAGCTCAGTTAAAACTAATTTCAAGGTAGGCACCTAAAGTTGTAGTGGGGTCATGCCCCGAGGCCATGATTTGTGGGTAATAGGAAATCCACAAGGACATCAACCCTACCTCCGGCAAGCCAAGTGCAGCCACCTTATTGCCATGAGTTTGATTAAGAACCAAGGTCACCTAGGCTCTGGATCACTAATGATGTAGTTGCTAAGTTTAGTTTAAATTGTTGACGCAATGATAAGGCTTGTCACTAGTTTGTTAGTAAGTAGGACAGTGATTTATTTGTACACATGAAGCCGACATGCGTTTCGAACCAACAGGGGTCTTTTTCAAGGTGTGTTTAGTTAATGTATTTGAGCTCTTGATTAAGGGCTCAGGTTTTGTAACCTGTAAGCCCAAGTGGGCCTCTTCAAATCTTCAAATCAGAGGAACGGTCACGGCAGTATTACAAAATCAGAGCCCTTAATCAAGAGCTCACATACAACATTACCCACATTAACAAAACATGCCTTGAAAAAGACCTTTGTTGGGTCGAAACACGTGTCGGTTTCATGTGTACAAATAAATCACTATCCTACTTACTAACAAACTAGGGACAAGACTGATCATTCATTGCATCAACAACTTAAATGAAATTTAGCAACTACATCAGTAATCCAGCACCCAGGTGACCTTGGTTCTTAATCAGACTCACTGAGACATATGAGCACAGTCTCCTAAGAACCTCTCGCCGACTGCAGGAGCAACAACCAACAATAGCCATGATCAGTACATCCGTACATTCTGGTACTCTAACTCTTTTTCGCACTCACCTTACTGCCATGCTGTAAGGAACCATATGATTTACCCCTTCGCTCACTAAGAGTGACCAGCACCATGCTTTAGTCAGTACGGAGTTCTACCAGAGGCAGCGTTATCATTTGTAAAATGGGGTACACTGTGAGCAGCTGGCACAGTAGTGTACCACATACAAATATGATATGCACCCTCCTCCCAGCATCACCAATGGGTAGTATCCTATTTTCATCATACCATTGGTCAAAAGTGCTATAACATATGCCATTAACATATGCCATTTTCGACTAACGTGCCCAAATAAATAAGTCCACGAGTTACAGAACTATCCCTGTTCCCTTATACAATCGTCAATCAATCAAGTTTTGTCAATGGGCCAGTAACCCCCAAGTTAGACAGGTATTGTTTGATGGAATAGGAGAACATACGGTCATTTTAACCGATCTTTGCCCAGGACTACCAATGTTACTGAGTCAATGAGCTCTAATACACACTACTTGCCACCAATTGTTTACCAAAAGAACTGTTAGGCAGAAACCAAACTCTCCGGCAAAAGGGGGCTTTAAATGTACTATGGCTTGACCATAAGTCAGTTATCGCACAATTTTACTGACAGGGACACACAATACGTTCGAGAGGTTTGTAAACAGGAACATAGAAGCGAGGAAAGGATTGCCAATACTTTAATGCAGTCTGTAAGCAGTGCACCAAACACACATCTGTAGAGCTTCACAGAACTCCTTTCTTAAGTTCAAGCTGAGAATGCAGTGCAGGAAAGGACTTTTAATAATCGCTGCAGAGTGATTTCTCATTTTCGCAGATGATCACAGTAAAAGCCTCCGCGATTATTGGTAAATACATTGAAGTGTGCTACACTTAAATTCAAAACACTTTATTTGCTTAATGTTTTCATGTCGCATCACGACTTGCGCGTGGTTTCTGAAGGTTGAAACTCCCCCGCCTCAAATTTTTCTTTGTACTTCAAGTAGTCTCTTCTTTTTTCAAAATACTTCACCCATTGTTGTGGGCAGCTGGATTCAAAAAAACTCTGTAACCTTTGGCACTTAGTGAAATCGTCCCCGTTTTCATCTAAGCACTGCCAGTACTTGTCGCGCGCTCCCCAGCAAACTTTCCTCTCCTCTGCTGTTGGGGCAGACATGGTTTCTTCTTCAAAAAATCAGTTTCTTCAATTTAGCATTTCTTATGGGAACGCATTCAATGTTCTTCTTAGCTCATGTCTGCACGCCTATTCATGCTCTGCCACTGGTTTATTCCATGTACTGCTTTCTTCACTTTTCCCTTCTACATAGAAAACAAAAGTCAGAGCCAAATCAGATATTAGTGCTTCTAGAAAAGGACAAAAGAAGTGTCTTCATTCTAAAATGTATACAGGGTCAACGATAGCATTCTAGTTGGAGAAGGAATAATATTTATTTAGGATATCTTCATTAAACAAAATAACTCACAAAGCAAATACAATATAGAAATCGAGATAACCAAACTTAAAAACCAATACAGAATTAAATATAATAAGCAATAAACTGCCCCCTTAATAGAATCCATGCCCTCCAAATTTGACAAATACATAATCCTCCTCATATGTTCAGCTTTCAAATGTAGCCCCAAGGCTGATGGATGCAAATGCAGATTATATTTCATTGAGAAAAATCACAACTACCAACTACAAAAATATATCTCACCACCTAGAAAAGCTCAGCCAAATCACATTACAAGACAGAATACACACCTGAAGCCTCCAACAAGAGCAGAGCTCTTTCCAAGGGAGACAAACACTGCATCAGTCCCCCAAAAAATACTGGAGCATCTGAATACATGGAGAGATGCAATGCAATGCAATCAACATGCTCTTCACTGACACGATGGACCAGATGCTTTGCCACATTGACCACACCCTACCCCGCCATAGACACCCTGGCCATACCACCACACCATGTCCCAAGATGGTCAGAATTCAAGGGCCCAACGATGGGAGAACTCCTAAACATCCTTGCATCACTAAGGACCACCTACTACGAGGACAACGTTATCCCAATGCACATCCGGAAGAACATCACAGCAAAGGCCCTCACCCCTCTCCTTCACATCAATGCCTCAGCCATGCAAGTCATATTCCCAGACATGTTGAAAACTGACCGGATCCTACACCTACTGAAGAAGCCCAAACTCGACCTGGACAACAGCAAACTACGGACACATCTGTCCTTCATTGGCAATATCACGGAGGACACCGCCAAGCCCAACTACACAAAAAGATCAGCCAACACAACCTACTTCAAGAATACCAGTCCAACTTTCAACCAAGGCTCAGCACCAAGATCACCACCATCCAGGGATTTGACAAGGCACTCATGGATAATGACAACCCATGCAATCTGGCCCTGATCAACCACCCTGCCGCATTCAACACAGTCTACCAAAAAGTCCTACAAATAGGATGCCATGCCAAAGTCCTTCAATCGTTTGACTCCCATCTCACCGACAGATACCAGCTCATCCAGATGGGCACATGCAGTTCCCAAAAATGCCCAGTGAGCTGTGGGGTCCCACAAAGCTCCATCGTCAACCTCTACATAAAGCCATTGGGGCACTTTTGGCCAAATTCAAAATACACCAATATGCTGAGGACACAGTTGCACCAGACGGTCAACTACCTCAATGACTTTCACCAATTCAAACACTGCCTCTCCACCATTCCAAACTGGATGTTAAGAGCCTACATGAAACTGAACCCTACAAAAACAGAGTTCATCCATTCATAGACGCTACCAAATTTAAAAACTGTCTGACACAGATGGGCACTCCTAGCTTCTCCTTCTAGTGCCAAGCCCTTCCAATTCACCATCAATTGCGACTCTCCCTCTAGGCACACCTTGCCAATGGTTTAGCTCTACTTAATCTAAAATGTTTGACCTTTTCCGATTTGACTGATATATATAGCATGATAATACCTCGCCAACAAGACACAAACA
The DNA here is from genome assembly GCF_040938575.1 of Ambystoma mexicanum. Classification (NCBI taxonomy): domain Eukaryota; kingdom Metazoa; phylum Chordata; class Amphibia; order Caudata; family Ambystomatidae; genus Ambystoma; species Ambystoma mexicanum. The sequence continues at coordinate 1,237,980,637 of NC_090926.1, read as the reverse complement.
GCATGGTCAAATCACACCCTTCTTCCCCGCCTCATACTTCAGTTCATTTGGCCATGCCCTGGGGCTCTCACACCTGGATGGTGGCAATATCCTTGTTGATGGTGTCCCACCACTACTGTAGTCCATTTCTTAGGATTGAAGAAATGTAACCACATTTCTCCAACTCTCAAGGAACTACACGGATGAACCCCCTCCAAGCTCACACCACCTTCAAGACATCATGCATCACATATAAGGTTCTAATGTCCAAGAGACCATCATACATAGCTTAAATGTTCACCTTCTCAGAAGGTCAATGCAACAGCAGGAGCCAACATATCACCAGGCTGGAATCTAAAACGTGAAAGTAGGAGAAGACCAGAAAACAAGCAATCTCCTGCTAGACACTGACACTCTGGAACAGCAATCAGACTGGCTCCTTCCCTCCTGCAACTGAGGAAAGATCCAAACACCCAGCTGTGGAACTGCACATTAAATGAACACCAGCTCTTGTTCTCTTTCCCTGTCAAAATGTCACACAACAGTTTTGCCGTGGTCAACAAACAGCAACCCAAAATACCTCTGTGTGTGTGTTAAGTTGCAGGCACTGCTCCCAAGCTATGAAACGGTTTGCTGTCACAAGAGCATGTACAAATACCAGCTGGTGGTGACCCTCCCCCTGACCTTACGCTGAGGACAGAAAGGAACACATGTCTAGCCTTCCCTTGCACTTGTATTTGACTAGAATTACTCACCAAACTTTCTGTTCACCCTGTCAGTAATTTACCTTTCAAGGACCATGTGTTATTTACATGTCATGCTAACGCAGCTGAAAACATGTAAAGAAGGAAAGATTGTAAGTAAGGCAGGGGGCACTAGCGAAGCATATGTTATCGCCTCTCTCAGCTCAAGTGCTTGGTTATGCTAAATACATTAAACTAATGTGACTGTTATTCTGTGAAGGTGTCTCATACTTTGTTTATATTCCAAGCGGGAGAACCTTTGGGGCCCAGAGCTTTACTCCAATTAGCACCTTTCTACAAATGGACCTCTACAGATGGGATCTCGTTGGCTAAATCCAGATGGACTGTGTACCGCGGTTAAGAAAAAACGACAGACGACCAATGACCATGGGGTGCACTGCACGATGTGGACTGGGTTTTCCTGCAGCCACGGTTCAAGTCCCACCTTGCCAGATTTCCTAACACGTCGATTTACCCCGACGAGGTGTCTGCCTGGAATAACATTTTTGCTTTACAGACACTGGCACAGAATGGAAGGAAGACACTGCAGAGTAACCAGTGAGACTGGTGCGGGTTGAAAAATTGTATGAATACATGCAATATTTTTCTTTAGTATTGCAATATTTGGGGACCACGGTTTTAAGTGAACCTAGACATAGACATATTGCAACCTTGTGATCACAGGTGTATCGATGTTCATGAAACATGAGGAATGCAAGCACCAAATGTTGTGAGTGTAGAAAACACTTAAATAAACTTGAACAGCATGTTCCGGCTCCCCCAGAAGGTTACCCGGGATGGGAATTGATGGGTAAAAGGGGACTTGGGCTGGTATTATTTTTAAAGGAATGGCACTGATGTACTGCTGACAATCCCAATATACAAATTCCAGAGCATGGGCATTTGACTTCGAAAAATTAGGGTACCTCAGGGAAAGGTTGTCAGCAATGGGACCAAAGGAAATTAGATCACTTCAGTGGGAAACATACAATAAAAAGGGAAGATAACACTAGGCAAAAAGCAACGAGGGAAGCACAGCTAAAAAAGGGAGCTAGAGTCAGAAAAAGATGAGGCTAGGGTATATGATCAACAGAAGTAAAAAAAAAAAAAGATTTTAAAAAAAGGATTGGGACAGGATGATGGAGAAATACTCATGCAAGAAAAAATATTTACGTTATCCATAGGCCCCAGAGGCTTCTGCAACCTCCGAGTATTTAGAACCAAACATTTCTTGACTAAACAACCTCTTCGCCTCCATATAATGTGTATGATAAGATAGACACAATTAGGCCACCAGGGAACGCAGGGAAAATGGCAGCTTGAGATTGTAGCGGTCATCTTCCCCACAATCTGGAAAGATACTGCAGACATCGACATTAGATGGGCTAAAATCACCCGCCAGTGATTTGCCAAGGAGTGGTGGACGCCCCCCCGCCTCCCAACCCCCCTGTTCAGGCAAGATCTCAGTGTGTACTAGAGGGAGCCTGCCAAAAGCAGAGTGTGGCCTGGACTGCGGCTGATTGAGGAATAGCTGCAGGGACTGTGGCAGTGTCGCAGGTGAAAGTCTTCCGAAAGACAACCCCTGCGGAGGCAGTGTGATGAGATGAGCCGGGGGTGGGAGGGCAATCGCCAGCCCACAGTTTGAGGAAACTCCCTCCGGGGGTCGAGGCGTATTAAGGAGAAGGTGCCTCTGGCTGGCGGCCACGTCTGGGTGAAGGAAGAGAACCACAGAGGAATGGGCCAGAGTGCAAGCACGTGGGAAAGGGGAGAGGAAGAGCAGCGCAACTGAGAAGTAGCTCCGAGGGCACACAAGAGGTGGACTCTTTTCTGGGCAGGGAAGAGGCCCGGTGATCCGCAGAAGAGCCAGCTCAAGTAAGGCTGTGGCAAGCCCCTGTGGACCCGGAGGTGAAAGCAAGAGAAAAGGCACAGGCAGCACAACAACCCTCAGCCCTACCTGGGGGCTTAGTGGTGTGCAGCTGGGGAAACTGGGACAGAACAGAAGGTGCAGCCAGCGGCCAGGGAATGCAGTGGTGTTTGTGAGGTGCAGACAGTTGCGTGGAGGAGAAGGGACCGTTCCCAGGCCCCTGCCAAAGAAAACCAGGAAAAGCTCATGGCGGCCTAGGTGAGGCGGTGGGAACCCTCTGAGACACTTCCAGGGTCAGCACTGAGCGAAAATGCAGAGGTGCCCAGGAAACCCAGAGACATCCTCCCCGGAGGATAGCTGGAGTGTACGGCACGGCAGAGGTGAAGGAGGCACTTGAAACCTTGCACAGAGAGAGAGATCCGGCACCTGGTCAAGGGCTCAGTGCAGGCCGGGGAGGAAAGTACGGACCGCCCCTCTCACAGGGGTTACGATACAGGGTTTAAGGGTACCCTCACACAAAACTGGATGAGCTGCAGAGACCAGTTGGCCGTATTTCAATATCAAGACAGTGAGCAGATGGCGAAGGCAAAGTGGGACCCGGCGGCTGCAGCAAGGACTATGGAAATTGGCACAACAAAGACGGATATTCGGGCCATCCTGGAAGAGATTAGGGACATGCGGTCAGATCTTGGAACAAGGTGGATGCGATGGAAGAGAGGTTGGTGGGGGTGGAAGCCAACCACCAGGCATCGGTGGACATGCTGGGGATGCAAATGGAGGTCTGGTTATCGGCGGAATGGTGGGTAGAGGAGGAGGAGTTAAGCCGAATAATGGACGACATGGAGAACAGAGAGTAACTTAACAATGTTAGGTTTTTCAGTCTAAAGGAAAAGGAGGGGAAGTCAGTGGCGAGCGATACTTAAACAGGTCCAGAGACCGCGCAAGGATTGAGATTGAAAGAGCGTACTGGGCAGGAGAAGGGGGCAGAAGGCCCCATTCGGTGCTGGTGCATTTTCATTATTATAGGGACAAAACCAGGATCCTCGAGAAGGCTAGAAGGCCGGGGTCCTTTGACTATGGGGACTGAAGGGTGGCCATTTACCAGGACTTGTCCGCCTTCACCTTGGCCAGAAGGAAGAAGTGTGCCCCCTTGACAAGGTGGCTACAAGACAAAAGGAGCGAGATACAGATAGAGGTTCCCATTTGCTTTGGATTTTTGAGTGGGAGGGAGTAAAGTACAACCTGGTAATGGAGAAAGACATTTTGAGAGTCACAAAGGATCTGGTGGAGGGCCACAAAGACCAGACAGTCTTCCAGGACGCAGCTAGAAGGCTGGGGATAGCTGAACATTGGCGAGTCCAGGGAGCAAGTAAATGTTGACGTCTTAATACTCCCTCATCAAAGAAGCCAGATTTGTTATAGGGGTTGGGATAGGCTGGCTTTTTTGATCGAGAAAGAAATGGAAGGGCGAGGAGCTGTGGCCATGGGCCAGCGAGCAAGGGTGAGGGGAGGGCTTATGAGGAGACAAAGTCGGGGAGAGTGGGTCCTCAGGGGGGAGCGGGGGAATTACAGTTAGAGGAAGGGGTTGGGGATTCTGGGTAGATGGAATGGGGGGTTATGGGAGAATGATGGGTGGTGGGAGGAATTGATGTTCGTTTAGCAGTTGACTAGGTTGGAGGGGGGGGTTCTTTTGTCCTGGGGAGGGAGCGTGGTGGTTTGACCAGCCGGAGGGGGGGGGGTCGATGGTAGAACACCTGATTGGAGTGTTAAGGGAGGGGGCGCTGTTAGGGTGGATGAGGGGTGGTTGGGTATGTTTTTCTTGCGTCTTTCCCTTTTATTGCGTTTCCAATGTGTCATAGTCAGGGGGTCATAAGAGTGAGCTGGTCTTCAGGGGGAGAGGGTGGGGAAGAGCGTAAGAGGAAGGTGGGAGAGGGATCCCTGTGGTTGGCACTAAGATGGGGGTGGGGATCACCCTGAAAGTGGGGACGTTGAAAGTACGAGGCCTCAACCCTCCATACAAAAGGCTGCTTGCGATGAAGGAAATTTAAGAATGCGCGTTTGGACACTGTAGGAAACAAAATTTCACCAGGGGAGGAGGATTCCGGGGGTATTTTATGCTTTGGGTCCATGAAGAAAAGTGGGATGGCAGTTTTGATGGGGGAGGTTTGTAGGTTTGAGATTCAGACCAAGGACAAAGAGGGGAGATTTCTCTTTTTCAAGGGTCTGGTTCAGTGGTCCAAACTCACTGTGGCGTTAATCTACTGCCCCAACACAGGCCATGGAGCATTTGGGAGAGGGTTAGTCGTCATCTCCAGCGGTTCACCGAGGAGGCCCTAGTGATAGGGTGCGATTTTAACATGGTCCTGGATCCCAGAGTAGACAGGCTGGACGAGGGGACTGAGAGGCAGACAGCGAGGGGGAGTCAGCCAAATTTAGAGACATCAATGCAAGCCTAGGGGTGGAAGATGTTTGGTCGGGCAGGGTCACTAAAGTGTGGGCAGGGACCCCTTCCCTGGTACCATTCACATATTACTTGGCAGTGCACGCCTCATTCCCCAGGACAGACCTAGTCCTCATTGATCAGACCTCTTATGGTGATGGAGGTGAGAGCGGTCCCTTGGTAAGACCACAACATGGTGACAGCAGTGGTGGGAGTGAGGGATCCCATCTGAACGGGGAGATGGTGCTGCAAGGACTTCCTACTCAAAGAGAAGGCAATGGGGGGTCCTCCTGGACAAAATCAAGGAATACTCCTGATTCAATGATACAGGGGAGGTGGGTATTAGTACCCTGTGGGACAGTTTTATGGCACCGCCAAGGGGGAACTGATTTGGTGGGGGGCTAAGAAGGAGAGGATCAGACAGGAGGAAACCTTGCACAGGAGGAACAAGGAAACTACGGCCTTGGAGGCAGGGCATTGTATGCAGAGAGGTTAGCAGACCTGAGAGCATTTACGGCAGAGCTTAAAGCCCTCCTAGCATATAAAACGGACTGGGCTATAAAGCACAATGCTACTATATAAAAGGGGAAAAGGCGGATACGTTGCTGGCATGGAGTCCAGGTGGGCATCGAGGGCAGTTAATGTGTTGGAAAGAGAGGGCAAGGCTCTTTTAAAGAGCAATAAGATAATCGTGAAATAATTTGGCAACTACTATGCCACACTATACTCCTCAAGAGGCGGTAGAGGATGGAACTCGCGAGGCTTCAGGGAGTGGTCTTGGAGGCATTGGATGCCCAGCTTCCGGTGAAGGAGGTGATCTCTAAAATTAACATAATGAGAAGGGGAAAGTCACCGAAGATGGGCCAACAGTTTTTACAAAAAGTTCCACTCACTCTTGCCTCCTGTGATGGTGTGAGTTTTTAACGAGGCATCAGAGGGGGGCCTGCTACCTCGAACAATGCTCACGGCCATCATAATACTCGAGGGAAAGGACTCGAGGAGGTGTGCACCCTATAGGCCAATATCACTGCTCAACGTAGATGTAAAGGTGTTGGCGATGGTGTTGGCAAATAGGTTGGACAAGTGCCTCCCAGCGCTCATCCATGGGGACCAAGTAGGGTTGATCGAAAAAGGAAGCAGGGCCTACCTGGTTTCGCTGCACTCAGAGAAGGCCTTCGATGGGGTAGAATGGGGCGGGGGGTTCCCCAGGGTGGAATGGGGGGGGTTTCTCCAAGCAGAGGTTTGGTTTTGGACACAACTTTAAAGCCTGGGTGAGAGCCATGTACAGGGGCCCTACGGCGAAGGTGGCAGTCAAAGGTGGGTTGTCAAGGGAATTACCACTACATTGGGGAACACAGAGGAACACAACAGGGGTGTCACTCAGGTATAGAGCCGCTGGCCGTGGCCATTAGAAGGGACAAGAGGGTGAGAGGGTAGAGATGTAATGGTGTGGAGTTTAAGGTCTCCCTATTTGCAGACAACGTTTTGTGCTATCTTACGGACCAAGGGGAGTCTTAGTGCGCTCAGTCGGGTATTGGGACCCCATGGAGCTCTCGCATGGCTGAAGATCTAAGTCCTCCTTATTGCCGATAGGAGTAGCCCCCTGCAGGAGAGGCCAAAGTGGGAGGAAGGTTACGGCCTCCGACTGGTAGCGGACAAGATAAAATATTTGGAGATTGTAATACCCAGTACACTAGACAGGTTGTTTAAAGAAAATTATGCTCCATTGGTGGTGGCAATTAGGGGGGACCTGAAGAGGTGGGCGGCGCAGGCGTTCTCACTCGTCGGTAGGATGATTATAAAGATGAACATGCTTCCGCGTTTGTCATTTCTGTTCCAAATGTTGTCCACAGAGCTGCTGGAAGGGTTTCTTCAAAAGGAAGATATGTGCTTCTTCGTATGGCAGGGGAAGTGGGCGCACATCTCTTGGGAGATTCTGACCCTCCCCAAAATGGAAGCGGGGGGGGGGGCAGCGGTTTGGCTTTCCGAATCTGAGGTTGTATTATAAAGCAGCACAATTCAGAGTTATGCTTGAGCATATGTCTCACGACCAGGAGCCTTATTGGGATGTTTTTAGAAAATTGCACCACTTAACCTAAAAGGTGCAGGGCTATTTGTGGGCTTCGGCCAGGTAGATGCGACCACCCAACACTAGGCACTTTATGGAAGCGTTGGAGGAACACTAGGGCTAAGGGGAATTTGTCCTCTTGGCTTACCTGGTTATGGGTCCCTCTATATTGCTAGGCAGTAAGGGATTCAAGGGAGCACATAAATGGCCCGACAAGGTCTTGAAAGTTGTGCCCACCACCTAAGGTGGGGACAAGGTTAAGGATTGGAGGAGGTGAGAGAAGTTTTAGGGAAGGAGGGAATAGGTATATTTGAGTACCTGAGGGTGAAGGGCATCCTGCTCACCCCAAGGTGGAAGGACAATCGGTTACAGGAGCTCGCCCCATTCGAGAAAAAGCTGGAGACAGCGCAAACGAGGAAGGGCATCATCTCACAAATGTATCGTCGTGGCGATGAGAGACCGGAAGGGATAAGATGTTCACCTCCTATTGTGTAAAGGTGTTGGGAGAGGAGGTCCCAGAAAATATGTGGAAGAAAATATTTAGGGCGACGAATTACAGGGAAACTTCTCCACGCATGCTATTGAACATATTTTAAGATCCTGCACGGATGGCACCAGGACCCGGTGCAGGTCTCGAAAATGTTTGCAGGGTCTCCTCCATTGTGAACCAGGGGTTATGGAGAGCAGGGTACTCTAATACACATGTGGTGGGTGTGCACAAAGATACAGGTATTTTGGAAGGAACTGCTGAGTTGGGTGAAAGATTACAAAAGGGCCAATTGCCGGCATAGCCGCTTACAGTGCTTCTCGGGATTCCACTGCGGGGGTATGGGACTATAGATTTCCGAGGATGTGGGAAGCCCTTCTGAGAATGGCAGGAAGGATAGTATTGGCTCAGAGGAGGAAAGCAACTGAGTTACCGGATAAAGAGGAATGGTTGAGGAGGGTATGGAAAGTCTATCTTATGGAAAAACTCACATACAAGGCCCAGGATGAGGTGTCAGCGTTTCATGGTGAGTGGGGCCTGTTTATGTTATGTCACCAGAATGTATTATGGCAACAGTCGCCCAAGGGCATCTTGGTGCTAGAGACCAAAAGTAACAGGCAAGGAGAGGGGTAAATCAGGATTTAAAAAAAAAAAAAGACTTCTGGGAGCAGCGAAAGGAAAAGTGGTTAACCATTGCGTGAAGAGAAAAAAGGGAGTTCCAAGCCTTTGCTGCAGCAACGGAAAAGGCACGCCCACCTAGCCGGGAGTATTTTATCCGGGGGATCTGAATTGTTAGATAGGATTGAGAGCAAAGTGCTCTGGGGGCAACGTTGGCACATAATTCTTTCTGGAGATATTCAGCTCCCAGTTTGTAAAAAGCTCTGGGGACAATACAGAGATTTAAACACCACACGCTTTTCAACAGGAAGCCAATGCAGCGAGCGTAGAAAGGGAGCCATATGAGAACGAAAAGGAGGATGAAGCTCAGCTCTCACAGCCAATTTCTGCAATAGCTGGAGTCGACAAATCAAGTAGGCAGGCTGAGCCAGATAGAGGGCACAACAGTAGTCAACACCACTCATAACTAGAGCAGAGACAACAAGAGCGTGGAATTGAGAGGGAATGTAAGGCAAGACCTTACGAAGGATTCTTCATTTAAGATGGCCAGCTTGACAGACAGCTGCCACCTGACAAAGATGCTGAGACTTTAACACCGAGATCTTTCACCACAGTAGTCGGCAACGAGCAGGGTCTGAAACCAGCAGGCCAACAGTCCAGGTTCCAAAACAGGGAGGGGGACGCAGATCCAACAACCAGCACCTCTGTCATCTCACCATTCAGTTTCAGCCAGTTCCTGTTCATCCATCCACCCACGGCCTCCAAGCAATCACTAAGGTCGGACAGCCATATCTGCGTGTCATCGGCAAAGGAATAGTAGAAGAAGCCATGGAAACTGAGACCCAGAAGCGGCTGGAAGTAGATATTGAACAGGAAAGGTGACAAAGGAAAGCCTTGTCACAACATGGGACTGGAGGGGAGATGGCAGGACGTGTGAATTTAGAGGGAGGCCAGGAGGAGGAGCGTAGAAGCTGGTGGAGGAGTGCACCAAGAGGGGCCCTTGGAGGGAGGAACGGGGAGAGGGTTAACTGGGATCTCCCAGAACTTGGAGAGACATGAAGCAAGACGTGTGAGAATTAGGGTCATTTCCTAGTGTTCCTTGTATTGTCCAGTACAGTCTTTTTAAACCCGGAAGTAGGGCGAGGTGGCTGTGCTGATGGGGAGGGGTAGAGTGCGATGGGGGGTCCTAGGGTAAACAGCAAGGTGGCATGATATGATTGCTAGATTGGTGGAGAGGTCTCCGAGTCCAACCAATCCTGGGAGCAGAAGTTATTTTGACCCCATTTTTGTTTGTAGTCTGTGGCTTTAATTTGTCTAATGCCATCTGTTGGGGTTATTGTGCTCGCTGCATTGTTTTTCATGTGCACATTTTTCAATAAAAATCAGGGTTCCCAAAAAAAGATAGAGACAATTGCCAAAGGTGACAAGGGACCCTCTACTCCGGGTTCCGTATTTCCTGAAACTAAGGCACACATTTAATAATGGTTGGAAGGATTAGGGCAGGATTGAAGGGACCAGCCATTGCCTCCAAAGTCATGAAAACTCAGTCCCTCCATCATTGTGCATTAGTGCATTAGTTATCGGGACTAGTGTTTCAGAAATATAAAAAACATAATGGCAGTCAGAAGGGGTCTTTTGAGAAGTGGCCTTTGTCTGACCAGTAAGCAGATATAGCCTGCAAGAGCTTGAACTTAAATTAATTGGGGCGTGAACAGCGAGTTCACATCTTAGTTGAGTGGCTCGCAAAAACCCCCGTCTCCACTAATTCGGCCCCTATGAAGGACGTTGCGGGATTAGCCCAGACCATCAAACACCATGGAATAGGATAGAGCCGTTGTCTTTTACCAAAGATTTTTCTAACATCAGACAGAATCCTGAACAGCGATATAATCAGACTAACAAAATTATATGCACAACGCATGAACATTTACATTAGGTGATATTGACCAACTTTTTTCATGCACATTACCCTCCGACATATGGAGGCAGTGTAGTAAACAGGATAGTGAAGAACCGTCAATCAAGTGGGAGGCTTTGGAGAAAAAGGAAGTACTAGATTTGAGAGGAAGCAGGGCAATTGCACGAGGACATATTGGAGGAATAATAAGAGGAAGCAATCGTCAGTTTGATGGTAACAATACGGAAAACCAGGGCCAAGGACAGTCAAAATATTTTGATCCAAGGCAGGGACAGCAGTATTCTGACAGGGGCTAATATGAAGACCAGCCATATGCAGATTATTATGCAACATAGGGATGCCCAGGAGAGGGGAAAGGCAGAGTGTAAATACCTGTTCACCCCACAGGTCCATATGTAGAATTTTGCATTGCTGAAAATAAACAGAAGTTCCTTTTAGATACAGGAGCAAACAATACTTCTATTTCCCACAAATGAGTGCCTTCAATACGCCCTCCAGGAAAATAACACCTCAGGAGGATTTTCTAATGATCCACCAGTCCGTAGTCCAGTATCGGAGCTCATTCACTTTCAGATAGGGCCCATTTCCTGCATGGCTCTGTTTATAACGGCTAAACAGGATTTAAATCTTTTGGGCATGGCCATATTTAAACGCTTGCATGCAAACATTTACTTTTCGCTGGATGGAGTCTACCTCACTTGCTCTGCTGAATCCTTTGTTTCCATCACGAACACTTTACCACCCGAACTTGAGAAAGCGGATAAAAGGGTGTGGGCATTCGGTAAAAATGATGTAGGATGCATGGCAGAAGATCCAATTCAAATTCACGACAAGATCAATGCCATACTCCCAAGGATACCCAAATACAAAATATCACAGGAAGGATTAGTAGAGATACGGGGAGTGATTGCCCAATTTTCCCAGTTCAGAAAAAGAGGGATGGCAAAGAAGGCTAACTTATTGAATGGAGAAGTTGGTAGATTTGCGCACCAACAATAAAATTGTGGTGCCCCAGTTCCCAGTGGTTCGAGATATGATATCACTTTTTACTATGGTTCCTCCCTCCACACAATACTTTACGGTTGTGGACGTAAAGAATACATTTTTCCAGTACCTTTTTGCCTTTAACAAAGACGGTCGCTCTTATACATTTTGTAGAGCACCACAGGGATACACAGAGAGCCCAAGCATTTACAGCCAGTTATTAAAAAAAACAATTAGACACTTTTACCCCTTCTCCAGGCACAGTGTTATTGCAGTACGTTTATGACCTACTTATAGCGGCAGATACCAAGGAAGGGTATGTGGACTGCTCCATGCGCTTGCTAGAGTTTTTAGCTCACTTTGGACATAAGGTTTCCTCAAATAAGCTATAATTTTGTCAGCAGCAGATCACTTATCTAGGACATTTACTTACTAAAAGAGAGAAAAGATTGCACTCTCAGCAAATACAAATGATACGTAACAATGCAATACCCAGCACACAGCAAGAGGCTAGAGGATTTGTGGGGATGACTTCATTCTCTGTAGACAATGGTTGTTAGCTAAGCCCCTTACTGGAACTTACTACTAACACTAATCCTGTACCTCGCCCCTGGACTCCGTCTCATCAGGAAAGCTTTGAGGCACTCAAATCTGCACTATGTAACTCTCCTGCGTTAGGAACACCAGACTGTACTAAACCCTTTTCTCTGTGCATGAACTAATAGGGTGTGTCTTATCCGTACTGTGAGAAACCTGAGGGTATTCTCACTCTTATTCCCCTTGGGTCCTCTGCGCACATGGCCAGGGAAAGGCCATCGCTTTTGGATCCTTACCCTGGGGGTGGACAAGCAAGGGAGAATCAACTGGGAGTGCCCCCCCCCCCCTTGGGCAAAACATGTTATCCCCTTTCCCTAAAACAACCCACCCCATCCTTCTCCAACCTTTATGGGTTATTGCAAACCAGCTTCCATTATTTTGTCTCAGTCATGCCATTCTAGCACTGGGATGACAAAGACGACTAGGAGGCATACACACCAACGTACAACCACACCACTGGTACTGAAGTGAGGAAAAGAGCCCCAGAGGATTACTACTACAAAGATCAGGCATGTCACACTAATACGTCTAATTATAGTCAGGAAATTGAAAGAGAAGACTCACACCTGCAGCTCATTCACCCACCACAGGTGTATAAAAGGTGGGAAGCCAAAACAGCACAGAGGGGAGGGAGAGAAAGGCAAGGCACTGCTGTGAGCCCTTGGATGCAGAGCTGCCGTGTGGCGAAGGTCGGAATACCAGGGACTGCAGAAGCCAGTGGACCGAACTGGCCTGGCATGAGAACAGGATTTCTCTGGTGCAACTGCAAGGCAAAAGAAAGCGCCATGCTGAGGGGCCGGCCTTCTACCAAAGAGACAGGAGTGCTTGTTCTGCTGTGAGAGCGCGGGAGTGTCTAAGGGGCAGAAGAGGGAGCCCTGGAGGCAACCTAGTTGAAGCAAGTCCAATGCGATATGCGAGAAGCCTGCAAAGGAAGTTGAGGAGTTTCAGAGACCAGGAAACCCGGTGTGAAACCGACTGCGAGCGCTTTGAAGGAATCAGTGATTGGGCAAGTATACAATGTAGTGGAGTGGTTGCGCGTGGTGTGAAAGAAGCGGAACAAGTTCTCGAAAGTCCTTGTTTGGACTATGAATTAACAATCAGGTAAAGTGTTAAAGGGACTGCGCACCCTGAGAATAGGCAGGTGGCAGTACTGAAAGGTTCTGACTTGCCAAATAAGCATTTCAATGGTGTAAACGAAAAGAAATCTGGTTCGGCCAACCTCATCAAACCTATTTCGAACATTGAACTGAATTCAAATAAAGCAGATGGCTTTTTCTAAACACTGGATCGAATACAGGTCAACCACCAGAAGGTGAAAACCAGAAATTGGGAATCTTTTGAGCCTATTAAAACTGTGAATTATTGTGAACTTTGGGACAGTAACCCCAGCATTTCTACTGTGAATTATTTTGAACTTGGGGAAGGGTGCCCCAGTGCTTCGGTTGTGAACTAGCTTTAACTTGGGGAAAGAACCCTCGGTCCTGATTCAAACTATTTTCCCTTTCGTCTATAAAGGATCATTTTGAAACTGTTATGAAACTACTTTACACTTTGGGCAAGGGGCAGAACTTTGGGTTACACACCGTTTTCTTTTGGTTCTTGGTACCCATACACATTGTATAGGTCAAGGACTGCCTGCCACAGTCCCTGGAAGGACCGGGACACTATTTTGCCGGGAGACTGCGTGTTAACTAAGAGCATTCAACATACCTCTGGGCTGCAACCCAGGAGGAAAGAGCCGGTGCAGGTGCTCGTGGCAACACAAACAGAAGTCAATTGTGATGGACATAAAAACTGGGTTCATACCAGTCATATGAAGAAAGCACCTCTACCCATCCTGCAATACAAACAGCCTAGGGACGGCTGTATTGCTGCACCATGTCTTTTCTTCTGCAGAAACACCTGTGGGGAAAAGGGAACCTGAATTGATTTCTCCGGCTACAGTGTTCTCCAAAGACGTAGGACCAACTGAAGGGCCACGCTATAATCTGAGACCAAGAAAACTTTAATGAAACGGTCAATGACAAATTGATTATTTGGGAAAACTCGGGAGAGAGCAGCTACCCCGGTGGTCAAGACCGAATTTTAAATAACTACCTGGGGGTTAGGTATTTTGGACACTCCAAAAATATATTATCCGCCTCCACAGATACACTGGCCATGCCTATCTGTTTTTCAATTGCTCTACAAAAATGATGCATTACGCACTGACAGAAAATGGTTGCTCAAGAATGTGCCTTCTTTTTTCATCCTGCTTGGCGCTTTTGCATTATGTGATATCTATTTGCCCCTTTCGATAAAACCTACACCTGTTCCCTTTTCTAATGTTACTATGGCAACTTTACCCCCTAACCAGCATTATTATTGTCAATGAATGAGCAGAATTTTTATTTTTTTTACACTTAAGCATCATATGCACAAGATGGTTCAATGCAGCAATTGCCATGCATGATTACAGTTTCCTGCCTTTGTAGAGGAAGGGCTCCTGCTGCAACAGTTGCACCTCCTGTTCTTTGGGGCCTGTTTTCTTTTACATATCTACCTGTTTGCTGCCAGGCACTTGCCCGGCTGCCCAAACCTCCTGTTTCACCTGTATCGTTTAGTAATGCTTGGATAATGCAAGGTGTAGCAATACAAGAAATAAGAAATAATGGCCATTGGCATTAGTACCGAGCCTCCTTTCTCTTCCCAACCTGTGGGCTGGAACCCGTGCTTATAAAACACCACATATAGTAGAACCGATGTTCAAAGAGCCGTTTGTGGAAATGTACATTAAACGAGCACCAGTTATTTTTCTCTTTCCAAACAAACATCAACCCAGAGAGAGAGAGAGAGAGAGAGAGAGAGAGAGAGAGAGAGAGAGAGAGAGAGAGAGAGAGAGAGAGAGAGAGAGAGAGAGAGAGAGAGAGAGAGAGAGAGAGTTCAGTTGCGTGTTAAGTTGCAGACACTGCTATCAAGCTAGGAAATCGCATACAGTCAAAATAGCATGCACAAATATCAGATGGTGGTGACCCTCCTCTTTAATCTGGGGCTAAGGATAGAAAGGAACCCATGTTGAGCTTCCCCCTGCATGTCTATTTGTATTTCACTATAATTACTCACCAGCGTTTCTGTTCACCCGGTCAGTAATTTACCTTTCAAGGACTCTTATTTGCAGGTCATGCTAACACAGCTTAAAAAAACCAAAATTAAAGAAGGAAAGATTGTAAGTCAGAGAGCACTAGCGAAGCATACGTTATCGCCTCTATCCACTCGAGTGCTTTCCTAATGCTAAATAAATTTAACTATGTGACTGTTATTCTGTGAAGGTGTCTCATTCTTGGTTTATATTCCAGCCGGGAGAACCTTTAGGAGGGGCTCACAGCTTTCCTCTAATTTGCACCTTTTTTACAGGCCTCTTAAATGAACACCTGTCCAACAAATAAGAACCATAGACTGACACAGGAAACTCCGGGATCCACTCCCGTTATTGTGTTATTGTACAGTGCCTGCATCCATACAAAACTGGTTCACCCGCCACCTCTTCAGATATGTATATTTTATGCAAATAAGCATAAAATGTGAATATTGTAGTAGTTATAGTTAAGTTGATCTCCCCATAAACGTATCTAGACTTTGCATCGCATGCCAAAGCATCAAACGCCTTAACATAGAAAAAAAAGCATAGAAAAAAAGCCATTGAATGCATCGTTTTCAATGGTAAAGGGTTTATATTAATTATAATGGGTTTTTGAGGCAAATAAAAAGGGGGGGTTTGGGGGATACCCTCCTCATTACTAAAAATGGGGAAAAATGCACTCAATGCTTTTTTTTATGGTAAGGCATTCAATGCTTTGGCATTTGATGCAATGACTATAAACCTCGCCATAATAAAGGCACTTTTTGATATATTAATGACTTACTGTTTGGTGGATCTTGATTAAACAAATCTCTGAATTGAAATGAAGAGAGGTGGGAAATGTATTGGGGTGGGGGGGCAGGGAAGTCTCCAAAAAAAGTAATCCCCCCCATATAATGTTACATTGGGCAAACATTGTTCTCACCTATAGCTGAACCTCTGGACGGATTTGCCCCAAACTTTCACAAAGAGCAGGCAACTAGTCCCAACAGCATGCTTTTACTTGTTTGGTGCACATCTCTGCCTAAAAGTATGCTAGCGATATTTGGGTTGTGTGAGAAACCTGAAGGTGTCTCTCTAGTTAGTCCACCGGGATCTGTCATCCAGGTGGCCTGGACACGGCCATTGCTATTGGATCCAGTTCCTGGGGGTGGACCAGTGAGGGAGGATAACCTGGAGGGGTCGGGGGTCCTCTGGGAGTTGGGACACAGACAGGCGAGATGCGGTATTCCCCCTTCCTTTAACACCTTTTCCCCATTCTCATTCAAAACCACTACCCCCCTTTTCCAACACAAACACTTTTGCACAACACAAAGGACAACGGACTAACACCAGAGCCGTTTATCTGACATATCCTAATACAAGGGTCAGGCAATTATCGCACACACCTGATGGCCCTTTCCCTTCCCCACAGGGATAAAAGGTGGAGCCCAAGAGCACAGTACGAGCACGGCAGACAGCACGACGAGACGGTTAGCGTGGAGAAAGGCAGCAGGAATTCAGAGGGCGGCGAGGAGAGAAGTGACCTTGCCCTTTTCGTCCCAGACCCGCAGAACCTTCGTGGAAGAGAACCTAAGATTGCGAATAATAGCATAAGTGTCTAGTAGCAGATGTCAACGGTACACGGGGCAAGGGTATACCAAAAAGTAGGAGTGAGTGAAGCTCCTACGACCATGGTACCGGCCTTGACTCCAAAGAAGAGGAAAGCCAAGCGGTTCATCGCAGCCAGTGAGTCGAAGGGAGGGACGAGCAATTGTGAATATAAAGTTAGCAAGAGTGAACCCGATCAAGGGATGCTGACAGGAGGGGTGAAGTCATCACCCAAGTACTAAAAGTCAAGAGGGGTTTGAGCCCACGTAAAGGGAGAACCAGGGGTGAGACCATCACCCTACGTGAACTGTGGATTACAATACAGAAGGGTCAGCGCCCAGAAGGAGGGACACAGGGGTGAATCATTATCACCCTAACTAATTTCTATTTGGTTAAAGGAACTTTTGTTATTTGAACACGTCAGGCCCCCGAAGGCAAGAGACTTTCAAAGGAAATGAGACTTGGCCATCGCAGTCCGGAGAACTGCCATTGGAACTATCATCTTGTGCTGTAGAAGCCCGAGACTGTGTTGTGCTCCAAGCTCCCATCTTACCCTGTGCTAAAAACCTGGGGAAGGGAGACGCAGGCTTCCGCATCCTGACATTATTTGAGAACACTTTATTTTCTTTAAAACGATCCCACGATCTTTTTTGTATTAGTCGTAAGGTTTGGCAATAGGTTTCTTAGTATAGGATCTTTTATTTGACACAACGCCACTAGGACTGCCTTACTTTCATTCGATGGTTGACGCTTGCTCCCATTTTAGATTCAGGTTCAGATTAGGCGTTTTTCAAACCTGCATACAGCATTCGTTGTTAAAAAAACACCCTTGAACAGTGATCACTTTGTGACGGTCTTACTTGTTGCCACCATGAGTTCCCCACAGTTGACCCAACATTAACAGACCGACATTGTTCTGTGTCCGAGTTTGCTAACTTGCATTTGTCGACCCAACACATGTCTTCCAATTTTAGAAAGTGGTACACAGATAGCCAATCAGATTGTAAAAATGTTCCACGCTCCAAACCAAACAGCCACCATCGTTATTTTGTGGGATCTTGAAGAGACCATTCTGCAAAATCTATCAGAAAGGTGCATATCGCAGCCCTACACCATAAGCAGTGTGGAGGGCAACAAATGGCAGTTTCTTTGCAGGGCTTGCATACCCAAGCCAACTTGTGAGCCGGAGCAGGTCTCGGAGCCAGGTGAACCTGGCTTTGATACAGGCCTAGTAATAACACCACTTCCCTACCAGGACCACGGTGGTGCCTTGGCCAGTTCGGATGGGTGAACTGACCCGCAGGGTACGTCACATCCCACAGACCAACTACAACTAAGGAGGGTGCCCTGGGCAAGGTTAAAATCCTGCTGACCCACAATATGATATGATGGGTTATTTATAACACGCTTAATAAAAAAAGGTTTCTAAGTGCGGACCCGGGGATTGAACCTGTGGTGCTCTGTGTCGTCTTGCTTCCAAGGCGAGCACGTTGCCCCTGACCTATCCTCCAGAGACAATGGCTACTGAGCCTGAAGTTCTGGTGTACCATTTAGGTAACATTCACCTGTAAAAAGATGTAATCTTTCCATGAAGTTGAAATAAGTGACATAATTACCACTTTTTGAAAGTATATATTAGTGGCTTTGGGAGAAATTAACAAATTAAAAATGTTAGATTTATATGTATATCATTTTGGAGACAGGTTTTGTGTCCTCTCACAGTTGTATTTGCTACAAAGTATGTATATAATTTCTATTGCTTGTGTTTTTTTCATTTCTTTCTTATTTTTAAGTATTGATATATGTTAGTGGTGTAGAGATAATCTTCTCCCCCACACGCATTGAATGTTATGTCTTGCTTTTATATGTAGTATCTAAGTTAAATCAAATAATGGTAAATTATTTTTAGATTGGTGAATATTTTGAAAAATCCTTAAAAAATAGAGAACAAACAAGTCTCCTCATTCTTGGGTTCTATTTTCTTTTTTTTTAATTTCATTAAGCTTTTTAACACTTGTGTAATCAGTTATAATTAGGCCTTCAACCAAGTAGGCATGTGTTGGGCACCAACCCTAGTATTTTGTCCATTTAGGGAACTTGGCAGTGCCCACAAATGGCTAGTTGTGGCCTACAGACCAGCAATGAGGGCCCAGGTGGCTTGGGAGTGCAGATGGCTGCACCGAAGGCCGTAAACAAGCATAGTGACTATTGGGCACAGGATATGACCATTTGCATTGGGAACCTAAGCTGGTTGGCAATGGACGTGGCTGCTGGCCATGCCCAGTGGAGCCCAATCAGGTGCCCCAGCCCCAGTGGGTACATTGGATTCTATCGGAGGTGCCCGCCGTATGGCAGTCAGCCCAGTGGACCCATTGGGTGGTTCAGTGATGATCCTGCCACATGCCCAGTTGAAGGTAGTGGTCTGCAAACTGGGCTCCAAGGATGTCCGGGAGGATTCCAGACTCTTTAAAAAGGGATTAAGGTGACAGTTTTTGATGGCAACTGCTTTTTTAATATAAAATATAAGCAGTAGAAAATCTGTTTACAGAGACCGGGCTCTCGTGAGATCCTTTGGACTTTAGGCAGGTCCAACTGCTAGGTATGAAGGCCCGGAAAGAATATTTTTACTCAATTGGGGTGGGAGTACTCGGTATGAACAAGTTTGACTACCACTGGCCTATGGTAATATCCTGGCCAAAGTGGGTGCTGTAGGAAGAGTGCCAGCATAGTTCAAGTAGATCATTTTTTAAAGAAAACATACACATTCCCAGAATAAAACCTTACAAAAATTGTGGGATTACATATATGATAGAAGTCATTTATAACATGCCTGTACACAATTGTTTCTAGGCACGACAAGACAAGGAGGGGGGTGGGATAGAAGGAGGACAAAACAACAAGCTTACTAGGCCTTGTGCCATTCCGATTGCTCAAGTGCGGGGAGGGGAGAGGTGCACGTAACTCACCAAGTGCTGCCGGAGGGTGGCTCAGAAGTGCAGAGAGAACAGGAACTGTAGATTAGCAGATACAGATCCTTAGTCGAAGCGCGGAGGCAGTGCAAGGGCAACTGGACACGCAGGAGCCTGGAACAGAGTTTCAGTGGGTGGCCAGGTGACCAGTGTGCAGAGCAGTCAGGGACATTAGCAAGGGAGAGGAAGAGAAAAAGCGGAAGCGAAGAGGAATGTCTCGAGTTGCTTCCGGAACCGGAGGTGGTTCTGCTCATGTTTGAGAGAGGCAGTTTGAGACGGAGGCCCCAGCCGAGGAAAGAGTTCTACCCCTGATCTCTGCTTGGAGAAGCGACTGACCTCAGAGAGCTGGAGGTGGATGAGCGGAGGGCTCGAGAAGGAAGGTGTTTAGGAAGAGAAAGTTGGAGGAACTGCAGTCTCAGGCCGCCGACAGCCTTGTGGACGATCCAAAGGGTCATGAACTTGATCCTTGCAGCCACAGGGAGCCAGTGGAGAGATTTCAGACCTGGAGAGATACGATCCCTGGGTTTGAGACCAAGGACAAGTCTTGCAATCCCGTTCTGGATAAGTGAATAGAGACAGGCAGATTAATAGGCTGTTGCAATAGTCCAATTTAGAGAGGACCAGGGCTCTGGAGACGGTGAGCTTTGGGGGAAAAGTGAGAAAAGGCAGAGTACCTCCGGGCAGGTGCAGCTGATAATGAGTCTTAGAGATGTGAGAAGAGAAGGAGAGTGTGGCGTTGAAGATGACACAACAGTCGGGTATGAGAGAAGGGGCAGAGGGGAGCCTGAAGGAGAGCTGGGTGTCACTCATAACACAATGTTAGAGCAGAAAGTAGCAATGCGATGGGCAAGAGGTGTCAGGTAGTGGTTGAAAAGCCAGGGGGAGAGGTTAGGTAGTGACCCCTGGGGAACACCACGAGAGAGAGAGGAGAGAGAGAGAGAACCAAAGTTGGACCTGGGAGAGTCAGTCAGTGAGAAAGGAGGTCAAACAGGCCAGGGCCTTAACAGTGATACCCAGGTTGTCGCAGAGGCGATTGAGCAGGATGTCGTGGTTGACCGTGTCGAAAGCAGAGGATAGATTGAGGAGAATGAGGACAGAAGGAAAGTTAGAGTCAAGATTACATACATCCCACTGTAAATTGTAGGCAAACATACCAACAATAGCATACACTGCTGATGATTTTACAACGGATTGCGTCACCTAGGACTTCATCCATGACAAACGATACCGATATATTCACAAAGCATTGTTAAGCAGAAAGGGCTGATGCCAGCAGTACTCTAGATAAGATTTGGAAGTGGGACTATTTTACTCCCTATTTTTATTTAAAGTTGGGAGTAAAAATGCAAGTCCAATTCCCAGTGAGAGTATGTTATAAGCAACTAACAATATGGGTTGAAAAACAGATTTTATATTCATGCACATTAAGAGATACTTATGTACTTCTTCCAATCAATCAGGTACACAATAGTAGTTTCTTCCTTTGGTACTACGTGCACTACTGGTCCAGACATATTCATGGTGCTTTGACTGAGAAAGCAGGGGTGCAAAATTCTACATGCTTTTACACCATTTTTTTTGTGTGTAATTTTCCTCTTCATTTTAAATTTTTGAAATTATTCGCCACTTTTTAGGGAATAAAAGTGGCCGATCAACCCCTTGTGTGGAGGCAGGTTAATTCAGTTTTTAAAAAAAATTATTCTCACAAGATGTAACCTTGGATACCTTTTACTGAACTAACTGGAAATAACAATGCATTGACCCTCGAAGATGGTGGTCACACAGTGAAATGAGTTACTAGGAAACACACACTGGACAGTTCCTTCTCAATGATAAAAAGGGACTTTTTATTTCAAACTTTTTTGGAGGGGGAATAGTAGGCATGAAATGCAGGCCTGAAATGGCACTTTATGTAAAAGCACTACAAACCTGGTAGCAGGGAATGTGTCAACAGCATTCACTTAAAACAGTTCACATTTCTAGCAGTGCCTAGAAATGCATTTAAAGAAAGAGCACCCAATTCATTCATAACTACACATGTTCTTGTAATTATGCATAGGCAATCTCACATGGTTGAAGTGGGGCCCAGTTTGTTCAAAACATCATTCATGTTATTTTATACAAATATTGAAACAAAAGATTTAAAAAACACAATTGGGGGGGGGGAATCAGGTTGTGTGGTTTTGCATTTATTCATACAGAGCGTGAAGAGGTGCTTTGCAGTCCCAGTTAGTGTCAGGGCTGTGTAGTTATGTCTATACAACTACTCAGGTTTACTGGCTCGAATACAATGTGACCACTACAAAATATATTTACAGTTTAAATGGTTCGTACAGACAATTACTTGACAGACATTACCAGGAACTTAGTGAGGAACCCACCATGGAGTACAAAACCACCTCCGATTTTGAGGACCCCACCATGGAGCACAAAACCACCTCTGAGCAAATCACCACATTCATGCCAAACTCCTGGGATATTCTATATGGTCCCAAAGAGCCACAAACCCGAAAATCCGGGTGCATCTATAATGAAACCATCCGAAAGCCTCTGGTGAAGGACACAAACGGTTTAGCACACAACAACACTTGTTCTCACTTTATATTGCACGAAGGGAAGGTTTTAAATGCATCTTAGCCACTGGCAGTGCTCTGGGCACACTTCCATGCCACTGTTTTTAGCCCATCAGTGTCACTGCAGAAGAGCATCAGCCATGTGCAAATCAGTCTGTCCGCCACCAATTGGAGCAGTACATCCTCGAACTACAAGGCTACGTCTCCTCTTCACAGACACGCAATCAACGGTAAACAGGTTTTATCCTTGTTGGCCCTCAGTGAGGTGCAGCTTGGTTCCCTATAGCGTGGCGAGCAAAGTACCCACATCTGAAAATACCCTCTTACACAGAAGGTGACAAACTATAGCCAAAATGAAAATGCAATAGCTACATCCTGGAGATTCCTGAAAAATGCAACCACCATGATACACCCCCTAAATGCCCTCATCTAAGATCGCACATGATTGATAACAATTTTTCCTTTAATGTATCTCGCACTTCATACAAAAAGACTGGATACAGCTTCGAGCACCTGCACGACACCTCCGATTGGTCCGCTATGAAAAGGTAGGAAACAAGTTCTTAGAACGATAATCACAGACATACCTACGTACATCCTTCTTGTAAAAGGGCCAATCAATAAGATAAATGGAACGGGAACGGGAATTTAATACAATTTTGTGGTGAAAACACCAAGCGACCAAAAGGGCCTTTTCACTAGATCAAGAACGAATAACACCTGGAATATACACATGCAATGTTAGCAGATACAAAACATGCCAACACATCTGTGCCAAAGCTGCCAACAAACGTACAGAACTGAACAATACAGATACAAGGGACATACAACTGCAGATCGTTCAGTGCACACTTCATCCAATGCAACAAACGACTGCAAGGGAAGACTGGAGGGGTGACTTTCCAGGAGCTGTATGGAAGGATGAACGTACAGTGATATACCAGGCCTCAAAATGTACACTCTTCACTTGCCATTGGCGAGCAAATGGTGTGCGGTTTACGTGGCTAGAACGGAGGTGGCGAGTGACCTTTTTATGCCTGGCTAGTAGCTTGCAATCTTTACCTCTGGATATACGATCTCAAACCACAAAACATACATGTGGTTCACCACTTCATACAGAATGGGCAAAAGCTGCTGCAGGCTCTTTTGGAGATGCTATTGAAAGCCCCTCAAATGCTACGCGAAGAAGAGCGTGGGAGCTTTAGTACTTTAAGATGCTAAACATAAAAGAGGTCTGAACATAGATAATGTTTTATTATACACAATGGCCAACTTTACACAGAATACTAGCACAGCAACCACATCAATGTCAGAAGACAACCTGCCTGCAAACAACACCCCCACCAACAGCTGTTGGGCACTACTGTTCAGAACCCCTAATGGGCGAGCACACAAGTCTGGGCTGTCTACACTGTAATGGTTGGCACAAATTAATCGAGCAGGAGACACCCCAAGATAGCGGGAATGGCTACATTTTGTATTTGCCACATTGTATGCAAGCCAGGAAATCTTTATCAAGCTTGGGGCATACTGGTATAGTCTCGGGCTCTGAACGCATTTGGTAGTAATCCCATTGTATACAACCCATTATACCAAAGGATATGTATTAAAATCACTGGACAGTCCTGACCGTTCAGAGGCTGCAAAACATACATCCAGACGGTGAAGCAAATGCAAAACCACCCGTTCTGCTTTGCAATTGTGTGTTTAATTCTTTCATTTCAATAGGCTTAAAAAAATAAATAAATAACAAACAATGTTAAACATGCTGTACCCCACTTTACATGAGTGATTTAGAGAAATTATTACATTCAGGGTAAGAGCGAATAAGGTGTGCTTCCTTGAAAGGCATTTCTCTGCATTGATGGGATAGTGACCGGGAACAGTGAATACTGTTATGCATTTTTCCTGCTGCCAGATTTATGGTCTTTTAGCTGAAGTGGCAGTCCCAGGACTACAATCCATGCACACAACGGTTCTAGGCAAAAGACTGCCCGCTACCATGTCCTGTACCCACAGAACATGGATTATGGCCATGCCCTCCGAGTGCTGCTTATTGGACATGGCTTATGGCAATGCTGGCAGCACGACAAGCCCTCCCTTTGGGTACTGCTCAGAGATCATGGCCTACCCCCATGTATTGTACAAGTTATCCATTGGCACAATACCCAATGTTAATGGCTTTCCATCCATGACATGCCACACGAGCAGTACCAACGACAGGGCATAAGATTTTATAGCGCGCTCATAGGACCAAAGGCCTCTTGGTGCTAAAGCATCAAGCCCAACTACACAGTGCACTATACTTCAAAAGAGGAGCATTTTCAAAAGACGCCTGAATTGAAGATGGTTCGGGTTACCTCTCAAGACAAAAAGGTAGCGTATTGCATAGTTTGGCGGCCGCCACCGAAAAGGCGCGGCCACCCACTCGTGATAGGCGAACTCTGGAGATCAAGCAGGCATTTGCCGAACTAAGAGTTTGGGTTGGGAGACATGGGGAGAATGTGTCCCATAGATAATCTGTACCTTGGCGATAGAAGGCCTGATGAACTAAGCAAAGGGCCTTAAATTCTAGGAAGCCAGTGGAGGGAACGTAGGACTGTAGTAATATGGGCGCTGTAAGGAGTGTTAGTGGCCACCCTAGCTACCAAATTATGCAGCAGATCTAGCCGGTGGATCAGCCCCACTGGCTGAGCCATAAACAAAGAGTTACAGTAGTCTATGAGGGTCATGGCCAGAGAAGCTGCCACCAGAGGTCTAAGATGACATGGCAGAAAGGGGAGCGCACTACATAAAATCCTCAAGTGGAAGTGGCTGACCTTACACACGATTCCGACCTGAGCGGCCATGGAAAGTGTGTATGATAAAACTCCCCAGATTTTCGCCAACCGACAAAGGAAGAGGAAAATCAACCAGTGCCACAGGCCAGATAGATTGGCACAAAGAGCTGGATTTGGAGGGGAACCCACCACCAAGACCTCAGTCTTGTCCCCATTCAACTTCAACCAATTCCTACCCATCCAGTCCCTCACGGCCACCAGGCACTGACTGAAGCGCAACAAGACTTCTGCCTGGTTTAGATCTAATCGAACCAGGATATGGGTGTTGTCGGCATAAGAGTATCACCTGCGGCCGAGGTAGAAGATGAGGCGGACCAAAGGCTGGATGTATATATTAAAAAGTGAGGGGGACATGGAGGAACCCTGAGGGACACAAGATAAAGAACTGAGAGCAGAGGTAAAGAACAGAGAGCAGAAGTAAAAGAGGAAAGAGAAAGATTGACCCTTGTCAATCAGGAAGAAGGAAAACCAAGCCATGACAGCCCTGGAGAGGCCTGCCGACGCCAGACGGGACAGCAAGACCGGATGGTCTACATGTCAAAGGCCACCGAAACATCTAACAATATCAGCGCAGCCATTCCACCGCTGTCCACCAGTCAAGCCAAGTCGTCGACAAACTAGGACACTCCCCGTGCCTCATCCCGGAAGAACACGTAACTGAAAATCGTCAAAAACCCCACTGCTTTCCAAGAACGACGAGAGAAGGGCAGAAACTAAAGACTCAAGAAGATTCATAAATAAATAGAGTTAGAAGTGAAATAGGCCAGAAATTAGCAGGCAAAGTAGGATTCAGTGATGGCTTCTTAAGAAGAGGGATAACTGACCTGTTTCAGCTCCACTGGAATAACCACCGACAAGACAAATTAACTGAATACCAAACCGAGAATATTCCGCAAGGAGGGAGTGGGCTCCGTAATAAATCGACACAAACCCGGATCCAATAGAGAGTCAAAGAACTGACTAAAGGGGAGTTAAATTTAATACTGAAATCGCCCAAGATAATCAGTTTAGGATATTTCACTTGAAGATCTGCTGCCAGTGCAAGAAAAGGATCAAGGAACCCCAGATGGGAACCGGGGGTCCTATAAATTAACAGGAGATGCACAGTACAGGTAGAAAAGAGTGTCTCCAATAAATAGAGACTCCATGTTCACATCATGCAGGCATGGGATCTCAAATACATTGAAATTTGATGTATATATATTTAAAAGCAACACCACCACCAGGTTGGGATGCAACCCTGTCCCGGTGAACCATTTTGTAATTAGATGGGAGTGCTTGTAGCAACACAGGAGCAGAAGCTGCCCCCAGGCAGGTCTGTCAAGCACATGAAATCTGGAGACCGAGCATCTCATAGGTTGTGTACGAAGACAGAAAGAGCAACCAGAGAGCGTGCATTGATTAACATTACCTTAACCAATGTGACTGCCTCCCTCACAGCATTACGCACAGATACTGGAGCGATGTTTCAGTTGTCTGGGAAACACATATGCAGGGGGGTGGGGGGTAGATCTGAGATCTCCTTACGGGAGAAACAGTGTTTTGGCCTCCATATGTTGCCCGTACTGTGCACAGACAGGCTGGACTTTGGCACGACTTTGGCATTTAAGGCCATTGCCCGCTGTGCGGGCTAGAGTACTGCATTAAATACACATTATCGCACTAGTCAAGCTCCTCCCACTCACTGAGGAGTGGATACAAACAACAGACAGCTAAGCGTGTGTTTGTGGAGGAAGCCGGGCAACTTCCCGCCAAGGACGGAAGCAGTGAGCTGAAATAGCATCAAGGCAAGTCATTTGATACTGGGCATGGCCCGATTATTTACCGTGGATGTACGGCAACTGGAACATAGCAAGTACCCATGACCCAGATGCAGTTCCAAATCCCAGAGCACCTAAAGGGGGGGTAATGTGCCAGATATCCAATGTGTAGCATTGCCTGTCTCCACAGTATCCAGAGGGCATGAAGAGTGACCATGCCACAGAGGCATTCTCGGGGGAATGGCCTACTTCTACTTCCCAAAAGCAAATGTTCTTAGTCCATATGGACACTGCCACATGGCGTACTCAATAGGTAGTGCACAACCAAAGCACTACACCACAAATCTCTTTTCCTTATAGTCTGCACACACTGGCGATGCCACTGAAAATGGCACTCGGGATGTTGTGGAATATCATGAGCAGCGCAAATTTCCTTTATTTTTAGGTGTGCGTCATAAACATAAAAGTGTCAACAACTGATTTTTTGGGAAATATAGCTAAAAATCAAAATCTTTCCTGTGGCCTAAAACAGATGTAGTGCGTCATCGCTTTCCATTCCAGCCCTGCAAACTCTTGCTGTGTGCATTCATACTTCCCTCGCTGTGGTCTAGATCGCGATTGGCCCACTGCACGGTTTCCATTCTGGCATACTGAGCTGCTCTCTTTTCTGGCAGCGCCATACAGTGGCGCTCGACACCCGAGATGACACACTGCTGCTTCAACGATCTTGGCAGCTGAATGCACTGGCAATAGGCGTGACAGCGCCCGTTGACAAGATGACGACTGCATCCTAAAGAAGTGGATACTTCCACCTCTTAATCTGAGCCACTAAGCTCCTCGGATTCGACCACATAGGACCCTCCACTCGTAAAGACACTCCTGTCCTGATGAAGTCCTACACCATTAGAGCTCACCTAGCTCCACGCAAAATGACCGAAACACTGTCGTGTTGACATGTTGTTGTTCAACTCTTGATTGTGCCCACACTCTATGGGCCCCCTACCGGTCTATGATTCCACTGAATTCTCTAAGCTTCCTTCCCAAGGAACCTATAGAGAATGAACAAACTGTACAAGTAGATGTCTCAAATATTGACTACTTGATCATTCATACTTAGGTACTACACTTTTTATGTCCTCAAATGTGAATGTCCTATGTCTTTGAAAAATACCAGTGTATTACTACACCACTGCACTTCAAAATAAAACCCTTTTGTGCAGAAGAACAGTTTCACAAGAATTCTGTGACCACCCACACAAGGGGTTACCCACTCAGGGTGTAGCAGTGGTTACTCTTCAGAAGAGATCGACCTGACCTTGCTCATTCGTTAGTTGATATGACTTGTCCAGTCATTCTCTCCTATGGCTGGTTTTGTATTGGCCACTGTAGACTTGTCCAGTCATTCTCTCCCATGGCTGGTTTTGTATTGACCACTGTAGACTTTCCACTCATTCTCTCCCATGACTGGTTTTGTATTGACCACTGTAGACTTGTCCAGTCATTCTCTTACATGGCTGGTTTTGTTGGTTTTCTTATCTGCTTTCCATGCAATTCTCCTTCGCACCCATATTTGGTCTGGTGGAAAACAGGATTTTTCTTCCAGAACCCAAACTATTTATGGCGTTCTCTTACACTGCCCCACGTTTTATGGTTCTTGCTGACTTTAGCTTTCATCTTGATTTTCCTGTGGAGAACAGTAACTGCTTCTCCTGCGCTCTTGATTTTCTGTTGGTAGGAGTCTCTTCTTTCCTGCTTTCAGCTATATCGCAAACGACCACATGCTTTCATTCTTTTGCACTTTATCTACTACGACCCAGGTTTCTTAAGGGCTTCGAATGAGCCAGATTACATCACAGCAATGTGTGATGATCTTGCTCGCATACCATCTGCACATTGATGGAGTGGTATTGCTTGCGGTTGCGATACAGTGGTGTGGCAAGAGACACGACAAGAGTGCTGCATGCCCGGTCCATGCACACACGATCACACAGTGACATCTCGAAACGTCACAGCACTAAAATGTGCAAGCCAGCGACACAGTTGCCCTCCGAACCCGGATCGAGTCACGAGTGTGTGCGTGTTCCCTTGGGCTTCCTCACGATACATGGACCGATGAGGTGCCTAGCCAAGAGGCCGCTGCCTCCACCCGGTCCTAAGCATCTGGAACCTTAAAGAGCCCAGCAGCTCCTCGTGGGAGGCTGCTTGTGCTATATCCAGGGGTTACTGGAGAGAAACCTTGTAACAGCAACCAAAAGGCAACAACAGTGCCCTCAAGGAAGAACTGCAAGGTAGAATCCAACAACTGGGGACATGGCTAGGATGGTGGACTACAAAGACAGCGGCCCTCATTACGACCTTGGCGGAGAACCATGGTGCAATTTGCACCATGGTCCATGGCGCTAAGCTGCCAACTCCGCCATGGTGGTTGGCGGACTTACCGCCCCATTCCGACCTTGGCGGGGCGGTAAGTCCCCAATCCCCATTTACCCTTCCCCATTCCCATTTTTGCCCCATAGGGTATAATGGGAGTGGGGAAGGCGTTAATTACGCCACCGTAAATTACGGTGGCGTAATTAACAACAAGGTCCCTTAGCGCCATGGATTTTAACGCCTGCTAAAAGCAGGCGTTAAAATCACCATGGCGCTAAGGGAACACGTACTCAGGCGGAAAGGGGCGCCATGGTTTACGCCGGCGTAAACCCCTTTCCGCCAGGGTCGTAATGATGGGCACATCTTGTTATTGGAGATCCTGGAAATGCCATCAGTACTAGGCTCAAAGTGGTTGCTCTAGGTTGAAAGGATGGAGATACACCTTGCCATCATACCATGAGGTAGAATGACGAAGATGTCAGCAAACTCACAAGCCAACAAAGAC
Source organism: Ambystoma mexicanum (assembly GCF_040938575.1). NCBI lineage: Eukaryota > Metazoa > Chordata > Amphibia > Caudata > Ambystomatidae > Ambystoma > Ambystoma mexicanum. Next base: position 1,237,951,214 of record NC_090926.1, on the reverse strand, counting down.
TTCGAAGAGCCCAGCTGCGCTAAATGGCACACAAAATATTTCAAGCGAGTCTTTGACAACTGCCCTACCGGCAACCAAGTCAATGAGATGGATGAAGTCCGCACTCATCCAAGGGTGCCATTAGAACAAGCCAAGGAGACATGTACGGAGGGAATCTTGTCTACCCTTGCAGAGGATTGTGGAGCTAGGTCGCTGCCACAAACTCAAAAAAAGCAGAATGGAAAAGATGAAAGCAGCCTTCCAACAGGTGGCTATGATGCAGTCTTGTACAACTACGGCGCAAAAGTGGAGGGAAGACAGAAAACAACCAAAAGAGCCAACCTGCACACGCACCACAGGCGCTGCCAGAAGGTGTCACTACCGCAGAGGAAAGACACCCTTATGGTGCCCCGCAAGAAGAGAAGGATGCGCCAACTACCGCAGGTTCAACCCCTTTGCCAGAATTTGCCACACAGGTACCTACTTCCTGCCCCCCAGATCCTGCTGGACGAGACAAGGAATCCTCCAGGTGGACGTGACGCACGATTCAGACCCCAAAGACACAGGTGCAGATCATGCTGTGTTGCTCATCTCTACGATAGACCGCAGCTTATGATGTCAACACTGCTACGGAATATTAGTAGAGGGCGCTCCAATGTGTGCGCGGATCGAGATAGGAGCATCTGAGAATGTGATGAGCAGCTTTCAATTCAAGCAACTTAAAGCATGCCCGCCATGTAGACCCACCAATCGGAAGATCTTTGCATACAGCAGCAACACACCCATTCCATTGGATGGTGTGGCCAAAGCAACATTCCAACACGAGAACACACTCATACAGATCTATGTCTACATTACTCCTTCTGATGCAGCTACACTACTCAGCTGGAACACACATAGGATATGGCGCTAGTTCAGTTTGCATTCAGTGTGGAGGTCGTTGATATGGAGTCTGATTAACTTTTTTATGGAATCGGTTACCTGTGGTCGTATGAGGTGTGGTTCTATATTGACAGGACAGTGCAACACGTTGCAGTGAAGCACAGGCAGGTGTCATTTTATCTGCATCCTCAAGTACAAGAGCAACAGAAAAAGGAACAGGCTGGCATTATCGAAAAGGCAATAGGTCGCCCATCATCGTAGCACAAAGAACCTAAGCAACCAGATCAAGTGCCTATCTGTTTAGACACGCACCTCCCCAACCGGGCAGTCAGAGAGAGACATCCCAAACCTACATTCACAAGGCATTGCACTACTCAAAGCTTGATCTGAAGGTGGGATATCATCAAATCCCATTACACATGGAATTGAGGTACATACATTATGACGTTCCCGATGCACATAGCACACCATCACTACAAGAGGTGGAGCTTTGATGTCTCATCCGCAGTTAAAGATTTTCAGAATACCATCCATGGGGAAATTGCAGGAAGCCTTAGTGTCATCAATGTGAGCAAAAATACTGATCTTTGCAAGGATGCCGTTTGAATTCCATCAGTGCTGGAGGACATTCTTTCAGCATCTGAAGGGCCTTGGGCTAACAAGAGCAAATACTAATTTCTCAAGGACCAGCTGGAGTTCTTCAGCCTTGTCTCCCAGAAGGAAGAATTTTCAGCTGATCCACAAAGATAGGGCGGCTCCTGCCCGCAAAAAGCCAGTCATAACCATGCAGTTTCTTGAGAATGGTGAACTATTGCGGGAGGTTCCCACAACCCATCCACGCTCACTGAACATTTCAGGTAGTTGACAAATCCTTAGAACCATGGGAACGTGTTGACCCGCATGCAAAAGCATTTAGATAATACAAAAAAAGCATTGGCCGAACTCCTGAAAATGTCAGTCTGCCCACGACTCAGCACAGAAATAGTTGTAGATGCCAGCCCCCAGGGACTGGGTTCTGTACTCACCAACCGATCAGCATCGGGTGAAATCCTGCCAGTGGCCTTTGCAAACAGAGTGCTCACCCCTCCAGAAACGAGGTACTCGCAAATCAAGTAAGATGTGATTGCTGTGGTAGGGGGAAACAGACTATTACCTGTAATGGTAACTGTATGGCAGGCCTTTACAGGTCCTCAGACCACAAACCACTATTTTTATTTTATTGTTTTAATGATGGTCCTAGCTCAAGAGTGGCAGAGCACTGTACAGGGTGTGACTATGGTCAACTCCATAGACATCAATGGAAACCAGCAGCTTCTATGGCGTACCCCCCCCCTCCAGCCTTTCCACATTCCTCACAAAAGTGCCCACCTGCGTTGACTTCAATGGGGTCAACGTCCGTGGAAGGGGTCAACAGATTAGGAGCCGTATGCGATGTATGGCTGCTGGCATGTACCAGGAATAACTCGACTCGTTCGTGAAGTATGGGTTTCCACCCGCTAGTAAACAGCTCAACACAAGCTTCTACTCCATAACCTAGAGGTGAGATGACCTGACTGACTTCAACGGATTGGCGTCATTTCCGCCGGATTCTAGACGTGCCGGAAGTGCTACTACAGCGTACCGCCACACCGCTACTTTCGTACCTGTAATATGGTGGCCACTGTTCTAGCTAACCTTCGATGGACACGCCCTTCGCATCACTAACGTCAGTTCTGCCTCCGCGGCTACTTCCTCCCTCTGAATGCAGTGACCCGTCGTAACATGGCGCTGCCATCTTTGTTAATCTTTAATGATGGCGTCGCTGTTGTAGAGCGGTGCCCGTTGCAAGATGGCGTTCGGCGTTTTCATTTCCGCCTCTCCTAAAATGGCGGCGCTCGTGTGTATGAGCCGGTGTCTCTGCAGGGTCCCGGCTCTTTTACCCCCTGGGGCCGCCAGTTACCATGCTCGGCCCAGGCGCTTGGGTCTTGGAGGGCCGCCTAAGGAGATCCCAGACGTCCGGTGGCGGACGGGCCCGCTCTTCGAGGCACGGCTGTACGGGCGGCATGGGGAGGTGACCGGTGTGCGGCCTGAGGGTCTGTGGCCCAGCCCGGGGGAGCTGCAGGAGATGCAGGCCGAGGAGCGAGAGTGGTTCCCCTCCCTTCAGGAGATGCAGCAGCGCCTGCGGCTGCGCGAGGAGCAGGAAGACGAGGAGAGGAGGGCGAGGTACTGCGGTGCAGCACTGAAGGGCTATGGGGAGGGACAGTGATAGCAACCAGAGGTCAAGAGGAGGCAATGGGTGACCAAGGTGTAGGGACTATTGAGAGGCAGGGGGGCCAGTAACCTATGGAAGGGCACTTAATGCAGCAGCAACGTACAGAAGGCTGAATTGCGGTTTGTTAAATTGGTGTCTTGGGAGGTTTGTATCGCACACGGTGCTGGAAATGGAAAAAAAAATACTCGGTGCACAGACCCCATAATGAACCAACCTGACACTATATAAAACGTTTTAGAAGCCTGTTGAGCTATAAGAGTATGAGCGTAAGTTTATTTTCCACATCCTGAATGGAAGCCTACAATTATTAGTATGCCAATTAATGTTGGCTTAACTGTTAACATGTGTTATAAATACCTGCAAGAAACAGTGAATGAAAATGCATTAGGAACACGGGAATTAAGTCCTTTCACTGCAGCTTAATTCACCCCTCCCTTTCACCCACCACACACATTCCTTAAGGCATAGCCGGCCTCAGGGTGGGAGTGGGACGGGTGACCACTCAGGGTGCCGTAGTCTCCCGGGGTGCCAGCTCTGAGCTGGCATGGTTGGAGTAATGTCATTTTGAAATTAAATGCGCTTGCAGTAGGCACATTTGGGCGGCTGGCACCCCATTGAGCTGATTGCCTCCCTGCTCCAGTGTAGGAGTGGGACGATAATCCTCTTAATAGGGTGCCCCGGCACTCCTATTGTTAAATGTGCCGGCTCCCGCAAGCGCATTTAATTTTAAAATTACTCTTCTCCCACCGCAAAAAGAAGCATTTGGGGTGGCATGGTGCACCAATTGGCCAGGGGGGGCGGCAATTTTTTCTTTTTCTGCCCGGGGCGCTGCTGCCACTAAGGCCGGCACTGCCTTAAGGGGCATTAACTACCCACTGACTGCTGGTTACAGCCAGTTAATGCAAATGGCTCTTTTATGTGCTTACATTTAAAACAAATAGAAACTGTACCAAAATCTCTGAGTTTGGAAGTTTATCCCTGCACCTGGGTCAGCGGAGAACCAGTGGTGTCTCTAAAGATCAATATTGGGTGGGGCAAACTGAGGTCCACAAATAGGTGTGAGGACACTGACAAAGGATTAACTGTCCAAACTTATTTAAATTACCATATATTTTACCCGCATGTTGGTTTCAGAGTAGGTATTGAAGGCAGGCGTCCCCTGATAGCACGATCCTCCCCGCAATGAGAGACAATAATGGACTCTCCTAGGATGGGAATAAGGCCAGGACAAAGTACGGGTGAGCTTAAATGGGAGTTTATCAATCAAAATAGGGCATGCAAAGAACAGTGCAACTCCGAGAGCGCTCTCTTACAATAGCAAAGACAGGCGTATATATTCACAAAAAACGTCATAAGAACCTACATACTATAGGGGGCACAAGTTCGTGGGGATTGGGTGGCGACGACTAGCTATAGGTGCTGCTGCGATGTGGTTTGCCGCGGCTGGAGGACGTCACTGGTTACCCTCGTGGGTTGGGCTGGGCCTGGCAGGTCAGCTGGGCTCATCCGGGCGGTGGTGTTGTGCCAACCGTGATCTATGTCGGAGATGAATGTCTATCCTGACTTTCTGCCCTAGGGCCACGCACACCGCAGTCATTCAACATTGCATTATTATCTTCCCTGGTGAATCTTCCAATAGGTTATTCTACAGAGGAATGCACCTAGAGTGGGGTCTGTTGGCGATTCATCAATACATGGTTACCATCGTCCTGTTGACCGGGTATCAGAGGTCGTGGGGTTGGGTCTCGGGGCATGGGGCAGACGGCCCGTGTTATCATGTCTTGTTAGAAGTCATTATGGATGTGTTCCTGTAATGTTGCCGTAATATTGGGTGTCCTAATTTTACAGGGGCCATTAACCTAAGGTGAGCCGGTGGGTCGTGGAGCCTAAGAAAGGGCGCCTTTGGATCTGTGTTTTAAGGCAGGGGTTTACTGCTGGGTTGTAAATAATTCAGGTGGAAGGCCGTGGCCTTGGGTGCTGCGGGGGGAATGTGAATGCTTGAAGCGGCTCCAGCCGAGTTGGGGGGGGTGGAGCAGGGCAGCACAGGCCTCTGCTTTTTTGTCTGGCCGGCTTCACTGGGAGGGAGGGGGAATGGCCTTGCGTGTGCTCACAAAGGTATTTTACTCGTGTGTTGCAAACTTTTGGTAGAAGAGACATAAACATTCATATAATATACAATACTCATTGAGTCTTTCCAAAGCTCACGTTTTTGACATTGCTAGTGAAGGGAAGCGCCCCCAATTCAGCACGATCCTCCCCGCAATGAGAGACAATAAGGGACTCTCCCGTAGTGGGAATAAGGCCAAGACAGAGTGCGGGTGAGCGTAAGTGGGAGTTTATCCAAGAATAAGGCATGCAAAGAACTCTGCAACCTACGAGAGCGCTCTGCCTGACAATAGCAAAGACAGGCGTATTTCTAATACAAAAAACGTCATCACCACCTAAACACTATAGGGGGCACAAGTCAATTGGGATTGGGTGGCGTCGACTAACTATAGGTGTTGCTGCAGCGGGGTTGGTCCTGGCGGGACGACGTCACTGGTCAGCCTCGTGGGTTGGGTTGGGCCTGGCAGGCCGGCTTGAGGTCATCCGTGCGGTGTTGATGTGCTGGGGCAGCCTGTGACAATGACGAATACCTTTCCTGTCTCATTTGCCCTAGGCCATGCACACTGCAGTTATTCAGAAAATGACATTTAAGTTCATTAATAAATCGCTTCAGCAGCTTATCTTATAAAATAAACACAACACATGAGGAATGCACCTCGTGAGAGGTCTGGTGGTTGTCGGTTGGGGTGAGATTTACCTGTGTCCTATTGACCGGTATTTTAGGTCGCGGGACGGGGCTCTGGGGCCTGGGCCGAATGATACATGTCTGTCTGCTGCGTTAGAAGTTATTATATAGATGGGTCTCTGTGTCTTGTCCCAATGATGGGGGTCGTCCTTACACGGGGTCAGGATTCTTGGGGGGTTCGTGGGATTTATGAGAGGGTGCTGGTAGATCAGTGGGTTCATCCGTGGGTTTATTACCGTGCTGTAAATAACACAGGTGGCGGGCTGTGGCCTTGGTTGCGGCGCCGGGGCCTCTGACTCTCTGAAGTAACGCCAGCTTGGTTGGGGGAGGTGAGGGAGCGCGGCACAAGTCTTAGCTTTTTTATCTGGCAGGCTTGGTGGGGTGGGAGAGGGAATGGCCTTGCATATATCCACAAAGGTATTTTCCTCGTGCGTTGCTGATCAGTAAATGCAGAAGTTCTATACTGTTCTGCCTTATTTTGACGTTATTTAGACACATATATATATACTTCAATTTCGTTACACATTTCTTTAATACAGTCGGTTCCAGTACCTTTTCATTACCTAACATTATATTCACTACATTGTGTGCGTATTGTATGTACATTAGACGTTATACGAGGGATATCTAGGTTATGGCCTACAGAGATTGATGCTCGCCGCTTTGGGTGAATTAAAAAACATATATGAGTTCAAGTTTCTACATACTATTGAAAAACACTTTTACAGATAGAGGTTACACGTTTGGTCAACATCTTTCTCCGTGGTTATAGCAGCATTAGTCCAGACCTGGAGGGATATCATATAACGTTACATTTTTATGGCTTATTCACATTTTAAACAGAGGTAGTTCATAGATACCAATACTTGAATTGTTTTCTACCTTCTTCAGATAGTGATGCTTCAGCTTTTTTCCTCGCTACCCCGGCCTTGCGGTCCGGGTCATACGGGGTGCAATATCACATTGTTACTAATATAATGTTGCCGTGTTGGCATCTCGGGTTTAGCTCATCTCCGACTTTCTCATGGGAACGCACTCGCAGCGGATCTGTCAGGGCTGCTGAGGCGACAGAGATGCATGAAAGGCCCTCCAAAGGTGGGGGCCTCGTTACAGTGTGCTGAACTCACACCATGTTTGCTAGGCAAGATGGCGTCTAGGCCTAACTTAATTTTTGGTAAATGCAAAGACAGGGTGCGTGTGGGCAATGTCGTCGGCGGGTGAACCCTCCTCCACCTGGGCCCGGGTGGCATGAGGGGGCGCCCACCGAGTCATGGTCCCCGCCTGGGGAGGAAGCTGTAGGTGAGGAGGGCCTTGCGGCCATTGCTCCCCTACATTTCCCCCCTTTCGTTACTTAAAGTAACGAATTTCTTTAGCTCTTCCAATCTTCTACATTCTTGTTCCTCTAACACTGCACCATCCCATGCAGGGGTTCCTTTTATAGGCATCCATGCTCTGCACACCCCCCTTAAGCTCTCACCTCTCCTAGCATACTCGTCTGGTGTACATGTTAAATATATACAGTCGCCAGTTTCTTCCAGATCTACCCAGACCTCCTCATACCATTCCAATTCTACGTCTCGTGGTTCTTTGATAGTGGTGTGCCATAGTTTATCTACTATGTACTTATCACGGCACATAGGCACTAACTGATACCTGGGGGTGTTGTCTGCTCCTGTCTGCACATGTACTTCTTGTGTTGCTTTAATTGTGCCACCGGAGTTGCCCATTGTCACCATCATCATTGCGCCGTTAGGAACTGCATTAGCACAACATCGGAGGCCCACCTGGCACAGGCAGAACATTACGAGAATGATCACCACTATTGGTATCAGGAACTTCATTGTCACTCCAAGCCATGAGGGAACCCAAGAAAAGATATTGTCGAACCACGAGCTATCCTCAGCTCCGCCTTCCATTTTCATCTTCTCGCCCAGGTTATGTACTGCTTCAATAACGTGGGTCAGGGACCCATTTTCTGCATCTTCGGAAGGTACGAACGTGCAGCACGCACTTCCTATTTTTCGGCAAACACCTCCATCGATTGCTGTTAACAGGTCTAGAACATACCTGTTCTGCATGGTCATTAATCGCAGAGCTCGTAGTTCCACCTTTATTATGTTAAACCCTTCTTCAGTGTCATTGGCCAACTGGATCAGTTCCCACCGTGTGATCTGGAGCCATTTTGCATTTGCTCTTGCTTGGACACTTGATACTAGCGAAGCAAAGAATGTTTCCACGGAGCTGAACAGGCGATACCTGTCTGGGATCTGTGCCAATAAATCAGATGATGCTTGTGATATGTAGTTCGAGGCTCGCTTGTTCCTTGAGAGCTCTTCTCCCTTCCCTCCGGAGGACAGGACATAAAGGTGCGCTTGTGTAGTTGGAGAAGCTGCATTCTGGTTCAAGCCTTCTTTCATCATGTTACTTCTGTCAATATGGCTTTCTGGAATCACCATTAGTGTTGAGTGCAAAGTGGCCATTGAGCAGCTACCACTCCATGATTGGGGAAGATGCAGGTACGCCTTGTTTCCGCATACCCAGTAGGTGTCCATTAGTGCTGCTGTCCCTTTTTTCATATCTGGGATGGTGAGAGTTTTGTTACAGTTCTTGTTCGTTCCCGTTGCCATTTTTCCTTCTCCCTTGAAACATAGTTCGTTTTGTATTTCACTTTGTAGCTTGAAGGGTTTCTCCATCGCTGTTACCCATGTTAGTTTAGGGATGTGTTCTTTCCATATTGGCAAGCACGTTCTTTCCATCCACCGCAACTTGTCCGGTTGGACACCTTTCAGTGCTTCTGCCTTGCACAGCACTTCTTCGTCTTTCCATTTGTTTTCGGAAAACAGTGTCCCTTGTATTGCAAAGAAAGGTTCTTTAAGACAGATCACTCCAGACGCTTGCGAATAGCACGTTTTGTTGTTCTGTAGCATTCTGAAAGAGACATCGTGTGCTTGGAAAGTGTTCTTTATTCTACACAGCGTGAGATGAAGGAGACATTGGGCATCCACAATGGGCAATTCTCGTGGCAACAATACTTTAGGTGTGCCTGATGCATGGGGGATAAGTGAGCAGACATAACAGCTCTCATTGGTTGTCTGTTTGGCTGTTGTGCTCATATCTGCATACCATTTATTTGCTTGGTGAGGGTGTCGTGGGTCTTCCATTTTGTCTAACCCTAGCCCATAATACTCATCATACCCTTTTCCACCAGTCTCTCTTCTCCGCCTACTTTTCTCCCTTCTTCTGTACCTTCTCGTTATAGTAGGTGAAGAACCAGGCCCCCCTTCCTCCCTCCCACCCCCATTTTCTAATTCTTCATATAGGGACTTGTGTTCTGTCATCATAATCACTTTTCCATCCTCCTTAATAAACAAGAGATCGTTGTTTGAAATTGGGGCGGGAGGGATCGTGCGGTTGTTGTATGTTCCAGGTTGGGACATTGTGTCATTGTTTAAATTTTTGGTTCTTGATTGTGACAGGACAGCAGTGGGTGGTGTAGTATAGTAACCCCACACAAAGTGTGATCCATCCCAGATCAAGAAATCACCTTCTTTGATACCTACAGTCGGAATTGTTTTCGTTCCAGGGGCAAGGGTGGTGTTGTTCCCCCCTCCCCCCTCGTTCATCTCGGTAGAGATGAACGCTATAACCCAGTGTAATACCAGACAAAACATTGAGATGAAGAACACGATAGCACACATTGATAAACCACATTCAAATGAATATGTTAATCTAGCCACTAACATTTCTCTAAATCTAACATATCTATTAGTTGCAGGCTGCCCATTCGATGCCATGATAAATCCTGTTTGAGACACAAGAGTTTATTAAATACAAACATGTAAACATTTCCACGTTGTAACGTTTCGGTGATAAAATATAGGGTTGGGTGAGGGAGGGGGTGTGTTGACAGACAAGGTAGCCTTTCAAGCATCATTATTCGTACATTACTATATATATATATAAATAATAAAAAACATGACAGTTTAAAAACAACAATAATAAAAAAAACTTCTTAAAGAGCACAGGAGAGGAAAAAAAGAACCCCACGCAAAACTTTCAAAAATTGTAATAAAAAGAAAATTTCCATATACATATGTACATGTTTTAGTCCAGGACATTTGTTGCGCGCTAATTGTGTTCACTGTTCATCTCATAATGCACACAAAATTCCAATCATTCATTCCGCACAACTTCATCGTCCGCTGTTGCCTGTGCCTCGTCCTGCACCTCACTCTCCGCAGCGCTGTAAGCTTTACGTACATCTGTCAAATGCACCCAATATCGCAGGCCCTTAACCTTTACTGCTGTAGGCGTGCAAAACACTACCTCATAGGGGCCATGGAAACGTGGTGCGTTCCACCTCCGCACAAAACTTCTAACATATATAAGGTCACCAGGCATTAGCTGTAGTGGTTTTTCAGGCAACCTGTTTGGTTCAGTCGCGTTTCCCTCCTCTCTTGTCGAGGGGGGGGCTAGTTGCTTTGCAATTACGCGCGCTGCCCGTGTCAGTTTTCGCAGATATTCTGTGAACTCCTCCCCCAATATAGCTGCGCTTCTGTGTGCATCAGAACGCTCACGGAGAGGCGAATGCGCTGTATGCATTCTTCTTCCCGTGACGATCTCGTGCGGGGACAAATGGTGATCCTTACTTGGCTGGTTTCGTAGTTCAAACAAGGCCAAAGGCAGGCAGTACATCCAAGTCTTTTTAAGGGAAAAACAAAGTTTTGATAATCTGCTTTTTAACAGGCCATTTATCTTTTCCACGACGCCATTACTTTGAGGATGATAAATCGAACATAATTTGTGCTTTATTCCCAATAATGTAGTCACTTCTTTAAATAATTCATTAACAAAATGTGTCCCGTTATCTGAGCGAATAACGTCGCAAATTCCCCAGCGCGGAAACACTTCCCGCACTAGGAACTTCGCGGCGCCCTTCGCGTCAGGGCGGGCACATGGTCCTGCCTCCACCCACCTCGAAAATGGACATACAACCACAATCATGTATCGAGCCCCGTTACACCTTTCTCCCATGTCTACATAATCAATGTGGAGCTCTCTGAATGGGCCACTTGGTTTTGGTATCGTACCCCTTAGTGTACGCAATGTCATACCTCAGTTGTAAATTTGACATGTCGTGCATTCTAGGGCTAACCTTGTGACGTGTTCCTGGAGGCAGGGTGCAAACCAATCTTCTTGTATCTCTGCCATTATGTGTTTCCTTGTGTTGTGTGCAGGAAAGTGTAGTTGTTGAAATGCTATTTCTAACAGCGTGATTGGCATTACCACTTTTCCTGAACTGTCTTGTCGCCACAATAAATCAGTCGGTGATTTGCTGCATCCTCTCTTACTCCACAGCAATTTTTCCTCTGCACTAGCTCCCCCTTGCAGCTCTATTATCTCCTGTGTGGACATCATGTTGTATCCTGTGGGGACCTCTTGGCTTGCTGTGTGGTGCAACATGTACTCTCCTATTTCACCTTTTTGTAGATATGAAGCTGCTTTGGCAGCGGCGTCTGCTGCCGCGTTCCCCAAAGATATAAAATCTGTATTTGCGGTATGAGCTTGACATTTTACGATGGCCACTGCCGTGGGGTCTTGCAGGGCCTCAATCAGTTCTTTCAATAATTCTGCATGCTGGACTGGCGTTCCGTCTGCTCGCCGAAACCCTCTCCGCCCCCACCGGGCCAACCCGCCGTGAACTGTTGTTGTCATGTATGCTGAGTCTGTATATATGGTCACTGCGCACCCCTTGGCGGCATGCAATGCTTCTATTAGCGCTATTAGTTCTGCTGCTTGCGCTGAATAGTGTGATGGGAGGCGGTGTTGTACTAGTATCTCATATTCATCTTCCTCTAATCGTACCACTGCCATACCCACATGCTTTTCTCCTGTCTCCATGTCTATTGATGCTGACCCGTCCACAAAATACACCTCACCCTCGGTCAGGGCATTTTCAAAAATCACTGGATCCTTACTTTCGTCACCTGTGTACGTGGCGCAGTTGTGGTTTTCCATGTCCTCTACGGTGCATGCCTCTGTGATGAATGTGGCTGGGTTCACTGTTTTACATCTTACTATATGGATGTTAGCGCTGGACAGTATTATCTCATATGCTGTGGCGCGTTGTGTTGTCAATGTGCTCTTTGTTCGCTCTAATATTGCAAAAAGTGAGTGTTCCACAAACAGTGTCACCGGGCAGCCCATCACTATCGTGGCACTTTTTTCAATTGCGAATGCGGCTGCAGCTAGGGATTGCTCGCACGCGAAATGACCTTGCATTACTGCGTCTAGGGTGCCGCTATAGTAAGCAAGTGGTTTGTGCCCTAAAGATGTTTTCTGTGTCAGTACCGCTGTCATCAGTGTTCCTTTGCAGTGTGAAAATAAAAAGAATTCGCGCCCATAATCTGGATTTGCTAGTACTGGAGCGCTTGATATCAGCTCTTTTAGTGAGTTAAATGCTGTGTTCATCACCTCTGTCCATTCTATGTGTTTGTGTTCTTGTTGTGCTTCTTTCAGTGCCTGTAGCAAGGGCCTTGTGTACGCCGCATAGTCCAATATCCATGCTCGGCAATAGTTACACATACCCAGAAATTTCTGCATCTCTTTTACTGTTTTGGGCTCCCCAATTGTTCTAATCGCCTGTGCCCTGTCTGGTATAATTCGCTTGCCATCCTTTGATATCAGCTGACCCAAGTATAGGACCTCTGTCAGACAGTATTGTAACTTCCCCTTGTCCACCTTGTACCCTTTATTGGCCAATAATGTCAAGAGTGTTATCGAGTCCTGTCTGCACTCTTCCTCAGCCTGTGCACAAACCAATAAATCATCAACGTACTGAATCACTGTGCTTTCTACAGACAAATTCCCCAGATCTTCATGTAGTACCCTGTTAAATATGCTTGGGCTCTCGCAATATCCTTGTGGTAGTCTGCAGTGTTCGAACCTCCTTCCTCCCAATGTAAATGCTGTCAAGTACCTGCTCTCTTCTGCTAAGGGAATCGAAAAAAATGCATTTTTTAAGTCAATTACTGTGAAGTGTGATGCTATTTTTGGAATGTTGCACAGTATTGTCGCCGGGTTCGGGACTAAAGGGAACTCCTTCATTACCACATCGTTCAGTGGGCGTAAATCTTGTATCATCCTCCATGAACCCCCCTTCGCCTTTTTGATTGGGTAAATGCATGTGTTGCATGGGGAGGTTGAGGGCACTATTATACCCTGTGCTAGCAGTGCATCTATTGTCTCTCTGATCCCTTCTTCTGCTTCTCGCGACAGTGGATATTGTTTCACCCGGGGTAGTATTGCTCCCTGTTTTACTTTTATCACCACAGGCTGAACTTCATGCAGCAACCCTACATCGTGGGGGCCATTAGTCCATAAGTTAGTGGGTACTGACCTCATGTCTTCATCAAAAAATGTGTGCGGTGCTCCTACTACCGCCATTAGTTCAACCTTAGTTTGTCTGGCTGTAACTACAATGTCGCAGGGCATTGCCAGTTCCATCACTACTTCACCATCTCCCTCAGTGTCAGAAAATAGCTCCTCGTCCGAGAGCTCTCTCAGCGGGATATTTGCATTTGTACACAATACTGTCCGCCACTCACACCCTTCCATGTCAATACCAATCACACATATTCTGTTTGCTGATACATGTATTGCATGCAAATCCAACGATAGTACTGTCCCAAGAGCAGTGTCAGGGCTTGCTATGGGACGAAAAAGGAATTCTGCTGGGATCCTCCACTCCACCCTTTTTAGTTCTGGTACTATGAGAGCCAATGTTCTCATACCTTCAACAAACATCTCCTCATTTCTTGGTACCCCTCTGATCTCTTTCATGATTGTGTGGCCGTGTATTACTGCTAATATACGGAGGGGGCATATGCCTGGCGTTGAACATACGATACCGCTCCCTGTGAATGATATTGTCATGTTTAGTTTGCTCAAGAGATCTCTCCCCAGTAAGTTGATGGGAGAGTTTTCATAGTACAGTAAGGGTGCTTTCACTGTTTTACCCCCCACTGTCACATCCAATACCTCTGTGTAAGGAACTTCAATTACAGCCCCAGAGAACCCCTGCGTCTCTAACGTTCTATTAGATAACGGGAACCGGCCCTCTCTAATGCATGATTTCTCCGCTCCCGAATCCACCATGAATATGAATTGCTTGTCTCCTATCTGCGCTCCTATCAATGGTTCCTCTGATGCATTGTGGGTCGTAGACAGTACTGGACACGCAAGTGCTCTCTGTGGGCTGTCCTATGCGGGGTGTCTCATTGCCCCCCCTTGATCGAAAATGTTCCCCGAAACCACTGACACTCCACTGTAAGGTGCGGGGGCGGGTGCCCCATTAGCTACTGTGGCGAAAGTGTTACCAGGCGTGTAGTGCACATTGTCATTATTTTGTGGGCTGGTCTGTGTTCGGTACTGATGTCCGTGTAGTTGTGCGTTACTCCTTTGTACTACATTGTCTGGTTGCTGGTATTGTCCCATGGGGAGGCCGTAGGGGCTTCCTGGATGGGGGTGTCCGTACTGTTCTATCTCTTGGAAACCGTTGTTTTGTCTGCTCCTACATTCTCTTGAGTAATGCCCCCATCTCCCACAATTCCAACAGCTCCCCTGTGGGCCTCTGGGACCCTGCCACCCATTTCCTCCCATTCCTCCGTACCCTTGTCCTCCTCTTCGACCCCTGTACCCACCTCTTCCTCCTCTTGGGGCCCACTCTTGCCACGTTGGACCTCCGTTCTGCTCCTGCTCTGTCCACTGTCGTTGCCCTTGTCCTGCCCAATTCGCTGCTATTCTTCCTTGTATTGCTATTTGCCCCTCCTCTCCTTCCTCTCCCTCCCGTATGAGTGGGAGTCCCGCTACCGCTGCTGCGACCTTCACCAATTTTGATTGCACCAACTTCGCCTCATCCGCCAACCTTTTCTGTGCTACTTCCCTCTCTCTTTCTTTGATCCGTTTACAATGGTGTACTATTATGCTTTGGATCTCCGGCCAGCCTTTTGCCTCAACACCTGCTATTTTATCTAGTGCCTTTTGCACTTCCTTTGGGAGCCCTCTCTTAATGATGAAGTAAAATAGAGACGTGGATTGGTGCCAGGGCGTACCCGTTTCCGCTCTCCACATCTCCTGCACCCGGAGAATGTAATCCATAGCGTCCTCCCCGTCATTCATGGTACATTGCATTACTGACTGCAAATCAGGGGTATCTGGGAAGGTTTCCCGCAGTGCGTCCCATACCCTTGCTCGCACGGTGTTAAAAGAAGCCCCATCATGGCGATCACACTCTAAAGTTACAGCTGGAAAACCCGCTTTAGCCCACACTCTGTCCGCCTGATCCCCTACTGCGGACACTAGTAGGCTTTTCACATCGCCTACTGCCAGCGGTATGTTTCTCAAATGCATATATCCACTTGCTTGCCCCTCCTGACAGCTGTGGTAGTAATTTCATTAAATTAGCCTTGTCCATCTGAGCCCACGGTATATAGTTTGGCCTCCCACCCCCCCGGTGGAGTAATGGGAGTTGTAATTTCCCTTTTGCCGTTGCAGCTTCCTTTTCCTTAGTCACTGCTGACTCTAATGACGCCATCTTCCCCACCCTATTTCTTAGTCGTCCCATCCATTCATCTTCTATAGTCCCCAGTGAACATGCACCATCTAGCTCCTCGCCTTCTCCTCCTACTGCCATGCTCAATCTATCACTCTCATCCCCCCCTCCTCTGACATCACATAACAAATCCTCTCTGATCCCTCTCTCTCGTGAGACGTCACCAATACTTCCTTCTGCTGTCCCCACTTCTATTATTCTAGTCGGTTCTTCCTCAATTCTGAACAGTATTTCCCCCTTTTTCCATCCCTCCTCAATTTGTCTATTTTCGCTCGACGCTCTAGACGTGCGTCCAGATTGTGTGGGGGCGCATGCTGTGCGTTCACATATGTCTTTTATTCTTGAGAGTTCATCTCTTGCCACTGTAAGCCTCGACTCTAAGTCACTCGTTAACTTCTCTATATCCACCCTCTGTGTGCCTCCCTGAGCGCGCTCTCTGGTGTTTTCGTATGGTGGGGGTGCAGTTGGTCTTTGTGGCGTGCTGGTCGAAGGGGGAGGCACATAAATCGGGTCGCTATATCCTGCTGCAGGGGCTGGTTTAGGTAATATTGGGTACAACATAACCACTTCCGCAGGTTGTTCTGTACTTAACTGTTCCTTTTCCTCTCGCGGGATCATTAGTGGATTGTCTGTGGTGGAAGGTAAATCAATATTTGGAGCTGGAGCTTTGGGTGGGGGTACTTCCTCAAACAATCTCCAAAGATCTAATATCTCCTTCCTATTCTGCCATTGTTTTCCCTTATACTTGAGGCGAATACATGTACATACCATATCAAGAACGCTTTTGTCAAAAGACCCTCCTTCTGGCCAAATCTGGGGCAACCCCTCCCCTTTCAATTCTGTTAACCATTGATCATGATATTTATTTATGCGTTCAGCATATCCCGGCAAGCTCTTACAAATGTGTGACAAGGGAGTTTCAGCCCCCATCCTTTAAATCGCTAGCGCTACCGCGTTCGCCTTCGTTACTTTTTATTAGGTGTAAATATGCGTATGTATACCTTTATGGCACAGACAAGAGCGGACCTCTCAAAATTATCACCCACTGTTATTCACTGCACAAATCTCTTCTCACTCACCATATCTCATCTCCTTCCCATTCCCAGGCACTCTTATGTGATCTCACTTGCAATTGATCAAGTAATGGTTATGGCCACACTCTCTGGCACCACCTCGCGGCCACCCGTTCGTCTCCAACACTCGTACGGTGCGCGCACCCTTCACAATACTTTCCACTCACACTTTTGTCTTTTTCCTCCCTTTCCTCCCTAGCCAGCTGTCCCTGTTTTTCTGCTAAGGTTACTGTGTTCACGTCTGTACGTGCCACTACTGAGTCCCCACTTTTTAAGATGTTCTAACTACTTTATACCCTTTTCATTTTCACCCCCTACCCCGTGGAAATGGAAAAAAGAAATAGAGAGAGAGAGCACAATCACTAAAAAATATTCCCGGTGTCTCCTTTTGCTAGACACCAATAACTTATTTCTCACTTCTTCATATATTCCCAGTACTAGTCTAGATAGCACTATGCGGCGCCGCCTTCCACCCCCTTTCGGAGCTAGGTTTCCGTCACTTCTACCACGTCACTTATTTCTTACTCCTAATGGCCATATGCAAAGAAAGAATAAAGAAAGTTTCAAGACCCGTCTTTAGTAGACCTCCGCAATTCTCCCCCTCTACCTTTCCCCGTTCTTTTATTCCCAATTCCCCTTCTTTTCCCCTTGACGATCACTCGCACTCGGTACTCACGTGCCCGTCTTGAACCGATACTCTCCGAAACTGGGTCCGTCCAGGCGGCGTCACCGGTAACTCAACGGTCAGCCCCTGGCTCCGGCGAGCGGCACTCAAAGGGGATTTTTTTCCAATCGGGATCCCGTACCCTTTCTCATTGAGTGCGCACTTCTTATTGTGCCGGTCGCCGTTGGCGGGCGGCCTCCCGGAGACGGCTAACCGTGCGTATCCCTTCTCGACCGGAGATTCTCGTGCCACAAGGGGGTCGTTAAGAAGGAGTTAGGAAAAATAGTTTGGAGATATCACGTCGGGGTCACCACTGAAGGGAAGCGCCCCCAATTCAGCACGATCCTCCCCGCAATGAGAGACAATAAGGGACTCTCCCGTAGTGGGAATAAGGCCAAGACAGAGTGCGGGTGAGCGTAAGTGGGAGTTTATCCAAGAATAAGGCATGCAAAGAACTCTGCAACCTACGAGAGCGCTCTGCCTGACAATAGCAAAGACAGGCGTATTTCTAATACAAAAAACGTCATCACCACCTAAACACTATAGGGGGCACAAGTCAATTGGGATTGGGTGGCGTCGACTAACTATAGGTGTTGCTGCAGCGGGGTTGGTCCTGGCGGGACGACGTCACTGGTCAGCCTCGTGGGTTGGGTTGGGCCTGGCAGGCCGGCTTGAGGTCATCCGTGCGGTGTTGATGTGCTGGGGCAGCCTGTGACAATGACGAATACCTTTCCTGTCTCATTTGCCCTAGGCCATGCACACTGCAGTTATTCAGAAAATGACATTTAAGTTCATTAATAAATCGCTTCAGCAGCTTATCTTATAAAATAAACACAACACATGAGGAATGCACCTCGTGAGAGGTCTGGTGGTTGTCGGTTGGGGTGAGATTTACCTGTGTCCTATTGACCGGTATTTTAGGTCGCGGGACGGGGCTCTGGGGCCTGGGCCGAATGATACATGTCTGTCTGCTGCGTTATAAGTTATTATATAGATGGGTCTCTGTGTCTTGTCCCAATGATGGGGGTCGTCCTTACACGGGGTCAGGATTCTTGGGGGGTTCGTGGGATTTATGAGAGGGTGCTGGTAGATCAGTGGGTTCATCCGTGGGTTTATTACCGTGCTGTAAATAACACAGGTGGCGGGCTGTGGCCTTGGTTGCGGCGCCGGGGCCTCTGACTCTCTGAAGTAACGCCAGCTTGGTTGGGGGAGGTGAGGGAGCGCGGCACAAGTCTTAGCTTTTTTATCTGGCAGGCTTGGTGGGGTGGGAGAGGGAATGGCCTTGCATATATCCACAAAGGTATTTTCCTCGTGCGTTGCTGATCAGTAAATGCAGAAGTTCTATACTGTTCTGCCTTATTTTGACGTTATTTAGACACATATATATATACTTCAATTTCGTTACACATTTCTTTAATACAGTCGGTTCCAGTACCTTTTCATTACCTAACATTATATTCACTACATTGTGTGCGTATTGTATGTACATTAGACGTTATACGAGGGATATCTAGGTTATGGCCTACAGAGATTGATGCTCGCCGCTTTGGGTGAATTAAAAAACATATATGAGTTCAAGTTTCTACATACTATTGAAAAACACTTTTACAGATAGAGGTTACACGTTTGGTCAACATCTTTCTCCGTGGTTATAGCAGCATTAGTCCAGACCTGGAGGGATATCATATAACGTTACATTTTTATGGCTTATTCACATTTTAAACAGAGGTAGTTCATAGATACCAATACTTGAATTGTTTTCTACCTTCTTCAGATAGTGATGCTTCAGCTTTTTTCCTCGCTACCCCGGCCTTGCGGTCCGGGTCATACGGGGTGCAATATCACATTGTTACTAATATAATGTTGCCGTGTTGGCATCTCGGGTTTAGCTCATCTCCGACTTTCTCATGGGAACGCACTCGCAGCGGATCTGTCAGGGCTGCTGAGGCGACAGAGATGCATGAAAGGCCCTCCAAAGGTGGGGGCCTCGTTACAGTGTGCTGAACTCACACCATGTTTGCTAGGCAAGATGGCGTCTAGGCCTAACTTAATTTTTGGTAAATGCAAAGACAGGGTGCGTGTGGGCAATGTCGTCGGCGGGTGAACCCTCCTCCACCTGGGCCCGGGTGGCATGAGGGGGCGCCCACCGAGTCATGGTCCCCGCCTGGGGAGGAAGCTGTAGGTGAGGAGGGCCTTGCGGCCATTGCTCCCCTACACTAGTGCCATCCATATGGCCAATTTGAGCACATTACTTGTACACTACATTTTTAACAACTACAACATTTTGTTATATGCTTGTACATACACGGTAAGTGAGGTAGTAGTAAGGTTGGTGGAGCACACAGGAACAACCTGCCACTGAGACTGGCGGCAGTGGTACATAGTGGGCTTGGACACACGTGGTGCATTTTCGTGCACCCCTTACATGAGCCCTCAATATGGTTGCATTTGTCTTCCTTTGCACTTTAGCAGCATTAGTTCAGTTTTGGCGCGGGACCGTGGGATGCAGTCTTCTCGATAACACACATAACATAAAAAAAACACTGGGACGCATTTACCATTTGCGCATAACTATAGGGATGTGGGTGCTTCATCCCTAATGTCATATGAACACCCATTCTACCATTTTCATATATTTTACAGGTTTTTTTAGTCAGAGAGGTTGTGGAGAGAACGCTTTCATCACAGGTAGTTTGCTCATTAGTATTTGGGGACTTTGCTTTTGTCAGGGGACCATTGTACAGTTCTTTTCCACCCAGGCTGTCATGCTGGAAACAGAGATACACTGCGGAAGGTGAAATGTTAGTGTTGGTATCTAACACTAGCTCATGTCCGTCTGTTCGTGGGAACGGGCTCTTAGCGGATCTGCCAGGGAGCAGTGGCCACAGCGATAAGTGATACTCTCCAAGGGTGGGGGCCGCGCGGCGGTGCACAGGGCTCAAGCCATTTTTATTATACAAAATGGTTTCCAGGGCCTAGCTAAATTGAGCAGGTTTGGTCAATGTCTTCAGCCAGTGCCCCACCCGCCACCTGGGCACTGGTGGCAGGGAGGACAATTGACGAACCATGAACCTCACCGGGGGAGAAGAGGCAGGGGAGGGGGGGTCTCCTGGACCAGTCCTCCCATACAGTATATAACAAAAGGTTTGCATCAAGTTAATGGGCACTTGTAAAAGTAACGTGTTCAACAGGTGCAAATATCCCCAAAAAAAAAAAGCTTCCAGAAGACATTTGGTCTTGCGTGTTTTTGACATAGAGATTTTATTTGAACACATTTAATCATTGTTCTGGGGTACCAGTGGTCCATGGGTGAATGAATATCTGTTACTAAACCATCATTTATTTGTAAAACGTGCAAACAACCCACAGGCATCAAGGCGCTGGTTACAGGAATACGTGCATTACAGACAGAATTTGGTAATTTTTCAGGCATAGCAGGTATGAGTGCAAGGAAGGCAAAGGCAGAGAGAAAGCAATGCAGTTTAATCGAACAGCTGGGTCTTTAGAGCTCTGCAGAATACCGAGCATGATTGTTCTGCTCGAAGTGCGGTGAGAGGGCACGCCAGACTGCGATGTAAGGGAAACTTGAGCCTACAGCTTTTACTCTTCTGGTACTCTTTACTCTTAGAAGTGTGTGCCTGATTGATGCCCCACACCTCTAATACACCAGAAAGGGATAAAACAAGCGTACAATTTTTAAAATGATAAACCTCCTTGTCCAATTTTGGTAACGTGGACGGAAGGGCAGGATTATCTCCTGTAAAGGTTGTGGATCGTTGGTTAGTTGCAACACAGCGAAAATACAATTATCACTCAACAATAAAATTAGTGTCCAGTCAAGACTTTATTATGGAGTGGACCAGGGAGACAGAACCACAATGTACCTTTTGCTGTAGATGTTCTTGATGCTCGACAGGATCGAGTCGGCTTAAGAGTGCCTTGCAGTCTTCGGTGACAGTTCGAGACGGCAGTCGGCTGTGGGTATCGGGCAGCAAGACTATTTGGTGAGCAAAGCTAGACGAACGGCTGCAGGCTGTCTTACGCGGCAAACTCAGGGTCAGAAATCATTGTTTCGGTCCTGTTCAGTGGTTCTGAAGCACTGGTCGAGACATCTCTGGTTTCTTTCAGTGAAACGGGAACCAAGGGAGTCCCAGAACCAAGATGGCAGAAAACTCCTCAACAGAAAGGACTCTGGGCTCACTCCCTTGTGCTACTAAATCCCACCCATCTGCCTGTCTTCTGTGATCAGTCTCTCTGGTTAATAGATCTCCCTGTGTGGCCCCTGATTTAAAGGAGCAGGTCGCCCTTGAAGAGGCTGAGAGACCAGACCCCCTCAAGCCACGTTCTGGTATCTTATGAATGGGGTCCCCCTAGCAGGGGGTGGCCTACTGCAATAAAAGACCCAGACATGTTGGTTCACTTGTCTTTGATGCTGAGGGTGGGAGTTAGCTTCAGATTGACAGTTACATATGAAAGGTTGTTGGGTTCCTGTCTCCTTAATTATCTACAGCCAGGCCCCCCAGGGGCCTGTTTGAAGTACCCTTGGTTTGTATGTTAATCGCATCCACCAGCTGCAGGGTCTAACAAAATAGCAGTACGATTCCATGGAGACTTTTGTCAGTTAATGTTATCCATGGGGGGGGGGGATTTTGTCCTCACCTTCTTTGGATGACATTGTGCCCTCCTCTGCTGTCACATTCCAACGTAATGATGGGGCAGACTCTGCCTGTAGGCTGTGTCCATGCCAGAGTACCCAGGTCTATGCTTTTGTTATGGTGTGAGTATGGGAAAATGTGTGTGGCTTTGCCCCACACCTTATCCTGAGGTCGGTCTACCATCATTCCATTCATTAATACATTTTAAAAAAAAAAGCTCTGGCCGGCACACGCTCCCAATTCAGATGGTCGAAATCCTCATATGTTGCTGTAGCTAAAATGTAACAAAGTACACAGAAAAAGAAATTCTGCAGCTTTTATTCCCCCCAACCCCCTTCATGCGCTACCTTCAAGGTCCACCCACAGCACCCTGAATTGCACCTAAACCACTTACACGTTCAAGCATGCCAGTTTGGTCTTCCCACTCAGTGCTTTAAACTGATGACCCATCACCCTGTTCCATCTAACCCTTCTCCATTATTTCAAGTTTAATTAGATCACATTGTTATCTAGCACTTCATGGTGGATGCCTCCTTTATCTGTTACTACCCAATGCAATGGTCTTGATGGTAATGTATTGTTTAGTGTATCTGCCATTTGTGGTGGCCTTGCATCATGTTCTGTGAAAAAGGAGGTGTGATAAGCGAGAATCAAGGTGTAAAACTTGCAGGTTGATTGAGTGTAGGCCGGAAGGAGGCGTCCTGAGCGTGCCGGTATGGCTCGAAGTAGTGTGTGGCATTGATACTTGAGTAAGAGTTGTATCCAGAGGGGGGGGGGGTGCAAACATCTATTAGATGATAGTGCTGGGACACTGAAGAAGCCCCTGGTGTAGGGCACAGTATGTGGATGGAGCAAAATAATGTAGCAAGCCATGAGATGATCTCTTAGCTACTTGCGCTCTGTAATGCCATCAGATTTTAATCGGCCATGTGTATTTTGGCCCTTGTGAGTAGTTTAAGGGTGCTCGGGAGGAGGTAGTTTAGGGCGTGGGAGTCTTATCATTGAATTTTACGGCTGGACTAAAGATGTTGAGTTAAAGTAATGTTGCTATCGATTGAGATGTGGTAGTGTTGTTACTGTTCTGGGTTACATTTTATTATTGTGGTGTCTGTGTCTTATGTCTGATACGGAGGAAAAGTTGTGGAGACTGACCTGACTGGGTTCCGATCTCCAAAGTGGTGTTAGTGTAAGTGTTGTGCACAGACTTGTACGCCTGTGAGGCTGAAACGGAGAGGTCGGTCTCTCCTGGTTTTGGAGGTTAGTGCCTGATCAGTCTGTGTCAAGATGTGTGATGGCAGTTATGTTAAAATCCGAGTTGGCCGTGCTGGCTCATTTGAATGGTGTGATGATTGTTACAGCCCCAGCTTGGGGTGTCTAGAGGTTGAAGTTCTGATTGGTGCAATCTTTGGAGGGTGTCATGCTAGTTCGTCTGCTGCTGGCTAGTGTGCAGCCCGATTTTTCAAAAGACTAGGTTACATTTCTGTGTGAATGTTACCTGGGCATTGAAAGCAGAGAAGTTTCTTCAGGGTTCTCAATTAATCAAATTCTGAAGGATAATGGGCCATGTTGACCCAGTCAGAAGTCCAATGTGTGACTGTAGGTTGCACACAGATGAGGGGGGGTTTTGGGGGGGGGGGGGGGGGGGGCAAAATTGCAAGTTACTAGCCAGCCATAACTTGCCACCTGCAATAAACCCTGCACACCATTTCCTACTCGCCAATTGGGTGGGTGGTTTTATAAAGGGCACTATGACTGTAAAGGTATCTTGGCACTATTATATTCCACATTAACTGAACAAATATGTTTTCAAGGATTTCCGAAACGTTAATGGATCAGTCTCCAACCGTAGCAGGTAGCTATTCCATTGTAAAGGTATGACCTCCAACTCGCTCTTTACGATATTTGGTAACAACTACTTGTTGGTCCAAGCTAGATCTTAAGGCTTTTACAGGTATATGTAATTTTAAATTTACTGGACGTTGTAGGCTTTTAAACATAATAGACTTTAAATTCAATACATCAATTTATTGGCGGTGTAATGTGCGTAAGGCAGGGAAGTTGTAATTGCTGAATAGAAACTTTTTTGGGAGGCCCAGGTTGTTGCCAACCTCCAGCCGTGAAGTGACCAGAGCATTCATCACCATGGTTTGATGAGAAAATGTTAGATGGGGCATTATTGGTCTGTTATCATGAAGAAACAAGTGGAAATTGCCTTTTGAGATTTGCTTGTTCAATGAGAGGTTGTTGTAAAAGAGTATTACCAAATTGTTCACCTCTTGTTTTGGGTGTGGGCTTGTGCCAAAGCTATCCGGCCAGTTTGGAGAAGAGCAAGTATTAGGTTTTGAAGTTATTACTGATATATCTGCCATATCTGGAGGTATGGTTTAAAAAAAAAAAAGTCATTGTGGCAATATTTAAACAGAGTATTCGGATCTTATATGATGTATAAACCATCTCCTTGTTTTAAATCAACCAAGAGCTGGTTATCATCTGCGTATTTAAGAAACGTAATCCCTGCTGTATTAAACATCTCCATCATAGGCACAAATTAAACAAAATAGAGGCTACTAATCATCCCTGAGGTACACCACATTTATCTGTCGATAGTTTGAATAGAAATGGCCTTGTACTTGGGTTCGATTGGTCGGTATTTAATAAATCCATTCTAGCACTGTACCTCCAACCATGTTAATATAATCTATTGTACAGGGTTTGATGGTATCTAGTCATTCTATCGAATGACAATCCATCACATTTTTTCCATTGAAATACCATTCCATAGAAAGGCCATTTCGTTAAATAAAATTTGTTGGATCCATCTAAATGTAATGTTCTGATTAGGGGTTAGGTTAGGGCTAGGGTTAGGGTAAGAGTTACATAAGGGTTGGGGCTAGTGTTAGATTAAGGGTTACCCTCCCGCTCCCCACCCCCAATATAGAGAAATACTTAAAAACGTTACAAGGAGCTGGCCAGTGCTGAAATTTTAGCACTGGACAGCGCCATGTAACAAGTTAAAGTTACAAAAAAGCATGGAAATGCTGCTTTTCACATGTAAAAGTAAATTTCCATTGAAGCTAGTTCATGTATATTGTCGATGGACTCGTTTAGATGGAATTGCACTTTTACATGTAAAATATAGGTTGTCTATGCTTTGGTATGCAATGGCTTGTATTCAATGGTTTTGCATTTCGACCCTTTGTTTTTTTTTTCTCGACGTAATCGCTATAAACCGGGTTTGGTGGGTCACTGTTTGGAAAGCCCCCGAGAGGTCCAATAGAAAAAGTGCACATGATCACTTTTCCCCCGTCATAACAGCCAACATTGAGGTAGTAACCAGCTCTGTACTTCCACTGAGGTCTGAAATTTAGTTGGGATTTGTCAAGCATCCCCTTAAATTCAACCAAGGATTGAATCTGTGTGACTACCAATCTTTCCAATTGCTTGCAAAAAAAGGGAACTATGAGATTGGTCATGTCCCAATACTGTGTAAGGTGATTTTCTTGAGTAGTGGTTTAATTACAGAATGTTTCCACTTGTCTGGGAAGATGCATGATATGATATCGTAGGTTATTTATAATGCGCTTAATTCCCAGAGGTTTCTAAGCGCGGCCCCAGGTTCGAACCTGTGTTGCTCTGTGTTTGCCTTGAGTCAAAGGCGAGAACGTTACCGCTGAGTTATCCTCCCGAGAATTAGTGATTTCCACATTTTGCTTATTTCCTGTGCTTTTGCTGGCGGGAGCATGTTTGTTTGTTTTTATCATTTATAATGCGCGAACATACCCGTGGGCATCGGGGCGCAGCCTTTACAAGAATTTTCAAAGCTTGGTTACAATATACAAGAATATACATAATACAAGAATAAGGTACACCAATGTTATATACATGGCAACAGTGAAGCCAGCAGGCCGTTGTGTACAAATAAGCAAGAAGGCACACGTGGTTACAGAGTGTGCAGGTAGTGCTGGGCACTTCATTGTCTTAGTGGTCCTCCGATTTCAGCCAAGAGACTACCTTGTCTAGTGGTGAGCCTGAGCATTTAGATGAAGATACGTTTTCCAAATGTCTTGTCTATTGCGAGTCAGAAATGAGGTCGTCACACCGAAATGAGGCAAATCCAAAGTGGTGCGAGTCTCAACATCCGACATCTTAATTAAAAGAAAAGGGGTTGGATAAAGGCCTCTGTCTCTATCCTAAAGTGAGTTTCACTGCCTAGGAAACGACTAAAGATCAGTAAAAATTAAGTAAAATGAAACAATTAGAAGTGTAAATGGTCTCTGATCTAGGTTTAGCCTGTGTGAGAAACCTGAGGGCATTCTCACTGATAGTCCCAGCGGATCCTTTTTTCAAGTGGCGAGGGGAGGGCTATAGCTCTTTTATGGCAACCCCCTGGGGACACGCTAGGAAGGATCACCTGGGGAGAGAGGGGGCGAGAAACGTTATTTCCCCCTCCCCCTTTTCTGAAGATATGATAACGTAACGCACCTATACACAAGTGTTTCAAGGCGGGACGAGGCAAGGAAGGGGGAACGGAGGGAGGACAGAGACAATTATCTTACTATGCCAAGCAACATTGAGATTGAGCAAGTGTGGGGGAGAGGGGTGGGTAAAAATGCCTGTGGAAAGGGGAGGGGGCAGTGCTGTACATGGGATCAAAAGAATGACGAAGTGTAGCCAGCAGGTGTGCAAGGGTAAGTGCAGACAGCAGTTGTCCAAAGTGCAGGTAGGGGGCCTGGAGGGTTACAGGTGGAGACCCAAGTGCAACAGTTGCCGGGAAGCAGTGCGGGTATGCAACTGGGCCGGCAGGGGCCTGAAATCAAGAGGGTAGCCAGATGACTAGTGCAGTAACAGCAGGGGAGCGTAAGAGAGAAGGCAGAAGCAAAGAGGAAGGTCTTGAGGTGCTTCTGGAACCGGTGATGGTTCTCCCTACGTTTCAGAGAGGCTGTTCCAGAGGGAGGCCCCAGCCGAAGAAAGATCTACCACCAACTTGTTGCTTGGAGAAGCGACTGACCCTGAGGGAGTTGGGAGGTGGAGGAGTGAAGAGCTCGAGTAGGAAGGTATTTACGAAGGGAGAGTTGTAGGTATTGAGGCCCCAGAAGGCCCTGTGGACAATGGAGAGGGTCTTGAACTTGGTCCTTACAGAGATTTCAGTGCTGGAGAGATACGATCCCTGGGCTTGAGGCCAAGGACGAATCACAGTCATGTTCGGATGAGTTGCAGAGAGTAGAAGTAGGCAGATTTAGGCAGAGGCTGTTGCAGTAGTGCAGCCTAGAGAGAACCAGAGCTCTAGAGACAGTGAGCTTTTGGGGGAAGGAGAGGAAAGGAAGAATACCTCTGAGAAGGTGCAGTTGGTAGTTTGATTTCTTAGAGACATCAGAGATGTGAGGAGAAAAGGTGTGTGGAGTCGCAGATGTTCCTGAGGTTCTTAGCTTCATAGGTGGGAGCAGGAAGAGGACTATGGGATGCCGGCCAGAGAGGGACAGGAAAGTAGTGTGCAGGTGTGCCGATGAGGAGAATCTCTGTCTTGCTGGCATTAAGGCAGAGATTGTTAGCAGCACTCATGTTCCCACCCCCCCCCCCTCTCCACCTTTATAGGCTACTGTGACTGTAACTATACCTTCCCAACCCCCTTAACAGTACATGAAATACTGAGAAGAGGAAGAAGCCTCCTTGCGTAATCCAGATTATCCATGAGACCAACCATTATGATACTGGGACGAATAAGAGGAAGCTTTGAAGGTCAGGCATGTCCCGGTGATTGGCGTAACAGGGTACAGGTGTATAAAGGGCAGAGCACCAGTAAAACATGAGAGCGATGAGCAGCAGGAAGGCCAGCCCATCCCGTGAATGTCCCAGAGAGAATGGAGCACCATATCATTAGAGGTCTGCGCTGGAAGGCAGACTGTTAGTTTGGCAAGGGAGCCCTTTCTCAAGGGAGCAGGAGAGGGGAACAAAAGGGAGCTGCGTATGCTGGCAGTGCCCCTTCATGTGGCTAGAGACTGCTCGTTACTCTGGATGGGATCGCTAAGGGGGCAAGTGGGAAGACCCTGGACTCGGAGAAGGACAATAACGTCAGAAGCCCAGATGCTCCCACCATTGAGTTTCTATGCACAAAAGAAACCCAGCAAGCATTGAATCTGTATAGCTACAGAGTATCTGAGTGATCACGTACAGTCGGCACTCTCTTAAAGGCATATGAGTTGAGGATTGAATGAAAAGACAATCAAGCAAAATATTATCGGATGGAAACTCCATGGTCGCTGAAGAAGTGAAAAAAGCGGCCGAGAGGAGCTAGTATGGTGGGAGCGAACGCACAAGTGTGCAAAGCAAGCTACAGAAAGCCGGAAGGAAGTGTGGGTCGGAGAGTGAGAGTCCATGGGATGAAATGGAGGCAAAAAGAAACTGGAAAAGAAGTGCAAGTCAAAGTATTAGGGAGGGGCAAAAGTGCCCAGAACACGTGGTAGTGAGTCAAGAGAAAGAAGAGACTAAGGGCGGAACCGGGGTGACTATTTGTGTGACCTGTAATGGGTGGACTGTGTGGTCCAAAATTGTGCCGAAACCAGGAAACCTTAACCTATCAAGAAAAAGCCCTGAGGCCAAACATTGTTCCAAGTATAAAGAGACGCTGGTTTCGCAGCCTTTAATGGGTAGACTGTGGTCTGCAAACTGCGCTACGACCAGGGGGTCCTCCAATGAAAGAGCTGTCGGGTGAGAGGAGCCTGTGAACTTTGTTCTGTGGAAAAGAACTGTATTGATCTTGGGGAAGGGAACCCTGAGCCTATGGTGAATATGAGACTGTTTTTTTGTGAACTTTTGTCAGCTGAAGATTTCATGATCTGATATAACAGTTATTTCCCCTGCCCATTCGTAGCTCCTTTCCTGAATAAATATCCTGCCTGCAGTGGTGTCTTGGCTGAAGCAAATATGCCTATAGACTCTTGGATATTATTGCGTGAACATCAGTTAAGAGACATTTATTTAAATAACATACAAACATGGAAAACACATTTTCTATGACAAAACTCTTAATGATGCAAGTGAAGAACACCAAGGGACTTCATCAATATGCCTATGACCACAACATGTGGCTCTTGTCACCCAAAACAACATAGATCCTAATAATATGCATACAAACAACATTGTTTAAAAAATAAAGTAAAAGGAATGGTTGCTTTCCAACATGTTCGTGTGCTTCTAAATCCTACAATGTTGCCCGACATGTTTCAATTCTCATGTGATTACTGGAATTTTCTTCAGCTGAATTGGTGTAGCAAGGGGCCTATCCAAGAAAATATACATGTTATTAGAAATTATTGTTAGTAATTAGTGGGTACATTATGTAACTACTACCTCTTGAGGCTGACTATCACCACGAATGGATTGGCGATGAAGTAGAAGTCTCTGATTTAATCCTAAACAGTCTGTGTTTCTGTAAATGTAGAAGCAAGGGAATGGGAGCTGTGTATATGAATCTTTGGATTGCTATGTGGTGGCCAACAAAATGGAGAAATGCACATGCATCCATTGATGGTGTCTGGCTTTTTAGGAACATTTGAAGGGTAAAATCCTGTCACTACTTGCCCGTTGCCCATAGGGTGATAAGTGATGGGAAGGGGCTGTTGGGAGTTCACATGGAGCTACTACACACCAAGTCATGGAAAGCGCATCTGTAGCACTTTCTATTGGCGGTGGTAACGAGCAAATGCCCCAAAACCCGGGGGGAAAAAAAAATCATCTGATGCGTGAGGTTTGGGGAACAGCGCCCTGAACTTCTTATGAACTTTTGTGTTGAACTGAACTTTTGCGTTGGAACTTGTGTGGATTAACACCAGAGAATAAACCACCAGAGGGTACAAGTCTTGCAAGATCCTGTTATGAGAAATGTATCCCGACTTGGGAGAGGGATCTAACCATTGCTCCAGACTTTATGTTCCTCATGAGTTGATCCATCCTTTCATTGTAGTTTTTCTCTTAGTTGTGAGGGCAAACATAGGTTTAGACACACAGGCTTTTTGATGTAGACTTACAGACTTTGACTTTATTTAGGCAGGGCAATCCCACTGAAGCGGTTGGGCCAATTGGGCATTTCACCCATCCTGACCAATTGAATAAAGGTTTTCGAACTGTATCATCTGTGTCCGTTTCTCTTGATACCATGCCTGTCTCAGACCAAAAAGTGTTCAGATGTAAAGCAAATCAATACGTCCAACAAAAGCTGGTTTATCCCAAGGAGACGTCCTTGGATCCAGAGGTTAGTTCCCTTCCCAGGGATTATTTCAGGAAGGATGGACAAAGTGTCTTTTCCAAAGAAATGTTCTCTTGAGACTGGTAGGAATTTGTCTTTTATATCACAACTTCTCAATGATAACTTCCTGGTATACCCCCTTACCAGGATTCCTTGATTCCTTTAGTGGATTCTTTAGCCCCCTGGCATACTTTCCTGTCGGGTATCTCTTCCCCAAAAGCTCACTGCCTGATGAACAGGAATTCCTTTAATGTTCTCTTAGTCTTTTAGCATAGCCCAGTTGTACTCTTGCACTGTCTATACTTTATTGGCTTTAAATACTGCTTGTTACAAGTTTCCCCATATTTGCATTTCAAATATGGAGACTTGTTCAAGTTAACTTCTTTTCCAATGTTCATTTGCTTGTGGCAATACTTGTTCCAACTTTTTCCAAATTGGCTTCTTAGATTTGAACAAGGTCTGCCTTTCAAGTTCTTCCTAAAATTCATCTGGTTGTAATAACCTTTTGCTCCAACTTCCCCCAGGAGGATTTGTGCAAATGCTTTACTTAAGCGGTATTCAAAATGCATTTTTGATTGTTTTTATGACTGTGGGTACACATGGAGTTCCCACTATCACTGGGCCAATTAACTGGTGTTCTCTGTCCCGTGGCACGCTGCTGCAGTGAAGTCCTCCTTCAGGAAAACGGTCTCCTGCTTTGCCAACCTTGTTCCAACTTCCCCGCAGGCTCTGTGTTCACTCACCGGTGAATCTCCAGCATGCCTGCTCTCTCCACAGCATCGCTGCTGCTGCTGCTGGTTCTGGCGTGGCTCTTCCCTGGTGCCTGCCACGCTTCCCTGGGCCTCCTGCCACACCATTAAGGAAGGCTGACAAGCAACAGCTTGAAGGCCTCTGCCTTTTGCTGAATGGTTCGTTCCCATGCGCCTGCCTTCACCTCTGCTTCTCTGCTCTCCAAAGCTGACTCGAAAAGGCAAGCCATTTTTAAATGTCCTGCGAACCTGATCTCCAGCATAACAACTAGCTTGTGTGTTTGACTAGAGGTTTCCTTGTATCCTTATTAACTCCGTCCTTCTCTTCTTTGCCTCAGAGCTTGAGGTGTTGTCGGTTGTAGTCCATAGGATTGTGGTCAATTATAAAAACATCAGAGTAACAAAAATGTGAAAATTTATTTGAAGTGTTGAATGTTATTCTGCCCATGTTTTGCTAGAGTTCTTCGAGTCCTATGATGGTAGGGATTTATAAAAGGGCAATCGTGCATTAAGGATTCAGTAATGATGTGGTACTGTTTCTCCCAATGTGGTCTTACCATGAGAGGGATTCTTGAAGTGACAGCAAGCCATTAGGAATTACAGGGTCTTCTTTGTGTGGAAGGGAAGAACAGAGTCTCTCCTGATGGGGTTACCACATCTCCTGACAGTCATCTCCTCCCTTTATACCACCCCCAGGGTCAGGATCAAGTAGCGACTGCTGTCCTCTGGCCACAATGGAGGAGATATTGGGCTGAGCATCAGTGATGACTCCACACGAATGATCACACTATCCAGTTCTTGAATCTGTAGTATATGTAGTATCTTGCACATGGTCTAGTTCAGCATTGGGGCAGTGTGATCCTTTTGTGATTTATAGATCGTTTCTGACTATTTTGTCTGAAAGAAATTACATCAACTGATTATCTGTGTGGTTGTACTACTCCGGTTGCTGGCCCTTTGCTAATCTCCTCAGCCACTGAGAAGACTTGCTTTGTTGCAGTGGCTGGTAAGCAAATGTTTTAGCTGTAGTTGCATTTCTTTACCTTAATTGGCTCTTTCTCATTGCCGCGTTGGGGAATTTTAAGGGCGAGCAATGATTCTTCACGGTTTTCTATGCCATATGTCTTTCTGCATTCCTAACTTTCTTTTATTGTGAGGAATTAGACTAGCCGCATGGCGAGTGTGGGCTCGCCTGCTCTTTTTTGAATTTTTAAGTAAATGGATAATGGTAGCACTGCCTGAGGAAAATGTTTGGGGCTAATCCACCCATTTTTTCCTGTGCTCACACCAATACGAACTCGTAGACCCATGTACTCGGATATGGACACAGCGTACAGGTACAGTACACCCCTGTCCTATTTAGTTGAAATACGACAGAAGAGCATGATGTCATCCCAAGGGTGGGGGGGGGGGGGCCTGTTCCCCTGCCATGGACAGCCCAATTAGAACGGCCCGCTCCTTTGTTAGCCTTGCAACTGGTGGCGGTGATTAACATACAACTAGAGAGTACAAAAGGAAACAACGAAACCCAACAAACCTTTCATATGTAACTGTCAACCTGAAGTCCGCTCCTGCCTGTCCGTATGACATTGAACTGACATGTCTGAGCTTCCACCAGTGTAGGAAGGCCAGGAACATCCAAAGAGGGGAGCAAGATCCCACCCCTTAATTTCTCCCAGGGAACAGAGGGAGAAAAGGACTCGAGGGGACCCTCCTGCTGCTTCAGAACTGGAACCCAGCCAGCACACAGCGTGCCCTGCTTGGCTCTGCAGCAAGCTCCTGGGACAAGGAGTGCCAGGTCTCTGACCCGAAAGCAAGGACAGGGTAGATGCCTGCAAAGCACTCCCTAGCTCTGGGCCGTCAGGCTTAAAGGACGACGCAAGCCGATTAAAGAGGCAGATCTGTAACTGCCTGCAATGCTGACTGTCATCAAGCCTCGAGCTACTGCCGTCAAGCCGCAGTAGCTGAATGAACCCGAGACGCCTTAACAGCACTTCAGAACCACTGATCAGCACTGAGGCAACGATTCTGACCCAGAGTCGCAATGAAGGCCAGTCTGCAGCTGTTCGCCAAGCTTCGCTCGCTTTGCTGCCTGATACCCGCCGCTGACTCCTGTCTTTAACTCGTCGCGGAAGCCTGAAAAGCGACCTGAAGCCGACTTGACACTGTTGAGCAACTAGAGCAAGAGGTGCATTGTGGCTTTATCCCCATGGTCCTTCCCAGAAGGCCCCTAGTGACTTCTTTGATCCTTTTTGCTCAAGCCAAGAAGCCTTTTAAAAAACGATTGTGGCAACTCACCATATCAACTGCCCCGCCTGTCAGTATCCAGAGTGTGTCCCTTTTCCTTCTTAGAAACTGTCTGTTCTATGCATTGTTCTCTGCATTCCTACACAGGTTGGAATCTCTGTTGAGATGATAGAAAGTAGTTACTGGACACTCCTTTTATCATTGGGTGATCATTTTCACCGTGTTGCAATCAAGCCTGCCGTTCAGTCTGTGTTACCAAAATTGGACAAGGTTTATAATTGTATACTTGTTTAATCCAATCTGTTTGGACCCCTTCTGGTGTACTAGAGCTGTGTGGCTGATTGATGGTTTAAAAACCGATATTCTCCCCCCCCACCCCCCACCCGACCACTGAGACCACATTTGATTCATTGAATTTATACAGTTAAGAGCGAGTGTAAACCTTTTTTTTTACTTGGCTAACAACCATCACCTATAATAGGGGTAAACAAAGCGGCACATTCGTCCACCATTTCTTGTGTGTGGCTGTCCAAATCGTCCAATAGGCTATTCGGATTACTCAATCCTGCAATTTTCTGGGGCATTTGGAAGGTAGTCATTCTCGTTTTAAATATTTCTGTGGATTCCTGATCACTGATTGCAGAGATATTTAAGAGTTTGCATCGCGACACTAGTCCTTCATTTGAATGCCCAAATGATCAGTCCAGTTAAAAGAACTTGGATGTTCAAATCCAAACACTCACTGTTGTTAGGGAGTGGAGGGGGGGGGGTTAACAGGGGCGAGACTACATGGTTTTTACAGGTGCACAATGTTATATCCGGGTTTCCTTTCCTTGTTTGATGGTGGACATGAGGGAATCCGATGTGGGTGCCAATTAGAAAGGTGGCCTGAATGACCGGGCATTAGCTCTCTTAGAAGGCAGGAATGGCAGAGGCTTTGAATTGCCAGGGTCTGGGAGAATCTCCCCTCGTTACCTCCCGATTTCTCTTGCAACGCTGTCAGTTGAGTGCAAAGGTCTTTGGGCGCGCCCAGTGGTAAGTGGCGTTGGATGCTTTTGGTATAGTTACCTGAGTGTAGGTGTACTGAAGGGTGGTACTGGGGCCATGGAGGAAGACTTTGGAGTGTTATGGAGGGGGCAAGAAGGGCAGTGGCTACATGCTGAAGGTACTGTGGCAATGTCGGGGGCAGCAGAGTGGTACTGGGGTACAAAAGGGGAATGGGAAGGGGTACGAGGCCAAGACTGGGGGCACTGGCGCGGCATGTGGTGTAGTGCCATTACCTAAGCTGGCACAGTTCCCACTCAGCAAATCTGCAGAATGAATGTTGGGAGAGGTGACATGGAGGGAGCGGTGGTGCAAGGGGGTTTGGGGGCAAAATGGGGGTGTCGCAAGTACATGTACTCTGAGGGGAGCACGGTGGAGTGTGGCATGACGGTAAAAAGTGAAGGAGCAACAAAGAGACGGGTATAAAGGTGCAGCGGGCATTAGAAGGTCAAATGGAGGTTCCGCTGTAATCAAGTACTGGGCACTCCTGCCACAGAGATCGGAAAAGTGGCCACCCAAGGAAGAGCAGCCCGGGGGTTTCATCTCTAGGAATGCCTCCCAGAAGTGCTCTCTAGGGACTTGGGGAAACTCTGGGGTTCCAGGTACACTGTAGGACTGGGGTGCCAAGGGGCCCTGTAAAGTACTAGTCCTGGACGGGTGAGTCCTTACTAGTCTTAGATAAATTTTGGCTGTGTGCAGTACTCCACTATCCTTCTGGTCTCGGGCAGTTGGGTCCTTACTCGTCTTCATTGTGGGTGGGGCACACCTTCAACAGAGACCTGCTTATTTTAACATCAGGTTTTCATCTAGCGCTTCCTCGCAGATTCCTGCCACTTCCAAGTGCTATAGTAGCAGCAATTTCTCATTTAATGGTGCTCCAGCATATCCAGGATTTCTGATCTATTGGCCTTTTGGCTCCACTTACAGTTGCGCAAACTGAAGGTTGCCCCCTTTGGATTTATGGAGGACGGAATTGGGGGGCCAATTAAAAACATACGGATTTCTCAGGCGCAATTTTGTATTTAAAACGTGCTTTGGGTCTCGTAGATCGCGTGGAACCTTCTTAATGTTCTACCTGGGAATTCTCTCGGCGGTGTTGCAGCCGCAGTCTGGCGTGTGGGCTGTGCTGCAGTCTTGCGGGCGGCTCTGGTCTGGGGTGCTGGCTCGCAATGCTTCCCTACTTGCATGAGGTGCTCGTCCCTACGCGACTCGCCGCCTGTATTTTTGATTACGTTGTTTCAGGGCGGGTTTACAGCACCCCGGGGCCTTTATTCTAGGTATTGAGATGAAAGAAGGGAGATGGTGCTGGACCTTGAAAAGGTCGAGCGGTGGTCGGGGCTTTATTTGCCAACCGGCTAGTCGCCAAGGTTCTCCCTGGGCCTTTATTTGCGCTGTCCCTTTGAGCATTCCTGGGGGCTGTCTGCCTGTCTGGAGGAGGGCAAGCGGCGAGAACAGGTTCCTGTTTGCCCAGCTGGGGTCTGGGCACACCCCCGTGGGAAGTGGCTCTTTATCTGTGTGCTGACCTGTCCTTTGCACTGTTCTAATCTCAGATCGTCCAGCCCATGGCCTGGTTTCCCCTCTTTGCGCTATTGCACAACAGTAGAGAAACGTAGCCGAAAAAAATGACCCGCAGTAAAGTTTTGGACTGAGGTGCACTGTGGTTTTACAGGTTAGATGGAACATTGACAGTGGTGTGTTTGGAAGAGCGTACCACTGAAATAGGAGTTACTGCAAGACGGGACTACATCCTTCCATAGTGAACCCCACCTTCCCCTGAAAACGCAGTACATTCTACACGCAGATCTTCTCCTTAGCCCTTCAATCTGTGACCTGCCTGACCCCCATCTGCCATAGCGCTATGCTGCCCCATGCACCACTCTTTAATGCTGGAAGTCCCCTTCCTCCCTGGCCATTGCCAACCCCACTCTCATCCCTTCTCCCAACTACTTCACTCATGACTCGCAATCTTGGGATTCTCTTGGACAGCATCGCGACATTCTGTCATTCACGACCACTGCTGCCGGAGTGTTAGGGAGAATTCTCTGTTTAGGCTGAATTTCCTAACCTAGTGAGTCCCCCAGCAGCTTTGCTGGATTTTTGGGGTTTATTTTTTTCTCCTGCCAAGAGTGAGACTTTTACCCTCACTCTTGGGCATGATTTGAGTGTGTTTTCTTTGAATCTAGATGCGTTTAATGTGCTATGGGGTCTTTTACTCCATAGGGCTTCATGTGTTTTTGTGATGTGTTACACTGCACCCTCAGTGTAGTGACACAGGGGTGTCAAAGTGACCCCCCAGTATAGACTCCATACCCTGGGACTGACTACTGTCTCCCAGGGCATGTAAAGTCACCATTGACTTTAATAGTCTTAAATTCTGAACAGAACCAGTACAAACCATCATATTGTGGACGTACTGGCTGGGGCAATTCGATTGCGCAGGGTCTGTTAGTCGAGGGGGCACGTCTCTGTCCCCCCTGATCCGAGTTTTGGCTGGTGGTAGTGGATACTACTTTTTATATTCAACCGCAAATATTTTCCTATGGGATTTCCCATTGTTTTAGACTACTACCTTTATTTAATTTACGGTAGCCTCGAAAATACCGCCGGTCTATTTAATTAATATTAATTCTCCGGTTGGTGTTTTTTTGCCAAAACTTGATTCTAAAATGGCGTTTGTGTTCTCTTCTGTGACTCCAACCCAAGTCGAGCCCTTTGTTCCACTTTTTGGCGGGCTTCTCCACAGAAGCCCTCCAAAGTGGTGCCATTCTGTCTGGGGTAGTTGGGAGGGGTGGAGGGAAATTTAGGCACCCTGGACTGAGTTGCCTAGGCAATTCAAGTCGCACTCCATCCTGATTGGCCCAAGTGCCAGCTCACCACTTAGCATGTTTGAGTGACAGCTAGGCTGAGAGAATGGGGGTTTGCTGCATAAAAGCAGGGCTTTGGGGACTGGAACTTCGCCACAGGACCTAAGAATCTGACGAGGGAGAAGCTGAGCTGACCTGCCACGACACCACCACCGGTGGAGCCCTGCTGGACTGCCTCACCACTTTTCCCAACGACAGAGGAGATCTCCTGCCGGAGAGTCTTCTTCCTTTTGACTGGTGGGGATAACCAGTTTCACCGTCTTTTCGCTTTCCCGACGTATCTCGTGGCCGCCTTGCCCATGCCGAGCACCCCGGCAACCGGGATACCCCGTTTTACCATGACCACGAAACAAAGGTACCACCTTTAACCGGAAGACTCTGCCGCTGGTTTCTTCCCTGGTAGTGCAACGACCTTCATCTTTCCTCCAAGTCGAGATCTTCTCTTCCCCTGGACGACGACGCGACTTGCACCCACTACCAGGAACAACTGCCACCGCTGGAGGATCCTTCCCACTTAAGGTACCGTGTCCCGCCTGGCTTCCCTTGCTACCGACTGTACGGGGTAGATTTAGCCCCCGGCTTTCGAACCTGGGTTAGTCTGGGACACCCTGGCTAAACTTTCTTAAAGCCTCTCTAAACCCTTTTTGAACCCTCTGCACGACTTTCTAAGCATAGTGTAACTGTGTTATCTTGGGCGCATTTGTGCTCTGCTCTCTCTAAGAGTGGGCCCAGCTTTTGGACTTTGGCTCACCAGTGACTTTTTTGGCTCTCTGCCTTGCTAACTGTGTTCCTGAATCTTAGAGGGGTGTACCATTGCATATTCTGCCTTTTTCCCCTCCCTTTCTCATGGAGTGCAATCTAGTTAAGCGCTCACCTCTGTATGAAAATAAGTGGTGTTTACTGTGACTAATCTGATGAGGAAAAAGGGGTGTATATATTACAATAGTAACTGTGTTTAGACAATTTTACAATAAGAGTGCTGGAGTGTTTCAACTGTGTGTTTTTAAATAAATAATTATATACTTTGATAACAAAGCTCTGGTCAGTGTTTGCTTGTATTATTGTACCTGAGTGCCTATTGTGTATACTCTGCATACTGCCTAACTCTTCTTGAGGGAAGTCTGACTGCTCAGCCACAGCTACCAGGTAAATCTGGGTGGTACAGACTGCTACCAAGTGGGTTTACTGCCAACACCTGTAGTCTTACCACTTTTGCAGTGGTCCCTAAGGGAACTGCACAGGTTTCTGCCTAACACGGCCTCTACCCCCTTTTACATGAGAAACATCTGCTTGTACCGCAAGCAACACTTGACTGCAACCAAACTGCCTTTAGAGCCTGCAACTTAAATGGCTGCTACACAACTATGAATGCATCCATGGCCCTGGTTCCCACTACTCTGCAGACTCCTCACTGTACTCTCCATGGTCTCTTCACAGCCTGTCTGCTCGCCTCAAATGCCTGTGGCTGCTTTTCCTTACTTGCCCCACTCCGCTGGAAATCTCTCTCTATCTTGCAGTGGAACAAGCCCTGTTTCTACCCAAATTACCGATCAGTCCTCTCCTGTGTTCTGCTCTCGGGACTAATCCGTGTGATTTGTAATTATTTATGTCCACCTATCCCTGGTATATGTTTCCGCCCTTTCCCCTTCACCATCTGGTATATAGCGTTCAGCCCAGCAGTGCTCACTCTCTGGTGTGCTGTTTGTCTACTTTATAGCCCATTTCTGTTTGAAATTACATCCTGTCCACTGTTCAATAAATACAAATGGAAAACGCATCGGATGCTCAAGGGGAGACATCCAGGGAATTATTGAGATTTCTTTCCCCTCCATATATAAGGACACTGAAAAGAATGCTTGTATGGGATGAAGGGTTATGTGTAGTTTGGACGCCCTTGTGATGAGGAGTTGGTCTTTCTGTTGCCAGGCAGCTGTATTTTTGTTTGTTTGTTGGCGTTTCCCCTTTTTATTAAGGTTCCTTTTTTTTTTTCACCCGTTATCCCAGGGAGAAGCTGATCGCAGCCAACATGGCCAAGATGCCGCAGATGGTGAAGGACTGGCGACGGTCTAAGCGTGAGATGCTTCAGAAGCAGGAGGAGGAGAAAGCTCGGCGTGAACGGCTCATGGCAGAGGCCAAGGAGCGTTTTGGCAGCGCCATTGACCCACGTAGCGCCAAGTTTCTCGAGATGGTGAAGGAGATGGAGAAGGAAGAGCGCAAGCAAGCCAAACTGCTGAAGAAGCGCCAGCGTGCTGAGAGCCGTGCTGCGGCTACAGCCCCACCTCCACCGATGGCCGCTAACCCTTCGTAAACCTGCCCTGGGTGCTCATGAGCCCCAGCAACTGCATTTCAGATGAGAAGCGAAGTAATGACCATCAAAAGCAAGGATATCGAACAATATGTACCTTGTGTGCTGCGTTTTCCTTCCAAGGTTTCACGGAGGGCTGTCCTTGGGGCTTCTTTAAAGCTGCTCAGACACCCAAGAGGTACTGAATAAACAACCTGTTCTGTTTGGCTGGGTGGCTATCGACAGACCCATGCCCCTGTTAGACCTATGTCTCCATAAAAGCTGTATGATTTCCAACTTTCTAGAAAGTAGGACATAAAGCATTTGTATGTAAAAACCTGTCCTTTTTATTTGTCTTAAAAATGGTAATGACAGTGTTCCTTTTCTACAGTGTAGCTTCTGTTTGCTCATGCATATGGACATTCCACCTGCTTCGAGAGTGGGGCTGTTTATGTGCTTAGGCTGAGCGGTTTGTGCAGATGCAGTGGAGTTCATATGCAGTGAGTTATTAAGCTTATGTGACATAGTGGTGTAATTCTGGCTGTATTCTTCCATTTGTCGTTGAAAAAACAAATAGTAATGCGTTGTGCGTGCAGTGTCTGAATGGAGTGGAGGAATACTATTGCACAACGCTAAGGGATTTTGATCCCTGAAGTCTAGCCAAGTAGATCATGCTGGGATATAAGCCCCTTCCCTGTAGGGAACTATATAAGGAACTATATGTCTGTCTCTTGAAGACATTGCTGGGCCCCAAAAGGCTCTTGAAACTACTGTGGACTGGCCACCTGCACGTGATCTAGTAGAGATTAGATGATCGCCATCTCATTGGAATGTTGCTCCACCGACCCATTTTTACAGTTAATGTTTTACCTGATCACATGGATTTGAACTTGCCAGAAGAGTGTGTTTGAAGGAGCTGAGGCTTTTGATAATTAAGAGAAATGGGACCACTCCGTTAAGGGTGCTTTCCAGGGGAGTATCTGCTTGGAAAGTGGTCCAGATCGCACAGCTGTAGATGGCCCATCATTTCCAATGTTAGCCCGGTTGTTGGACACAATGGGCAGAGGTTATGATTGAAATGAGAGAGGGCGGCATGATATTGAAGAGCTAGTGCCAAAGTACATTTCATTGAGGGTTTCATTAATGCCACAAGTTTGAGTCAAAGAAATCAGGGAAGGAGTCTGTTTAACACAAGTTATAAGTAGTGGGAGGAGGGCAAAGCTAGACTAGTACCTTTTTGAAAGTTATTGACTGGCTTGCTGTCCCTTTACCAGATGAAAGCATGTTAATAGAACCAGTGGTGCAACCTGGTAAAATAAAATGTATTGCGGTACAAGATA
Source organism: Ambystoma mexicanum (assembly GCF_040938575.1). Lineage (NCBI taxonomy): Eukaryota > Metazoa > Chordata > Amphibia > Caudata > Ambystomatidae > Ambystoma > Ambystoma mexicanum. The sequence continues at coordinate 1,237,910,536 of NC_090926.1, read as the reverse complement.
TGCCATGGAAAGAGACCCTCCCAAAAGTATCTATCCTGAGTGCAGGGAACATCTTGGCAGAGGGGGAAGTAGTCTCCGAAATCAAAATGCTATTATGGTGGCATAGACAGTCTTACTACAGAAGTCAATAAATCAGGAAAAAAGAAATCTCAAAATTGTAAAGCACCATGAAAGCAGCAGAATTGGGCACTCAAAGTTTTGTGTCAACTGAGGCTAAAGGTGGACGAAACGATTGGGGAAACAGGTGACACTAAACCGACTTGAGAAGTCTCATTTGACGCTAAAAACAAAAGATTGAGGTTCTCGTCAAACAAAGGACACTTTCAACTCTGGTCATTGGCAAAGGAGCCATCACACAATAGAGGAACCCCGTGGTGGTGGGGTTCGGGGGGGGGGGGGGTAGTTGGGTTAGGGTCTGGACTAGAGTACAATTTCTGTGTCACAGGGTTTTGATTATTTCCCACGATTTGGACCATTGGAGAAAATTATTTGAGGAAAGGAGACTTGATAGTTGGATAAAGTGAGTACGGTAAATTCCAGCTTCTGAATGACCCATGCCCTAAACCACTATTGAACAGCGTGTTACGTCCTACTGCCACTCATTACAAACAAGGAGAGGAAGTCTCAATAGAGCCTCAGAAAGTTACCCAATGTTTAGGATCCTGGAGGAAAAGAGGAGGGTGTCTATAACAAACTTGTGCATAAGAAGTAATATCCAATGTATAAATGACCCCCCTGGAGCAGGTGGGTGAGGGAAGAGGAAGTGCTATAGAAGCAGGAAAGGGGAATGGGAAGAGGGACGGGAAAGTTCACTATTTATACTTGGGTCGCCTCTTTGGAAAATCAGAGAAGAACCCTCTAAATCTCTGATAAATTCGGTCCCTGTTGTTTGAAGTTCCAAGCGCTTGGTAAATTCTAATGCTATCCAGCGGGTGGAGTTTAAAAAGACTGGATGTGGTAAAAGTATGTTTGCACTCACGGGTAATAAACGTGGTCTTGGCTGAATGTGTAGCTTTACCATCCCTGGGGTAGGAAGTCTTCCCCAAGCCTTCGGATTTGTGTCCGAAGGAAAAGCTTGTAGAAGAAGGTAATTGAAAAACATATAACGATTAAATTGTCTAATGAGACGGGGCACCCAATGAAATAACTAGAGAGGGCAGATATGACTCGCCCACGATTGTTGACAGTTTACACAGAACACCACAAGACAACAAGCAGTTTGCATGAAACTCCTTTGTTTACATATTGTCTTGGAATGCAAGGGTTTTTCTCATATAATTAAGACCAAAGGCATTCTTGAATCTTTTACCATTGTTTGCTTGCAGGAAACCTGTATGATGGACCCACCCAAAATAGATGGCTATGAGGTGTATTTTAATAGAGCTAAGCGGGGTCTAAAGGGTTGTAACTGACAGGAGTGACATACTTGTGATTATGTTAACGTGGGAAGACCCAGTGTCAAAAATAGAACACATTTCTTTTGTTCAATATGTTTTTTATCCTAGCTGTGCGTTGATAGATGCATTTTTAGCTGAAAGTTGTTTAGCTGGTAGGAGAAAGCCCTGAAGAGGAAGCGTACATAATAATAATCTGGGACTTCAACTCAGAATGCCTCGATGACCAGTGATATTGGAAGCCGGGCAGGGCAAGTGTGTCTAGTAAAAAGCGACTCGCAGGTCAATTACTAAGACCAGAATTAGACTCATGGGATCTGGCTTCGTGTAATAGTTCAGTACAGGGAGATAGTCCCCCACAATTCTCATGTTATAATGATCAATGGAGATCTACCCTTGACTTTGTTTTTCTATCTTTGGATTTGCAAGCTAGGGGCGGGAAACTAGAAATATGACGTAGAATCTCAAGTGGCCACTGTATGGTGGTAGATGCGGCACCAATAACCAGAATTGTAACAAATGCAGCAGTGAAGCTAAATGTGGAGCGTAATCCCATGGATCACTGTGTGTGGTGGCGCAACATCATTTAATGGGTTAATCATGGCACAGTACAAACTATAGAGAATGTACACATTTCGAAGGGATTCAAACCCACTACTTGATCTATCCTGGGAGAATGTAAGTCGTCCAAGGTCCTGTTAAAAAGGCTATCTGAACAACCACATAAACATGCCTTCGATCACGAGGTACAAAAGCGCAAAAGGGAATTACACACTAATCTAAGAACATTGCAAAGAAAGAGGCCGCTACTGATGACCCAGATACGCAACTCAAAAACCAACTTTCAAAATTGGACACAAGGTGACACATTTCTGATTAACGATACAGAAAGGATGTTGAGCTGTGTTTTGGGAAGTCGCACTGGTAAGTTTTGGCACCTGATTAAATCGTGGGGCACTGATTCCTTTTTTCAAACTCGACCCATAACAGGGGAGGCTTGGATTGACCATTTTAAGGAATTCTATACTGTTGAAGTGGAGGGCTCACTCAGATGTAGGTGCCACAGCTGGTCGGAGGTCGTTACTTGGTACAAGGACGATGTTGCAAATTAGATGCTCCAGGCCAGACAGTCTGTCAACTAGGACACTAAAACTTGATGAGCTCTTGTGGTCTAATATCCTTTCTGCATTGTATGGCAATATTTTATTGACCCAAGTGATTCCAGCGTCTTAGAAGCTGGCAGTTCTGATAAGTGAAGGGGGGAGGGTGATAGAGTCTCCAGTTTGAACTACAGAACAGTTTTATTACTGGATGCAACAAACAAAGTATTTGCTAAAATGTTATTAAATGTATTACAAACATGGACATTCAAATCCGATAACTTGGACGCTTATCAAGCAGGTTTTGGGAAGGGAGTTGGTACAGCAGTTAACAGTTCTATAATCTCTTTGATGGCCAGACCGACGAGGGAACAGGGAAGATCAGTGTGCCTTACCTTTTTAGACATAAGCAAGGCCTCTGATTGCATAAATCGAGCAATCCACTGGAAAGAAATGTTTAATTATGTTTGTCCAATGCCCATTATCAGTATACTAGTCTCCTTACACAAAGGAACATAAATAAAGGCGAGGCTTGTCACCCGGTGAACAGACACTAACCGGATAAATGCAAATCGTGACCTTTGCCAACGGTGTCTTCTACCCTTTTTTATTTAATTTTTACATTAAAGATATGGCCTTATGTTGAGATGCAACTCTGACCAACCCGCCGTATGCAGGACAAACCAAAGTCGAGTATTTAAACTGTGCCAATGACAAAATTATCTGTGAGATGACACGGATTGCCCTACACGGACACTCAACAATATAAATGTGTATTTATTTTTAGGGGTTGAGCTTAACCTCTATTTTTAAATCAAAAATATTAATCCTGAATGCACAGAAATCGAAGTGGAAAAAGTTTAGATGGAGTATATGAAACCAAACTTAATACCTGGGAGGGTTTATATACGCGAGTGTAACGAAATTGACAACATATAAAGCCAAAAAAGCAATATTCTTAGCATCTGCCTCTCCGTTTGATTATCCCTCTGCCTTTCTTTTTTTTGCTGTTTCTGGTGTGATGGCAGCCAGGCAGGGACTCGGGCCGCTGGCTCTCCTGTGGCTTTCTTCATGTGCTGGGGAGTTTTGTTGGCAATTTGGTTTAGAGAGGATTTCTGTGTTCATTGTTCTTTTCAGTCTCTCCTCTCCCTTTTATTCTGGCCTCCCATTCCACTGTTGTCGGCGTGTGAGTATCTCATTTCTGTTTGGCAAGGAATTTCCCAGACCATTCCTGGTGGTTCCTGATTCTTTTCACCTGGCTCCATCTTGTTTTTTTTTATGGCTCACAGATATACCCTGGGAGTCGAGTCCTGCAACAGAAAAGCCATAACTGTGGCCAGAATATGCACTGTGAGGCATTGTGTATGCTCGCATTGGGAGGAATGGTACCCTGGATACCTTTGTGGCATGGGGGTCAGGGGTTCAGGAACTGGGACCCCTCCACCTCCCCGCCTGGGACAGGGTTGGCTCTGGTTTTTGTCCTGGTGAGGCTCTTGCCCGAGGATAGGAGGGGGTTCCTGGTTCCTCCCCCTTGGTAGGATCATGGCCCAGGCCTTGTCACATTAAGCAGGATTAGAACTGACATTGATGTTCTGGGATAGTATGATATGATGGGATATTTATAACGTGCTTAATACCCAGAGGTCTCTAAGTGTGGACCCGGGGATCGAACCTGTGGTGCTCTGTCGTCTTGCTTCCAAGGCGATTACGTTGCCTCTGAGCTATCCTCCTGAGTACCCCTGGGTCAATGACCGGATGCAGAATATTTTGCAAAGGAAGTAGGGAAAGAAAACGAATATAGATTTTGATTGAGTGGCTGCGATGGGGGAAGGGAGGGTGTGTCTGGGGAGGGTTGGGAGGGTTGGGAGGGAGGGAGGGAGGGGGGGGGGGGGTGGGTGGGTGGCTGCCTGCCTGCCTGGCTGCCTGCCTGGGTAGCATGACACCGGCAGGAACCAGGAGCTACGTTTGGTTCCCCCGGCCAACTGACGCCAAACGAGCACACTTATGTGAACTCAACTCTGTGCATTTCAGACAATCTATAAATAGACCTAAGGACACATCTATAGAACATTTAATGCATAAGGTGCCATAAATGATGGACAACATATGTTTGCATATTAGGTGGAAGTTAGATTTTGCTACCTGTCACTTCCTGGTAGCTCGGGTCACTAGTTAATGCTGGATACCCAGGAGCTACTTTTAGCTTCTGCTTATCCCACCGCCCATTTGATCCCTTAGGTAGGCATTAGAAGGGGTGTGCTGAATAGTGCTTGTAGGGTTAGCTGTGTGCTCTGGAGTATCGTGGTTTGTCATGTCGAGTGCTGCATGGAAGTGGAAGGTGTTTTTCCATTTGGGGCTACGTTTCAGGTAGAATGTGTTTTCATGCTTTCTTAAACTCACTGCAACTGTGATGGCGTTTGCTAAACATACCCCGATGGTCCAATCACACCACCAAAGGGCTGCACCAAACTGAGAATCCCTCATAAGGGAGAAACACTTGAGTGGTTGTCTGCTTTCCTGTGAGCCGTCTGTCTTCGTATTATATATCTTTGTATAAAACAGTGCTGCCTTATACAATCGATTATGTTCTACAGCAAAATGCATCGGTTTCAGCTAATTTCCATACCCACAATGCATTTCTCAGAGGTGAAGTTTCAATGATAGTCACAAGGTGGCACTGTGACAACTCATGTGTTGCTCGTTTGCTGCAGTCATCTTTTCTAAGCTCACATTTCAGAAAGATGTGTTCCCTCCACCCCCTGTGGCGCTAGGTGGTTGCTGCACAGTATTTGAGAGCACACAGTTTAATAATGTGCTGAGAGTGACGCATTATAATCAGGTAGATTTCCAATGCATTACTCTAGTCTTATCTGACACTAGGGAGCTTTTGCGTCACATCCTGTGACCGTTGCTGGACATCACTCTGGTGGGTTCTGTGGCTCGATTGTGGGGGATCAAGCGGGGCGCTGGTAATCCAGAGTTCATTCCATGGTTTGCATTTCTTGGAGACTTCAACATCAACCTGGATGCCTCTTGTCCTCCCTCTGGACTCTTTTGCAACCTCTGTAACTCTCCCTCCCTCTTTATTCTCCCCTCTGGCCCAACGCACTCTGTAAGGCACACTCTGGATGTCTTGATCTCCTCTGACCTTTCCCTTTCACCACTCCTTTCTCTCCTGGAGTGATTACCTTCTCCTTTCCTCCCATCTCACCCTTTGTACCCCCCAGGCCAAGCCACCTCCAGCAGTGCCACCTACCTTCTTGGTCATCCGACCCATGAAGTGTGCGTTAGTCGAGGCTTTCGCTGCCACTTTCTCCCCCCTTCGGCTGACTCTCACCCTGACACAGCCCTTTCCATGCTCCATTCTGCTATATCTGATACTCTCGATATCCTTGCACCTGTCATGAGAATCTGCATGAAGCCCAAAGCCAAGTGCAACTCCTGGTACGACTCGGACCTCCTCAACCTTAAACACAAGTGCAGGGTGGCTGAGAGGAAATGGCACGCTTCATGTACATCCTCTGACAAACTGGCCTGCCGCCTGCTCCAAAGGCAATACCAGCTCTCTGTCCTCACCAAGAAGAGAGCTCATATCCAAGCCCGCATCTCTGTGGCATCCAACAACTCAGCTGAACTCTTAAAAATCTGCAAGGAACTGGCCAACCCGGCTGCAGTCTCTGCCTCTCCTGTCCCTTCCCAGACCCTCTGCATGGCACTGGCTTCTCACCTAATATCTAAAACTCAGGACATCCTGTCCTCACTCTCCTCCTCTTCCCCCCCCCCCCCCTCCCTGCTCTTCCTCTGGCCCTTCTGCAGCCACCGCTCCTCCCTCCTTCTCTGCCTTTCCGCTGACAAGGTTTCTAGACGGGTCCGATCTATGAGTCTCGTCCAAACAGGTTCACCCCTGTTCCTCCAAAACCATTAATAACCACATTGCCCCCTGGCTCCTGCCCTGGCCGACTTCGGTTACCGACTTCGGTAACCACTCCTTCGCCACTGGAGTTTTCCAACCCCCCCCCCTCCCCTGAAGCACTCCCTTGTGCACCCTCTTAAGAAACCCTCTGCCGACCCTTCCTGCCTTGCATCGCCCCATCTCCATCACTCCATTCCTGGGCAAGCTCCTGGAGAAACTGGCCACCTCCCAGCTCCACACTGAATCTGTTGGTTGCCTTCATGACCATCAGACTGGCTTCAGAGCTGCCAGAAGCACGGAAACTGCTCCCCTGAACATCTGTGAAGACCTGCTCTCCAACCTTGATTCTAACACCCCCAGTGTCCTCATCTTGCTTGATCTCTCTTACGCCTTTGACACAGTCAACCATGCCATCCTGCTCAAATGTCTCTGTGATAACCTGGGTATCACAGGGCAGGCCCTGGCGTGGCTGACATCTTTCCTCTCTGACCGACCCTCCCAGGTCCAACCTGGGTCCTTCCTCTCCACTATCTTTTTCTCTACTTGTGGTGTCCCCCAGGGTTCTAACCTCTCTCCCTGGCTGTTCAACCAATACCTGGCACTTCTTGCCCACCGCATTGCCGCTCTATGCCCCAACTTTCAGTGTTATGCGGATGACACTCAGCTCATTTTCAGGCTTCCGTCTCTCATCACTGACTGTATCTGCTATCCAGGAGTGGTGTGCCGCCAATGACCTCTGCCTTAATGCCATTAAGACTGAGACTCTCCTCATCAGTACACCCACACCCTCCTTTCCTGTCTCTCTGGCTGGCCTCTCTTGGCCTTCCTCCTGCTCCCACCTGCGAGGCTAAGAACCTTGGGTCATCTTCGACTCCACACTCCTTTCCTCACATCTCTGACGTCTCTAAGAAGTCACACTACCAGCTGCACCTCCTCAGAGGTATTCTTCCTTCCCCTCTTTCCCCCAGAAGCTCACTGTCTCCAGAGCTCTGGTTCTCTCTAGGCTGGACTCTTGCAACAGCCTCTTTCTAAATCTGCCTGCCTCTACTCTCCGCCCTCAGCAACACATCCAGAACAGGACTGTGAGACTTGGCCTCAAGCCCAGGGATCGTATCTCTCCAGGACTGAAATCTCTGCACTGGCTCCCAGTGGCTGTGAGGATTAAGTTCAAAACCCTCTGCATTGTATACAAGGCCTTCTTGGGCCTGGGGCCTCAATACCTTCAACTCGCTCTTCCTAAATATCTTCCTTCTCAAGCCCTTCTCTCATCCTCATCCAACTCCCTCAGGGTCAGTTCTCCAAGCAATGAGTTGGGGGTAGATCTCTTTCCTCAGCTGGGGCCTCCGTCTGGAACAGCCTCCCTGCCTTTCTGAAACTTGAGAGAACCATCTCCGGTTCCGGAAGCACCTCAAAACCTTTTCTCTTTGCTTCTGCTTTTTCTCCTCCTCACCCCTGCTGACTTCCTGGTTGAAACTGTACTCGTTACCTGACCACCCTCTGGCCCAGGTCTCTTCCCTGCCAGTCACACACACACACACCTACACTGCCTGCCTGGCAACCCCTGCACTTGGGACTTTTCCTGTATCCCTACACTACCATCACCTTCACTTGATACCTGATTCCAGCACTTACCTCTGCACTTGCCACCTACTGGCTGTTATGTACTTATATGATTTCTTTCCCTGGTACTTGACTGTTCTCCCTCCCCCCCAACACTTTCCCACTTCCCCATGCACTTGCGTCTCCTGAATGGCACATGGCCTAGTAGGATCGCTGTCTGTCTTCCTTCCCTCTGTTTCCCCTCCCTTGCCTCGAAACACTTGTGTATAGGCGCGTTATAAATGCCATATCATAAATGATCATTATCGCACATGCAGCCACACTATTGTAAGTGTGGCTTTATATGGGGTGCACGCTACACACAAGTTGGAGGTGGTCCCAGTTTGGACAGGCAAAGAAAATGACTACATTGAGTAGTGGTTTGCTCAGGGTCACACACTGTGCTCCTAGAAAGCGGGGCTTTGATCCCAAAAGATCTTAATTTGTTTGGTTTTAACCTGGGGGACTAGTGATGATGCAAACAAAAGTGTTTGCTAAACAGTTAACATATATATCGCTTGCCTTTTTATATCGGCAAAAAATGTCATTATAAATTCAGAAAATAAAGTGTGATGAGAAGTGACTGAGAAGTGTTGATTGCAGGATTGAGTGGGGTGAGGAGATGCAGGACTGCGGCAACAGCCCTTCCTTACTGAGGTAGGACATTGATGAGCTCAGGAGGAAAGAAGCATGAACAGGAAGATGCCAGTCAGCCTGTAGGTGCACTGCCCCGCCTATGCTGAGGATTGGGCGAGAGGAGGAGAAAGGCTCTTAATAGCATTAGAACTAAAAACAGCCAGTAACCAGTAGAAATGTGCGGACTCTCTGCCACGTAAAGTCTACTGAACCCCTCTAGAGGGCAGTGCAGGGTTATATTGGAGGGGCGATACGTATTTGCATGAAGTGAGCAGAGTATTTGGGTAGCAATATATTTTGGGGAGCAGTGATTTGGGCCCCATACCGCACACCTCCCAAGCTACGTATCATCCCATTGCAGCTTTAGTTCTGTAGGGGCGCGAGTTGTGCCGTGATCTCTGGTGGGCTGTCCCTTCTAAAGGTGCAACATTTACTGTACCTGCAAATATCCAAAGAATGGGGTGACCTGCCCCAGACAAGGGGTTGGGGGGGGGGGGGGGGGGGGGGAGACTATAAAGCCAGCGTTTGCTTGTCAGCCGGAGCAGCGTGCCGTTCTTTGGACGTTTTATGGAAGTAAAAGTATAATTCACCCATTATAAGACTGTATTTACTAAACCCTGGTCCATTTCCAATTGCAGGAATTTTCATGAACCTCTTTAGAATTCACAGCTAAATTGTGAACGGGTGCATCGGGGGACGAGACATGTTCTACCCAGTCGGTCTCAGAGACTTGGTTAATCTGACTGCCTATTCTAATCTCCCAGCAAGCGCCGCCCCCCCTCCACCCCCCAGTCGTTAGTCCTCCGTTTCATGCGCGGCGTCCTCTGCAGAGCCTGGGCACGCGTGCTCCTGCAGATACTTGGTTTCCTGACCTCTCCCTTTTCTTCATGGCTGTATTGCGCAACCTCTCATGAACGGTCTTTTCAATTCGTCTAATCTCCTTTCTCCTTTAGTTTTTTAGCTTGCCCTATTTCCTTATTAAATGCATGTACCTTTGTTACCCTTTTTTTTGGAGTAATTGTCCGCCTGCCTTACCCGCAAACACGGTAGATATAACATCTGTTATTGACTACTCAAAATGTGCTCCATTAAAGGAGAAAAGCTTCCATTCAGATGGAGTGTCCGCCAGCATAGCATTCATTTTACAATTCATACTGTCAATAGAGCCCTCATTGCATTTGACGCGACTATTTCCACCGTGCAATTGTGGGCCCCCGGGAGCAGCTAGCTCGCCTTTACCCGTCTGAAGATCACATTTGAGGGTCACCATGCAATGGTCACTGCACTCTGTAGATTTAACAATCCTCTTGCTGCAATGGTCAAACAAACAGTAATCGAGGAGAGGATTAGATGTACCATGTGGGCTGGCTCGGGATATTCCCGGGCACAGCCTCATTTTGCGTTGGCAAACTGGTATTACCCAATTTGACCTTTTAGAATTGACCTTTTGTACAATTGACCTAATTATAGTGGTCCTAATTGACCTTTATATTATTTTAGTTATTTTATATATGTATTGAGTTGGTTTTTAATATAAATAATATAAAGGGATTGGGTGGAGGGTTGCAGGGGGCTTTGGATTGGTTAGTGGGGATGCGGGGGGGTTTCCCCGCATATATGTCCTAATTGACCTTCTAAATTAGGTCAATTCTCATGAGGTCAATTGTGAAAAGGTCAATTAGTATACAACCTCGCAAACCCAGTGAATGCATTGTGCAAGACACGTTGAGCCTCTTTGATCTTTACCCGGTGTTAGGAGGCTGAGTTTCAAGTATTCTTCCTCCATCTCCTTTATAGGGCAACATGAGGCTCCCGCCACGAGCACTACTCCCTTAGTAAAACAGATGTCCATGTGTTCACAATATTAAGCAAACCAGCACGCAGCATGACCAATTCACAGACCTCTTCGTTCCAACAGAACTTAAATTCAAGTCCCTTTTCTACAAATGAGTAATTCTACTATTAGAACCCGCAGCAGGGCGGCGTAAATGTGTCTTAAGGTCAATCCCTGACAGTGTTTACCAGCGGACCAACCTGATTGCTGACCAAGAGCACCTTTAATCACGGATTATACCAATGCAAAACATCCCTCTGAAGTGGAACAATCCATCAGCCAGGTCTCCTGTGGAAACATCCAATCATGTAACTTCAACCTCTCCACAACCTCAATGTTTGGTAGTAAACGTATGTGTCCTCTTGCGTTCCAAGAACCTACCCTGAGGCTGCTCGAGCGGCTACTAAGGATTCCTAGACGAACCTTGTGAATGTATTGGACCCTGAGTAGCCCCTGCCCACCATGTCCAATCTTACTTGGTGTCTCTCTTGCAGTCCATATGTCGTGAAAATTCAACTCGTCTACGGGCCCCACCATCAGTATATTCATTCAGCGCAAAACCCGACTGTCTAAGTTCATCAGACTCCTCCATTATCATTTCATATAAAAGGTGAGAGCCTGTGTGCAAAACACGTACATCGGTTCTTGTGAGATTGCTGAACTCGACCCTATCTATGTTTCGGGAAGAAGTACATCTAAACTTCGCTACTTCAGAAAAAATACACCCATATTTTTTCTGTTTACACAGAGTTGCTTTTGTTCCCGAAACAAACTAGCCAACGGAAGCTTATAGTACTGGATACCCTTGTAAGGAGCTCTATATCTTCCTTATCAGTAACAAGTGGAGCCCATTGTCTGTTTGGTAGATGATTATACTCCTATGTCCCGTCCCCTTTCCTCCATACTTATGGGACATCTCTCCGTCCTGTGGGACGGGACCGGAGCACTTTGTAAAAAGCATCCAAAAAATGTTTTCTAAATTTTGTCCTTCCTCTCTTTCTTATGCGGCGTCCGGCACACGGCCGTAAGCCCGCTCACCTTGGCTCCGCCCCATGCATCACCCATCAGTCCTTTTCTCCACTCGATCGGGACTGGACGCACTTGCATCCGTGGAAGATTTTTCTTCCCTTTTTTCCTCTCTGGCTCTCGCTAGCGATCGTGTACTAGTCTGTCTGTCGTTCAAACTAGACTTTCCTGATTGTTCATCGTGTCACTGACGCTTCGTGAGGGCGGATCCCCATCCTCTTTGTTTAGTGTGTTTGGGTCCGGATCACCGTTGGGATTCCCGTTTTTACTGTGACTCCCTTTCGGTCCGGGCTCTTCAACGTCGGTTGGAGCGGTGGGAGGAGGTGTTCTGACAAACTCCCCCGTCGCATTGTCAAGAATTTATCGACGAAAAGAAGAAGCGCCTGGTAAATCTTTACTTTTCAGAGCACCCCGGCCGGGGGACCCTTTTCGGGGTTCTTCCCGAGCCGGGAGGGGCATTGATCGCTCTGTCTCCGGGGATTGCCCCAAGGTGTCCGTGGGGCCTAATAATTCTACCCGAGTTTTCTCCGAGGGTCTCCATAAGGGGCCTGTGAATACTGGAGTACGCTCCGAGGCCCCTCCTGTGGGGGCTGCTTGTAGACCCAGTTCTACTGAGTCGTGGGGTACCGGAGCTCGCTCTGAGGCCTCTCTTTCGGCTTCCCTCAATAATAAGACCGGGGTGCGCCCCGAGGCCTTGGTTGGGCTTGCTGTTACCAAACGGATGTTCGAGGCCCACGCTAGTAAGGCTGTTACCGGACCAGGGTCCAAGGTCCCTCGTACAGAGGCTAAAGTTACCAAGTCTTCTCAGAGGTCTGGCAAGACCTTATCGGTGAAGGCTGTTTCTCACCGTTCCCGCTCTTGCAGCGACACCAGATCTGTTGAGGGGGCAAAGAAGGAAAGTTCTTCTTTTACCAGCAGCGCCGAGGTCCTTCCTGGGAAGGCTAATTTGGCAGTTGGTATGTCGCAGAAACATTCCAGGCCTCATAGTACCGGCTCTGCCGAGGTTCCTTTTGTTAAGGTTAAACTTAAGACCCCAGATCCAGAGACGGGGCCCCCTGCCTCACTTCCTCACATGCCACAGTTCCCCTCAGGTGAGGACAAAATGGCGGCCGTTCCTGCCACAACCGCGACGGCCATTTTGGGTACTGCCCCTACAACTACGCCATCGGCGTCAGGTGTAGGGCTTAGCCCAGCAGGTGATCATAGGGTTCCTTTTGCGCATCCTTATCGGCCAGTCTATGAATGGAACACTCGGATGCACCTTCCGCACAATGGTTTGTTGCCTGCGGGGTCTGCACCTTTGATTTTCGTGGATACGTCCAGTGATGGGCCCTTGTGGCAACCTTCACCGTTACATCCCTGGAATTATCCTCCTCATGAGAGGCCCCCTCCGTTTCCAAAGCAGTCCTCGGAGGAAGCCCTCGGAGGAAGCCTTTTTCGGAAAATTTCAGACGCTTATGCGTACTGACCCCATGAGGTAATATTTCAAAGGGCTTTTCAGAGAAATATGTCCACCTGCGCCTCCGGCTCCACCCGTTCCTCCAGTGGTTCCGCCGGCGCCTCCTTTACCTACGGTGCCTTCTCCTACTCTCCCGCCTTTTCCTCCATTGTCCCCTGTGGACAAGGCAGCTCCTGACACGGCTCAGCAGGATCCTAACCTGTCGGATGACACGCAGGGCGATCAGGACAACAAGGACCTGCCCCGCTCTATTAGAGCTTTTCATGACCGGGTACTGGACATGATGTGCTTCTTGGATGTTCCGGTACCCGAGGCACCTGCTCCGCAGGAGGGCGTGCTTTCTGGGGTGTTCACCCTGTTGCCTCTGGAGCGTACTGGCCTGTTCTTGCAGAAGGACGTTCTGGCCAAGGTCCACAGGGTCTGGGAAAAGCCACACTCTGGACTTTTCGTCAATAAGAAATTTGACGCGCGATACAGGCTGCATTCTTCGGAAGAGGTGGCCCTGTCGTCTTGTCTGCCCCCCTCCTCCACAGTGGTGGCTGCGCCCACATTACAGTCCAGGCCTGCTGCATCCTCTTATACAACGGCTACTCAGGTTCTGGGGAAGGAGGACAAGCTCCTTGACTCCCTTAGGAGGAAGATTTTCGCCAACTCGGCCTTGCAGCTCCGGCAGGCCAATGCCAAACTGGTGTTAGCGGGGGATATGATGTGGAAAGGTCTTTCGGAGTTTGAAGAGTTCATCCCGGTCGAGAAGCTGGAAGATTTTAAAGCGGGGTTATCCGACGCCAGGGTCTTGGCCCAGGATCTCCTGGAGGCTGCGGCGCATCACGTAGACACCTCTGCTCGGGGCCTTATGCTGGGGGTTGATACCTCACGACAGGCGTGGGTGCATGTCACCAAATTCTCGAAGGAAGTAGAGGACAAGGTGTTAGACCTTCCGTTTGATGGTAAGGAGCTCTTTCATTCTACAACAGATGTAGAGCTGACCAAGACGAAGGATAGCACTCAGACAGCTAAGTCCTTGTCGGTCCTTGTTACGACTCCTTTTAAAGCACAGAAGCCATTGTCGCAGTCGACCCTCCTCTGGCTTTAGGGGCTTCCTAGACCAGAAATCTCACAGGGTGGATACCCCTTTGGGGAATAACCACCGGAGGCAACAACAGACTCGGTTTTTCTCCCGCTCCTCAGTCTCCTCCTTGGGTTCAGGTGGCAACGCCACTGAAAAACCTGCAAAATGAGGGTGCTCCGCGCTCGCACGAGACCTCGGTGGGAGGACGCATTGTGTCTCATTGGGAGGTGTGGCAAACCATCACCGTAGACAGATGGGTCTTGTCAGTCGCTTGGGCGGGCTTCGCTTACCCCTACCAACCCTCCTTTTCAGCTGTCGGGCTCACCCTCCCTCAAAGCCGAGGTTCAGAAACTTCTGGACCTCTGAGCTGTAGAACCCGTTCCCCTCGGGGAGCAAGGAGAGAGCTTCTGTTTACGGCGCCCAAACCCATCCAGGCTGGCCTGCGCACCTTCCCAGACCTTTCCCAGTTCAATCTTTTCCTACCCCAAGAGAAATTCAAGATGATCACGCCCGGCCAGATACGGTGTTCTTTGCAGATGGGCGATTGGCTCAGCATGGTGGATCTGCAGGATGCGTACATGCGTATTCTGATTTAGAATCCACACAGGAGATATCTCTGTTTCTCTTTGGGAGAGGAGCACTTCCAGTTTTGAGTGCTTCCTTTTGGCCTCAGCTCCGCGCTGCGTGTCTTCACAAAGATGATGTCTGTGATTGTGGCCTATCTTTGTCTGCAGGGTATCCATGTGTATCCGTATTTGGACGACTGACTATTACGCAGTCCTTGCCCGTTGAAAGCCGTGTGCAATCTTCAATCTCTCCTTCAGCTCCTGTTCCATCTTGGGCAGTTGGTGAACTGGTGGAAATCTTCCATGACGGTCTCGCAGGACTTGCTTTTCCTGGGTTTTTGCTGGGACACAATCGACTGCAGAGTGTACCTGACCGGGGACAGAATGGCGGATCTGTTGGCCACGTGTCAGATGTTTGCGTAATCGGAGAGCATGTCAGCCTGGTGGTTCTAGAGGCCTCATGGCCTTGTGCGTGTTAGCTCTTCCTCTTGCTCGTCTCAAGATGAGGTGGGCTCAGATGGCTCTTCGGAGTTCTTGGTGTCAGGCTGTGGACCCGGATTCCACGTTGATAATGATTCCGGCTTCCATGAGAGTGGTCCTGGAGTGGTGGTCATCTCTCAGAAACCTGTCGGTGGGTGCGGGGTCCCAGGACCCAGCCCCTACGGTGACGATCACGACATACTCCTCCCTTCTGGGGTGGGGTGCGATGTTGGATCTCATTCAGGTCTCAGATCTCTGGTCGCCTCAGGACAAGCTCCTCCACATAAATCATTTAGAGCTTCTGGCGATCTTCCTAGCGCTCAGGGCGTTCAGACCGATCATGGCCAACAAGGTGGTCCGCATACGTACGGACAATGTGGTGTCGATGTATTACATCAACAAGCAAGGGGGAACCAAGTCTCCCCCTCTCGTGGACCTGTCCATCCAGATTTGGGAGTGGGCTGTACTTCATGGTGTTTGGCTGCTTGCAGTGTTGTGGGATGTATTTACCCATGCATCCGAGCCCTACCTCAAAAACTGTGCAGTACTGACATGGAAAACATCATGATGGCCAGAGCTTCCCAGAAAATGCACAGGGAAATGCATGAAGAATAGGCTGCCACTCATTTTGCCGATGTTATGGGCACAGAAGGACGCTGCCTAAAACCACCATTGGACTACCCACACAGTAGTCTGAAACCATTGGGAGTGGCAATGCTGATTGCCAAAAGCAAACCCATAACTGTTGGGAATTCATTTTCTTAAATCCCAAAAAGGGGTGCAGTACCAGTACTCACCACTATCCAAAAGCCGGCGTTTTAAAACCACCAGATTTTGTAGAAAACTGAATAAATGAACCCAAAATAAGCCAAAGAAAGACTTACTGAGAGGTGGATCCAATGTAAAGTTATATTCTGAAGTGACTTGAAGGTTTATAGCAAGACTGGCTGAGCTGTGGATTTCAGCAGTTTAAGTAAATTTGGACTGAAAGACACTAAAAATCTAAGTGTTTAAATTGACTGAGTGACCTACTTTTGAGTGTCACATAGGTTTCAATTGTTTAAATGTCATAGTTTTAAACTTAGAATCAGCATTCTAGCTGCATATGTAAAAATGTTTAGTTTTATTTGAATGCAGAAAACTGGGGAACAGAAATGACATGTAGCTAAAAACTGGCTTAAAGAGATTCCAATTTTGCCTGGCAACTACCCCCCATCAGGAGTGAAACTTGAGTCACAGCTGTGTTCCCAGGCCTATCTGCCTTTTGCTGGCCACACTAAGGATATGCCATCTCTCTGATAATTGAATTAAGGGGAGCCCCCACAGAATACAGGAGCTCTGAACAAAGCCCTGTCCTGACCCAGGCAGATGGTTTATTGCAGATGTCGTAAATGTAGCTTCCTCCTGGAAGGACAAAGGGGCGGAGCACTGCCTGTGAGAGCAAGCTGGCTTGGCAGAACTGGAAAAACCAGAAATTCAACCTTGTGCTGAGGAAAACCACACCCCTTTGGGGCCAGAACATAACTCTAAAAAGATGAATAACTCATAGTACGGACTTGTGAAAATTATTTAAATGACACCATAATTCTTGTGATTTTTCTGCCCACATTTTAAGAGGTTTTTAGAACCGGTGGCATGTTCAGGGGGGTTTTAGCGGAAAAGAGGATATTACTCAAAATGTGTGCATGTGAAAAATCTGACACTTCATCAACTAATGCCCATACTCCTTGCGCACATGTGTGTAAATTTGGGGTAATGTCCGGTATTGCAAACCAGTTAAAAAGTGCAAAATATTGCCATTTCTGAATGCAAGCCCCCAGGAAGAGCAGAGTTTGGACAGGGTATACCTCCTGTGATATGTGATGGGTGCATGTAATTTCAAACCACTGTGTAGCTATGAAGTATGTATTTGGTTCAAATCTAGATTTGTGTGCAAGTTGACAGGAGGAGTGGACTTCCTGCAGGCTGTAAAATGACATCACTCTGACACAACTTAGCTCCCCCAATCAGGGGAGAAATGAAAGCTTGGCCAATGATAAGTGGAGAGGGGCTGGCTAGTGATGCTGCTCACACACACCCATTTTAAAAACACATAAAAGCAGAGAGACAGGACAGATGGGGACCTTCATATCCATTTGCAGCTGGAAGCTCTGCCGGGAAAATCCATACTTTACCTCCATCAACCTTCAGAGACCCAGACCAGCAGAGTAGAGCTGACCTGTTAGCAGAACCAGAGAGAGCAGTATCCAAAACCAGAGAAAGCTGAACCGGAGTCCAGTCCAAAACCTGACCAGATCCGTGGCGAGGCATATTTCTAAATATAGTGTGAGTACATAGTAAAACTGTGCAGAACCAATCTCTTAGTTAAAATAATATAATTCAATCCTATTTTAATCTAAGTAGAACTGTCTCCTAACTGTCACCTGTCATTTGCAAAGCTGTCACCTGTCATTTTCTAGTTGCAAGCTGCACTTGTCTTTTTGAACTTTAAAATTTGAAATCTGAAAAACGACCTTTATTTAATCGCTCATATCTCCGTAACCGTTTGTGCTAGAGACTTGCAGTAACTTTCATTTGGAAGCTGAGATCCTAGGCTTTCCTGGGACCCCAAAACGATATTGATAGCCCTTGTAGTTCTTCTGTAATAGCGCCCGGCGCATTCGCAAATTTTGCCGCGATTTGAAAATTTCTCCACTTGCAAAAAGATAGCTGCTTTTGCTTTCCTCTGAAAAAAATCGTTTGCCTCATAAAAACGATCCCTGCATCACTGCTAGAGTGAGCCTGAGATAATATTAACTAGATACCACTCACCCTGAACCTCCTAGAGGGAATTAAAAGCATTTTAGCATATTTTTTTCTACATTGCCAGCACATTTAAAAGCATTTGGGCCTGTGTTTTCAACTTCTGTAGTCTAAGTTGCTGGGTGAACTGAATTACATTTGAATTGCATTTCTGAGAATTGTGTGCATTCCTTCCATTTCCTTGCATTGCATAAAAGGGGGGGTGAATTGTCCAAGAAAGTGATTACATTGTCTTTTGCTGAAATCCTATCAAGTTATTTTCTGTACTGCATTTCATTCCACATTGCATCCATTTGAAACCATAAAAGTATTGTTGCTATCTTATCCATTTCATGTCAACTCCTTAGTGATTATCAAGAAGTGTGCTAGTGCCAGATTCTCCGTTGTTAATCTTTATCATATCAGATTAAGTGTGCTATTCAATTATTAATTTATTCTAAAGTGTGATATATATACCTATTGTTTAAACTATCAATTAAACCTTTTAACTTGCAAAACAGAACTACTTCTTGGCTCAGTGGGGTCAGGAGGATTCCAAGAGAGGGGTGTTATATAGGGGTAGTCATCCAGAACGCATGAACTGGACATAAAGATATATCAATAAGGGTTTTCATTCAGTATTATAGACTAGGCGTTGACTTAGCTGTAGTGTTGAATTGAATCCTCTTACAAATTGGGGGCTCGTCCGGTATGTTTGGATTAGATCTATCACTTGTGCAGATTAATACAGCGTGCCAGCTGACCAGATACACATATCCGGTCGGAGCACACGCTGTGTTACGCTGTAAAGCACTTCTCAAAGGAACGCTCTAAGAAAAAGGTCTGTTTTGCAAAAATAAAATACAAACTTCTGTAAGTCAGGACAGAGACCAATCTCTAGAATGACGACCTTAGTAGACCTGAAAATAGCCAGAGAGCACTTCTTACATAAGTTATTTGTGAGAGGTGAGTGGACTCACCAGGACCAAACGGGCTGGTTGCAGGCCATCACACCCCAAATCACGGAAACAGGGTCAGATATATGGAGAGACCAGGGTCCCTTACATGTGGCCCTGAGTGAACTATATATGTCCTCTAAGGCCAAGGATGAGCACAACAAGATTGCCAGGGTAGCGGCATATTTATATTTACATATGGGAGCCATGCAGGACAAATGTGCTGAAGGCCAAGATTTGGTGAGTAGGCAACTGCTGGCATTACAGAAGGCCCAATCTGAGCTGGACTCTTCTGAGCAGAGGCTGCTCAGGAGCCAGAAAATGACAGTAGGCAGTATATCATTAAAATAAAAGAGGACATGGATATACTGCAACAGGAAAAGGCTGACCAGGATACTAGATTTCTGGCCCTGCAGAAGGAGCACCAAGACAGTTTGGACTCCTTACTGCAGAGCCAGAAAAAGCTGGAGCAACAATTAGACTTTAACAGGGCATGCATAGAGCAGGTAGCCACCCTGCAAAGTCATCTAGATAGAGTGAAGGTAGAGAGCAACAAACTGATTTTGAAAGACCTGGATACCCAGGCAGAGTTTGATGAAGAACGCCAGAAAGCTGGTGCCTTTCAAAGGCAGAGGGATGACCTGGCGGCACAAATGCAGGCTCTTAGTCAGGAAAGAGACACTTTAGGCCAGGAAGTCTGCCACTTAAAAAAGGAAATTGAAGAAAATCACCTGGCCCTCCAGGGGCTGGGTGACCTCCAAAAAGAAAACCAGAACTTGGTAGAGCACACCAGAAGGGTGGAAGATGCTCTGGCAAGAAAGGAGCAGGCCAGTAGGGATGGGACTCCGGAGGTAAACCTCCTGCAGCAAAGACTGGCCCAGTTCTCCAGGACCAACCAGGAAGCACAGAGGGAAAATGAGGCCCTCTGTCAACACAATGATAGGCTCCAACAACAGGTAGCAATGCAGGAGAGACTGATAAGAGTCTAGTAAGGCCTTGACTGAGGAACTGAAAGCACAAATGCAGGCTCTTGCATTGCAACAGGGAGCAGGGGCGGATAGAGATGAGGTCCGCTGGGAAAGAGAGACTCCTGACCATAACCTTAGGAGCCCTAACACCAGGGGCCTTCATCTCTCCCAGTCCCTGGACTCTACCACCCCCATGTCCCCTGGCACACATGAGCACAGGGCCACAGGGATGGCAGATTACTATCCAGCTAAAAGTATGGGGCTCATAGGCCAGTACCACTCAGGAATGGAGGGGTGGGCATCCGGGTATGGGCACCCAAGTACAGTACAGTTCAGTGGGGAACCCCAGGAGAGTAGGCCCCTTAAGGGCATCCTGAAAACCTCTGCCCAGTTAGGTCAGTGGGGGGGGTACCCAGCAAATCCTGGCAGCAAGGAGGGATCTGAAGACTCCTCTGAGCGGTACAGGACACAGGAGACCAGGTCCCCAAATTCTGCCAGCCATTCCCAGGCTCGCAGAATCCGGGAAAACCTGGAAGAACAGACAGGAACCTCTGGGAGCAGTGCCTCTGAGTCGGAGGATGAATGGACAAGGGTTACCCGAACCAAAAAGGCCAATAAGGCAAAAAGGGCCTTGCTTAAGGACCCCTTAAAACAGATTAAGGCGATCAGGAGCGTCATCACGCCTTACCATAAGAACGCTAAGTATTCTGTGTGGGAGCACTTAGAGTTGTTTGAGCAAATGATGGAGACTTTCCATTTGAAGGCCAGCCAAAGCTGTATTCAATATGTAAAGTGGACCTTCTCCCCGGAATACTCCAGTTTCTTTGCGGGGCTGGAGGACCAAAATCATTTAAGATGGTCCACCTATAAGGCGGCCATCTTGAAACATTTTTCCATTCATAGAAATCCTCAAGAGGCTTGCAAGGCAGCCTACAATTTGCAATGTGGGGAGGATCAGGCCCCACAAGAATTTGTGCAAGAACTGAAACGTGCTTTTGCGCAGACCACCAGAAGGGTGCGCACAGACAGTAGAGAATTCATGAATAAATTTTTTCATGCCTTGCCCAAATACATAATGACCCAGCTCGTGAGGGATTTTCACGAGAAAAGATCTTTAGACTGGGTTATTGAACAGGCTACCCGGATCTATGAGGTGCAGAAACCGGTAGATAGCAAAAGTAATGCCCAGAAAAACCCCAAAGCCAACAGCACCCCTGCTGCCGCCAAGGTGGCAGAGGTAAAGGTCACCCCCGTTTTGGATTTGGAGATGGGGGGGCCTAAAAACCTACCTGCACCTAATAATGCTAGGCCCAGAAGGTCCTCGGGCCAGTCACAGACAGGGAGCCAGGGAGGCAGCCCCACAAATGGGGTCCCTCGCTCTCCTGATTATGTAAGTCCCCGTTACAAGGGAAATCGACCCATCCTGGGTTATGTGTGGACTCCTCCAGCCCAAGGGGGGGGGGTCCAGCCAAGCACCTAATCCAGGGAACTTCCCTCCCAACTTCTCACAGGAGGGCAGAAACTCACCAAACCCTGGGCAGAACTTCTTCCCCAGGTATCCACCCAACTTCCAGCCCCAAAATCATCCACCCTTCTTTCCCCAATTCCCTGAGCCCAGACAACCTAATCCGGGAGAGGGGAGGCCAAGGGTGGAGGGGTATCCAAATCTCCCCAACCAGGGGTACTACCAAAGAAGGGATAGCTACCCTTCCCGGGATCAGCCCAGGGGAGAAAACAGGGCCCCGTATCAGCCTGAGCGGGTTTCCCAGTTAGAGCGCCAGGTTCAAAACATGGCGCGGAATATGGGTCACATACTGAGGGCTCAGCAGAACCCTCAGATCGGCATGTCGGCGCAGAACGCACCTAACTCTGGACCTGGTGCCCCAGAACAATGACGGGGGCAGCACCCCGATAACTCACCGGTTCCCAGGGAGGAGGCACAAGGGGAAGGGGGGTGTAAAGCCTTGGAGGAAGCTTCCTTCCTCACTTGTAAACAGCCCCTGGAAACCCAGGAACCGGAAACAAAATCTCCTGCCCCTGAAAGTCTGCCTCCTAAGGAGCAGAGGGGGGGTAGGAGAAACAAAAGACCCAAACGGACTCAGTTTGAGGAGGAGGTACAGATCTTCCAATTTGAGGGAGAGGGATCCTCAGAGGATCCTGGGAAAAGGATCTTCTCCTTCAGAGAGGGGGGAACTCCTCCCAAAGAAAAATGGGTCCCTAGGGATGCAAATCCAGACTGGGGAGATGTGGAGACTGAGCTACCGCCACCCACCATCTCATCCCAGAACCAACAGCAAGAAAATCCCCTGGTTCAAACCCATCCTGGTGACTGCCTCCAAAAAGGGGGGGGCGGCCCAGAACCAGAGCCAGGGGAACCCACAATGGCTCTGATCTCCAGTTGCCAACTTTTTCTTTCAGATTCCCAAAGCTCTCCACAGAATTCTGCCCAAATGTCTTCGCTAGCGATGTCCAAAACCAGAAAGTTAGCCCACCAGTTGTCCAAAAATGTGCATTATCTGTGCCCCCTTGAGGAGAAGGAGGGAAGATACTATGCCCTGGTACAAGTACAGGGGCAGGGTACAATTTCAGCGCTGGTGGACACGGGATCTCAAGCTACCCTTCTGTCCAGAAGGGCCTTTGATGAACTGAATGCAGGAAGGGGAGAGAATTACCAAATTCCTCTCACCTCACTTCCTGGACAACGCCAGAACTTTGACGGGAAGGAAATTCCTGTCGAGGGGACGGCAGACTTGGACATTAAAATTGGGCGACACAAGTTGAAACACCCGGTCATAGTAGTGACCCCAGAGGGCACCCCTTGTTTACTAGGGAATGACCTCCTGAGAAGGTTGTCACCCCTAATAGATTGCGTAAACAAGGTCCTCTGGACCCAGACTAGCCGACCAATAAAATTAAAACAGAGTGTCAACCATGTTAGTTTAAACGGCACCTGCCACATGGTTGAACAAAAATCTGACCAAGTAGAATTTCACTTCCAGAACAACCAAATTCCAGACGTGACAGTAATAGCAGTAGGACAACAGACTGATGATGGGGGGTCCTCTCTATTTCTGAAAATCAACCTTCCTTCCAGTTTAAGGTGGTATTCCACACTGGAAGGAAACACCCTGAAATTCTTTACTAATCCACAATCAGAAACTCCCACTCCTACAGTCCAGAAAGATGTGAAATCAGCTCAGAGCCTGGCTGATATTCAGCAAATTGGAGAGCAGTTGTTCATCCCTGTTCAGTTAAATGATGGGAAGGACTCTGTTCTCGCTCGAGTGTGTGTGAACAACGGTAAGAGCTTCATCAGCGAAGCCATGTTCTGCCAACTCCCAAAAGATCCAGTCATTCCCACATTCAAACTGATAGACAAATGGGAAATGGACCTGGAAGCGCCTAATTCCAAACATCTCCTGCCAAGCAGGTGTATGCTCAAAATCTCCATTGGCAACAAGAGCATAGTCCACAATTGTTGGGTCGTGCGAGACGTCCCTGCCGCCTTTTACTTAGGCAGTGACATTCTCAATCGCTTTGCCATTAGTTTGGACCTAATAAGCTTCAAAGCTTGGTCCTGATTAGCGGATAATCCCATGGGCTTTGATGATCCAGAAAAAGCATTTAGGTCAGCTCAATTGCTACCTTATGCAGTTGAAATTCAGATCAAAGAGGAAGTCACCATCCCAGAAAGGACCCGACAATTCTCCCTGGAAGTGAAAGTTAAAAGAGGACAATATTTGCAAAACCCTGATGCTTACATACATCTAAATGCTTCTCCCCAACAGCAAGGGTTAGGGGTAAACCCAACTCCATTAGTCAACATAGAACATGACACCATTCTAATAGAGGTGGATAACAGCGACTTAAAGAGTATTACTCTAGCCGCAGGCACCATTATTGGAATGGCGGTTGATGACCGACATTTCTCCATTGATCTTGGAAATGAACTGTTAGGGCCAATCCCCAAGGACTGCTTTGACAGTGACAGTGATGACAATACAACACCAGACAGGATTTTTACCCGGCATGGGGGGAACTTCCTGGTGTACACTTCTTGCCCTTATGGTAAGGAAGATGTGACTTGTGACTTCAGGAGGGATGAGGTGATTTTCCAAGTCCATGAGGGCTGCCTTTCCCACCTGAAGCCTCCAGTCCAAATCAGCACTCTGACCAGGGACTTCTCCACCCAGCTGGAGGAGGCCGCTGAAATAGCCAAACCAGAAGTCTTTCCAGGCTTCAGGCAGATGGTGGAAGAGAGAGTCAACCTAGCTGATGCCTGTGTGACTCTGGAACAAAAGCAAAAGTTGAAACAAGTTTTCTTGGATTTCCAAGATCTCTTTGCGGTAGACTCATATGACTGTGGTCGCACTGACATCCACACAACAACAATCCCCACGGACCCTGGCATGACTCCAGTGTTTGTGAAGCAATATCGCTTGCCTCTCGCATCAATGGAGTCCCTTACTGAAATAATTAAGAACCTTGAGTCCCGGGGAATAATCCGTCCAGTCCACAGCACCTTCAATAATCCGGTGCTGGGAATATTGAAGCCAAACGGCCAGTGGAGACTCTGCGCCGACCTCAGGGAGCTCAACAAACGGGTCCATACTTCCCGATGGCCTCTGCCCTACATTGACCAAGGGCTGGCTCAGATTCAGGGGTCACAGGTATTCACTGCAATAGACCTGACCAATGGATACTGGACCGTGCCTGTCAGTAGGTAGGACCAATACAAGCTGGCTTTTACCTTTGGGGGCCAGCAGTATACATGGACCCGGACTCCCTTCGGATACCTCAACTCCGGCAATGAATTCAACATTTTTCTACATAAGGCCATGCCCGACCTGGGTGCGAGGGGTAACCTGGCTTATGTAGATGATATCCTCATCAAAAGTTCATCTGTGGAGGAACACATAGCGGAGATCCGTTATGTTCTGACACAGTTGAGGGCCGCCGGAGCAAAACTTTCCTTTCAGAAAGCACAGTGGTGTAGAACCCGTGTTAATTTCTTGGGGCATGAGATTACTCCTCAGGGTCTCTGTCCCCAGGAAAAGAAAGTGGAAGCACTTCAGAAACTGAAAGACCCCACAACTCTGCGAGAACTAAGGAGCCTCCTTGGACTGACTAATTACAGCAGAAAGTTCATTGAGGGCTACGCAGAGATCACCAGACCCCTGATTCATCTCCTGAAGGGGGGGGGTCAAGTGGGAATGGGGTCCAGAACAAGCCGAGGCAGTAAGACAACTCAAAAGAAGCCTCTCACAAGCGCCTTGCCTAGCTTACCCTGTCAGAAACAAGGAGTTCTTCCTGGAGACGGGGTTCTCTAATACGTGCTTGACGGCAGTATTATACCAAAAGCATGACAAGGTCAATAAAGTAATATCCTATGCGAGCAAAACTTTATCCTCTGTGGAGGAAAAATTCAACGATTGTGAGAAGGCACTCCTGGCAACGGTGTGGGCATTGAAGAATTACCGCCCGTTTATCCAGGGGGAACGCATCATAGTGGAGACTCCACACCAGCCTCTGCAATATCTCCAAAGTGATAGAATCCGGGCCGGAAATGTGAGTAATTCCCGAATTACTTCCTGGATTCTGTCAATGCAAGGCTTTCCTGTGGAGGTCAGATATGGCCAAAACAAGAAGAGTCCCCTCGCGCAAGGTCTGGCTGACTTGCATGATTGTGCCAGAGAAAACTGTCTTGAGGACGAAAGTCTAAAAATCAAGGACAACATGGAGGCATACCTTAATTCCCCACACAAAGTCTTTGAAGAGGACAAGTGTGAGGGAATGCCCACTGTCTATGTGGATGGATGCTCGTACCATGTTGACAACTACGGGGAGAAAGAACTGGTGGCCGGCGTAGGGAATGCATGGGTGAATGAGTCCCCAGAACCCTCCGCTGGATACAAAATTGGTCCCCGAAGTAGTCAGGTGGCAGAATTGATGGCTGTGCATCAGGCCATCCTCACTGCTGTCCAGCATCAACTCCATGAACTGGTCATAATCACAGATTCGGATTATGTACGGAACGGGTTCGTGGAGCACCTGGTTAATTGGAAAGCCAGGGGCATGTTATGTGCTAACAACAAACCCTTGAAACATGGGAAGTTGATACAAAACATTGACGATCTGGTCACCTCGAATGAGATGACCATCTATTGGAAAAAGATCAAGGGTCATTCCAAAGTAGAGGGGCCAGACAAAACTGGAAACGACTTAGCTGATCAGCTGGCCAAAACCGGGGCCATCCAAGGGGATCTAATTGAGATTGAGTCCCTGTTGGGGGAAATCCAGGTCACTGCTATCACTAGGTCCCAGACAAATGCTCACAACGACCTTTCAATTGCACAATGGAGTAAGGAGACCCCTGATGCTGATTTGATTACAGCTCAGAAGGGAGATCTCATAATTGGTAAATTTTACCAACACCTTGAGGACCCTGAGAACTTTCCCCTGACGGATACCGATTGAGTGTTGATGAAATGTCCAAAAATGTTCCGAATCCAAGACGGTTTGCTGGTAAGGAAATCCAAAGCTGGCCACGATCAGTGGGTGGTTCCTACCTCATTCCGAAGCCTGATGTTAAGTCACGCCCATGATGCGGCCACCGCCGGTCATCGGGGGTTTCACACAACATTGGAAATTTTAAGAGAGGTTGCATACTGGCCACACATGGGGCAGGACCTCGACCAATACTTGAAGGGGTGTCTTGTGTGTGCACAATTTCAGCCATCATCCCTCACGCACCGTGCGCCTCTCCAAAAGAGGGGGATGACACTGCCATGGTCAGATTTACAAATCGACTTTGTAGGCCCCGTGATTCGCTCTGCTAGGGGGAATAAGTACATGTTGACTGTGACATGCTTGTTTACCAAGTGGGTGGAATGTCTCCCAGCCCCAAATTGCAAGGCAGAAACTGCAGCTGCCCTGATGATTAACCACGTCTTTTCCCGTTTTGGTCTACCTCAAAGGATTGAGTCAGACAGAGGTAGCCACTTCACCAGTGAAGTGATGACAAAGATGTGGGAGATACTGGGGGTCAAAAGGAAGTTGCATATTGCTTACCGGCCAGCTTCTTCTGGGGCAGTAGAGAGATATAACCGGACAATTGTGAGCATATTAAAGAAGTTTGTGGCAGATTCTGGGCCAAGTTGGGATATCCGATTACCTCTGGTCCTAATGGCCATCAGATCTACCCCTTCATCTGCAACCAAAATGTCACCATTTGAGTTGATGACTGGGCGCAAGATGGTGCTTCCGCAGCATTTGCTCTATAGGACCCAAGAGCAGACACTGATAAATGCCTCCACTACTCATGAGTATGTGGAGAATTTAAGGAAACACCTTCAACATGCTTTTGCTTATGCTCAGCGGAATCTAGAAAGATCAGCTGATAGCATGAAGACCCACTATGACCTGAAGACTTCCAGGAAGGAATATCAGGTGGGAGACCGGGTCTATCTATACAACTTCCAAAGGAACCAGGCCACGCAGCGCAAATTTTTGCCTACATGGAAGGGACCCTTTGAGATCATCGACAAGATCTCCCCTGTGGCCTACAAAATCCACATCCCCAAAGGTCCTTTGGCAGCGGGGGAAGACAAGTGGGTCCACATAAACCAGTTGAAATGTTGCCATCCCAGGCACACTCTGCAACAACTGGAGGAATCCTCTGGAATCCTAGCGGGTACTGTCTCAGACTAATTCAGTTCCAATCATAAAACATACCACATCTAGTCTCTAAAATATTGTGATTTGCATGAAACTGTCTCTTAGGTTTTTTTTTCTCAAAATAAGAATGTAATGTTTCGTTATGATGAAATGCATTTGCTGCCCCACTATCTCAACAGTGGTGGAAAAACGTCTATGCCGCTCTTCCTTTGTCGTCCTAGGAGAAAGAAAACCTGGAGACGGGACAAGGAGGACGATCCGGAGACCGCGAGCAGAGACGCAACGGGCCCGGGGTACCGCCCAATCTTCCCATCAGGACCGGCGAGGAGAACCGATCGATCAGTACCGGATGGAGGAAAAGATGCTGAACTGTGCCATCTATTGGAAGAAGATGAGGAAACATCCCAGGTCTTGCGAGTCCCATTCGTGAAATAGAATGGCCATCGCAAGAGGGGGGCTTGTGGGATGTATTTACCCATGCATCCGAGCCCTACCTCAAAAACTGTGCAGTACTGACATGGAAAACATCATGATGGCCAGAGCTTCCCAGAAAATGCACAGGGAAATGCATGAAGAATAGGCTGCCACTCATTTTGCAGATGTTATGGGCACAGAAGGACGCTGCCTAAAACCACCATTGGACTACCCACACAGTAGTCTGAAACCATTGGGAGTGGCAATGCTGATTGCCAAAAGCAAACCCATAACTGTTGGGAATTCATTTTCTTAAATCCCAAAAAGGGGTGCAGTACCAGTACTCACCACTATCCAAAAGCCGGCGTTTTAAAACCACCAGATTTTGTAGAAAACTGAATAAATGAACCCAAAGCAAGCCAAAGAAAGACTTACTGAGAGGTGGATCCAATGTAAAGTTATATTCTGAAGTGACTTGAAGGTTTATAGCAAGACTGGCTGAGCTGTGGATTTCAGCAGTTTAAGTAAATTTGGACTGAAAGACACTAAAAATCTAAGTGTTTAAATTGACTGAGTGACCTACTTTTGAGTGTCACATAGGTTTCAATTGTTTAAATGTCATAGTTTTAAACTTAGAATCAGCAGTCTAGCTGCATATGTAAAAATGTTTAGTTTTATTTGAATGCAGAAAACTGGGGAACAGAAATGACATGTAGCTAAAAACTGGCTTAAAGAGATTCCAATTTTGCCTGGCAACTACCCCCCATCAGGAGTGAAACTTGAGTCACAGCTGTGTTCCCAGGCCTATCTGCCTTTTGCTGGCCACACTAAGGATATGCCATCTCTCTGATAATTGAATTAAGGGGAGCCCCCACAGAATACAGAAGCTCTGAACAAAGCCCTGTCCTGACCCAGGCAGATGGTTTATTGCAGATGTCGTAAATGTAGCTTCCTCCTGGAAGGACAAAGGGGCGGAGCACTGCCTGTGAGAGCAAGCTGGCTTGGCAGAACTGGAAAAACCAGAAATTCAACCTTGTGCTGAGGAAAACCACACCCCTTTGGGGCCAGAACATAACTCTAAAAAGATGAATAACTCATAGTACGGACTTGTGAAAATTATTTAAATGACACCATAATTCTTGTGATTTTTCTGCCCACATTTTAAGAGGTTTTTAGACCCGTGGCATGTTCAGGGGGGTTTTAGCGGAAAAGAGGATATTACTCAAAATGTGTGCATGTGAAAAATCTGACACTTCATCAACTAATGTCCATACTCCTTGCGCACATGTGTGTAAATTTGGGGTAATGTCCGGTATTGCAAACCAGTTAAAAAGTGCAAAATATTGCCATTTCTGAATGCAAGCCCCCAGGAAGAGCAGAGTTTGGACAGGGTATACCTCCTGTGATATGTGATGGGTGCATGTAATTTCAAACCACTGTGTAGCTATGAAATATGTATTTGGTTCAAATCTAGATTTGTGTGCAAGTTGACAGGAGGAGTGGACTTTCTGCAGGCTGTAAAATGACATCACTCTGACACAACTTAGCTCCCCCAATCAGGGGAGAAATGAAAGCTTGGCCAATGATAAGTGGAGAGGGGCTGGCTAGTGATGCTGCTCACACACACCCATTTTAAAAACACATAAAAGCAGACAGGCAGGACAGATAGGGACCTTCAAATCCATTTGCAGCTGGAAGCTCTGCCGGGAAAATCCATACTTTACCTCCATCAACCTTCAGAGACCCAGACCAGCAGAGTAGAGCTGACCTGTTAGCAGAACCAGAGAGAGCAGTATCCAAAACCAGAGAAAGCTGAACCGGAGTCCAGTCCAAAACCTGACCAGATCCGTGGCGAGGCATATTTCTAAATATAGTGTGAGTACATAGTAAAACTGTGCAGAACCAATCTCTTAGTTAAAATAATATAATTCAATCCTATTTTAATCTAAGTAGAACTGTCTCCTAACTGTCGCCTGTCATTTGCAAAGCTGTCACCTGTCATTTTCTAGTTGCAAGCTGCACTTGTCTTTTTGAACTTTAAAATTTCAAATCTGAAAAACGACCTTTATTTAATCGCTCATATCTCCGTAACCGTTTGTGCAAGAGGCTTGCAGTAACTTTCATCTGGAAGCTGAGTTCCTAGGCTTTCCTAGGACCCCAAAACGATATTGATAGCCCTTGTAGTTCTTCTGTAATAGCGCCCGGCGCATTCGCGAATTTTGCCGCGATTTGAAAATTTCTCCACTTGCAAAAAGATAGCTGCTTTTGCTTTCCTCTGAAAAAAATCGTTTGCCTCATAAAAACTATCCCTGCATCACTGCTAGAGTGAGCCTGAGCTAATATTAACTAGATACCACTCACCCTGAACCTCCTAGAGGGAATTAAAAGCATTTTAGCATATTTTTTTCTACATTGCCAGCACATTTAAAAGCATTTGGGCCTGTGTTTTCAACTTCTGTAGTCTAAGTTGCTGGGTGAACTGAATTACATTTGAATTGCATTTCTGAGAATTGTGTGCATTCCTTCCATTTCCTTGCATTGCATAAAAGGGGGGGTGAATTGTCCAAGAAAGTGATTACATTGTCTTTTGCTGAAATCCTATCAAGTTATTTTCTGTACTGCATTTCTTTCCACATTGCATCCATTTGAAACCATAAAAGTATTGTTGCTATCTTATCCATTTCATGTCAACTCCTTAGTGATTATCAAGAAGTGTGCTAGTGCCAGATTCTCCGTTGTTAATCTTTATCATATCAGATTAAGTGTGCTATTCAATTATTAATTTATTCTAAAGTGTGATATATATACCTATTGTTTAAACTATCAATTAAACCTTTTAACTTGCAAAACAGAACTACTTCTTGGCTCAGTGGGGTCAGCAGGATTCCAAGAGAGCGGTGTTATATAGGGGTAGTCATCCAGAACGCATGAACTGGACATAAAGATATATCAATAAGGGTTTTCATTCAGTATTATAGACTAGGCGTTGACTTAGCTGTAGTGTTGAATTGAATCCTCTTACAGTGTACATCCTGGGCCAGCTGAATGTCACAGCGGAAGCCCTCAGCTGGTGGACAGTGGTCAGCTACGAGTGGGAGTTAAAGGCAGAGATCCTCTCGGGGATTTTCCTGTGTTGGGGCACACCGGAAGTGGACCTCTTCGCTATGGCGGTAAACAAGAAGCTTCCTGTAACGCTCACCTGATTCCCGCAGAGGCGCCGGTCTTGACTGGGTGAATGCCGTATCTTCAAAGGTGATGTGTAACACACGGTTGGCTCTTTGGGCTGGACCTCTGTGCGCTGTATGTCTGACTCGAAGAGTAAGATGTCTGCAGATAGAAAATATGGGATTAATGAATTGGGGTTATTGGGTGCCTCTCTCCTCTTCCCTTTCTCTTCTCCTGTAGAACCCCAAAGGTTAACGCCCTCACCTTAGGTAAGTGAACGCCGAACTCTCCATCTGCCTCGGGGCAGGGTGCCGTAACCAGTTTCTTCACTGGATAAGGGTGCAGGCCTCTTGACCTCAGAGGACTGCTGTCCGTCGTTAACTGCACGAACGGTAAGTTCTGGGCACTTCAAATGTCTTAAGTCTTTTGTAATGATATCCCTTGTTTTGCAGGGTTCCGGCGATGGCGGATGGCGGGCTGATGAGAGTTGAGGATCGAACCCGCGTGAGGAATAGAAGCGCCTGGAAGCACGTAAGTAAGCGCTTGTAGCCTGCTTCACGATGCGCACTAACTGTCCCTTTTATCTTGCAGGTACAAGTTCGGAGCTTTAGAGAAGCTGAAGGGTGCTGGAATACCCACTGGATTCGGCGTGGGAAGGAGTAATGGCACGTGAGTAATAAAGTTGCCCAATGTCTTTAAACGCACCTTCTTTTGTCTTTCAGATGCGGGATGCAGTGCGAAGACCTCCGGAGCCTGCGAAGAGTAGGTAAGCCTTTGTCTTTCAGATGCCGGAATGCAGCGCGAGGCGTTGGTGACAGCCGATGGACCAGGTAAGAGATGCGCTGCCACTGAAGACCGTAGTGCTAACCTGTTCTTTCTTTGTCTTTACAGGTGCTGCTGAAGACTAGATTCCAGGATGGTAAGCCTTTGTTCCCTTAGGCCCAGGATCAGAAGCAGAAGACACGATGAGCGTTCTGCTGCAGAGAATGCAGAATAACGCAAAGCAAGATTCATCCATCGGGTGTGGTTTAAATAGCCTCCTGTAGTGCTTAGATGTCTCCTTCCACAGCCACGCCTAGGTAAGAAAAGAGTTCCTGCTTTCCAGAAGAGTTCCAGTGTTCTGAACCTAGGGAGTGGCTCCTGCCCCACCCAACAGGAAAAGTAGTCCCAAACAGAAGAGGATCAGAGGTTCAACTGGCAGGTAAGTAAGCAGCATGGTCTGCTGCAGGTAAGTCCACCCAAGCATTATGAGCCCGGCGCTTCCAGCGCTGGGACTGGGCATCTTTATGAGCCTGGTGCCACTGGCGCCAGGACAGGGTCCAAAAGGTCCCAATTGGGACTGGCTGGCACTCGGAACCGGGGTTATGGGTCTGATTCCAAGGGAGTCGGGCAAGTCCTGATCTTTTGGAAGCAGAGATCATGACAGCACCCCCCCCCCCCCCCCCCTCAAGGCCCCTCCCAAACCGGGCTTCTCCGGGGGTTTGGGCTTGTATGGAAATGTTCGATGAAATCTTTTGATTAGACGAGGCGCGTGGACATATTCTGCAGGTTCCCAGGATCTTTCTTGGGGACCGTAGCCTTTCCAGTCAATCAGGTAATATAGTTTAGATTTGGAGATCTTGGAATCCAGGATGCTTTTGACTTCAAACTCGAGTTCTCCATCAACTAGAATAGGTTTTGGAGATGTAGTTAGTTGGGTTTGAGGTTGCACGGGTTTTAATAGAGAGACGTGGAAGACCGGATGTATCTTCATGTGAGGGGGCAAGTCCAACTTGACCGCTACTGGATTTACTATGGTAGTGATGGAATAGGGACCAAGGTATCTTGGGTTGAATGTGCGTGGTCCTTTTTAGAGGTAGATATTTGGTGGATAACCAGACTTGATCTCCTACTTGATATTGGGGGGCTTCCTTCCGATGTTGGTCTGCTCCTTTCTTGTATTGTTCTTTAGCCCTTTGAAGGTGAGAAACGGCTTCCTTAAAGGCTTGGGTGATTGTAGAATGCAGGTGGTCTACTGCTGGTGTTCCAAGATCTTGGAGTGGATCCAACTCCGAGGTTCGAGGGTGACTACCGTATAAAAGAAAAAACGGGGTCTTCCCAGTACCCGAGTGGACAGAGTTATTGTAGGCATATTCGGCTATCCAAAGGATATCTTTCCAAGTTTTTTCAGTTTGTTGTAGCATGCAGCGCAAATACTGTTCCAGAGTTTGATTGGTCCTCTCGGTTTGTCCGTCGGTTTGAGGGTGGTGGCTGGTCGAAAGTCTCACATCAATTTGAGCCGACCGACAGCAACTTCGCCAAAAATGAGAAATAAATTGACTACCTCGATCCGAAATTAGAACTGAAGGAAAACTGTGCAGTCGGACGATGTTTTCGAGAAATTCTCGGGCCAGAGTTGCTGCTGTTGGTAAGCCTTTGAGTGGAATGAAATGCGCCATCTTGGAGAATAGGTCCACGATTACTAGGATCGTATTGTATCCGGAGCATGGAGGTAGATCGGTGATGAAGTCCATAGAAAGCGTATGCCAAGGGCGAGGCGGGATGTCAATAGGGCGTAAGAGGCCGGCTGGTTTTTCCTTTTGACTCTTGTTTTGGGCGCATACTCCACAGGACATTATAAAGTCTCTGATATCTTTTTTCCAAGACGGCCACCAGAAGTAGCACTTGATCTTTTCCGAGGTCTTGGTCATACCGGGATGTCCTTCCATTAAAGAATCGTGATAACAAGAGATTATCTTTTTCTGTAAATCTGTGCTGGGCAGGTATAACCGTTCTTGGAAATATAATAGGTTGTCCTTCACCGTAAAAGTCCTTTCCCTGCAGATGCCAATTCTGTATGTCTGCTGGAATTACCAGTAGCCTGGCTTTATCCTTAACTTCCTCTATGGATTGTGTGGCGATTACACCTAGAATTCTTTGTTCGGGAATGATAGGTACAGGTTTAGGATTGATCAAATGTTCTTCCACTCCCATCCGAGAAAGGGCATCAGCTTTACCGTTTTTTGTACCAGGTCGATAGGTAATTATGAAGTCAAACTCGGCAAAGAATAGTGCCCAACGGAGTTGCCTAGAGGAATGAGCTTTTGCGGTTTTCAAATATTGCAGGTTTCGGTGATCTGTAATCACAGTAACGGTGTGTCGGGCCCCCAGAAGATAATGCCGCCAAGCCTTAAAGGCGGACTTGATAGCTAGAAGTTCCTTATCAGTAATAGTGTAATTGATTTCAGGAGGCGAGAATTTGCGGGACCAAAATGCCACGGGATGCAACTGATTGGTTACTGGGTCCTTTTGTGATAGAACTGCCCCCATGGCAAGGCTCGAAGCATCAGTTTCAACGATGTAGGGGAGTTCTGGGCGAGGATGTTTTAAGATCGGTGCAGAGATAAATCTAGTCTTCAAATTCTGGAAAGCTTGTTCCGCCTCGGTAGACCATTCAAAACGTTTGTTTTTCTTTAACAAGGCGGTGATGGGCTGGACTATTCGAGAGAATTCGGGGATAAACCTGCGGTAAAAGTTAGCGAAGCCTAACATGCTTTGAACACCTTTTACGGAGGATGGCGATGGCCATTTGAGAATTGCATCGACCTTCTTTGAATCCATACGCACTCTGCTAGGTGATAATATGAATCCCAAGAATTCAACTTCAGTCACGTTGAAAACACATTTTTCCAAATTAGCGAAAAGTTTGTGTTGACGCAATCTCTCGAGGACCATTTTCACGTGTTTCCGATGTTCAGTTTCCGATGAAGAATAAACGAGGATGTCGTCAATGTAAACAACAACACACACATCTATGAGCTCTCTGAGGACATCGTTCATAAAATATTGAAAGGCGGCCGGGGCATTGCAAAGTCCGAAGGGCATGACCTGATATTCAAATAGCCCATACTTGGTGCGGAAGGCCGTCTTCCATTCATCGCCCTCTTTTACTCGTACCAAGTGGTAGGCTCCTCTAAGATCCAACTTTGTATATATGCATGCTTTTCTGACTTGGTCCAGGAGTTCAGGGATCAAAGGTAACGGATATCTATTCTTAACGGTGATCTGGTTCAGGGCGCGATAATCTATACAAGTTCTAAGGTCCCCTTCTTTTTTTGGAACGAAGAACAAAGCTGAGGAAGCAGGGGACTTGGAAGGACGAATAAACCCATTCGCTAGGTATTGATCCAGGTATTGTCGGAGGTGAAGATTCTCAGGCTCGGTGAGGGCATAAATTCTACTACAAGGAGGAGTAGATCCAGGTATCAGGTCTATCTGGCAGTCATAAGACCTATGAGGAGGTAGAGAGTTAGCCTGATCCTTCCGGAAAACATCTTGGAATTCTAGGTATTCAGGAGGTAACTGGGGAGCCTCTGAGGAAATTGCTGCCAGTGCAACACCAGGTCGAGGGTGACAAGTAGAGACACATTCTGGAAACTGAACCGTTCTTGCTCGCCAATCGATCTGAGGATTGTGCTTCTCTAACCAAGGAGTTCCTAGAATAATCTGGAACTGAGGGGCCTTGATCACATCGAACACGATCTTCTCATGGTGTCCATCTTGACTTACTAGCGTCACTTCTTGGGTGGTATGCGTTACTGGTCCGGAGGCTATCTCCGTACCATCCATCGTAGTAATGACATCCTTTACAGCCTTTGGACAAAGAGTCAGATTCATCCTCAAAACCATTTCATGATCCACATAATTGCCGATGGCACCGCTGTCGACGTAAGCTTCAATCGCATGTAATCGATCCGGATGTTCAGGGCTAATGAGGACCATAGGTATCACGAAATGCGAGGTCACGGAACTGGTTTTAACGCTCGGCAAGAGGACCTCTATTCTTGTCGGGCGAGGTTGTTTCCCTGCTCAGAGTTTGTGACCCTGGTAACTGCAGCTCCTACTGCCTTCTTGGCTGGTTTCACCTGACAGTCTCGAAGAAAGTGCCCCGAGTTTCCGGAATAGAGGCATAATTGCAGCTGTTTTCTCCTTTCCCGCTCCTTTTGTGTTAGTGGTCCTTTCAGGCCCCCTATTTGCATGGGTTCCCCGGAGTCTACTCCTTTGGTAGGAGTTGGTGGTTTGGAAAATACTCGAGCATCAAACTTGGAACGATCGGCCTTCCTGTTCTGCAGTCTGTGGTCAATTTGAACGACTAAGTCAATATAGTCCGAACAGTCTTGCGGGGGATTCACTACTTGGTCTAACACATCTTTGAGCTCTCCACGTAGACCTCTATAAAACAGCGTAATCCTTTTGTCCTCAGGCCATCGAGTTTCCACTATCAGTCTGTTGAAAGACGCAATATAAGCCAAAAGGTCTTGATTACCCTGTCGCAATGAAAGGAGCTCATTGTCCAAGGCCTGCCCCTGTGAATGTCTTGCAAACAGTTTTTCCATACTGAGCTGAAAAGCTTGCAAATCATGGAGAACCGGATCATCTTGATTAACTAGAGGGATCGACCAGTCTGCCGCATTGCCACTAAGGTACGAAAGCACGAAAGCTACCTTAGCTTGATCAGTTGGAAAGGCTGCGGGCCAGCATAAGAAGTGCAACCGGCACTGATTAATAAATACTGCAAACCTCTTTGGGTCACCAGAAAATCGTTCGGGCGGAGCCAGAGGTACATTCCCAGGTAGGTTGATCTGCACTGGGTTCGTAAAGGATGTTGAAGGAAGATTTGCCCCTGATGCGGGTAACAGAGTTTGTCCGGCTTGTGACTGTAGCAATTGTCTAGCGAGATCGTCTGTTCGCTCCTTGGAAATAATCAGTTCCCTTCTTAGAGCATTCGTTTCCTGACGGGCTGCATGCACTTCTGCTCTTAGTTCCCCCAAGTAACTGGGCTAGCTGGTCGGTATCCGAGGTTTCCATAGCGCCTGGGTGGGAGTTTTGCGGTAGGCTTTGCGTTCTGTAACGTTCACCTGATTCCCGCAGAGGCGCCGGTCTTGACTGGGTGAATGCCGTATCTTCAAAGGTGATGTGTAACACACGGTTGGCTCTTTGGGCTGGACCTCTGTGCGCTGTATGTCTGACTCGAAGAGTAAGATGTCTGCAGATAGAAAATATGGGATTAATGAACTGGGGTTATTGGGTGCCTCTCTCCTCTTCCCTTTCTCTTCTCCTGTAGAACCCCAAAGGTTAACGCCCTCACCTTAGGTAAGTGAACGCCGAACTCTCCATCTGCCTCGGGGCAGGGTGCCGTAACCAGTTTCTTCACTGGATAAGGGTGCAGGCCTCTTGACCTCAGAGGACTGCTGTCCGTCGTTAACTGCACGAACGGTAAGTTCTGGGCACTTCAAATGTCTTAAAAGTCTTTTGTAATGATATCCCTTGTTTTGCAGGGTTCCGGCGATGGCGGATGGTGGGCTGATGAGAGTTGAGGATCGAACCCGCGTGAGGAATAGAAGCGCCTGGAAGCATGTAAGTAAGCACTTGTAGCCTGCTTCACGATGCGCACTAACTGTCCCTTTTATCTTGCAGGTACAAGTTCGGAGCTTTAGAGAAGCTGAAGGGTGCTGGAATACCCACTGGATTCGGCGTGGGAAGGAGTAATGGCACGTGAGTAATAAAGTTGCCCAATGTCTTTAAACGCACCTTCTTTTGTCTTTCAGATGCGGGATGCAGTGCCGAAGGCCTCCAGAGCGTGCGAAGAGCTGGTAAGCTTTTGTCTTTCAGATGCCGGAAGGCAGTGCGAAGACCTCCGGAGCCTGCGAAGAGTAGGTAAGCCTTTGTCTTTCAGATGCCGGAATGCAGCGCGAGGCGTTGGTGACAGCCGATGGACCAGGTAAGAGATGCGCTGCCACTGAAGACCGTAGTGCTAACCTGTTCTTTCTTTGTCTTTACAGGTGCTGCTGAAGACTGGATTCCAGGATGGCAAGCCTTTGTTCCCTTAGGCCCAGGATCAGAAGCAGAAGACACGATGAGCGTTCTGCTGCAGAGAATGCAGAATAACGCAAAGCAAGATTCATCCATCGGGTGTGGTTTAAATAGCCTCCTGTAGTGCTTAGGTTTCTCCTTCCACAGCCACGCCTAGGTAAGAAAAGAGTTCCTGCTTTCCAGAAGAGTTCCAGTGTTCTGAACCTAGGGAGTGGCTCCTGCCCCACCCAACAGGAAAAGTAGTCCCACACAGAAGAGGATCAGGGGTTCAACTGGCAGGTAAGTAAGCAGCATGGTCTGCTGCAGGTAAGTCCACCCAAGCATTATGAGCCCGGCGCTTCCAGCGCTGGGACTGGGCATCTTTATGAGCCTGGTGCCACTGGCGCCAATACAGGGTCCAAAAGGTCCCAATTGGGACTGGCTGGCACTCGGAACCGGGGTTATGGGTCTGCTTCCAAGGGAGTCGGGCAAGTCCTGATCTTTTGGAAGCAGAGATCATGACACTTCCTCTGTATGCCTCCAGAGGGGGGCTGGGTGCTTGCTCTCTGGGGAATGCTCTCGAGATTCCATGGCACAACATGAGAGCTTATGCCTTCCCGCCTCTGCCTCTGGTTCACCGAGCAATTTGGAAGCTGAAGAACTCAGTCAACTGTTCCCTTCTACTCATAGCCCTGTGGTGGCCGGCCAGGTTTTGGTTCTCAGAACTTCAACACCTGTCAGTGTACCCGCCGATCAGGTTACCAGTGACCCCCCGATCTTCTTCATCAGGCGGAGCATCAGCTGTGGCATCCCTCTCCACAATTGCTGAGCTTGGCGGCATGGTGCCTGAGTTCAAGTCTTTAGAACATCTTAACCTGTCTGCGGATAACATGCAGATTATCCAGGCAGCTAGGAAACCCTCGACTAGGTCCCAGTACAGAAGCAAATGGCTCAGGTTCTGTTATTGGTGTTTGAGCAAACAGCTGGACCCAAGGGAGGCTACAATTGACACGGTGCTGTCCTTTGTATCCTTCTTAGCAAAGTCGGGTTTCCATGTCCTGTCATGCAGGACTTACCTTTCAGCGGTTTCCGCTTACCTTTCTACGGATCAATGCTCTTACTCTCTGTGTAACCCAGTGGTTAAGAGGCATTTCGCAGGCTTGACATGCCTTTATCCTCTGGTTCATAGTCTGCACCCGCCATGGGACCTGAATGTAGTCCTGACGGCGTTGTGCCATAAGCCTTTCGAACCAATGGCCACGGTGGACCTCAAGTACCTATCTTGGAAAGTGTCCTTTTTGGTTGCCGTTACGTCAGCAAGGCGGGTGAGTGAGCTCCAGGCCTTGTCGGTGGAGCGCCCCTTTTTGGTCTTTCACAAGGATAGGGTAGTCCTACGGACGAATCCTGCTTTCCTGCCGAAGGTGGTATCTGAATTCCATCTGAACCAGTCTATCTCCCTGCCGGTCTTTTTTCCAAACCCTACCTCAGAGACGGAAAGGGTTCTGCATTGTCTTGATGTCAGAAGAGCTCTTACATTCTATCTGGACAGAAAAGCCGAGCTTAGGAGTTCTTCTCAATTGTTTGTGACTTTTGGTAACCCTCGAGGTAAGCAGGCCTCTAAGGCGACTATTTCTCGATGGATCGCCGCCTGCATTACTGAGTCCTTCACCATCCAGGGTTTGAAGCCCCCCTAAGGGTATTCATGAGCATCTGGGTTTTTTTTATTGATATTTTATTTCTATTGCGCTCGTACACAAGTGTTTCAGAGCACGACAAGGGAGGGGAACAGGGGAGAATAAAACAGCGATCTTACTAGGCCCAGTGACATTGAGGGAGGGGAAAAGTGCATGGAAGGGGGGAGAGGTGGAAAGTGCGAAGGAGAGGAGAAACAGATAAATATCAATAAATAAATAATAAAGGCAACGAACAGTGGCAATGCAGCCAGCAATTTGCAAGTGCTAGTGCGGGGCAAGGCAGCTGCGGTTGCTTTTCAGAAGTATGTCCCCTAGGAGTACATCACTAGGGCAGCTACTTGGGCCTCCCCATCTGCTTTTTGCAAGCATTATTGTCTTGACATGAGCTCAAGAGCTGATGCTCAGGCTGTGCTGAAGAACCTTTTTCAATAGGGTTTTTTCCCCCATCCACCCGTAGTTCCTGTAAGGAGTACTTGGGGATCTCCCATAAGTATGGAGGAAAGGGGATGGGATGTAGGAGTATAACCAGGTTACTCACCACCTTACTCCTAGTCCATAGTCCCCTTTCCTCCATACGCCCGCCCGCCGTCCCCTCTAATAAGGTTCCTCTGTCATTGCTAATAGGTCTTGGACCTGGTGATAGAAAAGGACTGATGGGCGATGCGCGGGGCGGAGCCAAGGTGGGCGGGGTTACAGCTGCGTGCCGGGCCCCGCGTAAGAAAGAGAGGAAGGACAAAATGTTTAAAACATTTTTGGGATGCTTTTTACAAAGTGCTCCGATCCCGTCCCACAGGACGGAGAGATGTCCCATAAGTATGGAGGAAAGGGGACTATGGACTAGGAGTAAAGTGGTCACTACGTTGAGTAACCTGGTTATTCTTTTTCATAAAGCATGCAGCCAGCACACGGGATGGTGGCCTGCGATGCCGAGGGCATGTCCCTTCCTTCTCTACCGGAGTTGCCGGCAGCACAATGTATGGCCTTGACAGGCTCTGACTCGTTGCCTAAAGTGTAGCCAGGCTGGTTGCGTTGGTCCCCCTGTAGATTTGCAGTTACCAGATTGCTAAGATCTACGCTGACCCGCTTTTTGGCTGGCTCGTCAACTACAAGAATAGGATCTGTTTGCACAGCCATGTTTATGGTGCATCTGTCAGTGACCATTGGCAACTCATTTTGATAACTTAAAACCAATGCCTCTGCAGTAGTGCCAGTGTTAATGGTTATAGTTTGGGTTCCTACTGAGGGGCGGGGGGAGACAAAATTTAATTTCCCCTGGCCGTTGGCAATACCGGCCGCTGGGAGAATTGACTCCTGAATAGTAAGATTGTGCAAGCATTTTTCTGCTGAAAATCCTATGCATGTTTTCGATTTCAAATGTTTTGTTTTCACTGCTTGCTTTCTCACTCCCTTTTTTTTTTTTGCCTTTTGCAAAGCCCTAACAGTTTCTCCCTCCATATTGCCATTCACAAACTGCGGCCAGGCTGAATCCTACCTTGGTCAGAGGGGGAGGGGGGGGCCTCAACACCAGTAATGGAAGAGACTGAGAGGACTTCCTCAGAATTAGACACTAAATCGGTTAGAGCAGTCTCAGTTCCAGGGTTAGATTGGGCTGAAGTGGAGTCATCCTGGTAAGTGTCGGAGTCCACTCGAACAGTGATTATGTGGTTGGATAGTTTGAACTGCTGGGTAGACTCCGCCAGGATCACCAGGCTTTGGTCCTTTACATGGGAATAACCCGTCGTTGCCACAGCACAGGACCCATCAGGTGGTCTAATTTCTGTGCTTGTGCTGGATTTTGGAAAGAGTCAATGGGCCTCATTATAAGTTTGCTGGTCCGATAACAACGGTACCGGTAAGCTTGTGGGTACCGTTGTTACCGGACCGGCAAACTACGAGTTCTGCTCACGGGTGCTTTCCCACCTACCAGGACCGGCACCGGCGAGCAGAGCATGTCGGCTGCACCGGCACCATTCTCAATGGTGCCGGTGCAGCCGACCTCACCATTCCCATTCAGTCCTATGGGGCTCAAATGGGAATGGGGAGCATTTGATTCCGGCCCACAAATGGCCAATTACCGGATACGGCAGGGCCGTAATGACCCAGCAATTGCCCATTCACAGGCGCTGGAATTGTTTCTCAGTTTTGGCAAGGCTACCGTCAAACTTGTAATGAGGCCCAATGATTTCAAATCCAGAAATCGCAGAAAGCAACATGAAATCTTGCTGGTTCCTGTGAGCCTTACATGGTTTATGAATAACAATGTAGGCTGGATACTTTGAGTCTGTTGCTAAAATAGAATCTGGAACAGGCTCTGGTAGTAAACGGTTAAGTCTTTGCCACGGATCTGAGAAGAATTTGGTCAGACAAAAAGTTAGATGTTGGGTTAGGGAAGGAAATGCTTCAAAGTCGGGAAAGTTTCACAAACTTTCACCGCTGCTGAAAAGATTTCCTGACCGCATTTGCACAGTACCTTTAAAGTAAAGAAGAGCTGTAACTGAGGCATTTGTTCCTGGCAGTTCCTGCAGATCTTGCTGTTCCTGATCTTTAGTCGTGGGGACAAGGAGGAGGACGTTGGGAGGTTCCTGCACTGCCCAGGAAGAGGACACAAGATTAGCAAAACGTTGGTTTATGGTGTGAGTGCCTTTGAAGACCACAAATTGGTATTCATTCCACTGGCTATCCGGTTTTCCACAGCACTCTGCAAAAAATTCGACCAGTATGGGGACGGTGTCCAGGTGGCTAACAAGTTGGTTGTTCCCACCAAACTCAAGGGAAGAAGTTAACCTTGAAGGGCTTCTCTGTCGATGGAGTTTCATGCAATTCAGACCTGTAGCAGGGCTTCACCGGTCGTCCAGGAGTTGCAGCAGTCGTCTTCCTTCAGCTCGTCTTCGGTTCTTTCATTCCAGTGGTCGATTCTGCTTTCCAAGTCCCAGAAGCCTGCTTTTAAACAGTTTTCCCCCATTCATTCCAGCCTGGCTGTCACTCATACAGCAGGGTGACTGTCCTTGCCGGACAACCAGCTGGCCAATCACGCAGAGTGCATTCAGGTCTCCTAAGAGACTAAGCACAGGGAGTTTTGGTCACCTCCCTCAAATCCTGTCCACCCCAGACACTCGGGCGCCAGAGGAGGGCTTCAGCACTGAAGCCCACCAAAGGCCAACGAACCAAGGGACCAAACCTGGTTTGGCGGCAGAGTTGAACACAAGAAGGACCTTTCCTAAAAGAAATGGTGAAAAAAGTCGACCGGAGTCTGTTTTTACAGATAGGTCTTGGGTGCCATATTGGAAAACATGGCTGACACGATTTTTAGCTACCGGTGTTCAAGGTTGGGAAAAATCATGGTAGTTTGTTT
The DNA here is from genome assembly GCF_040938575.1 of Ambystoma mexicanum. NCBI lineage: Eukaryota > Metazoa > Chordata > Amphibia > Caudata > Ambystomatidae > Ambystoma > Ambystoma mexicanum. The sequence continues at coordinate 1,237,867,622 of NC_090926.1, read as the reverse complement.
AAAACCACTGCCACCAGCCATTTAAAGTAGGAAAGTGTAACATCTGACTGTTACATGAGTGTTCAGACTCAGGGGATGCTAGGCAACCCTTCCAGCACTCGATAGTGTGTGCTGGGTCAGTACATTTAAAAAGACTAGTAAAGTCAATTTAACTTTACAAGCTCTGGGAGACAGTAGTCGGTCCCAGAGCAGGTATTTAAACCTTGGGAAGTTTAAAAGACACCCCTGTACTGAAGGTGCTGTGTGACACATAAGAAAAAGATGATGCCTGTGGAGTTTGTTTAAAAACCACATAACCAAAGAACACAAAAGTAAAATGCACATCAAAATACATGGAAGAGTGAGAAAAAAGGCTCACACTCTTCCCAGGTAAAAAAAAACAAATTCTAGAAATCTAGCAAAGTTGCTAGGGGTCTCAAAAGGTAAGGAAAATTAGCACATTTTGAGAATTCTACCTAACATCGCACGGTGAAACTTTCATCAACTAAAATAAAATCACTGCCGATGTCACCACCCGGCCCGGGATGCATTCTCGCTTCATTGCCACTGTTGTGTGTTCCCCCGCACCCTCGCGGGTAACCGTGAGCCCAACCCCTGTTACAGACTGCACACAGACACATCCTTTCAGTTCGGGCTCCCCGGTCACTCTGTGCGGCCGGGTACACCACCTTTATTTGTACTGCACAGGGCGGAGTTCAACCCTTAAAGGGGTAGCATCACAATGCTGGTGTCGACATGTGAGCCAGAGGGGGGAGAAAGAAGAGAGGGGCAGGGCGGGCTCACGCAGGCCCCAGAAACAAACTGTGCGTGGGCTCTAGCAGGCCTCCTCACCCTGCCCACCACTATACATGTGATGCACTTCGCTTCGCAATCCCGTGAGGTTTGAACGGGTTTGTAGATTTTCAAAATCTGAAGCGGCAGCTCCTGCAAAACAGCTTGTCCCACACGGTCAGCGTTCCGTTGCACAGCAAGCACTTGATGCACTTCGCCCCCTATGCGAGAAATAGAACTGTTCAAAATCATCAAATTCAGGCAAACCCTCATGAATTCTGTTTTGCACAATAGCTCTCAATCAGACATTTCAATATCCATTCCCCTTGGTATCTTTCCAACTGTTGACTTGTTTGTATCCCTGCTCTTCCCCCTGACACAGACCAAGGTCTGATGACCCCAGCGGGAGCACAATACCCCATGTTCCAGGCCAGCCGCGTCACTGTAAAACCACTGTGATGGCTGCATAAGTCTTTGCTGTAGAGAGGCGTGAATGCTGTGATCCAATACTGCTTTCGTTATAAATGCAAGGACAGTAAAAGCTCGCTGGGAGTACCTCTGGCCATCTTTTCATGTGGGATCCTTGATGTACAGAAGAGGTTCTACTAGTGTCTGGGTCACTTCTCTAAGAAGGCATTCTCCGGGAATATTATCCAGTCAGATAACACAGCAGGTTCAGCGCTCGTCTTGACTTCTGTGCACAGCCTGCTGAGACAGGTTTGAAACCCGGCTCGATTAACTCAGCATTTCATCCTCTGAGGTCGATAAATTGAGTACCATGCTGTGGGATCAGAATATCAACTGTTATTCCAGCGCTTGGATACCTGTGGGTTTGTAGTGCTATATAAACACGAGTTACTATTACGTTTGTTGTTGCGCATCAAAGCTGGACCGTCTGGTGATGGGTGCAGGTCCCTTTTAGGTGTGCCCTGTTGGCTGCAGCCAGTAGGAATCTGCGCTCTGGCATATTTAGGTTTGCTTAAATATATGGCCATGCAAAGCAACAATACAGTGCTTTGGGTGACAGTGGGCTTCATTACGACCCTGGCGCTAAGGGGTTAACGGCACCGTAAAAGGCTGCGGCGCCGTTAACCCCTTAGTACCTAATTACGAGGTCCCTTTGAGGCTCCCGAACTTAATGGCTGGTCTGGACCAGCCGTTAAAGTAGGGACCCGCAAAGGGTCCTTGAAGGTAATTACGGTACCGCAATTTGCGGTACCGTAATTACGGCCTTCCCCACTCCCATTGAGCCCTATGGGGCAAGAATGGGAATGGGGAAGGGCCAATGGTGCATGGGGAATTACCGCCCGGCCAACCTTGGAATGGGGTGGTAATTCCTCATTGCACCATGGCAGACTTGCTACAATACCGGCAGCAACCATGGTGCTAATGCGCCATTGGTTACCGCCGGTGTTGTAATGAGGGCCAGTATATTTAAGCAAACACTCGGCCTTCAGTAAATGGAAATGCACAAATAGGGTGCTTGGAAGGAACATGTGCCGAAACGGCCAGCAGTGCGCCGCAATGTCCCGCTTCACTTTGCAGGTCTCTTGCCCGTATGTAAAGGCCCATAGTGTGTTAATGGATGAAGAACAGTCTCTCCTATACAGGCCGGAGCACTGCATACTTCTGATGTGATCCTTGTATACTCCGGGCCAGGCCTGCAAGCACCGGGTAGCCGTGGCCTTGGCCCACTCCATGGACTTAGCTGGTACCCGCCATGCTGGAACTGTGCCAGTATCAGTAGGCCCAACAGTTGCATTTTCCCCAATGCCGCCTCATAACTTTCATTCATTCGTGCCATTAAAATACTTTAAATCTGGTTACCCCCCAAACAACCTTTTATCTTCAAAATCACCCCTAAATGCATTTCCTCGTAAGCACTAACATCCCGCACTTTCTCACTGCTCTGCTTTTCACTCGGCCGAATTCCGCTTGTCGGTTTCGCTGCTTCCTTTTTTTTAAATCAGGATCACTGGTATTAAAAAAAGTAAATGGGTTTGTACTATGTTCAGCTTTTTTTTTCTTCTTCAATTGTTCTTTCCAAAAAAGGACTAGATTTTTTTTTTTTTTTTTTTTTTTTTTGGGGACTCCTGAAATGCTTTTTATCATTATATTTTAATAATGTTCCATTAATCCATTTTTTTTCAAATGTTAATACGCTTTTACCTTTAGTAAAGTAGTAGTTGCATGCAGAATGGGGAAAAGGTTTCTAATTTTCCTACTTGTTCACAGAGGTTGGGGTCTTTCTACTTTAAAAAGTAGGTGGAGGGGTTGAAATGTAAAACAAAAAAAGTAGTGGAAGGATATTCCCTCTGCTCTGACCCCCTCTTCCTCACCATCACCCCCAACCCCCCTTCAAGCTCCATACCTGCGTCCATCCTTTCTCCCGCCAGGCTGTTTAAAAAAACAAAAAAATATTGTGCGCATAAGATCCAATGCACATTTAATTCAACATCATTTTTGAATTAAAACTATGTTTCAAACAATGAAGAAAAACCTGCAGAAAATGCATCCAAAAGTGCAAGTGCCGTCTCGTGCAAAGAAGCCCTCCTACAGAGGACCTATCATAAACAACCGATGCAAGAAGAATAAAAAGGCCCCCGTCAATCTGCGCAAACACACCGCGCGCACCACAGCCCGCCACACATCCTTTTGTGTGCATCGTTTGCCACAACATAATGTATGTGGGTGGACCTCTTGTTTGTGTGGTTCTTTTAATACAATACTTCTGGCAAGACTGACTAGAAGCAGTGAAAAAAAGGCATTTGGAAGGCACCACTCATTTATTTATTTATTTTATATGGTTTTATTACACGCCGAAAGCCTGACAGGCACCCGGGCGTGGGCACACAGAGACAATACAGAAAAGGTAAGCACAATTTACACAAGGATCGAGCTCATGTGTCGATTAGGAGTCCTCGTGAACAGCTATTCAAACAGGTGTGTTTTCAGGCGCAGATTCCTCTGAAGGGTGCTCCAGACAGAGGAAGTTATGTGTGGAAAATATGCCATTGTCCGCCCACAGCATTCCCTTTATGCAGCCTCCCTGCCATTCACCCACAGTACTCCACTGACACCCCCCCGCCCCCCATTACCTGCACCCACGTCTGCACCTGCAGCAATTCGCAGACCGCCTCTGGGGGGGGGGGGGGCTTCCTTTATGCCTCAGGCAGACTATTCAAATAAACCAACTCCATCGACTAACTGCGCCAGAGCGTTATCTGCAGGGCCCGGGTTCAAATCCCCAGAACGGGACACCTGGTCACGAAAAGTAAAGAAACGAGGACGGGTTTGCTGGAACGTTCCCGCACACTTCAGGGTTGGGTGGAAATGTGGATGTGGCTTGCAACCCTGGTGTTGGCACTCACAAATAGTTTTGGTACGCATGCTCGTCCCCAAAAATGCGGAAACGCGGTGCTTTTTCCACTTGAAATCGAGGAGGTGTGCCTCCTCGATTTTCAAGGCAAAGCGTGCCATTTTTTTTCCTCCCTTTCCATGTTTTTGGTGTTTATGGGCGGGCCTCCTTAGAGGTGCAGCCCGGGCTGTAGGCTTTTCCCCTTTCCATACAGCATAGCAACCGATTGTATGAATTTTCATTGCTGTCTGTCAGACAATGCAATTCAGTAGAGTTTAGTTTATTTATTTATAGAGCGCACCTAACCCTCGGTATCTGGACACTTACACTCGCGTAACGTGCGTGACGGTTACAGAAACAAAACAGAAGGCACAATGTGAATTAGGGATACGGGGTAAGATGAGGAAAACCACAAGAATCATGCCATACAATGGCAACGTATGTAGGCATAGTGAGAGGATACAGAAGGCGATAAACTACAGGGTTACAAACAAGGCACTGAGCAAAGGGTTAAAAGGTAGATTTGTTGGGTGAAAAGCCAAGCTTTTGCCTGTTTCTGAAGGACCAAAAGGATGGTTCAGCTCTAGGTGTGTTGGGCACGGAGTTCCACAGCTTGGCAGCTCGTGCAGGGACACTGGACACACCTGCTTGTTGGGCGCTCACTATTCTGGACTGTGCTTCACTTTGGAGAGATTTGCGCTGGGGGCCTTGTATCGGCACCCCCGGGCCTTGCTTTATCTTGTGCGGGATCTTGTGGACCGTCACCCGACTCGAGGTAGTTCCTGGTATAGTTACTCCATGTGGACTGGGCGGGAGAGAAAATGGGCGTCTCACAGTTTGAAGTCTCATTATTTGCTGTGGATTTTATTTATTCATTTATTTCAGTTATAAGGCGCTCATACAAGGCATGGAGGCGTTTTCAGGCTGCTGTTTTTGTGGAACATCTCGGGCAGGGACGTTGCTGGGGGGGGGCTAAGGGGGCTATAGACCCTGATCTTTTGGTTGTAGCCCCAGATAGAATCTCAAGAGCTACAGCCAAAAGACTAGCTAGCCCCCAGTCCCAACAGTTCCGACATCAGCTTAGCCCCGGGTCTTTTCCAGACCTAACAACTCCCCTGATCTCGGGTCTCCGTCCCGGTAAGATTAAGAGATGGGGGCTGTAGGTGGGCCGAGGTGAAAGATGGCGCATTCACGGAGTGTCAATTGAATATAGTGCCCAGATGGTGCTAAAACGTCCCAATACGGATTATAAAAGGAAAGGTCAGAAGGTAAAATTGTGATGGATAAGTGAGGAATCGTATGTCCAGTGAGAGCGGTAGTCGGGGAGGTAGGCGGGTACTTGCAAGTGCACCTTTTGCCCAGGCCTTTTGGGAGTCAGGCATTTTCTTCTGCATGGGAATAAGGAGTCATTGGCATCATTGAGCTCCTGTGTCTTTCAACAAAAGTTGTCATCATTCACTAGTGTCAAATGTGTGCAGCTACTGAGGATCGACCCGGTTGTGGAAGGTTTCACAGGGGTGTGGCGCTTGACGGAGAGGATCACCCGGGTGTGAAAGGGTTCACGGGGGTGAGGCGCTTGATGGAGAGGATCAACCCGGGTGTAAAAGGGTTCACGGGGGTGTGGCGCTTGACGGAGAGGATCGACCCGGGTGTGAAAGGGTTCACGGGGGTGTGGCGCTTGACGGAGAGGATCGACCCGGGTGTGAAAGGGTTCACGGGGGTGTGGCGCTTCACGGAGAGGATCGAGCCGGGTGTGAAAGGGTTCACGGGGGTGTACGCTTCACGGAGTTGGGAAGCTGGAATAGTCACTTGCGCGGGCATAGGCCAGGGCATCGACATTGGCAATATCCAAACTTTCCGTACCTCCGCGCCTTGCATTTGCATTGCCATATTCTGTTTTAATCAGGCACCGATCAAGCATGAGGTGGTGCGGCGAGACGGGCTAAGGCAGCTTTGCGCATGGGCGTAGGACATGGGGTGGACAGGGGGGGGGGTCACATTTTAAGTGGGGGGATACAATGGCATTTATCCCCCCCCAGTTTTCCTCAGTTTGTGTGTCTCTCTGGTGTGTCTCTCTCTCAGTGATGCGTGCAACCTTCAGACTCTGAAGTTTGCACACAGTTCAGCAGCGGCGGGTACTATTAAAGATTCTTGTTACAGCAACAACAACTCTGCTGCTTGCAGCTCGCTCGCCCCCCTCTGCCACCCCCGGCTGCTTGCAGCTCACTTGTGCGTCCCCCAACCCCCGCGCCTGCGCATTTGGAGCATCACATGCACAGGCCGGGGAACAAACTGCACATGCCCCTGCGACTCGAGTGCGCAGTGCACTGCTGCACAGCCTACTCCTAAGCTTCCAGAAGAAGTCACTAGCCAGGATATCCAAAACTGTACAGATCTTCCACAGAGGGCAAAGTCAGTGCTGCACTTCTACACAGTCAGCATTCCCAGCAAATTCCCAATGCCAAATCGGGCCAGCGTGCAAGGCCGCCTGAGAAAGGGCTACCAGATCGTACAACTGCTTTGTGAGGCTGAGCGGCTTTAAAAGCTGTGCTGTGAGCGTCCTGCGAGTATGTGACCCCAAAAGGTGTCGTGCTTCATATGACAGGGTCAACCATGAACACATGTATGGCCTACAAGGGGCTAAAGAGGTGAAAAGTTCTGAAAAAGTAGAATGTGCAGCATAGACAAGGATGTGCTGTTGTTTAGGCGGCCTCGGCTGCTGCAACCAAGAGTACAGAGCGGTTCAGTCTCCAGCCTGAAGTCATTGATGCTGATGCCTACAAGGGGATCGTGCTATCCAGGCCTATGTATAGTGGGGTAGTGCGTGCAAACCTACATGTGTGTAGTTCTGCTTAGACTTCATCCCGGTGGTAAACAGGGTTAGAGACATACAAGAGAGTACTCATGTGCATGGCCCAGTCTAGGGGTTGAGAGAGGGTAACCCAGCTAGGTGTTTAGGCTGACGCGATTGTCTAAGCTAGACACCTCAGTCATTATAGCAGATATTATGATATATCCGAGGGGTTGCATTACTTGGGCCTATTTTGGGGAGTCTTGCGATATATTTAGTCCTTTTATAGTGACTTTATCTATTTCAATGCTTTCATTGTTTACAGTTCAAAGTATTTATTAGTAAAAGTTATCATAACATACTCTCGCAGAAAAACCATAGTATAGCAAGCACTGGCAATGCCACCATTTTTGATGATTGTTTTCCTATCCTCCGGTACTCGCACCATTAGCCATCTATTGTAATTGCATGCCCAGGGTGCACCTTCATTTGTCAGGCATTGGCTTGGGGTGCTCTGGTCCCCACATCATATTGCCAGACATTGCTATCACATGCCAGGTCATTCTATTAAAGGCTGCATCCTGCACACGCTCAACGTTTTGTTATTAAAATCCCAAGTACTCCTCCCATTGCCAGCACTTGCCTCATTCTCAAGGACATGCAGAATTGGGACAGCAGTGATGGATTTCATTATGCCCATTTTAGCAAAGCAGTGTCAGATTCTGCAGAGAAATTTCAGGATGAATTATGCTTAGTTAGCATAGTAGTGTAAGATTCCATTACACCAAATTAGGATGGGAGATGGCCGGTGTAGTGATAAGGAAGCTGCTAGCTGATGGTGTAGATGAATAAGCTTGTGGCAATGCAAGCGGACACTACAGTATAATTCTCAGAGTTTGTGTTGGCTACGTGGCAGTGCCGTTCGTTTCATTATTTGTTTTTTCAACATACTTGACTATCGCCTGTGGAGCCATGGGCGTTGGCTGGGCCAGCAGGGCCGGGGCAGAGACCACCCCATATTATTGTGATATTTTATATAGCACTAAGATGCGGTCTCATGTCTGGTGCTTCCTACCGCTGTTAGAAAGTGGGGTATGCTGCACCACTATGGAGGACCGCTGCAGTAAAGCAAAGGGCGATATTAGTACAGTTGCACACTTTCAAAGGAGTAGTTTGGCAGGCCTGGGCCTCAAGTCGTATCTTGAGCGTGAGGGGGGATGGTGGGAGGTATTTCTTAGTCTTGAAATAGACAGGCCGATTCATGAAATTAATGTGCGCTGAAATTTTCGGCGCAAGCGTGCGAATCGCAGTGCAAGTGCGAAAACCGCGCACAGCGATTCATGGAAACCCGTGCGCGTGTAAATCCCTGGATGTGCGTAAAAATTCTGCATGGCGCACGCTGGCGCACACGTCTCCAAACAGCGTGCGCTAAGCGCACATAGTCCAGTGCACACAACAAAAGTAGGCGGAACAGGGGGCGTAACACGCTGAATGGGGAATAATGCGTGAAAATGTGGGCGTCACAGGGAAGTACAGGAGGCAAATGCGCGGAATGCCCACATGCGCGTCTACAACACGCATTCATGGAATTGAACGGGGCTAATGCGTGCACCAAAAAAGACGCGCTAATCCGGAAACACGTACGCCAGCAGGAAGCAGGCACAGCATAAAAGTGCGCGCAAACAACAAACGAGCTCAGACGCCAAGATGAATATACCGTTCCTAGCAGCAGTGGTCGTGGGATACCGCAGGAGGAGGATAGTCAGGCCCAGAATTTTTACACCCAGAACCAGCCTTTTTGGGATGCCTGATGACCAGGTGTATGGGAGGTACAGGTTTCCACCTCACATAATACTCAACCTGGTGAGTGAGTGGGAGGATGACCTCACATCACCCACCCTGTGCTCCCAAGCACTCAGCCCCCTGGAGAAGGTCCTCAATGTACTGCACTTCTTGGCCACTGGATCATTTCAGCGGACAAGTGCTATAGTGGGGGGGGGTGACACAGGCCACGCAGTCACGCTGCCTACACCAGGTGTTGGCCATCATGACTGCATGCCCATCAGTCTGCAGGCACATATACCTGCCCAGAACACCTGCAGAAAGGCAGGCTGCCGTCCAGGATTTCTAGGGGGTGGCACAATTCCCCAAAGTGCTAGGTGCCATTGATTGCACCCATGTGGCTCTACGTCCCCCCAGGGCATCTGAGCACATCTATAGAAACCGCAAGCACTGGCATTCCATCAACGTGCAGGTAGTATGTGATGCCAAGGGAATCATCACCTCAGTATATGCCAACTATCCAGGGTCCACCCACAACAGTTTCATTTACAGAATCTCAACCCTGAACCGGGATCTAGAAGCTGGGCGGCATGGTGATACATGGCGATACATGGCTGCTTGGTGAGTATAAATGCCACTGCACATGCATGCATGTCAGATACTGAGTAATGTCACAACCCCACTAATGATACCCATCACCACCTCCCCAGGGGACAGTGCCTACCCTCTGAGCACCCACATGATGACGCCAATTCGGAACCCCACCACTCCACCCGAGGTAAGATCCAACACAACCCATATTGCAACCCGGGGCATAGTGGAGCGCACATTCGGAGTGCTCAAGTCACACGTTCGCTCCCTTGACCGCTCTGGTGGGCAGCTGTTATATGCTCCCCCAGTAGTGTGCAGGATCATAGTGGCAGCATGTGTCCTGCACAACGTTACAACACGCCGGGGCATGCTGGTGGACATGGTGGTGCACCCACATCCCCAACCACATGCAAGCCCGCTGCGCATGGGAGGGGAAAGGGCACGTGGTGAGGCAGCCCGTACGCAGCTGGTGGCTAATTACTTCACATAAAATCACTACCCTGTGGAGTGCACCCAGCCCTGACACATACCAGCAGACAATCAATGATGATGACATAAGGGACACTCAACTGTCACAACCATACCATCCTGAGATTGGTCACCTGGAAGTGTTACATTGTGTGCATCCCTACCTAACCAAACACCACCAATGCTGTGTCATCAAAATACATACATCTATGCTGCTAAATTCATTACCCCCTTGCTAAATACAACATGAGAACAGTGCCATGTCACCCAACCCCTCCCCAGCTCCACCACCAAACACACCATGGCATGTCATGCAATGTGAAAGCAAACAAAGCAATGCACAAGACATGACAAAGTGTCACAAAGTACACTGTCCCTAATAGAAACTGCCCACACACAATATGCTCCCAGAAATGTATAACTAACAGCACACCTTATCAAATACTTACCACCAACACAATGCTGCAACACACCATGGAAAAATGCAAAAACATGACAGTACTAAGTTCAAGTAGTGGTAGTCTTACAACCTGAATATGCCAGCACATTGACCCCTTCCAACTGTAGAGTGTTGCTGCCACGCAAATGTCTGTGTACTGCATACAACATTAACTGCATCTGCAAAGTAGACGGCCTTGTGAAGACATGAGGAAGGAACCTGCAGATTTTGAGGAAGACATGGATGCACAAGCACATATCAATACACCATGCAGTGTACAATACAACAACAATATCCACTAGGGATGTCTACACAGTATTGACTACAGACTGCCCACACAGATCATGGGAGCCCAACGTCACTGTGTAATTCACTGTCACTTGGTCACACCCTTTGCAAGCCTATGGAAACGGGAAGCTGGAGGGGTGTGTGTCTCACGAACCCAAGCATCTAACCCAAACTCAGGACAAGCCTGCATGTGCCCAGCCGGAATACAGTGGACGCCCACGGGAGCCACACAGGGCAACACACTGTAAAACGTTTTTTTTTTAAAAAATGGCCATGTGGGGGCCAGAGGGGGTGGGGGAGGCCACCTAGGAGGTTCGAGGACAGGGTGCACACCAACACCCACCTGTGTGGATGTTGCGAGAAAAAAAAAAAACCTCCTTGGGCTCATGGCCTGCACGGCTATGCCATTGTGGGAGAACTGCTGTCGCTCTGCTCATCCTCTGCTGCTGCATCAGGAGGCGGTGGCACTATGGGAGGCAGCCCATGCAAAGCCCTGGTATGGTCCTCCATGGCAGCAAGCATGCAGGTCTGGAAGGTCTGATTCTGGAGGATTAAAGTGCGGAGATCCCCATGCAGCACATCACGGTTGCCTGCACTTCAGCACGCATAGCCTCACGTGATGCTTGGGTCTCCTCACGTGTTGCATGCAGCTCAGCTGAGAGCAAACGTGTGAGCTGCTCCAGCTGCTGTTCTGCCCTAACATTTCGGGAAGCCTCAAGTTCAAGCAGACTCTGCCTGAGGTTATGGAGTTCAACCCTCAGGGCTTCCCTGTGGCCCTGTGACTCTATTGATATGGATTCGCACAGAGTCTCCAGTGCCGCCCGTCGGTCCCTGTTGGACGCCAACATGTCTTCCCTGTGTGATTGGCAAATTGAGTCTGTTGCCTGCTGTTGTTGCTCCATCTGCCTTTCAGGGGGGATAATGGAAGTGGCCACCCTCTCCATTGCCTGAGCCATCATTTCTACTGATGCTGCCTGTTGGGTTGCCATACCGTACATGGAGTTTTCCCATACAGTATAGCCTGGTGGCGCACAGCCACCGCGTCGACGGGCACCACACACCTGTTTGGGGCAAGGCGATCTGCACCTTGCTGTGCTGGCACTGCCTGAGGCTGCAGGACTGCATTCCCCCTCTGATCTGCTGGCCCAGGAACAGGATCAGATGCTGTGGAGTGTGACCCTGCATCCATAACCGCCAAAGTCGGACCTACCTACACTGACATCCCCATAGAGGGTTCTACCCCTGGTCCAGGTGGGTTGGACAGAACAGAATCCCTGCCAGAAACACTTATCTGCGACTGCACATAAGTCTCATCATCCGATTCAGCACCTGAATAGAGGTCTGGGGAGGTGCACCCAGAGACACCCCTGGACAGTATGGTCTGCAGTAACATTGGGTGTTCACCCACCACCACACCACGTCCCCCACTGGTGCCCGGTCGTTCCTGAGATTCCTCCTGGGTGTGCACCATCTCCTCAACCTCAACAGCACCAAGTGCGTCATCACCTGCAAAAACATGAAAGACAACAAATGGAAACAGGCATGAGCACCATAGCACACACATAGGCCGTGACAAGCCAGAGATCCAGTACATGAATTACACATGTCCCACATGACTATAACCCTGCCATGCATGCACTGTCAAAGATTTGGAAGTGGAGTCAAAAAGGAAGACACTGGGGAGAGCAAGTTGGAAAAGCAACACATTTGCAGCATGTTGGGTAGCACTGGCATCACACATCAGGCTGTGAGTGGCATGTCCAATAGACATACATGACACATGCCACCACACATATGTCATGTAGCATAGCCACGGTAAATTACAAAACTACAGCAATATGTCAGTGAATGAGTACTGTCACACATCCATGTCACATCCACATGATGCGAAGATTGATGCTGAATAGTGTTGCAAAATATGCATGTGCCACACACTGAAGCACATCCAGTGTCCAATAACACAGTCATTGTGGGCTGATCAATGGTTGGTCACGTCAACATTACAGGAAACATCTGTCATCTTCCACATGCAAACAGGCCCTAACAAAAAATGTCTGGAGCCCAATACTCCATCGGCCTGAATGGTGTAAACAATGACCGAAGCATATCACATATGTTGCAATAGGGCAGAATAATGCGTAGCAAAAATGGGAGAGTGGAAACAATCAGCCTGAATGAACACTTACAAAATCTGAACAATGTAGTTGCAAGATGACAGTTCAAGGTAAAGTGCACTAATGTGGGCCTAATAGGCTACTGTGGGCAGAAGGGATACAGTCATACCCAAATCCAAGGCACGTGAATGTATGGGAGGAAGCAAATGGGTGACCCATAACACTCAGCAGTACACACCCTCACCTGGCACTGAATCAGAACCCGTCACCCAAACAACATACACATGGATTACACACACATGCATGGGCACTCACCGGACAATGCATCGTAATCAGGTACATCTCCCACACCTTGGACCTGTTCCTCTGTGACGAAGGTCCCAGCAACAGACTCATGTTCAGTGAGTTTGTTGTCCTCTTGTGGAGACCCACCGCCAGTCACCAGAGTAGCGGCATGATTTGAGGCCAGCTTGTTCTTTGCTCTGCATTTCAGGTCATTCCACCGCTTGTAGCAATCATCAGCTGTGTGCCTCACAAATCGAAGGGCACTTATGTGGTCCGCGATGGTCTGCCAGTGTGCCCTACGTTGACCAGGTGTGGTCTTGCACCCTGCAGTCACCAACATTTTGCGGCTATGTGCCAACACATAGGTCACACGTGAATCAAGTTCGGGGTCATTAAAGCTAGGCTTCCTTGAAGTGCCGGACTGTGTAGCCGTGTGTGGGGTCGCAGCCTGTAGTGCCAGAGCACCTTCTTCCTCTTCTTCAAAGGTGGAGCTGAGCCTGAGTGGCTTGCACCGCTCTGGTCAGTAGGGGAAGAAGCGCAGGTGGATTGGGTACTGGGAGTGTGCGAAGGCACAATGACCATAGGTCTTGGTGCAGGCATTGGCTGAAGTGTGATGTTGGCAGGGGCAACGTCAGTTTGATGGACCAGGACCGACACTGTCCCGGCTGGGAGACTCAGAGCTTGGTTGGATAGAACTGCAGCTGCCCCTGCAGCCTTCCCACCCTGCCTACTTGGGGCAGCAGATGACATCGCTGCCCCAGATCCACGTAGCCTGGTGACACCTACTTGCACCGACACACGTGGCTTCGAATTGCTGACCTGGAAGTCAGCCTGGGAGTCATCCTGTGCCGGCTCAGGTGCCACAATGGGCTGGTCCAACAAGGGCTGAGCTGGGATGGTGTCAGCCACGTTTCCCTCAACCGGGGGGGGGGCATGGGTGTCCCTGATTGGTCCTCCACACATGGAGGTCCAGGGACACCCTGCAAATCCTGGCCACGTCCCCTAAAATGCCCACCTTTTGGAGGTTGGCCACCTTTGCCTCCCTTACCGCTAGGTCGCCTCCCAACCATGACACTGATGTTGTTGTGCGTATGGGAGTTGCAGTAAACAATTGTCCTGCGCAATTGGGGGTGAAAGGGGTAGGGTACTAGATGGAATTCGTACCCTAGTGCTCTAGCAAGGCTGTCTGTGACCCCTGGGGGAAGATGACGGGTCACGCAACGCACAGGCACCCCAAAAACAAAAAGTAACGTGCACGCAACCCCTCGTAGACCAGGTGCATGGAAAAATGAACCCGCACTACGCTGCGGCACCCAGAAACACAAAATCAAGCGTACGCGTGTTACACGCAGCCTACAATGACCTCTGAAGGGGTACGCGAAACACGGGGCAAGCACAATTGGTAAATGCGTGCGTGACTCACTGTCTGCCTGGAAAAATAACGTGAAAAAAACACACATGTGCGCGTAGGCAACACTCCCGCCAAAAGAAGAACTGTACGATGTCTGAGGAGATGGGACAAAAGAAGAAGTGAACGCTGTTTGAGGAAACAGGCCCAAAAAAAATAAAGAACGCTGTCAGAGGTAACAGGGAGTACGAACTTGAAACGCTGTGAAGTCATCGCGTGTGAACCGACAAGGAGTACAGAATTCACCCACTCGCTCTCCACGAAAAGCACGTACAAGGGAATGGGGTCCTACACGTACCTTTTAAAGCGGCCCACACGTACAGCGTCATTTACGCGTGTACGCACTAAGGCCCTTTCCTCCAATTACACTAGCTGACACTCGGACGTACAGTTTTTGGACGTGTACGATGAACATGCACCCGTGTTGATGGAAACACCCGCGCGCATCACGTCACGTCACTTACGCGCGTAGGCCCTTTCTTCAGATTACACACGTCCACACGCGGACGTGCAGTTTTTCTACGCGCGCTGAACCACTATGCCCACGTCACGAGGGAAACGCCCGCGCGAGTCACGTCACAGAAGCGCTTACACGCTAAGGGCCTTTGGTCCAATTAAACCGCATACGTGCGCTTACGCGCGAAGGGCCTTTCCTCGAATTACACACTGACGTGCAAGATTTTCACGTGCCAAATCACTCCGTATCAAGCTGGCCACGCAACAACACACGGAAGACCATGCTCCTGCCCAGAAGGCCGAATTACTGCCCCCAGAGCCCCGAGCACGCTCCCTCCTGCCATCTGCTGCTGCCTGACTGCCTGCTGCCCACATGCCCTGCTATTTGCTGCCTGCACGTCAGCCAGGGGTGCAGTTGCTGTGACCACCCCTGCTGGAACTGAAGACTCCCAACTGGGATACCATCCCTCCACAGCCCAGCCCCAGGACCCAGTTGCCCACCTACTCCTGCCTCTGGGGTTGCCATTTCGGGCACAACACCATCTGGCACCACTGGCAACCCCCAGCCAGAGAGGCAGAGGGCCACCAGCTTCAGTGCCAGGGAAGTTGATGTCCTGGTGGAGCAAGTCCTGGGGCAGTATGATACCCTCTTTGGAAGTTTGTGCGCCAACAATGAAGGACAGACCAGGATCTGGATGGACATCGTGACTGCCATCAACGCGGAGGGGGTGGCAGTCCGCGATTTATACCATGTCAATAAGCATTGGGAGGACTTCAGGTCCAGGACCCTCAACAAGGCTGGCACCTCTTGAAGGCAGTGGATGCCAAGGGGCGCCGGGGCCACCTGGCAGACCACCAGATGAGGGTCCTGGAACACATATGCCCAGTGCTCCACGTCCAGGTCCTTGAGAGGCAGACCCGTCTGGAGTCGAGCGGTAAGTGTACATGCATACTGATTGGACGCTGTGCGTGTGGTGGTGTGCCAGTAGTGTGCAGGTTGCACATGTGTTTTCATAGGGATGTGTATGAACAGGGGCGTGAGGCCGCCACATGTGAGTCCTCTTAGGTGTGAGACACATCGATGGTGTATGTGTTGGTAAGCATACTGTGCAAATGCAGGTGTGGTAGCAAACATGTTTGAATTTCTGTGTATGTACGTGTAACGCTCACCTGATTCCCGTAGAGGCGCCGGTCTTGACTGGGCGTATACCGTATCTTCAAAGGTGATGTGTAACACACGGCTGGCTCTTTGGGCTGGACCTCTGTGCACTGTATGTCTGACTCGAAGGGTAATATGTCTGCAGATAGAAAATATGGGATTAAGGAACTGGGTTATTGAATGTCTCTCTCTTCTTCCCTTTCTCTTCTCCTGTAGAACCCCAAAGGTTAACGCTCTCACCTTAGGTAAGTGAACGCCGTGCTCTCCATCTGCCTCGGGGCAGGGTGCTGTAACCAGTTTCTTCACTGGATAAGGGGAGCAGGCCTCTTGACTTCAGAGGACTGCTGTCCGTCGTTTACTGCACGAACGGTAAGTTTCGAGTAATTCTAATGTCTTTAAAGTCTTTAGTAATGATGTTTCTTGTTTTGCAGGGTTCCGGCGATGGCGGATGACGGGCTGAAGTGAGTTGAAGATGGAGACCGTGTGATGAATAGAAGCGCCTGGAAGCACGTAAGTAAGCGCTTGTTGCCTGCTTCACGATGCGCTCTAACTGTCTTTTTATTTTGCAGGTACAAGTTCGGAGCGGCTGCAGGGTGCCGGAATACCCACTGGGTTAGATGTGGAAAGGAGTAATGGCACGTGAGTATTAAAGTTCCCCAATGTCTTTAAACGCACCTTGTTTTGTCTTTCAGATGCGGGATGCAGCGCCGAAGGCCTCCGGAGCGTGCGAAGAGTTGGTAAGCTTTTCTCTTTCAGATGCCGGAATGCAGTGTGAAGACCTCCGGAGCGCACGAAGAGTAGGTAAGCCTTTGTCTTTCAGATGCCGGAATGCAGCGCGAGGCGTTGGTGACAGCCGATGGACCAGGTAAGTGAAGAGCTGTCACTGAAGACCGTAATGCTAACCTGTTCTTTCTTGTCTTTATAGGTGTTGCTGAAGACTGGATTCAGGATGGTAAGCCTTTTTCCTTAGGCCCAGGATCAGATGCAGAAGACACGATGAGCGTTCTGCTGCAGAGGATGCAGAATAACGCAAAGCAAGATTCATCCATCGGGTGTGGTTTAAATAGCCTCCTGTAGTGCTTAGGTGTCTCCTTCCACAGCCACGCCTAGGTAAGAAAAGAGTTCCTGCTTTCCAGAAGAGTTCCAGTGTTCTGAATCTAGGGAGTGGCTCCTGCCCCACCCAACAGGAAAAGTAGTTCCAAACAGAAGAGGATCAGAGGCTCAACTGGCAGGCAAGTAAGCAGCATGGTCTGCTGCAGGTAAGTCCACCCAAGCATTATGAGCCCGGCGCTTCCAGCGCTGGGACTGGGCATATTTATGAGCCTGGTGCCACTGGCGCCAGGACTGGGTCCAAAAGGTCCCAATTGGGACTGGTTGGCACTCGGAACCTGGGTTATGGATCTGCTTCCAAGGGAGTTGGGAAAACCCTGACCTTTTGGAAGCAGAGATCACGACAGTACCCCCCCTCAAGGCCCCTCCCAAACCGGGCTTCTCCGGGGGTTTTGGCTTGTCAGGAAATGTTCGGTGAAATCTTTTGATTAGGCGAGGAGCGTGGACATATTCAGCAGGTTCCCAGGATCTCTCTTGGGGGCCGTAGCCTTTCCAGTCAATTAGGTAAAATAGTTTAGATTTGGAGATCTTGGAGTCCAGAATGCTTTTGACTTCAAACTCGAGTTCTCCATCAACTAGGATAGGTTTTGGAGATTTAGTTAGTCGGGTTTGAGGTTGCACGGGTTTTAATAGAGAGACGTGGAAGACCGGATGTATCTTCATGTGCGGGGGCAAGTCCAACTTGACCGCTACTGGGTTTACTATGGTAGTGATGGAATAGGGACCAAGGTATCTTGGGTTGAATGTGCGTGGCCCTTTTAGAGGTAGATATTTGGTGGATAACCAGACTTGATCCCCTACTTGATATTGAGGGGCTTCCTTCCGATGTTGATCTGCTCCTTTCTTGTATTGTTCTTTAGCCCTTTGAAGGTGAGAAACAGCTTCCTTAAAGGCTTGGGTGATTGTAGAATGCAGGTAGTCTACTGCTGGTGTTTCAAGATCTTGGAGGGGATCCAACTCCGAGGTTCGAGGGTGACTGCCGTACAAAAGAAAAAACGGGGTTTTCCCAGTTCCCGAATGGACAGAGTTATTGTAGGCATATTCGGCTATCCAAAGGATGTCTTTCCAAGTTTTTTCGGTTTGTTGCAGCATGCAGCGTAAATACTGTTCCAGAGTTTGATTGGTCCTCTCGGTTTGTCCGTTGGTCTGAGGGTGGTGACTGGTCGATAGTCTCACATCAATTTGAGCCGACCGACAGCAACTTTGCCAAAAATGAGAAATAAATTGACTACCTCGATCCAAAATTAGAACCGAAGGAAAACCGTGCAGTCGGACGATGTTTTCGAGAAATTCTCGGGCCAGAGTTGCTGCTGTTGGCAAGCCTTTGAGCGGAATGAAATGCGCCATCTTGGAGAATAAGTCCACGATTACTAGAATTGTATTGTATCCGGAGCATGGAGGTAGATCGGTGATGAAGTCCATAGAAAGCGTATGCCAAGGGCGAGGTGGGATGTCAATAGGGCGTAAGAGGCCTGCTGGTCTTTCCTTTTGACTCTTGTTTTGGGCGCATACTCCACAGGACATTATAAAGTCTCTGATATCTTTTTTCCAAGACGGCCACCAGAAGTAGCGCTTGATCTTTTCTGAGGTCTTGGCCATACCGGGATGTCCTTCCATTAAAGAATCGTGATAACAAGAGATTACTTTTTTCTGTAAATCTGTGCTGGGTAGGTATAATCGTTCTTGGAAATACAATAAGTTGTCCTTTACTGCAAAGTCCTTTCCCTGTAGATGCCAATTCTGTATGTCTGCTGGAGTTACAAGTTGCCTGGCTTTATCCTTAACTTCCTCTATGGATTCTGTGGCGATTACACCCAGAATTCTTTGTTCGGGAATGATTGGTACAGGTTTAGGGTTGATCAAGTGTTCTTCCACTCCCATCCGAGAAAGGGCATCAGCTTTACCGTTCTTTGTACCAGGTCAATAGGTAATTATGAAGTCAAACTCGGCAAAGAATAATGCCCAACGGAGTTGTCTAGAGGATTGGGCTTTTGCGGTTTTCAAATATTGCAGGTTTCGGTGATCCGTAATCACAGTAATGGTGTGTCGGGCCCCCAGCAGATAATGCCGCCAAGCCTTAAAGGCAGACTTGATAGCCAGAAGTTCCTTGTCAGTAATCGTGTAATTGATTTCAGGAGGCGAGAATTTGCGGGACCAAAATGCCACGGGATGCAACTGATTGGTTACCGGGTCCTTTTGTGATAGAACTGCCCCCATGGCAAGGCTTGAAGCATCAGTTTCCACGATGTAGGGGAGTTCGGGGCGAGGGTGTTTTAATATTGGTGCAGAGATAAATTTAGTCTTCAAATCCTGGAAAGCTTGTTCCGCCTCGATAGACCATTCAAAACGTTTGTTTTTCTTTAACAAGGCAGTGATGGGCTGGACTATTCGAGAGAATTCGGGGATAAACCTGCGGTAAAAGTTAGCAAATCCTAACATGCTTTGCACACCTTTTACGGAGGATGGTGATGGCCATTTGAGAACTGCATCGACCTTCTTTGAATCCATACGCACTCCGCCAGGTGATAATATGAATCCCAAGAATTCAACTTCAGTCACGTTGAAAACACATTTTTCCAACTTAGCGAAAAGTTTGTGTTGACGCAATCTTTCGAGGACCATTTTCACGTGTTTCCGATGTTCAGATTCCGATGAAGAATAAACGAGGATGTCGTCAATGTAAACAACAACACACACATCTATGAGCTCTCTGAGGACATCGTTCATAAAATATTGAAAGGCGGCCGGGGCATTGCAAAGTCCGAAGGGCATGACCTGATATTCAAATAGCCCATACTTGGTGCGGAAGGCCGTCTTCCATTCATCGCCCTCTTTTACTCGTACCAAGTGGTAAGCTCCTCTAAGATCCAGCTTTGTATATATGCATGCTTTTCTGACTTGGTCCAGGAGTTCAGGGATCAAAGGTAACGGATATCTATTCTTAACGGTGATCTGGTTCAGGGAGCGATAATCTATACAAGTTCTAAGGTCTCCTTCCTTTTTTGGAACGAAGAACAAAGCTGAAGAAGCAGGAGACTTGGAAGGACGAATAAACCCATTTGCCAGGTATTGATCCAGGTATTGTCGAAGGTGAAGGTTCTCAGGCTCGGTGAGGGCATAAATTCTACTACAAGGAGGAGTAGATCCAGGTATCAGGTCTATCTGGCAGTCATAAGACCTATGAGGCGGTAGAGAGTTAGCCTGATCCTTCCGGAAAACATCTTGGTATTCTAGGTATTCGGGAGGTAACTGGGGAGTCTCTGAAGAAATTGCTGCCAGTGCAACACCAGGTGGAGGGTGACAAGTAGAGACACATTCTGGAAACTGGACCGTTCTTGCTCGCCAATCGATCAGAGGATTGTGTTTCTCTAACCAAGGTATTCCTAGAATAATCTGAAACTGAGGGGCCTTGATCACATCGAACACGATCTTCTCATGGTGTCCATCTTGACTTACTAGCGTCACCTCTTGAGTGGTATGGGTTACTGGCCCGGAGGCTATCTCCGTACCATCCACCGTAGTAATGACGTCCTTTACAGCCTTGGGACAAAGAGTTAGATTCATCCTCAAAACCATTTCATGATCCACATAATTGCCGATGGCACCGCTGTCGACGTAAGCTTCAATTGCATGTAATCGATCCGGATTATCAGGGCTAATGAGGACCATAGGTATCACGAAATGCGAGGTCACGGAACTGGTTTTCACGCTCGGCAAGAGGACCTCTATTCTTGTCGGGCGAGGTCGTTTCCCTGCTCAGAGTTTGTAACTTTGGTAACTGCAGCTCCTACTGCCTTCTTGGCAGGTTTCACCGGACAGTCTCGAAGAAAGTGCCCTGAGTTTCCGCAATAGAGGCATAATGGCAACTGTTTTCTCCTTTCCCGCTCCTTTTGTGTTAGAGGACCTTTCAGACCCCCTATTTGCATGGGTTCCCCGGAGTCTACTCCTTTGGAAGGAGTTGGCGGTTTGGAAAATACTCGAGCATCAAACTTGGAATGATCGGCCTTCCTGTTCTGCAGTCTGTGATCTATTTGAACGACTAAGTCTATATAGTCCGAACAATCTTGTGGGGGATTCACTACTTGGGCTAACACATCTTTGAGCTCTCCACGTAGACCTCTATAAAACAGCGTAATCCTTTTGTCCTCAGGCCATTGAGTTTCCACTATCAGTCTGTTGAAAGACGCAATATAAGCCAAAAGGTCTTGATTACCTTGTCGCAATGAAAGAAGCTCATTGTCCAAGGCCTGCCCCTGTGAATGTCTTGCGAACAGTTTTTCCATACTGAGCTGAAAAGCTTGAAAATCATGGAGGACCGGATCATCTTGATTTACTAGAGGGATCGACCAGTCTGCCGCATTGCCACTAAGGTACGAAAGCACGAAAGCTACTTTAGCTTGATCAGTTGGAAAGGCTGCTGGCCGGCATAAGAAATGCAACCGGCACTGATTGATAAATACTGCAAACCTCTTTGGGTCACCAGAAAATCGTTCGGGCGGAGCCAGAGGTACATTCCCAGGTAGGTTGATCTGCACTGGATTCATAGAGGATGTAGAAGGAAGATTTCCCCCAGATGCGGGTAACGGGGTCTGTCCGGCTTGTGACTGTAGCAATTGTCTAGCGAGATCATCTGCTCGCTCCTTGGAAATAATCAGTTCCCTTCTTAGAGCGTTCGTTTCCTGACGGGCTGCATGCACTTCTGCCCTTAGTTCCCCAAGTAACTGGGCTAGCTGGTCGGTATCCGAGGTTTCCATAGCGCCTGGACGGGAGTTTTGTGGTAGGCTTTGCGTTCTGTAACGCTCACCTGATTCCCGTAGAGGCGCCGGTCTTGACTGGGCGTATACCGTATCTTCAAAGGTGATGTGTAACACACGGCTGGCTCTTTGGGCTGGACCTCTGTGCACTGTATGTCTGACTCCAAGGGTAAGATGTCTGCAGATAGAAAATATGGGATTAAGGAACTGGGTTATTGAATGTCTCTCTCTTCTTCCCTTTCTCTTCTCCTGTAGAACCCCAAAGGTTAACGCTCTCACCTTAGGTAAGTGAACGCCGTGCTCTCCATCTGCCTCGGGGCAGGGTGCTGTAACCAGTTTCTTCACTGGATAAGGGGAGCAGGCCTCTTGACTTCAGAGGACTGCTGTCCGTCGTTTACTGCACGAACGGTAAGTTTCGAGTAATTCTAATGTCTTTAAAGTCTTTAGTAATGATGTTTCTTGTTTTGCAGGGTTCCGGCGATGGCGGATGACGGGCTGAAGTGAGTTGAAGATGGAGCCCGTGTGATGAATAGAAGCGCCTGGAAGCACGTAAGTAAGCGCTTGTTGCCTGCTTCACGATGCGCTCTAACTGTCTTTTTATTTTGCAGGTACAAGTTCGGAGCTGCTGCATTGTGCCGGAATACCCACTGGGTTAGATGTGGAATGGAGTAATGGCACGTGAGTATTAAAGTTCCCCAATGTCTTTAAACGCACCTTGTTTTGTCTTTCAGATGCGGGATGCAGCGCCGAAGGCCTCCGGAGCGTGCGAAGAGTTGGTAAGCTTTTGTCTTTCAGATGCCGGAATGCAGTGTGAAGACCTCCGGAGCGCACGAAGAGTAGGTAAGCCTTTGTCTTTCAGATGCCGGAATGCAGCGCGAGGCGTTGGTGACAGCCGATGGACCAGGTAAGTGAAGAGCTGTCACTGAAGACCGTAATGCTAACCTGTTCTTTCTTGTCTTTATAGGTGTTGCTGAAGACTGGATTCAGGATGGTAAGCCTTTTTCCTTAGGCTCAGGATCAGATGCAGAAGACACGATGAGCGTTCTGCTGCAGAGGATGCAGAATAACGCAAAGCAAGATTCATCCATCGGGTGTGGTTTAAATAGCCTCCTGTAGTGCTTAGGTGTCTCCTTCCACAGCCACGCCTAGGTAAGAAAAGAGTTCCTGCTTTCCAGAAGAGTTCCAGTGTTCTGAATCTAGGGAGTGGCTCCTGCCCCACCCAACAGGAAAAGTAGTTCCAAACAGAAGAGGATCAGAGGCTCAACTGGCAGGCAAGTAAGCAGCATGGTCTGCTGCAGGTAAGTCCACCCAAGCATTATGAGCCTGGCGCTTCCAGCGCTGGGACTGGGCATATTTATGAGCCTGGTGCCACTGGCGCCAGGACTGGGTCCGAAAGGTCCCAATTGGGACTGGTTGGCACTCGGAACCTGGGTTATGGATCTGCTTCCAAGGGAGTTGGGAAAACCCTGACCTTTTGGAAGCAGAGATCATGACAGTACGTTGGCATGGTTGTGGTGTCACACATGGATGGTGGTTCCTGCTGCATGTATCTGCTCTGTGTACATGTGCATGTGTGTGTATTTGACAAGTGTGCAACTGTGATGCAACATGGATGCACGTGACACTGATATGTAGAAGGCTGAATGCCAGATGTGACATGTATGGCGATCGCATCACTGCGACAGTTGGAGGAGATGTAGACATGCATGTAAGTGTGGTGGCGTGTGTGTGTGTGTCTAGTGCACTCCCTGTGTTTCATGTGATGTCAGGCTCACCTTCGGCTGTTCATGCTGTTGTATGTGTATGAATGTTGCTGCCTGGTGCAATATTGCTGTGGAAATGCTCATGTGTGTGAGCTGAAATGAAATGTGTGTCGTGGAGTGTGATGCCATGTCTGAAGTTTGACACTGCCACTCATGTGCAACTGTCATGTGTGTATCAGTCCATTGTACAGTGGCATGATGTCTGTGTTTATCTCTCCCTGTCTGCAGCGTCAACTGATGAAGAGGGCGGAGAGGGTGCTGTGGAGCACAGCGGCAGGGATCACACCACCAGCCGGAGACGCAAGGCCCGGCTCCCCTCCCAGATTGTCATCTCCTCGGGGAGTGAGGAGTCTGGTTCCGCATCCCAGGCCGCAGCTGCCGAGGGTAGGTCCAAGAGGCGGAGGTCGGAGGTGGACTCCTCGGCAGCACAAGGGGCAGCTGAGAAGCCACAGGGTCCAACGGAGGAAGATGGTACGGAGTCATCCAGGTTGGTGGGGGGCTTGGTGGAGGAGGAGGTCGCGGAAGGGACACACACGGGGTCTGGAGGTGGGGATTCCACTGGTGCTAGTGGTGCAGTGCAGGGGCAGGGACGGGAGGCAGCACAGGCCGCCGCCGAGGTGCCTGTGTGTAATCCTGTCCCTGATCCTTTCACTGCATCATCTGGCACCAGCAGGGATGCCTACGTCCAGACCCGTTTTCAGGGAGGGGATGAGCGTTGCGTCAACGGGGCATGCGAGGTGACCTGCAGTCTTTTCGTGGAGAGACTGCACACCGTCTCGCATGCCTCTTTGACCACATTGACCTACTGGGACGGGTCACCGGTGCTGGATTCCTCCGTGTGCTGGACCTTCTTGCGACACCCTCCTCACCTGAACCCCCTACGCGCCGGTCGTCCTCCATGCCATCTTCCCACCCATGTGTCACCTGGGTACCCTGTGGAGCTGCCCATGACCCAGCGGCCAGGCTGGTGGAGGACACATCCGGAGGAGGACGTACAGGCAGCAAGAGCCAGGGCGCAGGCACAGGCACAGCAGCAGCAACATGGTGGGAGCAATGATGGCTCGGGGCCTTCAACATCGGAGGGGCAGGCATTGGCCAGGAGGACCCTGGATTTCAAGTGTCTTCCGTGTGGCAGCGGTTGGGCCACGCCATAGATGCGGAGCGGCAGCGGGCAGAAGAGGCACAGCTCACAATGGTCAGGGCAGAGAACTCCATGTGGAGGGCCCTGAGGCGGGCCGAGTGCCTCGAGGCAATTCGCAGGGAGTTGGAGGTGAACATGTCATCGTCCCTGCAAACTCTCGGGGCCATGGAAGAGGACCACCTCCAGGACATTGAGCGGGAGTTCGATGATGACCTGGCCCGGGACATCAATAAGTGAGCCGTCAGACTAGCCCGCTGCCATTGTAAATAGTTAGATAGTGTTAGGTTTCCTTTCTGTTTTTGTTTATTTTGGGCCGCTTGGACAATGCATCACATTTTTGTATATAGTTCATCATAAGGTAGGACTTTTTTGCAGGTTTCATTTCATTTGTTGGGCTCATGGACCCTGTATTGCTGATTTGTATATAGTTGAACAGTGGATGTTTCTCATTTTTATTTTTATTTCACCATGGTGCAATGGATTTCATATTTTTTTTTTCACTTGGATTTGCTTTGTTGGAATGAGACTTTGGAAACATTTTCATTTGGAGTTCTTTGGATTCTGATTTCATATTTTTTATTTTTTTCCGGACATGCTGCATTTTATTTCTTATTCCCATTATTGAGTGTTTTTTTTTTCATTACATTCATGTTGTGTTCAATACATTTTTGTTTCATACTTTGATGTGTGGTATTCTCTCATTGGTTTCATGCATGTCATGATATGGGTTTTCACATTCACTTGCACCCATTGTGTGTGTGTGATGGACATGTGTTCATGTACATACTTGCCATTCGGGTTGTATCATGTAATGGCCATTTCTCTGTGGGTGGATGCAATACTTGTTTTGGTCTTTAGGCTGGGGTGGCGTGGGGTGTGGTATGGGTGGCCATGAGGCCCATGATTGAGGATCGTCATGACGTGGGTGCTGGGGAACATGAGTGGGGGCCTGCTGACAGGTGCCCCTCATTGCTGGGGTTGGGGGTGCTGGGGACCATGTGTGCGACATGAGGGGGGCCTGCTGGCAGGTGCCCCTGACTGCTGGGGGGTGGGTGTGTTGGGGGACATGAGTGGGGGCCTGCTGGCAGGTGCCCCTAACTGCTGGGGGGTGGGGGTGCTGGGGGACATGAGTGGGGGCCTTCTGGCAGGTGCCCCTGACTGCTGGGGGTGGGGGTGCTGGGGGACATGTGTGGGACATGTGTGGGGGCCTGCTGGCAGGTGCCCCTGACTGCTGGGGGGTGGGGGTGCTGGGGGACATGTGTGGGACATGTGTGGGGGCCTGCTGGCAGGTGCCCCTGACTGCTGGGGGGTGGGGGTGCTGGGGGACATGTGTGGGACATGAGTGGTGGCCTGCTGGCAGGTGCCCCTGACTGCTGAGGGGTGGGGGTGCTGGGGGACATGTGTGGGGGCCTGCTGGCAGGTGCCCCTGACTGCTGGGGGGTGGGGGTGCTGGGGGACATGTGTGGGGGCCTGCTGGCAGGTGCCCCTGACTGCTGGGGGGTGGGGGTGCTGGGGGACATGTGTGGGACCTGAGTGGGGGCCTGCTGGCAGGTGCCCCTGACTGCTGGGGGTGGAGGTGCTGGGGGACATGAGTGGGACATGTGTGGGGGCCTGCTGGAAGATGCCCTGACTGCTGGGGCGTGGGGGTGCTGGGGGACATGTGTGGGACCTGAGTGGGGGCCTGCTGGCAGGTGCCCCTGACTGCTGGGGGTGGGGGGGGTGGGGGTGCTGGGGAACATGTGTGGGGGCCTGCTGGCAGGTGCCCCTGACTGCTGGGGGGTGGGGGTGCTGGGGAACATGTGTGGGACATGAGTGGGGTCCTGCTGGAAAGTGCCCCTGACTGCTGGGGCGTGGGGGTGCTGGGGGACATGAGTGTGGGCCTGCTGGCAGGTGCCCCTGACTGCTGGGGGTGTGGGTGCTGGGGGACATGTGTGGGGGACTGCCGACAGGTGCCCCTGACTTCTGGGGGGTGGGGGTGCTGGGGGACATGAGTGGGGGCCTGCTGGCAGGGCCCCCTGACTGCTGGGGGGTGGGGGTGCTGGGGGACATGAGTGGGGGCCTGCTGGCAGGTGCCCCTGACTGCTGGGGGGTGGGGGTGCTGGGGAACGTGTGGGGGCCTGCTGGCAGGTACCCCTGACTGCTGGGGGGTGGGGGTGCTGGGGGACATGAGTGGGGGCCTGCTGGCAGGTGCCCCTGACTGCTGGAGAGTGGGGGTGCTGGGGAACATGAGTTGGTGATCACTAGTGCAAGGTGACATGTGGCTTGGCTGGGGGGCATGCCCATGGTGGATGGGCTGCCTGCGGGACATGACCAGGGGTGCAGGGTAGTCCCCTGTGGTGTGGGCTGCCTGCAGGGGCCATGGAGGGTGTAGAGGGAACACCTGGGAGGACCCACACTGCCAATTCACGTGTAGGACTCCCCACGAACCTCCGAAAATCACATACCCCGCTCTGACAGCAAAATCGCGTGTGAAACTTCCTGCGCACCCCAAGAATACACGTACCCCACTGGCACAGGGCCTATCGCGTGTGAAACTTCCCGCGCACCCCAGGAATACACGTATCCCACTCGCACAGGGTATTTCGCGTGTGAAACTTCACGCGCACCCCAGGAATACACGTACCCCACTGGCACAGGGCCTATCGCGTGTGAAACTTCCCGCGCACCCCAGGAATACACGTACCCCACTCACACAGGGCATTTTGCATGTGAAACTTCACGCGAACCCCTGTTATACACGTTCCCCGCTCCAATCGCGTGTGAAACTTCCCGCGCACCCCAGGAATACATGTACCCCACTCGCACAGGGCATTTCGCGTGTGAAACTTCCCGCGCACCCCAGGAATACACGTACCCCACTGGCACTGGGCCTATCGCGTGTGAAACTTCCCACGCACCCCAGGAATACACGTACCCCACTGGCACAGGGCCTATCGCATGTAAAACTTCCCACGCACCCCAGGAATACACGTACCCCACTCGCACAGGGCATTTCGCGTGTGAAACTTCCCGCGAACCCCTGTTATACACGTACCCCGCTCCAATCGCATGTGAAACTTCCCGCGCACCTCAGGAATACACGTACCCCACTCGCACAGGGCATTTCGCATGTGAAACCTCCCGCAAACCCCTGTTATACACGTTTCCCACTCCAATCGCGTGTGAAACTACCCGCGCACCCCAGTAATACACGTACCACACTCACACAGGGCATTTTGCGTGTGAAACTTCCTGCGCACCCCAGGAATACACGTACCCCACTGGCACAGGGCCTATCATGTGTGAAACTTCCTGCGCACCCCAGGAATACACGTACCCCACTCGCACAGGGCATTTCGCGTGTGAAACTTCCCGCGAACCCCTGTTATACACGTACCCCGCTCCAATCGCATGCGACACTCCCCGTGCCGCGGGGTACGTGTATTTGGAGGGGTGCACGGGGAGTTTTACAGGCGTTTTCATGGTTGGGGGCCTGTGCGCCATGTACGGGATTTGTGCGCTGTGCATGGGGCACGGGGAGGGGTTGGGGGCGTAACTGGCGCTGCTGCAGGGTCGCTGCGCCACTCTGCGCCACAGCTGGTTTTGGAAACTAAAACCCATGAATACGCTGTGCGCGGAAATGGATTTTAGCGCACGCGGCTGCCGCAGAAATTTGCACGCGCACACTGTGCGCCAGCCGCGTGCGCCACTTGTGCACTGAATTCTATGAATTACCCTCAGAATGTGAAAGTGTGAGAACTACTAACCAATTTAGTTGAACGCATTTTATCCACAAATGAAGGATGAAAGGTGGAGTTGCGTGTTACCGGGATTCAAGCTATTGCTTAGACCCATATCACAGAAACGAAGGTGCAATTCGGGGACTATTTTAAGGGCTGATTTGTGTTTGCTTGTAATCTGCCATCTGCCGTTCAGCATATGTATAACTATACCAGGTCTGTTTGTTTCTATCACAAGTGGTGATTATGATATTAATTTCTCATGTTGTGTCAATGGCATGTACTCTCGCAGCGCAGTGCAGGGCATGATGGTCCTACTCTCAACCACTGCACATGCGTCATTACATGTGCTAGGAACATGCACTTTTTATCCAAACTGTGCCACCCAGCCCTGTGCGTTCACCCATCCGTGAAATGAACTGTGATGTCCTTCATTAGTTGTGAAAGTGGTTGTGACAGCAGCCAGGGAGTTTTGCTTACCATTTGTACCGCAGCGAGAAATCCCCAAGAAAAATGAACAAGGAGAACAGTGCTGGGGCTTAATCTGTCTGAACAAGCGGAGCAACACAAGTTCAATCCCCTGGTCCGCGCTTAGAAACCTCTGGGTATTAAACACGATATAAATTACCAATTACCAACAATGCATGGCTTTCACATAAAAGTGCGGCCGAGCTCAGCTCCGGCCTACTCTCGCATTGTGGATATCACTTTTCTCTTCTATGAATTTCTCAGTTTTGCATCTGAAGGAAACATTTGTAAAAAAAATGCATTCCTGAGAGTAACAAAGTTTGTTTGCTTGTGATCATAAACAGCGACTCAACATCAGGGTCCAACTGGGAAAAAGTGATCTATAAACTGAAGAAAAGTGATATATTTTAAAATAGGGACTTTTCACAAGGTAAGGGTAGAACTTGGGGGTGCATTTTGGAACAATGTGCAACAAATGGTGCTTTTAAATCCTATTGGAACTCTGTGATTGGTATTGAAGCTGGTCCGCAATGATTAATAAAGTAGTCCACACTCACCTATAAGACCAGCCCTTTGGTCATTGCTCTATATGGCAGTCTGAGCTGGCTCCATAAGGCCACCTTTTCTTGATCCCACACCAACCAATGAAGTGTAATGACCCGCTGCCGTGCGGGGGCATTCACTGGATATCGAAGCCCTCACGTTCTCACTAGAAGCTCATTATTCAGTCTACTGTCCCTCCAGATGTTTTGGACTACGCGGACCGTGGTGGCTAATTGGAGTTTGAGTCCAAAACATCTGAAAGGGCTGCAAAGTGAGTAAACACCATCAAATAGTGGACACAGGATGTCTTCAGTCGTCTAAAACATGCTGGTGTAACCCCCAGGGGTGGCGCACATGCATTCAGGCAGCAGAAAGTTGTAAATATTCTGATTTTATCTAGGAAAGTGCATTCTGCTTAAATGCTACACTAATAATAATAATGATGTATTTCTTATATAGCGCTACACACCCATAGGCTCTCAGAGCGCTGAAACAACAGAAGACATTATTATCCCACAGAGTGGTATTCAATTTATCGACCTCAGAACGATGAAAGGCTGAGTTGACCCTGCCGGGATTTGAACCTGCCACAGCAGCTTGCGCACAGACATCAGGGGCAAGCGCTTAGCTCACGGCACTATCGGACTGGTGCTGGGTGGTATACCTTTCGATCTCTGATTTTTCACCAAAGCCCACTCTCAATGGGCTTCATTACGAGGTTGGTTTTACCGGCAAGGCTACCTCCAAACTCGCATCCAAGTCCGGCACCCATGAATGAGCACTTACCGGGCTATTCCGGCCCAGGTAATTGCCCTTTCGTGTGTGCTGGGCCCGGTACATCCCCATTCGAGCCCCATAGGGCTGAATAGGAATGGGGAGGGTGGTAGCACCGGTACTGTTAATAACGGTACTGGTGCTACCATCATGTTCTGCTCCCGGGTGCCGGTATGGCCACCAGGTCAGACCTGGTGGTTGCAAGGGCACCTGCGAGCAGAACTCCTAGTATGGCGGTACGGTAGCAACAGTGCCGGTAGCAATACCGGCCCCGTTGTTGCATTACCGCCATACTTGTGATGAGGCCCAATGTACTTTCTGATGGAACAGCCCACAATCCAGTTAAAACTAAAGATACTTTCCCCAGTCAGAAAGGTACTCTTTTGTAGGGTTGCCCACAGAGAAGGGCATCACATCCAGGACAACTCGCACTTAAATACGTAGCAGAGTGATTGTTTTGATGCACGATGCGTTGCAGGCAGGCTGACACACAGGACATCACGCCCGTGATGCCCCGCAGGCTGGGCCTCACAATTGTATATGGAGCCACGACAGGACTCGTGTAAAACACAATAAATAAATAAATGAAAGCCCCAAGGTGTCCCCTGCGCCCCCCAGATTATATGGGTCCCCTACGCCCCTGGCTCTGGGGACAGCTCCCTTAGCTGTGGGTGGGCCTGTGGCTCGTTCACCGCACGCCTCTCGGGCCTCTGTGCTCTCTCAATCAGACTGGAAAGGCTGCGTGCAGTCATTGGAGATGCTCAGCACTCCAGCGCTGCATGCCTTTTTGCGTGGTTTCAAGGCACTAGTCTTATCGGCTGTTTGGAAATGCGCCGTTAGTGATGTTTAGCGACTGCAGACCCAAGCAATTAAACGGATTGGTGACCTAGTGGGCTGTGATCGGGGATCGACTCTTGGCAACTCAGATAAGGACGAGATTGTGCCAAGCGGGGGCTGGCGAACAAAGTGTTGCAGAAGCTATAGCAGGGCAGTGCCTGAGGAGGAAGGCTGAGCTGGGTACATATGGGGCTGTGATGGAGGCGCCAAGCGGCGTCTTCTCTTTCACTCAATCCCTGTCTTGTGAGAGGGGAGTGAAAAAGAGGACCTGGCTCTGTGCCCCACCCCCTCCCATGTGGTCATTCCCTTGTGAAGCAGGCCGGCGCTCACACAGAGACAAAAGGCCGCAGCTAAGCACCTGGGGGAAGCAGTGCCATGGCCTGGGAGCGGGGACTGCACGCTGGCAAGGACACCGTCATGGTGCTTGCCCTCGTGATATGGCTGGCATGCCAGTCACGTGAATGATGCATGTGAGGGGGAAACGTCTTGATGCAGAGCACTGAGCTCCAGCCGAGGAAAGACGCGAAGAAGGATTTAGAGCTGTTTTTCTGGTAAGGTAGCTAAGTGGGTTGAGTGCTCGTTACTGTGATCTGTGTTTGGTATGCAGATCGCAGGTTCCCTTCCCGGCAAGGTTGAATAATACGTTATTATCTTGCAGGACTGGTCAAAAGGGGCTTTGGTTGTTTGCTCATTGGCACTCTAGAAAAAGTGGCGTTTATCAAAAGCATGCGCCTTAGTCCTGCCTCTGCCTCCCAACGCAATTTGGTGGTACACAATGTTTATGCGCCATGTTTTGCAGCAGCAGTGGCCTTTACTAAAAACTGGCTTGAAATCGCACTTCCTTATGCCCTTGTTCTAGAATTATCGAAGCAAGTACCTGGAAGTACCGCTTGGCCGCGTTACTACTGTGCAAGGATCAAGGATTGCCCTTCTCTTTTGTCCGTGGACTGCTTTTGGGGTTGCATTGCCCACAAAGTGAACTTTCCGTCTAGCCACTTACTATAAGTACACCAATTTGGACTTAAAGGAACTTACATTCGTTATTGTTGTTTGTTGCAGGCTTCTGTCATGCCCTTGTGGAAGTGTGATCATAAAACATTGAACGCGTGCGCACCGTAGGAAGTACCTTGAAGTACCGCTTGGCCGCTTTGCCGCACTTGTCGCGTGTTTGCGATTTCGAGACGGTACTTCCCGGTACTTTGCAACTTGTGGGTGGGGTATTTTCCATAAAGAAACCGTGGTAGAAAAAGAGCAATGAAACGGGGCTTAATCTCGTTGAAATCTGGCATGCCCCCTGTAACAGCAGTGTATAAGAGTTCTGACGCTGCAGTACTAACAAACACACTGGAGTGCACTCGAAAGAGAAGCCGGAGCTGCTTAACAGCATTAACAACAAACAAGAGATCTAAGGTGTGTCCGAAACCTAAAACAGCAAAGCATACGGATATTCGTTTATTCTACCCAGAGTCAACTCCGGAACTTCTGTAACAGACAAAAGAAATTTGATTTTGCCAGGATCACAGGTAATAATTTAACTATGATTCCTGCTTCTGACCTGAAAGAGAAACAAACTCGTTAACCAGGTCCAACAAATTGCACTGGTAAGAAGTGTTTCAAAATCTCCTGCCATTGTATTTGCCAATGAGAATGTGTCTCTCACAGACAGTGTTTGCTCTGCAATGTGTTAACTGCTCCTACAGCTGTACCTGTAAAAGAATCATTGGTAAATGCCCCTGCAGATTTGGCCCTAATTGACAATGATTTGGATGCGTCTTGACTTTCGTCACATACCCTTTCTGAGAATCTGTCAAAATCACCGGATTTATTTCTGGATTCTAGTCGTTCTAATTCTGTCATGGAACTATCTTTTGCGGGCTGACACCTCGCAAACCACACGCAAAGAACATGCTTTCTGATTTGGATGGTAATACACAAGTAGTAAATGGACTAACTGAGATAGCATTAAATTCAATGAACTCTGCCATTCAATTATTGGCGAAGCTCTTTGAATCATTAGATAAAAAATTAGCTCAGCAGTCTGCCCAAATCGAAAAAACTTTAATTTGGCAGCAAATGGTTTCCAAAAGTCTGAAGACCTTTAGTCATTTCTCATGTAACAAGAGATCTATGGTATCGGCTGCTTGCCAAACAGAGCTGCAAAATGGAGAATTAAATAAAAGTAAGCAACATATATCCTCTGTGCCTTACATTCCGGAGCCTAGCACTGATTTTACCATTAGAAACTCAAAAACAAATACCCAGAATCTTCCGGGAGAAAATTCAGCTGCAGAAGCTACACCACTGGATAAACCAAACTATGCGGGAGTGATCATATAGGGCCTCATTATGACCCTGGCGGTACGGAGTGAACGGCGCCGTAAAAGGTGCCGGCGTCGTTCACTCCGTACCGCCGCATTACAAGTTCCCCTTGCGGGACACGGTAAGCACGCCTGGGAAAACCAGGCGTGCTTACGGGGTCCCGCAAGGGGAAGAGGGAGCAAACAACGGGCCATCTCGTAAAGGCCCGTTGTTTGCTCCCTCTCCCATTCCCATTCAGCCCTATGGGGGCTGAAATGGGAATGGGGAAGGACCATGTCCGGGTCCTCGGAGGGAGGAATTACCGGACCTTCCGAACTCGGAATGGCCTGGTAAGTCCTCATTCCGAGGACTCGCACCCAGATGCGATTTCGGCGGCAGCCAACCCGCCAATAGCGGCATGGTTACCGCCGAACTCGTAATGAGGGCCATAGAAGGGTAAAAAGTAAACATGAAAAAAAAATTGTTGAATCAAAGAAGAAATCACAAAACATTCAAAATGTCAATGCAACACCCTCTTCACAAACTAAACAATTTATCCAAAACTTGCAGCATCCAAGAACAGTAATTGCTATCGTTTCAAAGGCGATTTCTAAGAAGTATATGCTACAGACACAAGACAAGAAGCAAAATGCATTAATAGATAAGATTGAAAATGGAAAATCTTAGGGCTCTCTTGATGCCTTAGTGGAAGCGGCATCGGCTGCATCTGCTGAACGTGGGGTTTCCCAATTGCCTGACATGACTGCAAATAAAAAAATACCATCTTCCATACAGATTGGTAAAATTGCCACTGAAAAAGATATAATTGCGAACCATCGAAGTGAGATCAGACGAAAGGTGGACGAATATATGACAGCTCAACCTGCTCAAAAATAACTCTTACATTTTGTACGAATGATAAGAAATTGCAGGACGTAGATGTAATTGCCGTAGAGGATGGGTGCCGTAATAATATAATAAATCAACAGTCACATCAAATCATGTCCAGTCAAGTACCAGATATGGGAAAAATAGAACGGGGCTCCAATAAAGAACCACATGGGTATAATTCAAAGAATTTTGTAGGACAATGGTTATCAGGCTCTGAAATAAAACATTTGATAGAGTCAACAATATCACAAGTCCTAGAAGGGAGAGCTTCATTTAATGATCGGCTGAAGCAATTGCAACCCGCTGTCTTGCAAATGCAAAAGCCGTTGGGTCAAACTACAAAACGTCCGGCTTTACATTCCCTTACTATGGTGTGTCGACCGGCCCCAGCAATTCAATATAATTTAAATTGTATATCGGTCCTGACAATCTTTGCAGAGATTCCTGCCTTAGATGACATTGGCACAATTGACATCGAACAGGTAGAATTCACTGATGCGATTAACAGGACATCAGTAATCTTGTGGATAAATTCCAGGCTGGTTTTAAACACCATTTGGGCGGTTAAGTCACAGCTCTTTGACTTGGGTATTGTTATTCTTGCAGGGCCTAATCAATTAGAGAGCAGTTCGATTTTCACGTCCATTCTAACAATCTGGTAAATCAAACAATTAAAAAACAAGCTTTACCCAATGGAGTCTGTAGTTGCAGCCAGAGAGCTAATCAACATTAGCTAGCTCAAGCGAGGAGTGATCCGATTTCATGAGTTAGCTGGAACTCAAGAGGCTTTAAGCATTTGATAAATAACAAAACTTCTTCTTTAGAAACACATGGCATTGTCATGTTACAGGAGAGTTGGCTCATGAACATACCCTCCTGGAATAATTTTCATATACATCTGGTTCCAGCCAGCAAAGCCCGTTTTGGTAGACCCACAGCTGGACTTCTTATTGCCATTAAGCAGAGTTCTTCCATACAATCTGAAAATTGGGTTTCACCTAACCCTTACGTTCAAATGATAAAATTGTCCTGAAATAAAACCTCTTACGCGCTTATCAATGTATACTGGAACCCTGATGGAATATCTGATAATATTTCTTAGAAACAATGAATGATACATTAGACCTTGTATCACATGATCCCAGAATTAGCCATACTCTAGTAGCTGGCGATTTAAACGTACATTTCCTGGAGTCTAATTTACAGCACAGACGGACTCGGTTAGCAAAATGGTCTCATCTTGTTAAATCAAGAAATCTTTTTGTACTAAATGGATCCTTTTGGTCAGACATTCCACTGAAATAGAGGGTCCAGTGTTGGAGTCATTGATTATATTTATGTGGATTTGGCGCTTATGTCACAAATATCTTTTCAAGTCATACATATCAATATGAGCGACCATAATATGTTAAATATGATATGGGAACCTACATGTTTGCCCATAAAAATATCACGGGATTATATTCAGGGCAAAGTAAACACAAACACTGCACATAATAGATCAATTTGGACTGAAACATCGTTGAAGGATTTTAGACATCATTACGACATGCAGATAAATCAATTGGAAAACACAAGACAAAAGGCCAATGTAGTTTACCCTGATCTCATGCAAATGTTTCAGCCAAATTCTGCTCGACACAGGAAAAATCAAATGCCAACTCTGCACACTTTTAGTCATGAAATTAAAATAAGGAAAACTCAAGTACGGCAAGAAAAACGGAAAGCATTAAAACTCCCTTATGAATATAGAGCTAATACATTAACACATATTCAAACTAAATATAAGAACTGGTTACGGGGAGTGAAATCATTACTTTATCAAAATGATGGAAGCTGCATGCTAAGAAACTTGTGTAACGAAAATACCTCACATATTTGGTGCATTATAAATCAAGCTACAGCTGGTCACCAGATAGCGTTACAATCAAACTGTGTCAATGAACAGGACTGGATCGAGTATTATAAAAACATATACTCCCAATCCGGCTAATCTGTGTGTACTAAATCTACTTCTAAGCTTGCAGTTTTCCACTTGAAATTCGATAGAGATGACATATTGTACTATATTCGTAAGGCCAGTCGATCGAGAGCTCCTTGGCCTGACGGGTTGTCCAATTTGGTTTTGAAACAATTTCCTGAAATATGGGCAGACATTCTATTAATCATGTTCAATAACATAATACACACCCAAACAATCCCAAAATCATGGAAACACTCGATCACCATTCCTCTATACAAAAAAGGTGATCGTGCGAAACCAGCAAGTTACAGACCAATCTCTTTGCTAGATGCTCCTGGCAAGATATTTAGCCGCATTATTTTGAAAGAACTGAATGATTGGTCTGCTAGAAATCTCAAAAGAGATCCATTCCAGTCGGGTTTTGTTACTGGGTTAGGAACAGCCCCGAACATGATTACTTTGAATATGTTAAAATCACAAAGTGCCATCCGGAAACATCCATTATATTGAGCTTTTATTGATTTCCCGGATGGCATTTGATTCTATAGATAGAAATTTGCTATATAAACAATGACAACTTTGTGGCTGTCCATCATCACTATTAGCCCTGATTCAACAGCTTCACGCTGATGCATCCACGCAGACGCGCTTGACAACTGAAGGTCTATTATCCCGCTTCATTTAATACTCATCCCGGCCTGAAGCAGGGTTGTATAATGGCCTCGATTCTGTTGAATGTTTTCATCTTGAACATTGGAGATTCCTTCTTTTCTATCGTGTCCGATGCCCCCAAACTTGGGAATCAGCGTATAGCCTGGTCGCTATACGCTGATGACCTACTTCTCTTATCTCAGACTCCGAAAGGATTACAAAACCTATTGACTTGTTTGGCCAAATACGTTGAAACAAATAAGCTAATTGTGAATCTAGAAAAATCACAAGTTTTGGTATATAAAAATTCCAGAAAGAACCAATATTTTAATTACAAGAGGACTTTGCAAAATGCAGAACTGAAGATTGTCTCAGAATATAAATACTTGGGTATGATTGTACAAAACAGTATGGGCCTCATTACGAGTCCGGCGGTAACCGTGACGGTAAAACCGCCTGGTTACCGCCGGACTCGTATTACCATTCCGCCTCCGTGACTCCCGGAAATACCAGGGCATTACGACCCTGGTGTCCCGGGAATTCCGGAGGCGGAATTCGGTAAATCCCCATTCCCATTGAGTCCCATAGGACTCAATGGGAATGGGGAAGTGGAAACACCGGCACCATCTCGTGATGTTGCTGGTGTTTCCACGTCCGCCTGCAGGCGGGTGGTGTTAAACCCGCAGGTCAGACCTGGCGGGAACATCACCTCCCGCCTGCGGGAGTCGGGATCGGGCGGTCCGGAATTAACAGTGGCGGTGGGTTTACCGCCACTGTTATTTCCGGACCGCCTGACCTGCAATGAGGCCCTATATCTAATTCATCATACTTAAGAAATCTGGACAATAAGTTCACCGCTTTGATTTCGCAGGCAAAAATCCTAGTTTTTAAATATGGGGAATTTTCAACCAAGCATGTAATCCTTTTTGATGAACAAAAAGTCGTCCCAGTATTGATCTATGGAGTTGAAACCATGCTATCTAATCATCAACATTTGTGGAATACACTAGAAGCACGATTCTGGAAAAAGGATTTAAGACTGCCAAATTGTATTCCAATGCCAATTTTGCATTTCGAATTGGGCCTAGTGCCATTGGCAGCGCATGTTTTGTGGAGCACGTGCAATTTATTTCGAAAATGCTTGTTAGGGTTGGAAACAAATAATCTCTTGAGCATTATAGCCCATCACTTGATAGTATCAACTCATCCTTTTCCCTTGAAATGGCAAAATTGTGTGTTAAATGCTTTGTCTGAAGTAGATATTACTTTAGCTCTACTAATTGAGAATCCAACACGTGTTAAGGTAAAAATGTATCAATGTGATTGGATAATCAACCGAGGAAAATGTTTAAAATACAAAAGATTTTGACACGTTTACATTTGGTTATAAAAAATTGCGACAAATGTCGGGTTATATATTGAAATGTCTGTCGCCACAGATTAGGAACAAATATTTACGTTTTAGACTAAATTTGTGGCCTACAAGGGACATTTTGGCTCGGAGAAATTTAATATCTAACTAAATGAATTTTTGTTGCCATTGTAATGATACTTTGGAAAAAGAGACACTACAACACATAGTGGTAACTTGTCCACAATTGAGTGCACAACGAAAACTACATTTTGATAAGTTGTTTTGTTTATATAATGTGGTAGGATGTGATGAAATATGGCAACTCATTTTTTCCAGCACGAGGCTTGCAGTTATAAAAGCTACAGTATATTTTCTTGACGTAGTAATTCCAGAGGTGGTTAAATAGGGGACAAAACAGTCTAAAAGAAATCAGTAAAACCAAGAATGATTTTATTGTAGGAACTTGTCATTTTATTGGTGAAGTTCAAATTCATGAATGTCATGAACAAAATGGCAGAGAGCATATATTGTAATCCTTGGCTAGCTACTAAGAAGTGTTTTAAATTACAAACATTTTAAGAAGTATGTAATTATGTAAAGCCGAAATTTGAATCTCAGAGTTTTAAATATTTAATGCAAAAACAAAATAATGTATTATTAATTAATTGATTACTTTGTTTCTTTATATCTGTAATAACTGCATATTAACTGTGTAAATCTGAATCTGAAAGGTTGATTCTATCAGCCAATCCAAATAATAAAAACATTTTTTTTAAAAGAATTATCTCAGGGGAGCAGCCTCTGCTTTGCCCTGCCCCTCACATCTTGTGGCTTAAAATGAGCACGTATGCTCCCCTCAAAATAAATGTATGGGCAAAGTTTGCGTAACCCACTTTATTCGACGTGCGTAGCCGCTGAGCCTGGACTGGCCCAGCACTGCTTACAGGCCACACAAGACTGCCTGGTGCGAACCAGACTTCATAACACTGAGCTCCCCCCCATTCCGAGCCCTGTGTCAGGTTTTAATTGTTAGCTGTGCCAATGTATGGAACCTCTTGTGTCGGTTGATTTAGAAAATGACTAAATGCCGATGTGTCCTTGAATAACCTTCATATGAAACCTTTGCATGTAATTCACGTTGTTTTATCCTAGTGCCAAATGTAAAGTTCCGTGCTAGCTCCTTCTCAGCCAGGCACCTTGTAGATGACAGTACCTTCTAGATACAGATCTTATGGCATGATTCTCCCTTTAGAGCAGTTTACTGAATAAAATAAAGTGGAACCATTCGTGCAGTTTTGTATTTATCTGAAATCAATCTGGAAAACCAAAGGTGAACAGAGTTTTCAGTGAGAGAAAACCAGTGCAACAAATCAGACATTCTTAGGCAAAACAAAGGTATATGTGTTCAGCCAAACGGACGCTATTGGGCGGCGGCTCCAAAACCTGGGCCATCCCGACCCCATCTAGAAGGTAAAGGAAGCCTGGACGCCTCTTAGTAAGACCAGTCTGTATATTACAAAGAAAAGGGAATCTTTAAAATGTGGAGCAATCGGCATTTTCACGCATAAGGCTGGTGTAACAGACTATACCAGCTCCTTGTTTTTCGGAAATAAGGGGTGGCGGGGGCATAAAATCAAGGTCCAAAAACAAGGAAAGGGGGAAGGTGTTTTAGCAAAATGGGGACGAACATGGGTAGAACTTTAGACTGAGAGTGCCACCTCCGGGCCCACAACCCACTTGTAAACAGAACAGTGGCATGTGGGTGCTGGAGCTGTGGGCGAGATTTTAGGGGGTGCGGGCCCATTTTTTTTGTTTTTTTTTTGCTTATTTTTTTTTGTAGCTGTCAATACATTGCGAAAGTGACACTGGAAGCGCTTGAAGGGTTAATCTTGTTGCACGAACAGTCTCTGCAAAGTGTCTGTCTGTCGAGCTCAGGCGCTGGAAGTAGAGGCGCGACTGAACAAGGGAAGAGACTGCTGCAGACACATTATACATGCCTTCTTCCACTCCTGTGCTCCGCGCCAAAGAGCTCACCCGCGAGGGGCAGTGCTCCCACAATGCCCCCAACATTGCTCGCTAGATGGCGCCCTGCAGCGGCTCCCTTTAATCACGCTCCCGACCTGGTTTCTCCACCCATGTGCTGCCAATGCTACTCTTGCCCAGTAGATGTCGCCATCAGCCCATGGTTAGAATCGCGTCACCGTTCGCTATATTTGTTATACTCTGCAGATATAATACAAAGACTTTTGCAACATATATTGAAGTGTTGGTAGCACCCGGAAGTGACCTGAGCTGATCGAGAGCTTGCAATTTTAAAGCCACTCTATCTGCCGCATTATTTTAAATTGTGCTGCTAGTCAGCTGATGATAATTTGAAAATGTGCCTATTGATGTGATTGACCTTTTCTGTGTGTTTACTCCTAACGTGGCGTTCTTACTATGTAGGACACCGCACTTGCGGGCAGTCCTCTTTTCACTGTGGTGAGGGGGCGGGCTTAGCCTTCCCTCCCTCCACACACCAGCATTTATGTGCCATACGAAGCGTCTACGCAGCAGGCACGCCGTCGGCGCGCTTATGATGATATGATATGATATGGCATGGCATTTGTAACGCGCCTATACACAAGTGTTTCAAGGCGCGACGAGGCAGGGGGGGGAACAAGGGGAGACAGACAACGATCCTACTAGGCCAGGTGTCATTCAGATCGCGCAAGTGCAAAGGGTAGAGGGAAAGGGAAAAGTGCAAGGGGGAAAGAGAGAGGGGAAAGTGCAGTACAGCGTTAATGGCATACAGCAAACAGGATAAATAACAAGGGCCAGCTGGTGGCAAGTGCGAGTACATAACTCTCAACTCACCCGCTTTTGGCGGGTGTCACCCGCCAAAGCATCTACACACCCGCCCACCCGCCAGCTCATCTGTTTCACCCGCCTTGGCAAAGGTGGGAGCTACGATTCATATTTTTGCCGGGACCCGATTTCGAGATCCCGAAATCGGGTCCCGGCGCAACTCTTCCTGCGCGAATGGAGGCGTGAAAAGCAAGTGTCATGCTTTTCACGCCCCCATTTCCTCCCCCTTCCCCTCCCTGGCGCTCTCCTCCAATGAGAGGATTGTGCCTGGGAGCATTCCTCCCCACCCCGCTCCCGTAAAACGTCAGCGACATAGAAGTAGGACTGCCGTTTCATGTTTTTACGGCAGTCCTACTTTTATGTTTATGGCCTTTCTGGGTTTTCACCCGCCTTGGTATCAAAAAAGGTTGAGAGGTATGCGAGTAAGTGCAGACAAGTGCTGGGAAGGGGGGCTGTAGGGATACAGACACAGTCCCGTAGTGCATGGGTTGCCATGGAGGCAGTGCAGGAGAGAGTGGCTGGGCCAAGGACTGAGAACGGTGAGTGGCCCAGTTGCAGATTCAGTGCAGTTTCAGTAGTATTAGCAGGGGAGAGGGGGAGAGAAAGCGGAGGCAAAGAGGAAGGTTTTGAGGTGCTTCCAGAACCGGAGATGGTTCGCCTCAAGTTTCAGGGAGGCAGAAAGGCTGTTCCAGAGGGAGGCCCTTGCAGCGGAGAGAGATCTGCCCCCAACTCGTTGTTTGGAGAAGCGGCTGACCCTGAGGGAGTTGGAGGCGGATGAGCGAAGTGCTTGAGAAGGAAGATATTTAGGAAGAGAGAGTTGAAGGTATTTTGGCCCCAGGCCTCAGACGGCCTTGTGGACATTGAAGAGGGTTTTGAACGTGATCCTCGCAGCCACTGGGAGCCAGTGCAGTGATTTCAGTCCTGGAGAGATACAGTCCCTGGGCTTGAGGCCAAGCACAAGTCTCGCAGTCCTGTTCTGGATGAGTTGCAAAGGGCGGAGAGTAGAGGCGGGCAGATGTAGATAGAGGCTGTTACAGTAGTCCAGCTTCGAGAGAACAAGGGCTCTAGAGACAGTGAGCTTCTGGGGGAAGGAGAGGAAAGGAAGGATACCTCTGAGGAGGTGTAGCTGGTAGTGTGACTTCTTAGAGACATCAGATATGTGAGGAGAGAAGAAGAGTGTGGAGTCGAAGATGACCCCTAGGTTTTTTGCCTTGCAGGTAGGAGCAGGAAGAGGGCCATGAGAGGCCGGCCAGAGAGCTGCAGAGAAGGAGGGAGCAGGTGTGCCGATGAGTAGAATCTCAGTCTTACAGGCATTAATGCAGAGGTCGTTGGCGGCACACCATTCCTGGATAGCAGACAGATAGTCACAGATGAGGGAAGGGGAAGAGGAGGCCGAGGGTAGCCTGAAAATAAGCTCGGTATCATCCGCATAGCACTGAAAGTTGGGGCAGAGAGTGGCGATGTGGTGGGCGAGAAGTGCCAGATACTGGTTGAAAAGCCAGGGGGAGAGGTTAGATCCCTGGGGGACACCACACGTAGAGAAAAAGATGTCAGAGAGGAAGGACCCTGGGAGGGTCGATTGGAGAGGAAAGAGGTCAGCCACGCCAGAGCCTGACCAGTGATACCCATGTTATCACGGAGACGGTT
This sequence comes from Ambystoma mexicanum, assembly GCF_040938575.1. Classification (NCBI taxonomy): domain Eukaryota; kingdom Metazoa; phylum Chordata; class Amphibia; order Caudata; family Ambystomatidae; genus Ambystoma; species Ambystoma mexicanum. The sequence continues at coordinate 1,237,824,952 of NC_090926.1, read as the reverse complement.
GAGCAGGATGGTATGGTTGACAGTATCAAAGGCTGAAGAGAGATCAAGCAAAATGAGAACACATGGAATGTTAGAGTCAAGGTTCGAGAGCAGGTCCTCACAGACGTTTAGGAGAGCAGTTTCCGTGCTTCTGGCAGCTCTGAAGCTGGACTGATGGTCATGAAGACAACCAACAGATTCAGCATGGAGATTTAGCTGGGAGATGGCCAGTTTCTGCAGGAGCTTGCCCAGGAAGGGAGTGATAGAGATTGGGTGATAGTTAGCTGGGCAGGAAGGGTCGGAAGAGGGTTTCTTAAGAAGGGGGTGCACAAGGGAGTGCTTGAGAGGGGATGGGAAGACTCCAGAGGCAAAGGAGTGATTGCAGAAGTCAGCAAGGGCAGGGGCCAAGGCGTCAATGTGGTCCTTTATGGTTTTGGAGGAACAGGGGTGGACCTGTTTTGACGAGAATTTCATAGATCGGACTTGCCTTGAAACCTCGTCAGCAGAAAAAGGGGAAAGGCAGAGAAGGAGAGAGGAGGGGTGGCTGCAGAATGGCCAGGGAAGGGCAGAGAATAGAGGGGGGGAGGTGATAGGAGGAGAGTGAGGACAGGATGTCCTGAGTTTTTGAAATGAAGTGAGAGGCCAGTGCCGTGCAGAGGGCCTGGGAGGGGACTGGAGAGGTAGAAACTGCAGCAGGGTTGGCCAGCTCCTTGCAGATTTTAAAGAGTTCGGCCGAATTGTTAGATGCCGCAGTGATGCAGGCTTGGATAAGGGCTCTCTTCTTGGTGAGAACGGAGAGCCGGTATTGACTTTGGAGCAGGCGACAGGCCAGTTTGTCAGAGGATGGCAAACTTAAGGCAAGCCCGTCTGTGCCCGTCCGTGCCAAGGACGGGTCGGATGGGTGCTTATGCTACTCCAAGACACATTTGTTGTTGCTTGCTGTAGTCATATGCTACATTTTGCTGATATATCGCCCGCCTGACCCCAGGCAATTTCCCAGAACTGTTTATCGATTTCTTTGGCTGACCTCCAGGTACAATATACTTGCTTGGTGGTACTTGGGGATCTCAATCTGAAATGTAACCCCCCTAGATCCCCAGCTCTTAATATCTTCTTTGATAGATTGTTGGATCTTGAATTGCACCAACATATATTAGGCCCTACGCATAAGTTGGGCAATACACTGGATCTGATTTTGGCTAAGAAAACCTTTCTGACCTTGCAGTCGGTTGAACCTGTTTTATGGACTGACCACTTTCTGGTGACTTGTGAGTTTATAACAGCGGAGGTGCAACTTAAGATTCCTGCTGGCAAAGTCTGGCAGCGTTCATGGTGTACTGCAGATACGCATGGCTTGGCTGCAGCGGTTGCCGCTAAGTGTAGCCTGGCTCCAGTCACCTCTCTTTCTCTGCTCTCCCAAGCTCTGCTTGAGCCAGCAGACGTTGTGGCTCCACTACGTCTTATTCAGCCTCGTAGATTGCCATCTGAGCCATGGTTCTCGGACTGTCTAAATACTGCATGGCTCAATCTTATACAGGCAGAACGTAAATGGCACAGGACTTATGATCCTACCTTGAAAATACATTATAAGGCCTGCTCAGTGGCCTACTCAGCAGCCATTAAAGCAGCTAAAACAGGCTATTTCACAGAGAGAATTGAGTCCTCTTTATGCCAGCCTAAGGATATCTTCTCTGCAGTCAAGGCCCTTTCATCATCGGCCAACCTGACAACCAATATTGCACCTACTCGGGAATTGTGTGATGCTCTTTCTCAATATTGTATCACAAAGATCTCGACCATTCGTGCTAACATCGCCACTACAATGAACACGTCCTCTAGTGTTGTGAATAACCCACCTCAAATGGTGGACTGTGGTGGTCGGATGGGATGGTCTTCCTTCCCTCTATTTTCTGAAGAGATGGTACTAGTCGCCATCCAAAAGATCAAATCATGCTCTCCTTCTGACGCTGTCGAACTGACGGTCATGAAAATAATCTCTTCGGATTTTCTGACAGAGATCACAGCTGCCATAAACTATTCCTGCCAGTCAGGATTGGTCCCACAAGAGCTTAAAGCCACTAGGGTTATTCCTCTTCTAAAGAAGCCATCACTTGACCCCTCTGTTTTATCTCATTTTTGTCTGATTTTCTTCCTTTTCTCGCAAAGCTTCTGGAGTCACCTCTGTTGTCCACATTTCTGGAATCTTCTCACCTCCTGGATCCAGCTCAGTCTGGTTTTAGACCTGGTAGGGGCACAGAGAGTGTTCTGGTCTCTGTCTAGGACGACATGGCCAGGCCAGTGGATGCAGGTGGGGTGGGTGCCCTGATTCTGTAAGATCTATCTGCAGCATTCGACACTGTCGACCACACCATCCTGCTATCCTGCCTTGCCCAGATAGGTATATCTGGGCAGATACTGGCCTGGTTCACACCTTTGTTGGTGGATCGTACTCAGACTCTCTTTATGCCTCCTTTTCTTTCTGCCTCTTCTAATTTTGGGTGTGGAGTGCCGCAGGGTTCTTCCTTGTCTCCGATTGTATTTAATAACATCTGCGCACTTGTGTGTCTCTTCCGCTCCTTCAGCGTCAGGTGCTACTCCTATGCCGACGACACTCAGATCCTGATTCGCTTAGATCCTGATCAGGCTGAGATGTCGTCGTGCCTGCGGAGGTGCCTGGCGGCCGTGGGGGAGTGGATGAACCACAGCTGGCTTAAACTGCACGGAGACACTACTGAGGTACTGATGGCGGGCTGTCCCCCTGATCCTTCACTTTGGGTGTCCTCTTTCTGGCTGCCTGCTCCTGGTCCTTTGCCAGTCACGGCGGAGAAGGTAAAAAACCTGGGTGTCCTTTTGTCGGCATCCCTCTCCATGGACAAACAAGTGGCAGCTGTCTGCCAAGCTGGCCATTTTCAGCGTAATGTTTTAAGGAAAGTGCTTCCTATAGTCTCTGTCTCTCTTCATCCCCCACTGGTGGCAGCGTTGGTATTAGCCCGGCTAGATCACTGCAATTCATTATATCTGGCACAGCCGAAGGGATTGATTCAGCGACTGCAATGCTTACAAAACCTAGCAGCCCGGGTGGCAAGAGTCACGCCCTATGGAGCCCACATCTCTCCGGTGCTTCGGACTCTCCATTGGCTCCCTGTGATCCAATGCATTATTTTCAAAGCATTGTGTATCGTGCATCGGGCAATACACGCTGAGGGCGCGGAATTTCTTCAATCTAAATTTACTCGCTACCACCCGAACAGGCGGCTGCGTTCTGCAGACTCTGATCTGCTTGTGGTACCCTCCTATTGGCATGTCCGGATTGGAGGATGAGCCTTCTTCAGTGCAGCAGCCGTGCTATGGAATGAGCTCCCGCAGGCCATACAGAAAGTATCCAATCACCTAGCCTTCAGGAAAGCCGTAAAAACATTCTTATTTTAGATGCTGCTTGTTTCTTGGTTGATTGCCTGTCTCACCCTCTAGCACCATGATACCTTAGGGTGACCGTGCGCTTTAGAAATGTATGCAACATAACATAACGAAGCACACTGTCAGCAAGTTCATTTATTCTTATTCCAAAAGGGAAGCCCATTACCCTGTGAGTAAGCTGATAAGAGCACAGCCATACTGCACTATCCACACCTAACTCAACTCTCCTCCCAACTGCCGGACTAGGAGCCCTCACCCAGACTCCACTTATGCATCCATGCAGGTGACTACACCGCCCCCTCTGTAGCTTCCACACGACTCCAGCCAAAACACTCGCCAAAAGCGCTCCGACTGCAAGAGCCGGGAATACAGAAACTGAGTCCAGATAACCAACCAAGCTCAGAACCCTTTCACTCGCAACCCCTAACACCATGCCCTCCCAGCACCCCCCTTCAAAGTCTGGCCTAACCAACCAAAGAACAGGAAAAGGATCCCTGCAGTCCATATACTGAACTGCACATACACCCGGAAGTGCATCAAAAAGACCAATCACAAAAACGAATGTGCCTCTTTATTTATTTCTTGTTTGCTTGTTAGGCGTCTACAATAAGAATATTGGGACTTGTACATCTAGTGTCACAAGCATGTAGTTGGGCTGCCACTCCAGATCATGTATGATTTGTAGGATGTGCATTGTGTCATGCACACAGGTTGGAATTTTGTTTACATCTTTGTTTATAATGTTATTGATGTATTGGGCTATGGGCTCAGTGACCCAGCCCGTGCCACTCAATATCGGTCTTCCTTCATGGAGATGCAAATGAATTCCTGGTGTACCTTGGGTGGAAAATATATGGTGGGCATCCGAGGAAGCTCCACCGCTAAGAAGTGGGCCTCATCATTAGTGAGCAAGCCAATTCTACGCCACTTGTCAATCATGCTGGTGCTCTTGCTTGGGTTCATGACCAGGGGTCGGTCTTGTCCATCATGACCAGGGGTCGGTCTTGTCCATTAGAACAATGTTCCCACCTTTGTCTGCTTCTTTTATAATGATGGCTTCATCTGCCTTCTCTATGGCGTTTCTTTCGCGGAGGCGACGGTTAGGCTGAGGGCTCCTCTTAGTTTTGTCCTCTTATTTGTGTAGATCAAGGGTGACAGCTCTCTGGAAAATATAAATAGCATTGGCGGTGAATGTGGATTTCTTTTTGAATTCCTTGGTAGAGATGCATTGTTCTTCGATATCTAAGTGCCGAATCAATTCCTGTTTGCACATGGTGGTGGTATCGTCGCTTTCTTCTAGTGATAGGAGAAGATGGGTATGGCTCAGTTCTTCAATGGTCGTAGCGCCGATTATTGGTCTAGTTTTTGGAGTTAGTGTCCATGAGATCAGTTTACCGAAGAATTTCTTTAGTGTACATTTCCGTGTGTACTTAACCCCTTAACGGCTGAGGGCATTTCCCTCCCAGTGGCGAGCACTTTTTGGACATTTTGTTATGTCAGCATTCAATCCCTTCTAACCTATGTATTACAAGTGATATCCTGGCCATATTTGCACCATTTTCTTCCAACATCTAGGGGGTCATGACACCACCAAGGATTCCTAGTTTGCTGTAGGGGTGTGTGAGAAAATAACAAAAAAGTGACCATATTTTGTGTTTTTTCACAAAATGCCAACAACATGATTTGCAAAGAAGGCTGTGTTTTTTTTCCATGTAAAAGCTAGGAACAAAAGGTTTGCCGTTAGGAATACGCCATTTTCCAAGCTTTCACCAACAGGTTGAGTGGAAAGACAATTTTATTTTCATAAGTATTCCTTCAGTTTTGTGGTGGGGGGTAGGTGATTTCCCCCCCCCTTTTTTAATAGGACTCGTTTGCACAGAATGAAAGCTCAATGAGAACACAAAAAAGCATACATTTCTGAAAAGTAGTTAAAATCGCAAGTTCAGGAAGGGGTCATTGCACAGGTCGGGCAACAACTATAAATAATCATAATAATAATTTGCACTTATATTGCGCTACGAACCCTCAGGTATCTTGGTGCTGCTCAGTTCCCACAGTGTGTGGTGCTCATTTATCGACCTCGGAAGGATGCAAGGCTGTGTTTGGCCCTGCTGGGATTCGAACCTGCGTCAGCAGGCTCTGTACGGATGTCAAAGCGCGCATTCTACCCACAGTGCTATCTGACCCATAATTCCTATAATTGCAATAGTTCATCAAAAAATTGGAACAGTGACAGAAAAATAATATGTGCAAAAAATATGCGCTGTACATATTTGCACTAGTAAGATAATAGCTTCCATGACTCTTCTAGTTCGGAAAACACACCTTTTTTATAAGGTTTCACAAAACAAGCAATACCACAAGCCAAAAACCAAGCCATGGTATACCATATTTTTATGCTGATGTCACGACTCGCTCCCTTCGCTCCCGTTCCCACCACTTGGGGGCATGATTTGGGGTATATTCCCTACTGGACCTTTCCTCCGAACCTTATGCTACGGTGCTGTGATGAATTGGGAGCGCTAAATCCCTATTTTCCAAGCTACTTCCCTTCCGGATCCATTCCAGGTTTTTGGCAGCCAGCATGCTTCTTTAACCAAATGACTATGCTTCCCAGAATGCCTGGCCCACTGCTCCACCTCCACCCTTGCAGGACAAGGTTGGGTGGAGGATAGGCAACAGCTGTGGCTGCAGGTGCAGCAATCAGCACACCTGAGGCGTGTGCTCGTTAAGCAGCTTTAAAAGCCTCAGTCTTACTTCAGTCCAGCGCTGGTCATCGTTGCAGTGTTTCCTGTTGTGACTAGTCCTTTTTTTCTTTTTTCCTTGATCTTAGCTTTTGTACCTAGTTCCTGTTTTCTTGTTCCTCCGCCCTGGATTTCGGATTCATGCGCTAATTGATTTCTGCTCCCTTGATTCCCTTTTTGTCTTCCTCTGTTTGCAGGCAGCATTTCTCAGTGCTTTCCCCTTTTAGATGCAGCCCAGTTTGTCTGTGTTCTATATTTCTTTGACTCTGTCCTTTGCTGCTGTAAACCCGTATGCCTTAGCCTTCCTCTTAGATTAGCTTCCTGTCTTTTCCTTGGAGGGGTAGGGAGAAGTTTGCATTGGTTATTTTCGTTTTTCCCTGCTCCTGATCCTTACTTCTATTGGGATCCATTCCATGTTTTCCATAGCACTTCTGCATTTATTTCCCATTTGATTATTAGGTGTGGTGTGCGGTTGTAGCTAGCTCCTGTGTGAATGCTTATGTTGTCCTCACTAATTTGTAATCACTATTCCAACTTAGGTATTTAGTTTTCCTCCCATTGCTGCTCTAGCCTTTCGGGGTCCCAGTTTCATCAACAGGATTCGTGGGCTAGCTGACATTCAAGAGGTTTATCTCGTCCTCGTGAGTACAGTTCTTTAGTTCCCTTATTTAATACCATCAAGAGTGTTAGTTCACAGATCCTGTCATTGCTTGCCCTCCATGTGGGTTTAGCGCTGTCAGTACCTGTAACAGCATTTGGGGGTAAGGCGCTTACCGACTTTCCTCGCGGTCAGGTGCTTACCCCACATCCCTTTTCATATATTGGTTTTGTTGTCACACTCTATTTGCACTCCTGGGTTCTAGCATACATGAGTCGTTGTTCCTGTGTGCACGTAGTTTAATTCAAAGCTATTCACTATGTGATTTAGTGCACATTTCCCTTGCCATATTCGCTGCCTTTGTACTCGCCTGACTAATCCTGACAGAATGACCAGCCCAAAATTCCCATTGAATATGGCAAGTTTAAGAAAGAAAGGCAGCAAGGCCTCTAACAAGTTTGTACAGAAAGCTTCCCCTACATTTACCTGTGACAATCAAATCACTAGTCCTGACTTAAATGAACTCCTTGTCACGAATGGGCATTTACGTGCAAAGTATTTTTCCCATAGGATGGCACATCCTACATTGCCTGATCCTAGTTCTATCTTTTGTTTTGATCCCAATTCTATGTCAGCGCAAGCCTTAGCCGCAGAAAACAACACACTGTTAGACTTATTATACAAGAGTACCTCTGTTGTTGAACCCCATGATTCCAGTTGTGCTTCACCTCAGATAGAACAGTTTCATGATACAAACATAAAGAATGGAGGGGTTCCTTGCATAACTTCTGTTTTCTACCCTCAGTCTAAAGCATACTCCTTTGCACAGGTACATACTGTAGTCCCTAATGCCAAGAGGTCTAATTTCAATAGTTTGCTTAAGGGAAACACAGACCAAGTTGGTAAGAGAAACTATAAATCACAGAACCTGCAAGCAGTAGAGGACAATGTACAATCGGTGCACATCCAGATTGCTAGTGCAGGATCCAGCCCTGATGCCACTATGCCTCCCCCTGTGCCTACTGATAGTGATGTACAGTTAATGCAGGGCATGCTAAGAGCTAAGCTTGAGGAGTTAAGACAAGAATTCATTTCTTTACAAGAGGAGAATAAAACCTTGCACTCTTTACTGAATACACCTCAGACTTTATCTGTTGATGTTGAGGAAGTGAACACTGTTCAGCCCCTGAGTGCAGAGACTTTGGTAAACCATGATATTTGTCAATATGTTAGATCTATTGGGAGTGAAGGTCTTTCGTCTAGCACAGCGCTTAATCTGGGCACAGTTTCTAACAATTGTTCTGCTGTTTGTCAGGGATTGCAGTTAGCTGAAGATTTACAAGCCACTCCTTTACCTAAAATTTCCTGTGTAGCAGTTTGTCATAATTCTGAGCTGGCACACATACAAGCTTCTGATTTCCAAACACAATCCACAATGGTGGCATACACAGATTCAGTCACTACAGTAGGCTTAGGCCCTGCTCTTGATACAGCTGCTGAGACTGAAGTAGATGTTAAAGCTGATGTGGAAAACGATGTTACCTTTGGGTTCACTCTTCCTTCTGCCAATTCTGATCAATACGAACAGTCAGAGACAGTACAGATTTCATCTTCTGATGGTCTCATTCCACAGTATACAGAACCAAAGAACCGGCAGGCGATTCCTGAACTGTTGATTGATAATCTGCCTCTTTCAGAAGCTAAAACAGAGGAATGGACAATTGACAAAATCCTGATTAACAGAGACTTTACTATGGTGATTCCACTGGTTGATTTTGACTTCTACAAAGAAAGAGACTCTGTGTCACCCACTAAAGAAAGGGACTGCAAGGGTACAGCTCAGTCTTTGGTTACTGGTGCCAAGGAGTCTACTGCCCTAAAGGTGCCCTCCATTCCTGAGCCACCAATGTGTCTGTCAACTTCTGAGACTTCTGTCTGTCCTCCTACAACCATTGACTCTTCTATGATCCAATCCACAGCCCTGCAGTCATCTTTGGCACACGTGTCTTCAACCAATGAACCGCTGCCATGTCTGCCATTTACTCAAGAGCCAGTCCCAAAAACCTGGACATGTTTGTATCCAGCAACCGAGATTGCTTCAGCTTGCATGCCTTCAGCCTCAAGGTTTCCCCTGGCCTGCCTGTCTTCAGCTACAGTGATTCATCCTGCAGATCATCCTTCAGCTTTAGAGCCTCCGGTAGTCCATCAAAAGTGCATGTCTTCAGTCCTGGAGTATACTGAGTATTTGCCTTCAGTTCATGAGACGCCTGTATCCTGCTTAGCCTCGCTGCCAATATCAGAGGTATACATGTCTACACCATCAGATCCTGCTGTATTTTCTTCTGCTCCAGCGATTCCTCCTGAATCCCAACCATTTACTGTCGATGAACGTCTAGCTTGCCTTTCTTTTGCTTCAGGAGGAGCACCAGAATGCCTGCCTATTCCACAAGACGATTCTCCCAACTGCTTCACTTTAGCATCAGAGCCTCCTAAAAATGCAGCATCAGAGTTTGAGACTTTTGCCAGCTCCCGCTTCAGAGTCATCAAGCTGGACCAAGTGGTGAGTCAGAACCACTCACCTGGGTGTGCACAGGGGGTGGTGCAGACCGGCGTATTACCTACAGGACTTGTGCAACAGAATTCCGTCAAGAAGCACCAGTTGGGTGCTAGTAGCCAAAAGAAGGGAATGACTGCTGCAGTTCAAAATGTGTCTGTTATTTCTCCTTCTGCGAGTGTGCCTGAAATACCAAGTACTGCGTCTATCACTCCTATCAGTATGCCAAACGTCCCTGCTGTTGTATCCCACGTGCAACAAGGTGGTTACACGACTGTCACCAGGAGTACCAGCCTTGTACAACCCATTGGACTTTCAGGTCTCCAAGGCTTAGAACATGTGCAGTCAAACCTTAGTCACTTTCAACCACAAGCCTTTTCCCAGATGGATGACAGAAGAAAATCTGAACCTCTACCTCAGCCGCCACCTTCTCTAATGGCTGAACATAAACCTTTCCTGAAGCCAGCAATTTCCTCACCTCCCGCATGTCCACTCTCGGCAGAAAGGCTAACAGGGCTTCTACCATTGTCTAAGGCATGTTGCACCAGCCTGCCTCCCTCCTCAAAGACTTATAAGGGTCCACTCCCAGTGACTGAGCTTCCTGGACCTTCCAACTCTGCTTCAGGTCCTGCAAGTCCTTCATGCCTTTCTTCGAACCATGAGTCTCTTCCTCACCAGAAGCCACCGTTTCCATCAGTACCACCTCCAAAGACAAAGCACTCCTATCATGGAAGTCCATCTGCCTTTGCCCACAGGCCACCATTTCCATCAGTGCCACCTCCAAAGAAAAAGCACTCCCATCATGGAAAGAAGATGTCTCGTGCAGGTGGCGGGCACCCGAAGACGGCCGTAGGAGGGGGTATACTGTCACGACTCGCTCCCTTCGCTCCCGTTCCCACCACTTGGGGGCATGATTTGGGGTATATTCCCTACTGGACCTTTCCTCCGAACCTTATGCTACGGTGCTGTGATGAATTGGGAGCGCTAAATCCCTATTTTCCAAGCTACTTCCCTTCCGGATCCATTCCAGGTTTTTGGCAGCCAGCATGCTTCTTTAACCAAATGACTATGCTTCCCAGAATGCCTGGCCCACTGCTCCACCTCCACCCTTGCAGGACAAGGTTGGGTGGAGGATAGGCAACAGCTGTGGCTGCAGGTGCAGCAATCAGCACACCTGACCCGTGTGCTCGTTAAGCAGCTTTAAAAGCCTCAGTCTTACTTCAGTCCAGCGCTGGTCATCGTTTGCAGTGTTCCTGTTGTGACTAGTCCCTTGTTCCTTGTTCCTTGCCTTTGTACCTAGTTCCTAGTTCCTGTTTTCTTGTTCCTCCGCCCTGAATCTCGGATTCATGCGCTAATTGATTTCTGCTCCCTTGATTCCCTTTTTGTCTTCCTCTGTTTGCAGGCAGCATTTCTCAGTGCTTTCCCCTTTTAGATGCAGCCCAGTTTGTCTGTGTTCTATATTTCTTTGACTCTTTCCTTTGCTGCTGTAAACCCGTATGCCTTAGCCTTCCTCTTAGATTAGCTTCCTGTCTTTTCCTTGGAGGGGTAGGGAGAAGTTTGCATTGGTTATTTCGTTTTTCCCTGCTCCTGATCCTTACTTCTATTGGGATCCTTTCCATGTTTTCCATAGCACTTCTGCATTTATTTCCCATTTGATTATTAGGTGTGGTGTGCGGTTGTAGCTAGCTCCTGTGTGAATGCTTATGTTGTCCTCACTAATTTGTAATCACTATTCCAACTTAGGTATTTAGTTTTCCTCCCATTGCTGCTCTAGCCTTTCGGGGTCCCAGTTTCATCAACAGGATTCGTGGGCTAGCTGACATTCAAGAGGTTTATCTCGTCCTCGTGAGTACAGTTCTTTAGTTCCCTTATTTAATACCATCAAGAGTGTTAGTTCACAGATCCTGTCATTGCTTGCCCTCCACGTGGGTTTAGCGCTGTCAGTACCTGTAACAGCATTTGGGGGTAAGGCGCTTACCGACTTTCCTCGCGGTCAGGTGCTTACCCCACATCCCTTTTCATATATTGGTTTTGTTGTCACACTCTATTTGCACTCCTGGGTTCTAGCATACATGAGTCGTTCCTGTGTGCACGTAGTTTAATTCAAAGCTATTCACTGTGTGATTTAGTGCACATTTCCCTTGCCATATTCGCTGCCTTTGTACTCGCCTGACTAATCCTGACCAATGTGGTGAAGAATGCAAACATACATCTTTTGAAAGGGCACAGGTGGGCCTTTTGAAGTATAGGTGACTTGCGCAGGTCACAAAAGAGTACAGCACCTAAAGCAGTGACTAAATGTAGGGCACATTTGAGAAATTATAGCGTTGTGTATCAAAATGTAGTAGGAAAATGTATGAAAACGTTATCATAACCAAGAGAAAACTACACCTTCGCACATTCCCTATAAACATGGTACCTTGCATGTGTGGGGGCACTTACCTGGGTGCAAAGAGAAAAGGCGAAACCACTGGTACACCAAACAGCCTGGGGAACCCTGGATTTGGCCTTGTGGACAACCCACACATTTGAGCCTGTTGTGTCGCAGCCACCAATGAAAACAGGCAACCTTATGCATTTCTGAAAAGAAGATACTTGTGGGATTCCAAAGAGGTCTCACTCACTTATGGCGGCTACAATATATTACCCAGAATGGCCAGCAAAGTCCAACATTTTGGGAAATAAACACAATTTTGAGACATATGCGACCAGGAAACCACCAAAAAATGGATGCAACAACGCATGTCCTACCTTTCCACGTTCTCACAGGTATCCTGATGAAAACGGTACCTCACATGTGTGGGTGCACTGACTTGGGCGCAAAGAGAAAAGGATAAACCACTGCTCCACCGAACACCATGGGGAAGACTGGATTTGGCCTTATGGACAACCCATATATTTGGGCCTGGCGTGTCGCAGCAACCCCTTAATTAACAGCGTGAGCTCTTAGGACCTCACTTAATTGTACGCTCTAAGCGGTAAAGCGTGCTTTTGCAATTAACGCACCATGAATGTTGTTTCTTTTGGGAACGTGAGCCGTTTTTTTGATTTCAACTAGGCGGTAATGCGTGTATTTGTATTCACGCACCATGTTGTTTCTTTGGGAATGCAAGCCCTTTTTCCTGATTTCAATTGGGCGATCCTGGCGGTGCTCGCTCTTTATTGTGGGTTTACTCGGAGTGGGCTTCTGCATGATATAATGGCACAACGTGAGGCTTGTCCGTTTTAGGAGTCAATAATTATATTTGTTAAATTTAGCCTATTCTAAAGTGAACATAACTACTCAAGAGCTATTTAGAATTTCTGGAATTCTTCGAGTGAAACTAAAAATGATTTGATTCCATCACATTGAGTTCACCAACCTCCCATCCTGGTTTCTTGTTTCCCTTTTCTGGACAGACTTGATTGAAACCTTAACCACCCGAGCCGAGTTAACATTGATACCGGCCACAGTTGTCCGAATACTGGAATAATTCAAGCTCATCTTCAAGGTGAGTGGCGGGTCACTTACGCCCGAGCATATTGGGTTCTTTTATTGCTCTTAGATATCACTAAAACCATGACTCCTCAATTCAAGATGTTAACATGTCATTTCAGATTCTTGGAATTTGGTGGATTGTCCCTGAGCCACACCTTGTGGTTTTTGATCCTTTGGAGCATATGACATTGGGAGCCAGGTCAGTCTGGTCCCTAGACTTCTGTATTGAGCCTTGGTGTTTTGGATTCCTCACATGGTGGTGGTGTAATTCCGTCTGAGACACAGTGGTCTGAATTGGCTTAAGGCTTCACATACCTTTGTTTCAGACACTTTGGAACAACAGGGACACTTTGGGAGTTGCCACTACATGGTGTTTCTTGTGTATTTTAAAATTTAACTGATGATATAAACAATTGCATGTTGGTAGCTTGAGTCATCCAGTATAGGTAGTAGATTACTTTATATAATTGGTTTTTCTTGGTTTTTTACAGTGGTAATATTATCAATTATTTCTCCTGATGAAGACGTTATTTCAATCACTTCATAAAACGTCGAAACCGGTAGAGAAGAACATCCGGGGATGGAATTTATCATTTATTGTTGAACATACCCACTCCGTGGAATAGAGCACATTCTCTGGTTAATGATTGTGCTGCTACACTTTACATGTGGATAAACAGGCAACCCTGGGAGCCCCCGTAGTTTCTCCATCGCTCCCTGGAGGGAAAAGCCTTAACGCAACCCAGCCAGAGCTCCAGGACAGCCGGGGATACTGCCCCTGGCGCCCATCTCCCATGTGGGACGACTGTCCTCAAGTCCAGCTGCAGTGCCAGAAAGCCCCGGCAGAGTCCCCATCCCTCTCTAGAGGTAAAAGCTGTAATCCTTCCATCTGGCCGAGCGCAGCGGTATGCTGCAGTGTGTGTTTAGGTGCAACTGACACAGCAAGTCTTTCAGCAAGCCTTTCTACGTTCTCAATTCCTGGAGGAGGCAGCTTCCAGGTTATGATCCTTCCGTCTGGCCGAGCGCAGCGGTATGCTGCAGTGTGTGTTTAGGTGCAACTGACACAGCAAGTCTTTCAGCGAGCCTTTCTACGTTCTCAATTCCTGGAGGAGGCAGCTTCCAGGTTATGATCCTTCCGTCTGGCCGAGCGCAGCGGTATGCTGCAGTGTGTGTTTAGGTGCAACTGACACACAGCAAGTCTTTCAGCGAGCCTTTCTACGTTCTCAATTCCTGGAGGAGGCAGCTTCCAGGTTATGATCCTTCCGTCTGGCCGAGTGCAGCAGTGTGCTGCAGTGTGTCTTTATGTGTTTGGGAGTTGGGGTGGCGGAGAACGAGGTCGCCCGGGCTTGGACAACATCTTCTGCAATTGGGACAAGCGGACTCCATGGAAAATCAGTGCTTTGGGCCCCTTTTCTCGTAAGAGATTCCCCCTATGTATATATTATCTCCTCGAATACTGAACCGTCATGAGGTGTTGGAGTACGCTTAAAAACTTTCTCGCAAAACAAAGCCAAAATCTGCAGTACTTAGGGAGATCTGTGGCGCCTCCACCCCAAAACAACAGTCATTAAAAACTATTCCGGGTACTTCACCTGTAACAAGCATGCACCCTCCATAGCGAGAAGCTCCTCCTCCTGCATATCAGCTCTGCGAAGCACATTTTGAAAACATTGAAAATCAATAATGAAGCACACTGACATGCGAAGGCAAATGTCCTTCCGTCCTCGAGACGTGGTGACTGCAGGCCGATTGCCTTTGAGCCGCGCCGGGTACGGAGCGGTAGTGAAACACTTCCTCTGCCAAAAGTGACGGACATCTCACTCAGTGAGTTTAGCTCCATCAACCTGAGGAACGGTTTTCTTTAAAGGACTTCAAACTTTGGCTTCGTACTAACGGAGTGCTCTCTTCTTTTGCAAATAACTTCTTTGTGTGGTCCCCCATTTGGCGTCTCCCTATTTCCCACTCATGACTTCTCCTAGGGCGGTGACTGCAGGCCTTATGTGCCTTTGAATCGTCCCAGAGCGCAGAATAAAGAGAGCTGGCACATAAGGGAATCAAAATAAAATATAAGAAGTCCAAAAAGGGAGAAAAAAACCCAAAAGAAAATCCATTCACATTGCAATCATGCCCTACTCATACAGTTTACGTAGCGGCTTGCTGCAGGATGATCGAGGGGCTCCTGAACTGGATCATCATTCTCTGGAGAAAAGCTGGGACCAAACCCCAATAAAGTCCAATAAACCAGAGTCCTCAAGCAAAGCATTAATGGGAAAATGTGGGTGAACACACTTATTGACAAACTCAGAAAACATCAGAGTGTAGGCACACTCTTCGCAAACATCAGAGGGCATCTTGCCAGTAGACAACCCCACAAAAGAAGTAGGGTCCACATCATTCGAACACCTATAATCCACCTTTACAGCGGCCACCCTAAAAGCCAAAATTGACGACTACTTCCCAAGAAGGAGGAGTTTAAGTCTGGGAGAGATAAGAAGCTCAGGACCTAATGAAGAAGTGTTGGCAAATTTGGTGACAGATACAAACACCTTCACAACTTTAGAGGACAGCAGAAGGGGAAGAATGGATGGTTGTATATCTCCCTCCATTCTATTCATGCATCGCAACAGAGCCCACAGACAACCAAACGGATTCTACACATACAGCAAAGACAAATGAGAATGCAGCTTTGGGCAAAAGGAAGCCTAGAAACATCGTCCAACATCCAAACCAACGCAAGACCCAAAAAGGTGGATCATTCAGAGGCAGAAAAAGCCCACGGTAATGCACTATTGGCCCAGTGTTTCGCTATAAATTCATTGGTTAATGATTTTGAGTTGGTGAAAGACGAAGTCCCGATCCACTCCAGTGCCTTAACGGACATAACCATAGAAATGACAAAATGTAATTCAGCTGGGGTCAATATCGAGACCACCCTAAATTTGAAAATAATAGAAGTCCTCAAAATCTAAAAAGAGAGGCAATCAGAAGCATCGGGACAATGCATGAAACGATAAAAACCTTGCGCCAGCACATGGAACTCTTGGAAGGGAAAATAACTTCCCTAGAAGAGAAACTCATGAGATCTCCATCAGAAGGGGCCAATTCGGGCCCAGTCGCAGCAGCCATCATATATTGTGACCCTGGCGACACCCCACTATCAGAGCCAGTACTTGGGGAGTTCATGCAACTTGCCCAAATAGAATATGATTTTGGCCCTGGGATGCACAAACAGACTACTTATAATTCCCCGACAGCTGACATCTTGGGAGATGCCCGCCCTCTACTAACATCCTCCACAGTGGAGCAAGAGCAGATAGTATTCCAAAAAAAAAAAAGAACATAAACAAGGAGGAAGCCCATGATGATCTGATCCGTCACATGCAGGTACTTCCTGTAACGGCCGCCCCATTGTCTACCCCTTTAGATAAGATGGACGATGCAAACCATCCCAGGAAAAAGAAAAACACGAGAGCAAAGAATAGGCACTTCCTCAGTAAAATATTGTTACCCCAAAAAGAATCCTCAAATAGTGACACACAGAAATCAGTCCCAAGTAAAGTCCAGACGCAAAAAATGGGCACCGCAGGACACAAACTGCGGAAGGCAATCAACCAAGCTGTGCAAACAGACTCATGAAATCCAGCCCGGGACTGAGAACCAGTTAAAAACTAACCATCAAGGACAGAGCGATAACACAGGAAAAATTGACAAAGTGGGAGAACTCCCCAAGTTGAAACTGGCACCCATCTTTCTGAAAAAAGAGAAAGTCGCACAGCACGAAAGCTCTTCTAAGGGCATGGGTCTCATAACATCAACGAAACTCCAACTAACCCGGAAAGAACGAAAACCTCAAGTCAATGTGCAGAAGACGGCTGAATACTGGACTGGCGGTAAAGGGAAAGGATCTGGTACCTTGGAGCCAGTGAATGAACTTCAGCAAGAAAAGGAAGAGTGTGCAGGCAACCACACTACCACAACAAGCAAGAATAATCCCTTTTCTATTCCGAGGACCTGGATGGAAAGCCACCCGAATGGAAGGGCCCGACGAGCCCTAAATAGGAGCACTCTCATATCCATCTTTAAAAAAATACCCACATTGTACTTTTATTCCTCAGAAGATTTAGAATATGTACGGTTTCCGTACATGAAACATTTACACATTGTTGAATTAGGGCTAAAATCATGGGTGGGTGCGAGAGCACTGATGGAAGTTATCCGTTACCTAAGTAAAATCCGAATAACGGTGACAGAGTCGCTCCCTGAATTAAAGCTCAGTGAGAAATGTGAGGTAGAACGCAGAGACAAAAGACTCAGAAGCCAAATACTTCAGAAGCAGTGGGGCCAGTCAGGATGGAAAGGAGACGAAAGTAGAGGGACTCGCCGCTTCACAATCAAAGATTTGTGCCCTCCTGCCAGAAATCATCACCCAGGTCCTGGTGAAAATGGGTCTAGTGCCTCTCTCTAGCTAAAGACGGGATAAATATGGTATGCTGGAATACATGTGGTTTCAATTCGTTCAAAGATGCTTACACATGGAATCTAATTTTTGAGTAATTTTGACTTGGTCTTGTTCCAGGAAACGTGGCTGCTGAGTCACTTAGGAGTAGGCGATTTCTCAACATTCAGTCAACTGGCACTCAATGAGAAAGACGGCCGTCCATCTGGTGGCCTTTTAATTGCTGTTCCGAACTCAACCATGCCAAAATCCTCTCTCACCAGCAATGAGTTTGCAGATATTCTTGCAATTGGCTTGATAACCAAAAATATCACTCTCCCAATGAAGATAGCGTTTATCTGTGTTTATTGGAACCCAGCACTGACAACTCTGACAATATTTCTACAATGCCTCATGTCAACATTGTGTAACTTTTGTGGTAACTTGTACACAAAACCCACCAATGAGATCATTAAAATTCATGCAGATGTTCTGTGGCAAGTTGATATCACAAAGGAGGGCATAGTAGAGTTAATCAAGAAGTCGTCCTCTTCTCGGGCAGCTGGTTACAATGGGCTGTCCAACCAAGTCAAAGACTTTATATAGATCTATGAGCCTCCAAATTGGAAAAATTGTTTAAGGAAATGATTAGATGAAAAAAAAGGCCAGAATCATGGAAACAAGCAGTCGTCATTACAATTTACAAAAAGGGCGATCAGGCGGATCGCACAAACTATTGCCCAATTGCCCTGATGTACGTCGACAGTAAGATCTTCTCAGGTCTCATACTCAAGGACTTGGAAATGTGGGTTGAAAGCAAGGGTCCAATCATCCATTGGACTTCTGAAAGGGTATATGCACATCCATAAATGGGCTTCTTATGACGATGGCCTGTGAAAAATCCTGGACAAAGGGGGGGCGGTCCTTTATGGAGCCTGGGTAGACCCATCAGAGGTGTTCGACACCATAAATCGAGAATGCCTCTGGCACAAACCTATGGCCTGGGGAATTCCCATGTCCATTCTAGCGATTATAGTGTCACTTCATGACACCTTCAAGCTCCAGGTGAGATAGAATTTGGAAGAGCTTTTAACCAATGATATCATCACAGAAAGCGGGGTCAGCGGGGGTGTATAATAGCATCCCTCCGTTTCAGGAGGATGGAGGAGAAAGACTTCACTGGATTTCTTATGCAGACGATCTAGTGCTGCTAGATTATGCACCGATTGGTCTTCAAAGAATGGTAAATTCCCTAGAGATCTATGCCAATATCAATGACTTGGGCATCAATCCTGCCAAATCACAAATAATTAAATTTAAAAGGCCCTCTAAATACTCCCCACGTTTTACATGGAAATTGAATAAACAATACCAATTGTTAATGAGACCACATATCAAGGTTTTAAATTGAGAGCGTGCCCCACACTGGCTACATTTGAGCTTGTCTTGAATGCAAAGACCGACCAGCTCACATGTCAAATGAAGAAACTACTGTCCTCCTTTTGTCATTTGTCTCTCCTCCTGCTGGGTGATGTCCCAAGCCATGGGCACCTGCCTCCCATGTGGGACTGTCCCCAAGTCCAGCGCGGGTCCTAGGGTGCTCCGGCAGTGTCCTCATTGCTCGCTGGAGGGAGAAGCTGGAATGCAGCCCAGCGAAGACTCTGGGACACCCGGGGGTGCTGCTCTCTGCCTTGGGCATCTGACTCACAGGTGGGTTGAATGCACCCCAGACCAGTGGCGTCAAGGGCAATCCGACAGGGTTCCCATCCCTCCCCATAGGAAAAAACTGTAATGCAGCATGGCCAGAGTCCAGGACGGCTGGGGGTGCTGCCCCTGGCCACCTATCTCCCATGTGGTTTGACCGTCCACAAGTCCAGCAGAGGTCCTAGGTAGCCCCGGCAGGGTCCCCATCCCTCCCTGGATGGAAAAGCTGTAACACAGCCCAGCCCCAGCTTTAGGACGGCTGGGGGTGATGTCAACGGCCTTGGGTGCCCATCTCCCATGTGGGTCAACCGCCCACATGTCCAGCGGCGGTCCCAGGGAGCCCCGGCAGGGTCCCCATCTCTCCCTGGTTAGAAAACCTGTAACGCAGCCAGACCAGATCTCCACGATGGTCGCGGGTGATATCCCCAGCCTTGGGTACCTGTCTCCCATGAGGGCCGACTGTCCCCAAGTCCAGTGGTGGTCCCAGGGAGCCCCGGTAGGGTCCCCATTCCTCCCTGCAGGGAAAAATCTGTAGAACGGCATGGTCAGAGTTCCAGGAAGCCGAGGGTACTGCCCCCGTCATTGGGCGACTGTCTCCCATGTGGGACGACTGTCACCAAGTCTAGCAGGAGTCCCAGGGCCCTCCCTGGAGTGATAGGCTGTAACAAAGCCCAGACAGAGCTTCAGGACGGCCAGGGGTGCTGCTCACGGCCTTGGGCAACTGTCTCCAATGTGGGTCGACAAACCCCAAGTAAAGCATCGGTCCCATGGAATCCCAGCAGGATGCTCACCCCTCCCTGGAGGAAAAAGCTGTAACACAGCCCATTCAGAGCTCTAGGATGACCGGGGGTACTGCCTTGCATGTTGCAGTAGCCAGTAGACCCGGCAGGGTCCCCATCCTTACCAAGAGGGAAAAGCTGTGACACGGCGTCGCCAGAGCTCCAGGAAGCCGAGGGTACTGCCCCCGGCCTTGGGCGCCTGTCTCCCATGTAGGTCAGGTATCCCCAGGTTCAGCAGTGGTCCCAATGAGCCCTGGCACGGTCTCCATCCCTCCCCGGAGAGAAAAGCTGTAAAGTGGCACGGCCAGAGCTACAGGATAGCAGAGGGTACTGCCCCCGGCCTTGGGCGCCTTTCTCCCATGTGGGTCACCTGTCCCCAACCCCAGCAGGGTCCCCATCCCTTCCGGGAGGGAAAAGCTGTAACACAGCCCAGCCAAGCTCTAGGACTGCCGAAGTGCTGCCCACGGCCTTGGGCGTTTGCCTCACACATGGATTGACGCCCTCCAGCCCAGCAACGGTCATGGGATGTTCTGGCAGGGTTCCCATCCCTCACTGGAGGAAAAAGCAGTGACGCGGCTCGGCCAGAGCTCCAGGACGGCCGGCTGTACTGCAACGGGCAAAACAGTCCCCCAACAACAAAATCCTTTCCCTAGTGGCTTAGTGTTCCTTACTGCTTCCCAGGGTTGGCAAAATGGGACCACCCCCTCCATTTTGCCCCCCCCAAGCAAAAAGGTACTGACCCTCCACGGGGGTATTCCTGAGGCTCCAAGTGTACCTCTGGCAAAATTGCTCTATGTGTTTTGCCTTCCTTGTGAGCAAATGGGTACATATCAGAACACATTTTCCCCAAAAGAAAGCAAAACAACATTATGCCATCTCATTGGCATTTTTGGGGTTGAGGGTGGGGGGCGGATTGGCCTGGGGTTCTCGTCCCCAAGATCATATCCCTGGTGGCCTAGTTGTCTGTGCTGCTTCCCTGGGGTGGTAACATGGGGCCAGATCCTCAATTTTGCCCCTCCCTGGGGGGGATTTCTGGGGGGCTGACACACAGCCACAGGGCTAGCCTCCTAATGCCCCCAGGTGTGCCTTTTTCGCAAATGGCTTTTTTTGCTTTGATTGGGAACAAATGGGTGCAAAACAGCACCCATCTGCCCCCAAAGAAGGCAAAACATTGTGCAAGGTTTCTTTTTTTTTGGGGTGGTGGCCTGTTTGGCTTGGATGGGCCCACCCCCAAAATCAATTCCCTGGTGGTATAGTGATGATTGCTGGTCGGGGATCCAACAATCCTTGACCAGCAATCTCCTTGAGTGAGGGGCTCGTTGGAAAGGGGAGAGTATCCCCTTTCCAACGAACCCTCACTCAAGTAAATCAGCTAGAAATGCCAGAGCAGGACACAAAAGCATGGCTGCTATATTTCCATTTTCAGCATGCAAATATCACTTCCTGATGACGTCGGCCATGTAGCGTGCACTGATGTCATTAGGGCGACCCCCTGTCCCCAGGCACGGAAGGGGAAGTCCTGCCCTTCACTGCCCAGGGGTCAGAGAGACTGGCGCTGCACAGTGGGAGGTGATCCGCCCAGCTAGAGTTGAGTAGGGCTGAGGACGAGCAATCTCGTCCTCCGCACTGTGAAAGCAGCGCAGAGGACAAGATAGATTGTCCTCCACACGTAAGGGGTTAAAGATATCTATATGTGCATCCGTATAGTTGGGAGCGCTGGTGGGTGGGAAGGAAAGCCCATTGGTTAAGCATAGCTTCGTCCGTCGGGGTAAGTATATATTTAGAAAGGTTTAATACTAGGCTTGGGGTCTTTGTTCCAGCTGAACCCACAGAATCCAGCTAATTATCAAGAAACACTGATCTCTTTTACAGACTGAGCACCACTATTTCCTTTCAAGAAATCACCCACACTCAAAAACATGCTTAGCCCCTCCTTCATGACACCGACCACCACCCCAAAATTAACTGGTTACTAACATTGCAAGCCAAAGGGTTGCACAAATGTGGCACCTGTACAATGTGCCCATATGCCAGTAACACCAACTCAATCATGTTCCAAGGAAACAACAAGCATAACATTAAGCAGTTTATCAACTGCCCAACTGCCGCTCCAGGTTTGTTGTATATGTCATAATTTGTGTATGTGGCTTAATGTCCATAGGCAGCACAATAAGAGAGCTATGCGTCAGGATTAGGGAGCACCTTAACCTACTGAGCTCGCAAGACACGATTTATCCTCTTGCACAATAAGAGAGCTATGCGTCAGGATTAGGGAGCACCTTAACCTACTGATCTCGCAAGACACGATTTATCCTCTTGCACAATAAGAGAGCTATGCGTCAGGATTAGGGAGCACCTTAACCTACTGAGCTCGCAAGGCACGATTTATCCTCTTGCACAATAAGAGAGCTATGCGTCAGGATTAGGGAGCACCTTAACCTACTGAGCTCGCAAGACACGATTTATCCTCTTGCACAATAAGAGAGCTATGCGTCAGGATTAGGGAGCACCTTAACCTACTGAGCTCGCAAGAAACGATTTATCCTCTTGCACAATAAGAGAGCTATGCGTCAGGATTAGGGAGCACCTTAACCTACTGAGCTCGCAAGACACGATTTATCCTCTTGCACAATAAGAGAGCTATGCGTCAGGATTAGGGAGCACCTTAACCTACTGAGCTCGCAAGACACGATTTATCCTCTTGCACAATAAGAGAGCTATGCGTCAGGATTAGGGAGCACCTTAACCTACTGAGCTCGCAAGACACGATTTATCCTCTTGCACAATAAGAGAGCTATGCGTCAGGATTAGGGAGCACCTTAACCTACTGAGCTCGCAAGACACGATTTATCCTCTTGCACAATAAGAGAGCTATGCGTCAGGATTAGGGAGCACCTTAACCTACTGAGCTCGCAAGAAACGATTTATCCTCTTGCACAATAAGAGAGCTATGCGTCAGGATTAGGGAGCACCTTAACCTACTGAGCTCGCAAGACACGATTTATCCTCTTGCACAATAAGAGAGCTATGCGTCAGGATTAGGGAGCACCTTAACCTACTGAGCTCGCAAGACACGATTTATCCTCTTGCACAATAAGAGAGGTATGCGTCAGGATTAGGGAGCACCTTAACCTACTGAGCTCGCAAGACACGATTTATCCTCTTGCACAATAAGAGAGCTATGCGTCAGGATTAGGGAGCACCTTAACCTACTGAGCTCGCAAGACACGATTTATCCTCTTGCACAATAAGAGAGCTATGCGTCAGGATTAGGGAGCACCTTAACCTACTGAGCTCGCAAGACACGATTTATCCTCTTGCACAATAAGAGAGCTATGCGTCAGGATTAGGGAGCACCTTAACCTACTGAGCTCGCAAGACACGATTTATCCTCTTGCACAATAAGAGAGCTATGCGTCAGGATTAGGGAGCACCTTAACCTACTGATCTCGCAAGACACGATTTATCCTCTTGCACAATAAGAGAGCTATGCGTCAGGATTAGGGAGCACCTTAACCTACTGATCTCGCAAGACACGATTTATCCTCTTGCACAATAAGAGAGCTATGCGTCAGGATTAGGGAGCACCTTAACCTACTGATCTCGCAAGACACGATTTATCCTCTTGCACAATAAGAGAGCTATGCGTCAGGATTAGGGAGCACCTTAACCTACTGAGCTCGCAAGACACGATTTATCCTCTTGCACAATAAGAGAGCTATGCGTCAGGATTAGGGAGCACCTTAACCTACTGATCTCGCAAGACACGATTTATCCTCTTGCACAATAAGAGAGCTATGCGTCAGGATTAGGGAGCACCTTAACCTACTGATCTCGCAAGACACGATTTATCCTCTTGCACAATAAGAGAGCTATGCGTCAGGATTAGGGAGCACCTTAACCTACTGAGCTCGCAAGACACGATTTATCCTCTTGCACAATAAGAGAGCTATGCGTCAGGATTAGGGAGCACCTTAACCTACTGAGCTCGCAAGACACGATTTATCCTCTTGCACAATAAGAGAGCTATGCGTCAGGATTAGGGAGCACCTTAACCTACTGAGCTCGCAAGACACGATTTATCCTCTTGCACAATAAGAGAGCTATGCGTCAGGATTAGGGAGCACCTTAACCTACTGAGCTCGCAAGATACAATTTATTCTCTTGCACAATAAGAGAGCTATGCGTCAGGATTAGGGAGCACCTTAACCTACTGAGCTCGCAAGAAACGATTTATCCTCTTGCCACCCATTGACAGGAAAAACACTAGTTGGACAACAAGAAAGACATCCGTTTCGCCATACTGGAACTGGGCCCCTGCAACATCAGAGGAGGGGACCGGGAACTTCACCTCTGACAACATTTTCTGGTGAATAACTATCTTTGAATGTTAATTAGCAGCAGCACAACAGGCACTAACTGCGGTACAAATGCATAATGTAACTTTTGGTTACCAACCCGGACCTACCTTGCTCTGTTTGCATCCCCCATGCGCTCGATATAAATGTGTGGACTACTTGGGACAGAGGCCAATAACCATTGGCCTAGGCCCTAAATAGGGCCAGATATCTATTTTTCTCTTCTTTCGTTTCCCCTTTTTCACTGCCTCTCCTCCACAGCCATCCTGGACCCTGCCTTCAATCCCAACCAATGTTCCCTGTAAGGTGCGCGCCTGTGCGGCCGCGCACCTTTTGATTGTGAGCCGCGCATAGTGCTTATTTTGCCGCGCACTGCAATCATCATTTTGTGATTTTTTTTTTTTTTTTTTTTTTTTCCCCAGCCCGCGGCTAGGAAGTCAAGTCGGACTCCTGGGGTGAAATGATTATTTATTTATTTATTTATTTTTTTTCATCCCGCGGCCGGGAAGTCAAGTCAGACTCCTGGGGGCTGGGCCGCCTGGGGCTGGGTAGGGCAGGAGCCAGGAGGCACTCTGCAGTGTCTGCACACAATTCATCATCATAGCAAGTTAACACTAGATGTTGTTACCTTGCTTTGATGATTGCATCATGCATGCATCATAACTTATGATGCATGCAGATGCATGTGTAGCAAGCAGGCAGCATCATTCAAAATGGTGGGCGGGCCACCGGTGGCCGTGGGAGGCCGGTGCCGTGTGGTGCTCGGCCCGCGCTCTGCTCGGGCCGGCCGAGTTCAACGTTTACTTTGATCTGTGGAGGGAGGCGGCAGGCGGCTGAAGCAATTGCACACACTAAAGCAATTGTAACACCTGCCGCCTCCCTCCGAGTCCTGACCCTGGGGGGGCAGCCTGCCTGCAGGGCTGAGCTGGGGCCCAGTGACATTGCACACTAGTTGCTTCAACTTTGGAGGAAGTAACAACAAATTTGTTGTTGCACTTCTTTACAAAGTTGAAACAACTTCCACTTGTGCCTGGGGGAAGAACAAGCCAATGAAAATTCGTGTCCACCCAGACTCAGTGCCGCCAGGTCCATCACGGCGTGACGCACGTGACTGATGCTATTGGGCCTCTGACCCACCCTGGCCCTGGCTGGGCATGATTTATTGGGGTGCACCAGTGGACCTCAGTCACCAGTCACACCACCAGCCAGCCCAGTGCCCAGCCCACACACAGGACAGCCACACTGAGGAGGACCACCAGGCGAGGCGACGACGACCCAGGCCACAGTCAGCAGCCAACAGTCAGCCTGCCACTGTGCTACAAGGTAAGGAGGAGAGGACTCTCGTCTTATAAAAGGGTTTGGCAAAAAACGCTATGGTGTTTCCCCATGGACGTCACCCAGCCGCACCCTCCCCCCCACCCATGTGCGCCCCATGCTATGAGGTGCCCGGGTAGTTCTTGAAGCCACCCTGCCTGTTTTCGCGCCCAGGCCCTCCAACCTGAAGAAGGCCCAGCCAGCAGCTCCTGGGGATTTATGGGGGGGGGGGGGTCTGGCTACAGCAGCTCCTGGGGATTTATGAGGGAGGGGGGTCTGGCTGCCGCCGGCCCCGTCCAAGCACCGATTGGGCCTTGCCTTCACGGCGTTGCCGTGTCCTGATGGGGGGCACCCCACCCGAGACGCTCTATTTAAGCGGGGTGACCTGTCGGCTCAGGAGGGCCATGGACCCTCCTGGGGCTGACGGGCCAGTGGGCCCACTGCACCAGGCCTGCTCACTATCCGACTGTGCCTGCTGGCTGGCGGCCAGGTCCGAATTTATGCAAATCTCGGGCCGAGCAGGGCCTGATGGGAGAAATGAACTGTGCTACAATGTGCCTCTTCTGCTGGGCTCTGCCTGCCGGAGCTTCTCCCTGCCTGTGGGGCAGGCAGCTCTGCAGACGCTCAGGGCTTCTGGGAGGGCTGGGTCTGGGTCAGTGCCGGCCTTCTCACCCTCGCTTAGCGGGGCTTCCAGAACAGGCCCCGCCGCCCAACCCCTGCCCTCTTGCTCGCAACTCATACTTACCTGGCAGGGGAGCATCTGTGATCAGAAAGGCAGAGCTCCCCGGGTGAGGCTCATCCATTGCACATCGGATTTGCTGACTCCTGCGATGTCCCCAAATGCAGGGTACTCGACTGCATTATTTCTAGTAGTGGGGGACTGCGTTCGCGATATCCCCTGATTTATTGGTAAAAGAAAGAAAGTTTAGTGTGCGAGTCAGCTGGTTTACACACAGAGCCCCTGGTCTTGCAGCAGAGTTTCTTTTGCTGTAGTCAAGAGGGCCAGCCCCGAGCAGCTCAGGGGTCCAGCCCTGATGCATTGGTGAAAGAAAGAAAAAGTCACTGAGACCCTTATTGGCCCATGTGGGCCAGTTTGATGAGTTAATTTACTCTGCTGTGACTAGTAGTTTTGACCAGTGTTGCTGAATAAATATTCTTTAAAATGTACAATTTGCACGTCACTTTATCAAAAAGCTCCCCTGGGTACTACTCAAACAGTATCACAAAAGGAATGAAAAGCTATTTGCAAGTGCGAGCCACTTTTTCTTTGGTGCCTGAGACAATTACATGGCCCAGTCTGACCCCGGATGATGCTAGCCTTTGTTGCTGTGTGCAGTTCGGAAGCACCGACCCCACAGTGTCTTTGTTGAGGGCATAGGGGCATTGGTATCCCGAAAGGGACCAGGGCAGGGAGTGGACAGGTGGTGATGTTGTGTAAGTTGGCTGTAGAGGCGTTGTCTGGAGTGTTGTAATGTAACAGACACATGAACCCTCAATATGTTGAATTGGGCATATGTGTAGAAGAGATAGAGCCATCCCGTGCTTGCCACACGATTGTTCTCCACCCGACCTGGTGTGTGGAAGGTCAGTACTCCATGGTGCGACAAGTAAAAACCTTGTAGAATTAAATCCAGTTGCAAATAAATACACAGTGGGCCTCAAATGGGCAGAGTATTGTAGAATGAACACCTCTTTTCTCCACTGCTACACATATGGAGATCACATGATCTAAAAGTTACGTTACAACAGACCTTATGTTTAAACACTGGCAGTCACATGACATTCACAAATGGCATTGGTGAGGTGAGTGGTGACAATCATCTGAGATTACATGATTCAGTGCTTTTTATTTAACTGTCAGAGTGCAATGTCCATTCATATCCCGCCTTCTATTAAGCCGTCTTTGTCATTAATCATGTTCATGTACTGTTTATTTCATTAAACCAAGAGAAAGCATTTCCTTTATATTCCATACATTTAGTGAATGGAGAAGCTAATGCTGTGCCAATATTAATTTGTGAGGCAGAATCTGTGTTCCACTACAAGAACCCCTCTGTTCTTGTACCAACCCATCATAAAACGAAAGATCTTGGTTTAGAGATGTAAAAGGACACAATTTCAGAAGAGCTAAAGTCTTGGGAGGAGAATAGAGCACCCAAATGTCCCTTGAAGTAGAGCTTGTTGTGCTGCAAATTCGCATTCCTCGCTTGCACACTGTGGAATCTGATCACTAAGCTTTGCTCACTGGTATGGCGCTGCGCCGCCGCTGCGCCGACGACCACCCCCGGTCTGGCAGCGCATCACTCAGTTGCGCACATGACTGAAAAACAGCCCGCACACAACTATTCTTTGGCGCACACAGCCCAAAAAAATTAGAGGGAACATTGATCCCAACCCTGGTTGGACCAGACCCTAACTAGAGCCACACTACTGAACCCCCCACCCCCTCGATCCAGCTACCCGCAACCTTAAAATCCACTAACTCCCCTGGCTCACTCAGACCAAACTCCCGCCTAGAGCAGAGAATCTACCCACAGAGACAAGATGCAAACCTTCGAGCTAGGCCCTAGCCATGCATGGAATAACACGGAGGAAGCGATCGCGACTCCGACGTTCATTGAGTGGGTGCAGAGCGTGGCAACACTTAAGACTTCTGGTAATAACTGCAGTATAACAAGAATAGGAACAAAACAAAAGGATTACTGAAATTAGTTTTTTTTTTTTTTTACAAATGAGCAAGAAATACCAACACAAGCACAAACAGAAGTCTAACATTTGGAATAAGAATAAGAATATATCAATATAAAGGGGACATGAGTGAGGAATATTAAATGAAGGTGTGGATTGGGCTGCTGAATGATTGTAACAAGTGGAATGTATGACATGGCAACAAATAATATGTTACAGGTGGTTCTGGTAACATGAGAAAGAATGGGTTAGGCGTATTAGTACTGCATACCTATGCCGTTGAATGGCAGTAACAGACAGTACTTATGGAATGTTTTAAAAATAGAAAGGCATGATTATATTGTTTACTTGTGGAAAAAACCTACAATGACAAGTGTAGTGTTTATTTCCTTATGTAAAGATAACGGAGCATGAATCAAATGTAAGTGTATGTTTTGAGTACTTTTTTCATTGTTAGTAATTATTGTTATTTATTTTTGTGATTTATTTGTGGACCCAAACTATCCTCCCCGTAACACCTCCTTAATGTCTGTCTTGACGCAGTATAACATACGTTTTTATACTTGATTGTATACGTGAAGTGAATGTTATACCTTTGAGAGATTACATGCCCTGATTTGATAAAGGCACATGACGTGCCGAAACAAGTGTCATCCAAAAGGGCTCTCCTTTGGGAATTATGAGAAATTTCTAACGATATAAAACAAAATCTGATTTTGAATCAATCCTACTTGTGGCACAGTTCTTGTGTGGAAGCGACAACCTTGTATACTGACAGCGGAGGTGGGGGAAGTGGTTCCTCCAATTTCTTTCACACACACGTGACACAGGATACACTAGAAAGTGAGACTGGTCGCAGGGCTGAAGAAGTTGATACTAAAAAAACCAAAAACATGTTACTTTCTTTAAATTCTTCTGATATAACGCTATCAGGGACATTAAAAGTGCCATATTGCAATCCAAAGGGTGGGTCATTATCATCAGAAGGTTAATTGTCCTCATAAGTGAATGTGAGTGGCTTAAAGAAATCCTTCCTAGGCAAAGGCGTGAAGGTTTTCTTAATTACTGGCAAAGGCGTTGATGGCTTTGATGTTTTAGAGGCAGATTCTGATGAAGTCGATGTCTTTGATGAAGATGCCTTGGGCACCAATGGCTTTGACGTCGACTTGTTGATGGACTAAGTCTGTGATGTACTTCGATGGCTCAAAGGATTCTTCGATGATTTTTCATTCTGTCAAGACCTTGACAGCTCTCGATGAGAATCAGGACTTCGTCCTGGGCTCGAGGGCATGCAGGATTTGGCTCGAGCCCTTTCCTTACTGGCTTCAGAAGGTGCATGGCCCGAGGGTTTCTGGCTCTCGAATATCTTTAGCATTTTCTGCCATGCAGCCTGAGTAGAGGCCTTAGTGGGGCAAGATATACTCCTCTCGGGAGAAGAGTCGGACGAGGAAGACAAAGTAGGAGATTTATGATGGCTTTTCTTCGCCTTCCTCGACGATGACGAGGAGTGGTGAGAGCCACTTCATGACCTGGACTTCTTCAGTCGAGGTGAGTCATCCCTCGCTTCATCAGAAGAATGATTTTCAACAGGGTAGACGAAGGGGATTTTTTTCAGATTCTACCTACCACCAATTTCCCTTCACGCTCCTTCAGAGCTTTTCACAGGCTCTGACAGGCCTGAGGACTTGTGCTCCACACTGGGACACCACAAGCACACATGATGTGGGTCCGTCAGTGACATCTTGGCATTGCAATCTTGACATTTTTTAAACCCAGTCTTCGGGGTCGTCGGAGCCGAAGACAAAGACAATATAGACAATTTTAGAAGAAAAGTATGAAGCGCGCCGTAGTTCACGAAGTGGAAGCTTACTCAGTAAAATGGAACTGAAGCCAGTGGGCGCTGCGCGTGCTATATATAACTTCAATGACATCATCCTCAAGACAGAGGCCCTCGAGGGACATTGAGTCAACCACATCGATGCACAGCGCCCTCTGGGGAAAAGAAATTCTGAAGCAGCTGAAGCTGGATATTGGAGAAATCAAACGTTGAGGAATACGTGGGAGGACACAAACCATTCAAAAGAGGCTCACAAGCAACCGCTTGTAAACATACTTTAGCAGAGAAGCATGAGACCGGGAGGAACGCAGCGGGTGCCTTGGAAGGACTTCTGAGAGACCGGCAGCAGCAGCGAGGCTGTTGGGGATGCGGTCTTGTTAAGCAGCCGCCGTTCAACCAGCAAATGAAAGGATAGCCTGCAGGGAAACTGAATGAGAATCTGCAAAGCAGGGTGAGCATTCCTAGAGATAAAACCTCACAGCACCAATGTGCTCCGGTTCGGAGACACCATCAAACACCAGTGAGTCTGGATGGACCAAAACTGGCTCAAGCTCAATGGCGACAAAACGGAGGTGATGTTGGTGGGTTGCCCTCCTAGCCCAGCATTATGGACCCACCCTTTCTGGGCCATCTGCCCTGTCCGGTGGACAAAGTTAAGAACCTAGGGGTCATTCTCTCCACCTCCCTGTCCATGTCAAACCAGGTTTCAGCGCTCTGCCAATCCGCCCAGCACCAGATTAGGGTACTTAAGAAGGTCCTCCCAATGATCCCAGAAGCTATGCGCCCTCCTGTGGTAGCCGCACTAGTCCTGTCACGATTGGACTATTGTAACTCCCTGTATCTCGCTCAGCCAGTGGGCCTTCTCCAGTGTCTCCAACGCATGCAAAACCTGGCAGCTAGACTGGCCACAGGCTCTCCTTAAGGAGCACATATTTCGCCAGTGCTTCGCCAACTTCACTGGCTCCCAGTGGCTCAGCGAGTTAAATTCAAATCACTGTGTATTGTCCACCGGGAAATCCAGGGCCTAGGAGCAGAGTTTCTTCAAACCAAATTTGTCCGATATATCCCGTAACGCAATCTTCGCTCCTCGACCACCAACCTGTTGGTGGTTCCTAGGTACAACCGGGAAAGACTCGGTGGCAGAGCTTTTTCCATCGCTGCGGCCAGGTTGTCGAACACCCTCCCACCGCCACTCAAGTCTACCTCTAACCACCTGGCTTTCAGGAAAGCCCTGAAAACAACTCTTTTTTAGCTCCCGGCCTACTATTGTCCTTCCTGTTCGGTAGCTTCCTCATCAGCGCCATGCCGCCTTCGGGCGACCGTGCGCTTTATAAGTGAAGGTAACATAACATAACAGCCTGCTCATATGTATTGGGGACCCCGGGAATGCCGACAGGCACATGAACAATTCAAACACTTCTTTGAAAACCGACCAAGTAAATTAGAAAGACAGAATTTACACAAGTCCACATGTAGGAGAAGTCAATATTGGGAAAGTTGTAGTAGATGTTAACACCAGCAGATGAACATTAATGAAGAAGTTGAAAAGCAAAATGTGTACAAATCTCCATATATGAGATGTGAATTTGGGGAAAATTGGAACAAGCATTGCCACAAGCAAATGAATATCAGTGAAGAAGTTGACAGTTAGAGCTTGAACAAGTCTCCATAGATGAGATGTCAATATAGGGGAAGTTGGAACAAGTAGCATCTAAACAGTGAAGGAGTACAACTGAGTTATACTTGCAGATAACATTGTAGGAAGTCATGGTGAAAGAAGCACATCAGGATGAGAAGCGTTGGGAGACAAGATACCTGGCAAGAGAGTATACAAGGGGATCTGAAAAACCCAGAAGGATTCCTGGCAGGAGAGTATACCAGGATGCCACCTCATGAAAGTGTTGTGTGAAAGAGACATTTCTACTACTTTTGAGGAATCACTGTTTGTAAACACACTTTTTGCCATCATGAAGAAAGTGTTATGTGGAAGAGACATTTCTACCATTCTTGAGGAATCATTATTTGAAAAGATCCTTTTTGTCATCATGAAGAAAGTGTTATGTGGAAGAGACATTTCTGCTACTCTTAAATAATCATTATTTGAAAAGGACACTTGCCTCAAATTATCCAGCATAAGGGAACCACCACCTGGATTAAAGGATTGTTTGTTGATATTTGATTTGTATACACTTTGCTGAATCAAAAACAGGGACACTTACATTACAGCTTTGATTGTTTCATTTTTAGTGTGAGGGTCAGATACGTTTTGGACACAAAGACAGTTTGCATAATTTTGACAACGAGACACAGACTGATCTTTAGTTTTAGTTTCCTAGGCAGGGAAACTTTCTTTTGGCTAGGGACAGAAAGGCCTTTATTTTAATAACGATGTCTGATGTTGAAAACATTACAACGTTATGTCCGCCTCTCAGTTCTGACCCCTCAAAGTATGCAAGTAGGAACAACCAACCACACAGACATTGCTTACTTCTGTAAACAGCGCTGCCTGGAAGAGTGCACAGCATGGCATTTAAATGCAACCTCACCAAATACATGCATAGTTAAAGCCCACTCCACCTCTGAGATACAAAATAAAGAATGCTGAAGTGTATACAAACTAAAATCGCTTTTATTTTATACAGATATAATTACTATAGCTTCTTTTAATTTACAAAGAGAGTCAGATTATATTAAAACATTTTAACAATGGTCAAGGTTCCAAGTATGAAACCTGCATGTGAATTTACTAGCAAATTACAGGTGACAGGAGATGGGTAGAGTAAAAGGAGTGAGTCCTTCAGTTAAGCGACAGGGTGCCAGGTGTTAATTCAATCACAAAACGACAGGCTGGAAAACGTACAAAATGGAGAAACGTTTGCGTCCCCTCCCCATGAAACTTCTGGAAATCAATGTGCCTAGTTCCAAAAGCTACCATTGGGATGAGACTGTGCTATTACTTTAGGGGAGAGGCCACCAGCCACAATTTGGCATTTCTTCATAGGAATTGTGCATCAGTCCATCGTACATGCCTTGGGCCCCACCGCCGCCATTTCGTTACACCAGTGTGATAACCACGGCTGGAACAGCGAGCTACCACGTACCTCTTCACCAGCAAAGGAGGGGTTTCTGCAGCTGGTCGAGTCGGTGCAACATTTCCCCTAAGGAGGAGGACGACTAACAAACATGTAAACATTAGAAAGCGGATTGCTACGTAGTGTAGCTATTGCCTCTGCTCCGGGGGGAAGCTGTGTCCTCCACTGCCGTTTAGGAAGAATGAAGGGGGCATAGTCTCTGCAAAGCACCCCTTAAAGCTTGAGGCAACTGCAGTGGCACCAACCTTGATCCAAAATGTACAGCATGTCATGAGAAACTGAATTAAAGGAGATCAATTAACTGAGCTAGGTGCTACTGTTTGCTGTGTAATTGTAGAAGCACATGGGAGTTGAGCCGCCTTATGAAGATCACTTACTATTAAAGCATGGTTACTCTTGATATTTACCGGCAGATATTGACAAGACTGACTACATTACGTCCCCTGTAAGCACGCCCTTTGTTCTGGAAAAAAAGCTATCCCTTGAAAACGTGTAGCTTGGGAAAAGGTTATGGACAGAGTAATGGCATGGAACAGAGTGGTCTACAATAACTGGGGGTGCCCTCAAAATACAGGAAGATTTGGGATAAGAGGAACAATTCCATTGATAAGTTAAGAAGTGAACAAGCTACACCCTTGGGAGCTGAAATGGGATTCCAATCCACAGTCTCTCCTGTTAGCTGGTTTTCATTTCTAAATGTCTCAATGTCAAAATGGAAGAAATACTTCCCATGAGCTTTACACAAGAGATGGATTTATGTTCAGTACATAGACGGATCCTAAAGTTTGGTTCCTCTTTAATCTTTCCATGCTCCAGTAGCTCACTAAGCCCAGATCACTGCACTCCATGGCCACCCTCAACAACTGCTTATAGTGTGCTTGCTTTTTGCCTACCAATTTAGGGCAACTCAGCACTCCCACCTGGCCGTAGACAATATGCTAATTTACTACACCTTCTTTTTGGCTGCAGGTGTAATTTTGCCACCCACTGAACCCTCTTTGATACTGCTCTTGCTTCAGATGCACACAGAATGGCCACCTTTGCATTGGCTGTAAACAATATGGCCGCCTATGCATTGACCCGAAGCAATTTGGGCACCTTTGCATTGGCTGGAAACAATATGGCCACCTATAGAGACCACTATTGCTGTGACTGTCCTCTTTTGGTAGCCTTCTTTTGTTTAGACTGAAAAAACAAAACCACCAGCTCCATTCCCGAGACCAGAAAAACAAACATCTGCACACAAACCTTTACAAATTACTGAACTATAACTTGGACCTGCAGGAAGAGAGCTGAAAAAGCAATCAAGAAAACTGAGGGCTGTAGCAGAATAGAAATGTCATATGGGATATCTTTCAGGGCAGACTGGTCCGGATCTAGACCTGCCCGGGAGAAAGGTTTCTGGGTCCATAGGATCACCTGCTGAGGCTACAATCACCCCCACCCCCCACTTTAGGACTAGTGAAGATAACTTTGGTTCACAGGGCTGATACTATCCTTGCAAGAAAGGAGGACGAGTACGTATTTAAGGACTGCATCATCCGTGGTTATGGAATCCTGTGCATAAGGCCTGGTTTTAAAAATTAAGCAGAAGAGAATTAAAACCTTAGTCCACCAGTGGCAGATGCCCATGGGCACACAGGATGGTCTTCAATTACAGGGAGGGGATTGCCCGTATCCCTGACTAAGTGAAAACCATTTCATGCCTGGTGTTCATGCAAATGTGCTAGACGTATTCAAAGGACGTATTTAAAAGGTGGTATTCAATGGAGGCTTAATAACGCCAGACATGTAGTGTATTCAATGGAGGCTTAACGCCAGACATGTAGTGTATTCAATGGAGGCTTAATAACGCCAGACATGTAGTGTATTCAATGGAGGCTTAATAACGCCAGACATGTAGTGTATTCAATGGAGGCTTAATAACGCCAGACATGTAGTGTATTCAATGGAGGCTTAATAACGCCAGACATGTAGAATATTCAATGGAGGCTTAATAACGCCAGACATGTAGTGTATTCAATGGAGGCTTAACGCCAGACATGTAGTGTATTCAATGGAGGCTTAATAACGCCAGACATGTAGTGTATTCAATGGAGGCTTAATAACGCCAGACATGTAGTGTATTCAATGGAGGCTTAACGCCAGACATGTAGTGTATTCAATGGAGGCTTAATAACGCCAGACATGTAGTGTATTCAATGGAGGCTTAATAACGCCAGACATGTAGTGTATTCAATGGAGGCTTAATAACGCCAGACATGTAGTGTATTCAATGGAGGCTTAATAACGCCAGACATGTAGAATATTCAATGGAGGCTTATTAACGCCAGACATGTAGTGTATTCAATGGAGGCTTAACGCCAGACATGTAGTGTGCTGTATGTCATGTTCATTGGTATTAGTGATGCTACATCACAAAAAGAAACATTCAATGTAACTGTGCAATGAAGCTGGAAGAAACCTGGACACCACACCACAGTGCTCCACCGACATCTCGATTCAAGGGATTTCACAGTTCATACATGTGGGGTGTTATCACGACAATTGTTCTTTTCCTTATTTTCCAACAAATGTAAAGCTCTGCAACCTGCAAGCCCCCACCTGAGGAACATAGAACACAACAAGCTCCAGCTAAGGAACACAGGTCCCTACTCCAGAAGCTATGCTTTAGTACTGGTATTTAACTAAGGTGGCTGCTGGTGGGAGACAATCCAAGGCTGCAAAGGTGAAATAGAAAGACATTAGATTCCAGTACATACTGAAGGTCTTGGAGTAAAACTCCTGCCCCATGCTGGTGAAATGCAGTCGCAGAGGACCTGCACAAAAGACCATGGGCTTCCACACCCTGTTGATAGTCAGTTGAGGTTTAAAATGAAATCACCTGCACTTTTCAGTAAAAACCAGGTGGAATCAGAAAACCTTCAACACAGAGAACTTGAAACATTTTGCAGCTGTGCAAGAGAAGGTGGACAACCTGGGACGAACTTGTTCGGCCATTAGACTTCCAATGCACCGTTGGGCCTTTCCTGTGTGTAACTTCTCGTCTGCTCAACCCAAACAAGGAAAGCCTTGAACGCTTAAGGTGCAGTGGAGAAGGGACAGGGACAGGTTGGGTGCAATTCATAGAGAAAGATGGCAATGTCTTCTGGCACGATGAAACACTGAGGACCGGTGAAGTTGAGCTTGATGCAACAGAGCAGGCCTGCCATACCGACCACCACTGTGGCAAACTGAAGGATGAGGCCAAGTTGGATCATCCATCGCCCACCTTCTTGAAGGCACAACATATGGCATTCTTCCCATGTAAACACTGAGGGAACTTCACATGCGAGGAAAGAAAAACCCAAGCATGACAAAGTCAATTACGTGGATGTTGGTTGCATCCTTTTCAGAACTGTTGCATAGCTTCAAAGTTTTTGTTGTCTTCTTGGGCGCCTCAATTTGGCAGCTAAAGTGCTTCCGGAAGGTCTTTCAAATTGTTTTTTGGAATCGTAGGGTCACACAGAGGCCTTCATTAGAGGGTGGTGCTGCAGTCTCCCTCTGCAACGCTTTCATCTTGCTCAGCAGCTTTCAACTTGGTGAGTGCGGCATGGATCCGGAAAAGCGTACGGGATTCCATGGAGTAATTCTTGTAGTTGTTTCTGGTGAAAGAAAAAAACAGTTTAAAATAATTTTATCTGGAGGTTGAGATTGGAGAGACCACATGGAAACCTAACAAGGGTGAGTGCCAATGCAGAGTCCAAGAATGTCTACAGATCAATAGCTAACAAACCAAGCAAGCAGTGCCACACAAACCTCTCCTGCAGCCCCCTCTGCTCTGGCTCTACTGGGACCCACAGATAGATCTGCCAGTAGACCTCAATCTCGCTCGGCAGTACCCGCTGCTGTGCCAGCATTGGTACTTGCACACAAGGTGGCCAGTGCACAACAGTCCTGCCCTGCAGCTGCCTCTGCTGTTAAAGGACTGCGATCCACACACAGCTCCACCAGTGTACATCAATCCTGCCCTACAGCAGCCTCTGAGGCACCTGCACCTGATCCACAGCTCACGGATGGTGTCCAGGGAGAAGGGAACATGCCTGGGGTTGCTGGTGGAACTCTTGCTCTGAGGAGATTTGTCTGGCATTCCTGGCTGGACTGCCCGTATGGGCGGGATCTGACTGATACACAAATGGGCCTTCTCCTCTGGTATGGGATCTAGAACCCAGCTGTTGAGTGGGCACCTTCCCACGGAACAAGACATTTTAGCATTTGTTCGATCACAGGAGAGGAGTGCTCACATTTTTGGCAAATTGTGAGTTCCTTGGATTGTTACCATAAATGAGTAGGGGCTCCAGACCTGGCTCCCTTGCTCTAGGTACATTCAGGGGCTGCTGCTCCTCACTAATGATGCCGAATGAGGCAGAAACACAGATTTGCCTGATGCCCACATTTGCCGCAGGACTGCCCTCATATGCGGCATCGAACCGATGTACGAATTAACATCTTCCTCGTTCATTGGACACAATCCATCTATTCATCTTAAAACAATACAACTCTTTGAAACAAGTCAACACACATAGATTTTTTGAAAAAAACAGTCTTGAAGTGCTTTACATACAGAACAGCGTGAAAACAATATCGCACGCTAGTGTGAAGTTTCTTACGCAATCCTTATCTGGACGCATTGCTGTTTTTCTAGGTACACTTCGATATTTAACCTCTTCTAAAACCAAAAGAACAATTATTTGTATTGAGTTTACAAATAATTTGCATATGTTTTCTGTTGATCTCATAAAGAGCTTTAATAATGAAGTGTATATAGAAAACAGCAAGGATTTAGGATGAGAATTACATGTGATATAGATTTTCTTCACACTCTTGTATATTTAAAGCACTTCAAAACATTTTAACAAAAAACAATCGTACAGTGTTGGTTTTTCTTCAGCGTTGTACGATTTTAGGATGAATAGACGGATTGTTTTTAAAGAATTGTGTTATGGTGTTTATATGTTTGAGGGATATGTAATTTAAAGGAATTTTCTGTTAAATAAATGTAGTGATGCACACAGATAATGGCTGATCCGCGTTGCTCATTAGCTGTGAAAACAGAAAGAGCTTGCTTTAAAGTCACTCCCTCTTCATATGAATGATAGTAGTTCTCCCAGATAGTGGGAGAGGGTAATCCTGGAAAATTCATAGCTCTTATCGATCATCTAGCTAGGAAGCCAGATAGTGGGAGAGAGTAAATCTAGAAAGCTCTGAGTTCTTATCGATCATCTAGCTAGGAAGCCAGATAGTGGGAGACGGTAAACCTGGGAATTCCTACCTCTTATCGATCATCTAGCTAGGAAGCCAGATAGTGGGAGAGAGTAAACCTGGGTAGGTGTGAGCTATTATCGATCATCTAGATAGGAAGCCAGATAGTGGGAGAGAGTAAACCTGGGAAGCTCCGAGCCCTTACCGATCATCTAGCTAGGAAGCCAGATAGTGGGAGAGAGTAAACCTGGGAAGCTCCGAGCTCTTATCCATCATCTAGATAGGACCTCATCATGCTGCTCTAGCGAGCCATGACCCCAGGCAACCACTAACCAACTGCAGGTACACTAATCTCACCAAAAAGAAAAAACTCAGGTGATTAGGAAGGCAACACTTCTGGCCCTGTTCATCCACGGTCCTGGAGCTGGCACACGGAACATGGACAGCCTTCTCCCTTTCCACTTGGCTGGCATCCTTGTACCCAACTTGTTTCTTTATGAGAAAGGACCCTAATGCCATGGCAGCACTACGTAAATGCCAAATGAATAAGTAATAAACAAGGACGAGTCCATATTACTTACTTGGCACGTCTCAGAATGCTGACAGCCTCCTCGCTACGGCCTTGCTGCACGTAGAGAAGACTCAGCTCCAGCAGGGCGTTGGGGACCAGGTAATGATCATACTTTATTTTCTTTTCACTGCAAATGAAAGAAAAAAAAAAGATGAGTGCATCCTCTCTTCCTCTCTAGACATCCACACCTCACTCCAGCTACTCGATCGCTAAGGTACCGCTGACGAAAATGGAAGCCATTGAGTGCAACATAGCATGGTAGGCCTGTCAAGCCTTCTAAATATTATGTTATTTTAAGACATGGGTGTAGTCTATGGGGCTCATTACATATTTGGCGGTATCCTGGCAGTATGTCCGCCAGGTTACCACCAACCGGTAATACTGTAACCAGCGCAGATCTGCAGATGACAGGTGCCGGCAACGGTAGGTAAATCCCAATTTCATAGAGTAATGCCAGCTGTTCTTTGCCGGTGGGGGTGCCTGGCCTACCTCCAGCTCTTGCCTGGAGGTAAATGAGGCCACCCTACTGGCAAACCTGTAGTTTGCCGTTCTGGACATGTGCCGGTAAACGTTATTACCAGCACTTAATTTCCAGGCGGCAAACTTATAATGAGCCCCATATGTGTGATATCTTGTGTTATCCTGCGATATGCTGTGCCATGAATTGGTACAAAAATAGTTGGTTATTGGGGGCTACGGAGAGGATTGCAAAGGAAGCCCAGCATCGTCCTATAAAGGGGGTCCACGCTGCAGATTACTTCGACAACCAATATAAATCTTCTAGCAGAACAAGGATCCACCAGACAGTCAACAGCATTATTTCACCCCCAGAATATTTAACGGACTGAGGCACATCCTCATCCAAGTGTGTTCTGAAAACAACAGCAATGCAGCTCCCCAGTGCTCATCACCTATTGAACACAGGCATTCTTGCGCATCACGGCCCGCTGAGAAAGTAGGGTTACTTTCACTACTCTCCTTGGTGCAAGACATTACAAACATCTTCCTTGCTCTTTGCTGTGCTAAGACTGCAAGTCAGTTTTGACTACTTTCTCTTAAGTAAAGTGTAGAATGGTAGGGGTTTCCCCTCGTTTGCTGGGGTAAGAAAGTAGGGCACTTGTACTCTTCTTCCCTAATCACAAGAGAGTGGGCTCGTTTCCATTAACCTTTCCCTTTGAATGAGACAGTAGAGTGGTTTTCACTAGCCTCTCCTGGGTATGGAAATACTTTCTCCTGGGCACGGGAGTGGGACAGGACCGCTTGAACGATACTCTCCTAGGCACAGGAGACTTGGCTAGTTTCCATAAACCTTTCCTTGGTATAGGAGAACAGAGTCCCAGAGAAGGATGGTTTCTGATACTTTCTCCTATGCATGGGAGTGGGGCAGGACAGCTTGCACTACCCTCTCCTAGGCACAGGAGACTGGTGTGAGAAACCAGAGTTTGTCTCACCAGCTAGTCCCCGGTGATCTCTCTCTCTCTGGTGGCCAGGGCACGGCCATGGCCTTTGGAGCCAGGCCCTGGGGTGGGAGGATCACCTGGGAGAGGGGTCTTCAGGGAGTGGGGGTGAGGCAGCCGATGGTGAGACACGGTATTCCCCCCTATTTTTTTTATCTGACCCATCCTATTCTTTAGAATGCTCCAAAGTCCCAAATCTCCCTCCCTTTTACACAAACACTGGGCCGAGGAAGAGGGTGACAGAGTAACAACACTAACTTTCACACGTCATACTGGCCATGCCCCGCTGATCGGGTCCGGCAAAGTCGGGCACTTGACAAAGTGCATACACCTGATACCAATTAGCTCTCCTCACACGAATAAAAGGCAGAACCTAGAGACACACTCTGAGCAAGGCAGAACACGAGTGCGAGCAGGGCTTCCGGGACGAAAGGCAAACCTACTGGAGCAGAGCGACAGACCAGGGGACGAGAGCAGCTGATCAAAAACCCCAATAGTACCCTACTGGAGGTCGTTGCCTCGGACAGGCCGCGGAAGGCACGTGGAGAGAGCCAGATCCCACAAGTGAAGACTGCATTGTGTTTCAAAGGCACCAGCGACCCTCCCGGGTGAACGGCAGAGTTGGGGAGGTGAGGCCAAGCCTGTGGTACTAACCTTGACATGTGAATAGGAAATCAAAAACCCAGGCAAGAGACAAAAACAGCCAGCAAGCGACCTGAGAGACCAGTGTGTGTTAAAGTGTGAAGAAGCATCATTATATCACAAGTGAAGGCTGCACGCGTGTGGGTAAGATGCAAGGAAAGGGAGACCTGTGAATAAACTTTGAAATAAGGATGGCTGCGAAATCAGCGCTACCAAATAACGACTTTGAAATAAGGACGGCTGCAAAATCAGCTATACTAAATAACGGAGTAGTCTGGCGAAAGGAAGTAGCCCACTCAAAAGTCTCCATGAAAGATACATTGTTTAAAGCGAAAAAGCGAATGAACAGCAAAAGTGAGTAAGCCAGATTACCTCCTAGAGAATGGAATAGTGAAAGTTAAACCGTGAACTTTGAGCGGAAGTCGTCCTGCGGTGGTCTATAAAGAAAGCCACGCACATTCGAAAGTCTTCGATATCCAAAAGTGGTATGAGCCCAACAGAGGGAGACCCGAAGTATAATAAGCATGGGGAAGGGAACCCTCTTCCACGTTTGTGTTGAACTGTGTGATAAGAGGTCTGACCCCGACAGAGGGGGACCTAAGTGAACATCTGTTGAAAC
Organism: Ambystoma mexicanum; assembly: GCF_040938575.1. Lineage (NCBI taxonomy): Eukaryota > Metazoa > Chordata > Amphibia > Caudata > Ambystomatidae > Ambystoma > Ambystoma mexicanum. The sequence goes on along the minus strand of NC_090926.1, from coordinate 1,237,783,445 downwards.
ATTATTTGTAAATCTGGAAAAGAGACTTTAACATGAAAGGTCAGGCGGGCCTCGACCCACTTTGTAGAACTGTTTATTGTGTTGAAAGCCAAGCTAGAGAGCATCATCCTGCCTACAGGGAACGCCTTACTCCATGAGGTGTAATGTGGGGAGGAGAGCTGATTCAACCACATTTATTCTTTTGAACGCTGATTTTTCCTTTGCATACATTTCTCCTTTATACACTTTGTTGTACAAAAGATAGGGCAAGCATTAGGTTTTGTTAGCATAGGCCATTTTGATTTGAAAGACTGGAGGGTATACGTTAGTAAGCCCTTTTAAGAATTGAATGATTAATGGTATTTTGAAATATGAAACCTCTTTTCCGAGGTGCGCTTGAAAATGGACAGCGCAGCAAGGTATCCTTTTATTGTTCCTATCTGGAGCCCCAGATTGGCTAGATGTAACAGAAAAGAGAGCACCACTGGAGTGCCACATTGAAAAGGGTCCACATCCTTATCTTTGCACCAGTTACTAAACCTGTTCCAGCGACATCTGTACAAAGATTTTGTTGCTGGACTTCTGGCCGAAAGCAAGACTTCCATTACGTCATCCAGAAGATCCCAATCCTTGTATCTCAACCTCTCAGAAACCATGCGTGAAGGTTTTGTGTCTTGACCTCTGGATAGAGAACCTGACCATCCTCTTGCAAGAGAAGATCCTCTCTATGTGGAAGACGTATTGGAGAGCAGATGGACTAGAAGGTCCGGGTACCACGTCCTCCTGTCCCAATCCGGAGCAATTAGGATCATGGTCTGCCTGAACTTTCTCAACCTTCTGACTACTTGAGGAATCACGGGGACTGGGGGAAACGCGTACAGCAGTGGAAACTTCCACTCCACTAGGAATGCGTCTCCCAGAGCTCCTCTTTGAGGAAATTCCCATGAGCAGTACTGATCGCACCACCTGTTGATCGCGGTGGCGAACAGATCCACTTGAGGGGTTTCCCAAAGGGCGAAGATCTCCAGAAGGACTTCCTGAGCCAGCTCCCACTCGTGAGAGACCGTGCTGTGCCTGCTCAGAGCGTCTGCCGCCGTGTTCTTCTCTCCGGCTAGGTGAATTGCCGAAAGAGAGATTCCTTCTCGTATTGCCCAGAACCATAGCTGCATTGCCTCTCTGCACAGTGGTAGTGACCCTACTCCTCCTCTTTTGTTGAGGTAGTACATGGCCACCGTGTTGTCCGTCATTATCAGGACATTCTTTCCCTGTACAGAGGGCAGAAAGGCCTTCAGCGCTAGTCTGATTGCCCTCAGCTCCAAAAGGTTGACGTGAAGTTTGGACTCCGATGGAGACCAACGACCGCTGATTGTCAGATAGTTGGTGTGTGCTCCCCACTTCGTGAGTGAGGCGTCCGTCACTACTGTTATCTCCGGCCATGGTTGCCAAAAAGATTCTCCCTTAAGAATGTTGTCGTTGCAAGCCCACCATAGAAGATCCTGAGCAACTGCGCTCGGGACTTGCAGAAGATCCGACATATTCCCTGAGAACTGGGACCACTGAGTTCTGAGTGCCCATTGAAGGGATCTCATTCTCAACCTGGCCTCTGGTACTAGGAAAATGCAGGATGCCATGAGGCCGAGCAACCCGAGAAAATCGAAGGCCGGTAGACGTTGGGCATTCTGGAACTTCGTTACCATCTGCTGGATGTGGAGAGCTCTCACTTCGGGAGGCGAGGCTTTTCAAGAGGAAGTATCCAAGACTGTTCCGATAAGCTGGAGCTTTTGGGATGGTATCATATGGCACTTCTTGAAATTGAGGGAGAAGCCCAATTTGTGGAGGAAGTGGCAAGTGATCAAAAGATGTTCCTGAGCATGTTTTGGAGAACTTGCTCTGATCAACCAGTAGTCCAGGTAGGGATAGATGTGAATACCCCCTCTCCTGAGACTCGCTGCCACAACTGCCAACAGTTTGCTGAAAACCCTTGGGGCGGAGGTCAACCCGAATGGCAGAACCCAAAACTGATAATGAGAGTTGCCAATCGCGAACCTCAGGTACTTTCTGTGCTTTGGATGGATTGGAACATGAAAGTAAGCATCCTGAAGGTCCAATGATACCAACCAATCTTGGAGTTGGAGAGCCTGAAGGATCTGAGAAAGAGTGACCATCTTGAACTTGTCCTTCCTGAGGAACTTGTTCACGTTTCTTAAGTCCAAGATGGGTCACAGTCCTCCGTCCTTTTTTGGGATGAGAAAATATGGGGAGTACCAATCCCTGTTCTTCTCCGCTACAGGTACCTGTTCTATGGCACCTTTCTCTAGCAGGGTTAAAATTTCCTGCACCAGGAGCGGGTCTGGAGTTTTTACGGAGTTGGCTCCCGGTGGATGATTCTGAGGCCTTTTTTGGAAGGGGAGACAGTAACCTTGAGCTACTGTTTCCAGTGCCCAAGCATCTGAGGTAATGCCCCGCCATTCCTTCAGATGCTGAGAGATCCTGCCTCCCACTGGTGTTTTGTGCAAAAAGGTCTCAGAGGGATTTGGAGGCAGCTGCAGGAGTGGCTGAGGGTACAGATGCCGCTCCTGAGGATGATTTTGCACCTCTTCCTCGTGCTCCACGAGGGAAGTTTCTTTTGCCCCTTTGAGAAGCCTGTCCTCTTCCTCTACCAAATGAGGAGTAGTAACGAAAAGAACGGCCCCTCCAGGAAGATGAGCCGGAATAGGGTTTTAAAGGCTGGCGCATGGAGGCACTAAGCGATTTAGCTGCCGCTTTCGAGGTCTGAATTTTTTCTAGGCTTTCATCAGCCTTACTGCCAAACAGCCTCGAGCCATCTAAGGGCATGTTGAGGAGTCTGGCTTGCACGTCTGGTGCAAACCCTGACTTCCTCAACCATGCAAATCTGCGTAGCACAATGCTTGCAGCCATGGATCTGCTGATACTATCAGCAGTATCCAGTCCAGACTGGAGACATTCCCCCATTGCCTCCTTCCCGTCTTTGACTATATTCAGGAAGCCTTCCCTTTCCTCGCCTTCCGGAATATGCTCAGCCGCCGCCGAAATACAGTCCCACAGGGTATGGGTAAACCTGGCCAGGGTACAGGTGACATTTGTCAATTTAAGGGCCATACTGCCTGAAGTAAAAACTTTACGTGCCAAGGCATCAACTTTTTTATCCTCTCTATCTGGAGGGATAGTGGGATATGCACTTTGCTTTGATGTGGATGCTGCCTGAATAACTAGACTTTCTGGAGTCGGATGCCTGTTTCAGTATTCAGGATCCGTACCAGCTGGTCTGTATTTCTTGGGGAAATTACTATCTGCAGCATCAATGCTCTCAGGCTTTTCCCAGTTTTTCTCCACCCTCCTCTGAAGAGCCCTGTGAAAGGGGAGAACTGGATCTTTTTGAGGACCTCTGACAATTATATCCATCATGTCATCTTGTTCAAAAACGGGTGAAGTGTTACCCCAACCCATATACTCAATCACTCTGGTCATAAGACTTTTGTACCCTGAGTCTGCATGTTCTGCAGCATCAGGTCTGGCAAACTCTAATTCTGGGGAGGTGTCAATTCCACTGGCAGAATGTAGAGTGTCACTCAGGTCTCTCATTTTGGACTCTTGATCAATGAGTTCCTCAGGAACTTGTTTTGTGCCATATGAAACTCCAAAGGGAGTGACTTCCTCTTCCTCCAAGCCAGATTCCTCATAAATTGAGGACATGGACTTAAAAAGGTCTGACCTGGGCAACGGAGTAAATCTTATATCTTCCTCTACCATACACGTCGAAGGAATGCAAAAATCCTTCGAAGTTGTCGAAGGAATCTTCGATGACTTCGAAGATGACTTCGATACAGGCTGCGAGGTTATTTTTGGTTTTGATGCTGAAACGGTCGACGCCGATGAAGTCGTCGAAGCCTTCGACGACTTATGTTTTTTATATGGCCCCGGAGAGGTGCTCGACTCTCGAAGAGTCCTTGACGACTTGTCGTCGACTCGAGTTTTTCGAGTATCCTAGACACTACCGGTTTTTACCAAGGTAGTCTTAGACTTCCCTTTGTCGTCCAATGGAGCGACCTTAGGGGTATGGCTCTTCCGAGGTTCATTCGAGGGGGTCAGGGCCGCATTCTCGAATACCTCCATCATCTTTTTACAAAATTCTTCCCATTTTCTGGGAGAATCCGATTTTGTCGGACATCGAATTTCTTCGGTCGACTCGGAAGATGATGATGAGGGAGATCTATGTCTCCTCTTCATTTTTTTGGACGAGCAAGAAGAGTGTCTCGATCTACTCCTAGATCGAGATCTCTTTGAATGCCTATGGCGATCCGATTCCGTCGAATCAGTCGCTTTCTTATGTTTTTTGGACGTAGCCTTCTTAGAGGCTTCCCTCCCCACCGACAGTTTACCTCTCCTCTCACAAAGAGCTTTCTCGGTCATGGATTGGCAGGAACCACAGACGTCGGTCCGGTGACTGGAACCGAGAGACCAGAGAAACTCGGTGGGGACGCGTGATCGACATTTTCGATTCACAATCTACGCACTTCTTGAACCTAATCTTGGGTGTCGAAGAAGACGACATTTTCTTCACAGAAAATCTCAAGCGTGGCGTTCTCGATAGCAAAGCGATCGGAAAAACGGAACTGAAGCAACGGGCGCGGCTCGAGCTATTTATACCATCGGTGACGTCGACGAGTCCGTTGAGGGACAATCGACGCCACGACCTCGAGCACAGCGCCCTCTGCCGAGAATTTTTTTTTCCGAAGCTGGAGATATCGGTTTATCATAAGATGAGGAATACGTGGGAGGACACAATCCATTCGAAGGATGGTTTCTGATAGTTTCTCCTATGCATGGCTTGCACTACCCTCTCCTGGGCACAGGAGACTGGCTTAGTTTCCATAAACCTTTCTTGGTACAGGAGAGCAGAGTCACAAAGAAGGAAGGTTTCTGATACTTTCTCCTGGGCACGGGAGTGTGGTGTGACAGCTTGCACTACCCTCTCTCCTAGTCACGGGAGACTGGGCTAGTTTCCATAAACCTTTCCTTGGTACAGGAGAGCAGAGTCACAGAGAAGGAAGGCTTCTGATACTTTCTCCTGGGCACGGGAGTGTGGTGTGACAGCTTGCACTACCCTCTCTCCTAGGCACTGGAGACTGGGCTAGTTTCCATAAACCTTTCTTTGGTATAGGAGAGCAGAGTCACAGAGAAGGATGGTTTCTGGTACTTTCTCCTGGGCACAGGAGTGGGGCAGGACAGCTTGCACTACCCTCTCCTTTTCAGAGCATGGCTGGGCAGTAGCACAGACAGTACGAGGGGCCTGTTCGTAATGTTCAGTTTGAGAGGTTTGGGGCACCTGAACAAGTTAAGGCACTGGGGTACATGGCAGAGGGTGGTGGTGTTTAGAGCAAACAGAAACACTGATGAGTTTGTAGCACAATGAAATACTGTGTGAGGAGCTTGGGGCACCAACAATGAGTGAGGAGCTTTCAGCCAAAAGGATAAGACAGCGCAAAGAGGTTTGGATTTGTGGGCAGATAGTGTGAGAAGATTTCGGCACACTCCTATAGAAGGTAGCGGGTACCATGCTTTATTCACAGCAATTTTTGCTGTGGCTATTTTCACTGTGGTGTTTTCGCCCCTGCGGATAGTGGCGATTTAATTTTTTTTTAATATATGTGTTGTGTGTTTGTGTAGGTGTAGGTGTTTTGGGTGGGTGGTTGTGTGTTAGATGGGGGAATGAGGACCCCCCCAATTAAAAAAAGGAAAGGAAAGAAAAGAAAACGCCCGGGATACACCGCCGTGAAATTAGCCATGGCGAAAATTACAGTGTTTAAAACACATGAAACCAAAGGTGGACCTTTTAGTCACTTGAAGAGACAGTGCCGGAAGCATTGGGCATGCAGACAGCACCATGAACTTCGAGCACATAACTTATGTAAGGAACTCATATTGACAACAGTAAAGACAGACAAGTGATCACAGTTCAAGGGTGTTTATTAAACTGTAAATGCAGGGTGGAACAACACCTAAGCTAAATCTAAGATGGGAGCAAGCGTCGACCATCAAATGAAAAATAAGGCAGTCCTTGTGGCGTCTAGTCAAAGTAAAAAGCCTATACTAAAAAAAAACGATTGCGAATTCCTTACAACTAATTACAGAAAGAGCGTGGGATAGGATATTCAAAATAAAGAAGAAAAGTGTTCACAAATAATAAGTCAGGATGTGATTGCCTCGAGGCCTCCCTTCTCCATGTTTTTATCACAGGACAAGGTGGGACCTTGGAGCACAGCAAACACTCGAGCCTTCCCAGCACGAGCCAACAGTTCCATATCAGCTACCAGGTTCCTCGATGGTTAAGTCTCTTTGTAATGAAAAGTCTCTTGCCTTTGAGGCCGGATGCTCTCAACAAACAAAGTTCTGTTCTACGAACACTTTGGGTGATGGCTTCACCCCTGGGTCCCCATCTTCTGGGCTTCACCCCTGGGTCCCCATCTTCTGGGCGCAGACCCCTCAGCAGTCATTTTCAGCAAATTTATAACACAGTTCCTTTCTCAGTGAACTTTGTGTGATAACTTTCCAAACCTGGATCTCCCTCGGCTGGGCTCGGACCATAGATGACAAGGGGGACACTTCCCTTCACCTTGTCTCGCAATACTTCTTGCTTTCAAAACTCTTAATGTCCTTTTAAACAGGTTTTCGGCTTTTGCCCCTGGTTGTCAGCTTCCCTCTGTCGGGTTCGACTTAACCAACTATTCCTCATGGGACTTTTAGACTCTGTCCCTTTTCATTAGCATCTATCGGTCGGGTTCACTCTGGCTAATCTTCACAAAACACAGTTCATGTGCTTATTTTCACCAAGCGGGAGTCACTTCCCTTAGCCTTCACAAATCGTCTGTTGGTCAAAGACTTTCATTGGTACAGAGGTTTTTACAAAACCCTTGTATGACCACTTTCACCGTTCTTTGGCTCTTCCCAAGGGCTTCTGGTTACGGTAGTCTTTACCATTTACCGTTGGGCAATCGCCCAGAGTTTCCTACGTGAGCACCCACGTGGTGCCGGACTCCTTCGGCTACTTTCCATTCACCGCATTTCAGTTTCTTGTCGACACTCCCCTTGACTCACCGGCTTTGATGAACGGCTTGGCTTTCCTTCGCCTCAGAGTCAAGGATGGTACCACAGAGACAAGCGCCTTTCTCCGGCATGGCAATCAGCAGAGATGGGTCTTGTGTACCATTGACATCTGGTGCAGTACACGCTGGCTATTATTCGTGGACTTATCGTTCCCTCAGCGGAGGCTTCATGGGCCTTGGTCGGAAAGGGCAAGGTCAACTCTCTCCTTGGCACCATCTCGGTCTGCGCCGTCTTTCTCCTCCTCTTGAACTGCTGTGCTGAGTTAGCTCTTACGTCGTGCTGTCTGCCTTGCTCGTAGTGTGCTGTCGTGCTCCACCTTTTATCCCTGTGGGGAAGGGAAAGGGCCGTTAGGTGTGTGTGTGTGTGATTCTGATCAACTACCTGACTTTGCCTGACCGTTGTATTGGGACATGTCAGGTAAACGGCTCTGGTGTTTGTCTGTTGTCTTTCGTTCTTAAGTGTTTGTGTGGAAAGGGGGGCAGTGTTTTGGAATAGCCTACATGGTAGGATGGGGAAAAGGTGTTCAAAGAAGGGGCTACCGCGTATCGCCCATTGGTGTCCCACTCGACCCCCTATCCAGGTGATCTTCCCTCACTGGTCCACCCCCAGGAACTGGATCCAATAGCGATGGCCGTGTCCTGGCAACCTGGATCACAGATCCACGGGGACTAGCTAGGGAGACACCTTCAGGTTTCTCACACTAAGCAGTGAGAGGTGCTTGAGGAACACAGTTTGTCTTCCTCCACAGGGCCCCATATGGGTAATTCTGTTCTTCGCAACAAATGCCATGATCCCCCATGGCCACCGCTGGTTTACAAAAATGCCGTGCGCCAAGGTGGATTTTTGTTTTTTACATTTATAAAAGTAGATATTTGGAAAACTGAAATAAGCTGAACAAGCCAGGGCAGCTGTCAGATCAATAGCAAGGGCGGTCACCCTCTGGTTATTGTTAAGGGCCACAAAGGCTACATTCTTCCATTTGATGTCGCAGAGCCCGAAAAATGGCCTTCAGAGCTAGTGCAAACAAGCAGCATGCTCGCTGTAAATTAGCTATGGATTCAAATAGGAACTTGAGGGTAAGTGCTGGAACTCAATCTTCCAGCACTTGCCCTCTTGTTCTTCTGTCTAAGAACATTTTAGAGAAGTAACTTTAAAAGGCTCCTTTCGCTGAACAGACAAAGTGAAAAACGGTCTAAAACGCTCACCTTCACCTAAGTCTACAAAAGCATTTTCTGTTCTTTAATAATGTTAACAAGTTAACCTGACTCAGGTTTAAAGAAGTTTCTGTATCATAATTTTACAATAAATGTGTTTGCATTTCCACAGCAATGCTATGTTTTTCTCAAGAGGGGCTGTAATCTTGAGCATATACACATTGACCTCCTCCACATGTGTGCAAGATTTTACACCCATTTACAAAGAGAACACTTTTTGTAGCTAATTACTCTTTTTGTGGAAGCCCACTTGGATAATTTAACTTTTTTCTGAGCATAATAAACAAATAATCACCAAAAAAGCATCATAAATCCCTGTACAACCCATGAATACTGAACAACCAAAAACCAAAAAAAGGCTGATGAGCGGTGCTGAAAAATGAGAACGCTCCTACTTCAGGCAGGCAGCCTGCCTTGCAATCCCATCATGCATCACGGTGGCAGTTAAAACACACTTCATTTGAATTCCCCTCACTATGTCTCCATCTTTTCCCCCCTCTGCACACTGGCGTAACGGGGGTCCCTGCGGCCTGGGGTTGCCCCATGCAGCCCAGGAGGAGGTGGGGAGGACTGTGTGGGCCCTCAGCAGGAAGGCCCCCACATTTTGTGTTGCGCCACTGCCTCTGCAACACCTTGCTTGTCTGACCCTTCCCCTCCTACAGCCTCCTCTTTAGAAGCTGGAGGTTGGGTAGTTCTAGAGAGTGGAGGGTAGCAAGAGTCTTGGGAAGACAGTGGGAGGCCAGAGGGCCACTGCTCCTGGGGCCTTGTGAACCCAACCTGCTGTGGTTCCCGCCTACTTTACAGACATATCATGAAGACAACTTCACACGAGTACATCGGCTCTGTTGTGTCCTGCTACAGGCAAACATGTGGGCACATGAGACCATAATAGAATGTAATCACAATATTACACAGGGTCTATAATGGAGAACTCGGACTACAAGTAAGCAACTTTACCTTCTCCATCATGGAATCGCCATTAAGGTTCATTAACATTCAATTGAATGGTAAGCTCAACCCAACCGAAGGAGTGCAAGTGTTAACACACACAAACAGGTTGAAAGATGTGAGGAAAGAAAAGGGACCAATGGTTGGGCGAAGTGCACGAATGAAGGGCTGCATAGGGGCGTGGCCTGCGCACCAATGTGAGAAAGTTCTAGAAAATGCTGATAGGCAATAGGCTCCGGTCCCATCCCTATTCCATGGGATGTCAAATCAGTATGGAGGAAAGGGGACAGGACGTAAGAGCTAAGACAGAAACTGATCGGAGAATTATAAGGGATGCTGGACCCACCTTTGCATGAGCCCGGGCATCTAAATTAAGATAGTAGTGGGCTAAGAAATTATGAAATGATCCTGATCCAGGCAACTGCTTTGTGAATCTCAGCTATTTGGACATTCTGCAGTGGCGTGTTATCAGCTTTATCTGGAAAGGGTTTGTTAGCTTTCTGATAAAGTGATACACAATAGCTGGGAAGATTGCATTAATTGTAGCATAGTTCAAATACTATTGATGGGACTCCAGAATGCAAGGAACCTGCTTTTTACCAACCCTCCTTTTGCTGATAGCATGGCCACTAAGAAAGGTACCATTCAAGAAAGATGGTCCAAATCAGATTTATGCATTCGTTCAAAGGGGAGGGCCTTCAATTTAGCAGAACAATAGTAACTTCTGATGATGGGGTGTGATGAATGCCTGGCAGGAAGATTTCCCAAAAATCCTTAGACAGACAGACTCGAGAAAAGATGATTGCAGAGAGGGGTGCTTCCTGAAATCTGAGACAGCTTCATAGTGTACCTTTAAATTGCAAGCCTGGTTTTGCGGAATAAAGAAGGGATGGTAAAACTTTTTTTTTTGAGTGATCGCCAGATTTGCACCCTCCATGGACACTGCAGAAAGAACCTCTTCCACTTGAAGATGTAGTAGGATTTTGTGGACGTCTTCGAGCCTCTTTCAGGACATTTATGCAGGTGTAAGGGAGATTCATGCGGAAGAGCCATGCGATCAAGGTTAGCAGTTGCACGGAGGCGCTTTCTTGATTGAACCAATGAATGTTACGCATGGAACGTGTGGGGGAAAGATCATTGCACAAACATGAAACCAATATTTGCACTTGCAATATAGTGGGCCTCATTATTAGTTTGGTGGTATCTCGCTGGTAAATCCATCGGGATACCACCAAATGGTAATACCATTACCCCCACTTGGTCTGCCGGAATACAAGTGGCAGTAAGTGCTGGAATTCCCCATTCCATGGATCCCATAGGACTCCACGGGGGGTGGAGGGGGCAAATCGCCGGTAACATCGGCGTCAGAAATAACAGCATTTTTTGGTGTTGGAGTGCCCGAATTACCAGCAGCTCGGAGCTGCAGGTAAATTCGGTCGCCCCACAACCCAACTTGTGCCTGTGCGGTAACGTGCCGGTATGTGGTAATACCGGCACGTTATTACCGCAACAGCACAGTCATATTGAGCGCTGTGTTATTTGTACTTGGCACATATGCTCACTCTATGGTTTAGCTTTTGGGTATATTTATTCTCTTGTAGAGATAATATATGAGCATTATAACAGTATAGCCACACAATATGCAGTTCAGTCTATATATATGTTTGGGAAAGGTTGTATGTTCGTGGTTGGCTGCAGCCCTGTAACAGCTTGGGCTGAAATGTTGGCACAAGATCGGCATACCAGTCTTCAGTGTACCATTGATAGTGAAATTTGATCAACCTCACCCATCAGCCCTGTGCCATCAGTATGAGCGATTTCAGGAGATTGACGATTGAGACTTTTTCAATAATAAGAAGTTAGGACACGGTCAGGAACATGGGAAGGCTGAGGACAAGGTCTAGACTAGGTAGTAGGATACTCTGGCGTGGGATCTCACAGACAGTGGCTGGGTGTTGGGAAAAGTGTAAAATACTTTCTATTTTCCTTAATGCTCTTTTTCAGAGATCTGCAGATTTCTGTATTCAAAATGGAAGATTGGGCTTTAACCCAGGCCAAGATGGTGGGTCTGCTCAACAGTGATCGGATTTGGAATGTTGAAAGCAGATTGGATTGGTCAGGCTGTTTCCAACTGCCTTTCATCAATGTACTTAGAAGAGGGACATGCATAACAGACTTCCCTCATTGAGGGTTCTTCCAATTAAATTATTTAGGGATCAAGAGGGGTTGCAGCTGCGACCCCTGAGGTCTCCCTTGCTACCACTAAAAAAAACTCCAGGGTTGTGGTCAGTGCATGTGGCTCTTTGTTTCTAGAGTGGCTGGCTTTCTTGTTAAGGCTTCTTAAAAAAAACCAGGGGGTTCCACAACTGTAACACTTTGAGCAGTGACCCTAAATAAGAAAGAATAGGAATAACAAATAATATGTCTTTTCTGGAATTCTATACAATAATTGCTAGACTCAGTAAAGGTTTATTTCAGGCACACTTCAGGGAGTGACTCACTGATTTAGTCTGTTCTTAAACTCCTCAAATTCACAATGCAGCCAAAAACCTCCAAAAAGCATTTAGAGTAGAATAAGCATCCATTCGGATCATGGGACTGGTTCCCAAAGCATTTTTCTATGGGATTGGGCCATTATGAAATTCTTCTGTGAATCAGGCCCCTTGTATTTTGATTTTCGCAAGTTGCAGTTATAGCATGTTTATTTCTGCCGTTGCCTCTTTACGATCACCACAGGACATTCTATCTCTGTGTCCTCGGTCACTTCACAAAATACTTGTGCCTAAAAGCTTGTGTACAGTGTAGGAATATTTGACAATAACACAAAGAGGCCCTTGGTTTCATTGTGCCACAATTAATGCTTTGTTGCAATGTGTCTATCTTTCCTATCTCCATGGCATGCTGTTCAGGATGTTTGTTTGCACGTAGGAGGTGCTGTGTGTGTGGGCGTTGCTTTTCCTGCGCTACTCTGAGTTCTTTAATACACAGTTATGAACCCTCCCAATGGTATGTATTTTGCCAACCTCTGAAGCCTGAAAAGTAGATCCACGCAGGCTTGACATGTGGCCAACTTTGCACCAGACCTGCAGATGAACTGGCCTGCTGTTAAATCTCAGTTACCAGTTTAATGGAATTCACTACAGAGTGTAATTTGCTTTCTGACTTTGAGAACATTCAGACATGTTCCTCATTTTACTATAGCCGGTAAGCTAGCTATAGCCATTAAGCTAGCTCAAGGGGTTGATCACTTGCTGCTGCGCTGTGTGTGTGATCTGCAGGTTGCAGGTTTCAATCCTGGCAAGGCCAACACAGCTTTTCATCCTTCGGAGGTTGATAAATGAGTACCAACACAGGTTGGGTGATATTGTATGTATATTTGTTCTATATTAAGCGCTTAACTGTAAGTGCTACATAATAATACATCATTATCATTTGGCCTTGGACACCTGCTTGCATTCACAAAATGTGGTAATATGGGCCTATACACATTGATATTAATGATACATATGGTGATCCATTCTTGTATAAAATGTATATCACATTACAGTGACATTGCAACCATATTCTTCATAGTGCATTTAGGAATAATACTATGTGATGCCATTTCCCGTTTTGTCAAAGGGTGAAAGGTTGTGTTCCATTGCTTGCTGTGATGTCACTTCGGGGTAGGGTCAAATGACATCACTTCGTGTGATGTCATACGAAGTCAAGTGTCGTGTGATGTCACTTCCGCTAGCCCTGGAACTTTGGTGAAATGACATCTCTGGGCGTTTCATTGAAGAAACAAGAAATCTATGAAGCTGGGAAAAGACGTTTGGAAGGAAGAAAGACTGCTGAATTAAACTGATGGGAGCGAAGCCCATAGGAGAGCTTAGCCCTATGTTTTCAGAAGTACAAGTAAAATGCTGTTGTGGTTTTGCCAAGTCTCTCATACTAAGAAACTGTTGAACTTTTAAGAATGAAACGATTAATTAAAAAAATGTTCATTTAAAACGTTTTCTTTGCTTAAGCGAAATGGTAATTTGTTACCTTCAGGACAAAGCTGCGTTTGGCTCAGTGTTACATATTAGCCATTTCTCAATTGTGGCTGAGAGAACGTGAAGCCCTGAGGAGCTCGGATCAGAGAGCTCGGCAGCTCTGTGTGTGTGTGAGACGCAGCGAACAAACTCTTCACTTCAGTGCTAGCCGCCACGGTGTATGTGAATGAACAGCATTTCGGAGCCACGCTGATCCTAGTACAGTGTTCAGCATCGAAATGGCATATAGCTAGATATATTATCTCAACCAATCCCTCCCTTCAATAGGTTTTGTATTTTGCCATGTAGAATGGCGTCATAAATGACGCATATTGGGGTATAAGACCTTCATGTAATCAAGTTACAGTGTGAGTGTGCAAACATCAGTCCGATGTCTGCCAGATGACTGCTTTATTAAAATGATAATAAAGTAGTATTTTGCCATATTATTTGAGTCGGTCCGGTTATTTGGTCTAAGACCTATTATTGAAATTCCATCTAGCACAAAAGACGCTTCAGGATGGTAGAGCACACTCCAACTAAGGTGATTCCTTACTGACAATCAATCAGCAACACTGAAGAAGGTTGTATGAGTGCCATGACTGCCGTCGCCATTTTGTTTATTAATTTCTGGGCTTTGTAGTTTTTTTGGGTGCGCACCAGTAGGTTTTTAGTGTAGGCATGCAATAAAGACTGGGTTTTCTTTTTGATTTAAAAATGATTCTGCAAAGGGTCTGAACTAAAGGAAGGAACAAACAGTAAAGCAAAAGAGCAAACAGAACACAAAGTAAAGTGAAACCTTTTTGGAGTCAGTAGTTACTTTAATACTTCAAGCCTGGAGAGCAAGATAAATAAACTCTAGTAAGCAAAAGTGAATTTTGTCTTGGAAAGTTTTGGAAACCATTTGAAGTCATGGGTAAAATATAAACTTGTCTCAAGAGGTTAAGTATTGCAATTCAAGATTTAAACTCCTTAGCAAGAGTGCAGCAGGGAGTTTTCCTCTGAGCTGGTGGATGAGGAATTACAGGTAAACGCGAGCAGTAGTAAGGAGAGTCTGATTTAAGATTGTCAAATAATGTAATGTGATGTTTTAAAACTGATTTAATTCCTGTGTAGGGTGCTAAAACAAGCAGTCAGAAGAGCTCCTCTGTCGTTCGTAATTTTCTCCACTTCCCCTTTCCCTCAGGCTGATCTGAAACGCACAGTGAACATAGTCTGTGGGTGCAGAACGACCAGAGAAGGACTGTGAGGTTCAGCAGCTTCCACGGAAGACAAGGATTTTTCAACTTTGACAGACACAAGGTCGGCATACCAGTCTGGAGTGTACTGGTGATAGTGACATTTGACCAACCCCACCCATACCCCCTGCACAGGGGTGGAGTGGTGTCCAGCACTGTGCTATCAGTATAGGCAATTTCTTGAGATTGCAGATTGGGATATATTAATGGAAAGTTATGACACAATAAAACATTCACAAGGCTATATCAGACCCCCAAATGCATGTCAGCTACTGACCCGGGCAACACCGGGTGGTACCTCTAGTATACCTATATATGTAAAGCAGAAAATCTGTTTATTTGTTCCTTATACAATTCCACACTGTTTCACCAATCTGCACCCGATTTTGTATAGTTACCTTTTAGGACCCTCCAGACATTACTGGCTACATGACAATTGGCCACCCCACCCGTATGCCTGGATTTCAGCCCCTTCACACATAAGATGGCTGGCTGAAATTGGTGAAACAATAAAAGTGGTCATAGAAGGACTGGACAAAGATCATTTTAAGCGTCTCGATGCAAGGAACAAAACTCAAAGGATAGGGACCTAGAGAACCACATTTCAAGGCCTAGGACGCAGCATTTCCAAGATATCCTAACATCCTACTCTTCGCCTATTCCCTTCTAGAATCTTAAAGCAACCTACAACCAATCAGAAATGTGTGTCTCGCCTCTGTGCCACTGGAACATTTAAAATTATTCTCGCTAAAGTGCTACCAGGATTGGTGGGCCAGGAGACATGTGAGGTTATACATACCAATCCCTTTAAAAACCATTAAATGGAAAGGAGTAAATAAATCTACCAAAGTTCATGGATTTTAAGAACTAGAACCAGCCACAGCATCACTACAGAAACTAGAAAATCAGTAAACCAAGAGAAAGAATATACCAACCCAGTATGACAACTTGATACATAAACTAAACTTCAGGGACTATGAGACATACAACCCACTACCCAAAACCTCAAATTTCTGCTTACTTAATTCGGGAGTAATTTCTTACCTGTAACTCCATTTCCCCAGCGTTGGTATCTTTCATGGATTCACATGCTTAGAATATTCCCCGTCCTCAGGCTGGGAACCCTCTGTATCTTTACTAAAACGTTTTCCATTGGGAAAAACTTGACAATTCTGTGTCTGTGTCCTATCAACGTCCTTTTGGGACGCTTACGCATGGCCCAATAGGACGTACGGCATAAATAGCCCGGCCCCCGCAGCTCCCTTCAGATTTTAACCTTCAAAGTAGAGGCAATATCATGTTTGCATTCAGGGGAGGATGGCGGGCGCATGTGAATCCATGAAAGATACCAACGCTGGAGAAGAACAAGTTACTTCTTACCTTGTAACGTTCCTTCGATGGGATGTTCCTCCGACGTATTCCAGTAGGGGGCGGGTTAACTCAACATTTGACGGAATGGCAGGCTATTACGTCAGATGCTTGGGCATTGGAGACAGTTGCCCAAGGTTACTGCCTGCCTTTTCTACGCATCCCTCAGAGTCATCCACCAGGGAACAGCTCTCTGAAAGTTCCAGATCCGCTCCTCTTGCAGGAAATTGTAGACCTGCTAGAGAAAGGTGCCATAGAACTGGTACCTGTAGCGGAGAGGAACAAGGGCTGGTACTCCCCCTATTTTCTCATACCGAAGATAGACGGAGGACTGAGACCTATCTTGGACTTACAAGAATTGAACAAGTTCCTCAGGAGGACAAGTTCAAGATGGTAACTCTCTCTCAGATCCTTTAGGCCCTCCTGCTCCAGGACTGGCTGGTATCTCTGGACCTCCAGGATGCTTATTTCCATGTGCCAATCCATCTCAAACACAGGAAATACCTGAGGTTCGCAATTGGCGGCTCTCATTATCAATTTCGAGTTCTGCCATTTGACGTATTCCTTATCGCCCCTCCCATCCATCCCCGCAGTAATACTTCCCTTGTGGTTGCAGCTTAGCTCCTTCAAGGTCAATAACCAATTCATATAAAACAACTGTTAATGTCAAAATGGAACTGAGCAACGGACGCTGCAACTCCTGTACCATACGCGTGATGACGTTGGTGCCGATACGGAGGCTGTCGAGGGACATCGGCTCGAGGGACGTCGACGCGCACCTCCGTCTACTGAAAAAAAATTCTGAGGCCAGCAAGCTGAGAGATAATCTATCAAAGATAAGGAATACGTCGGAGGACACAATCCTTTCGAAATGGAGTTACGGGTAAGAAACTACTCCCTTCTCCAGCATTGGATCTTTCATGGATTCACATGCTTAGAATAGATTACATTGCATTACACACCTCCAAATATAAGGATACTGCTAACCAATACCATAGGAACGCAAACACAGAAAAACCACAAGAAAAGCATTAACCAGCATGGTACATTAAAACAGGTACCCCACTTTGTGGGGGCTTACCTTACTGAAACAGGTGTTGCAGGACTGCCCGTCCCATCTAAACATCTGCTCCATGCTGTTGCTCTAGGCAGTAATGCCGAGTAAATGTATGAGGCGCCGACCAGGATGCCGCTTGACAGATGTCCACCAGCGGAATTCCCGACCACAATGCCGCTGAAGACGTGGTGGATCTTGTTGAATGAGCCTTCGGACGCCTCTCCAGAGGCTTCCCTGCTTTAGAATGACAGAAGGCAATAGCGGACGATACCCAGCTGTATAGTCCTTGTTTAGAGATTGGTCTTCCCTTTACTGAGGGTCCATAGGCTACAAAGAGTTGTCTCGTACGCCTGAAATCTTGAGTACGACTCAGATAAAACTTTAACGCTCTTTTGACGTCCAACGTATGCAGAGCCTTCTCTGCCAAAGATGAAGCCGCAGCGAAGAAGCACAATAGAAGCACAATAGAAGAGTGCTTATGGAATGTAGTTGGTACCTTCGGAATAAAATGAGGGTTAGTGGCTAACACCACCTTGTCCTTTAAGAAACGTAAGTATGGTGGATCAATCACCAGTGCTTGCAACTCCAACATTCTTCTTGCTGAAATAATAGCCACCAAGAAGGCCATTTTCCACGACAAAAACCTCAAGGGTGACGACGACATAGGCTCGAATGGAGCCTTCATTAGTCCTGATAACATCAAATTGAGACTCCAACCAGGAGGGAACTTCTTGGCCGGAAGAAAAGTCAGAAATAAACCTCCCAGAAAATGTTTGACTAGTCGATCACTGAACAAGGGAGTAGAGTACCTCTTCCGAGTAAACCTAGAAATGGCCGCCAGTTGAACTTTTATGGAGGAGAAAGACAAACCTCCTCTCGCCAAGTGTAGTAAATAAGGCAGAACTTGCTCTGACGAAATGTTTAAAGGGTCCACCTCTGACTGATCCTTACACCACACACAGAATCTTTTCCACTTGCATGCATATGAGACATTCGTGGACGGAGCTCTCGCCGGCTCTAAAATGCGGCGACAATCTCTAGAAATGTTCAACAAACCAAACTCGGAGAAGTCAGGAGCCAAGCCGTCAGGCTGAGGGAGCCCGGGTCGTGATGCCAAATGCTCCTTTGTCTTAGAAGAGAAGGTCCAGCGTCACTTGTAATCTCATCGGTTCTGCCACTGATAGATGAAGCAGGTCTGAAAACCACGGCTGCCTGGCCCAGTGAGGGGCAATCAGAATCACACGGCATGGATATTTCTGAATCCACTGGAGGGTCCATCGATGAGCGGAAACGGAGGGAACGCATATGCGAACTTGCCCGTCCATGGGAAGGAGAACGCATCCCCCAGCGAATTGGGCTGCGGCCATCTGCTGGCAAACTGCCTGCACTTTTTGTTGCGAAGAGATCCAGCGAAGGAGAACCCCATTTTCTGAAGATTCTCAACACTTGCTGATCGTTCAGATGCCACTCGTGGAGTTGGCTCATCTCTCTGCTGAGAGAGTCTGCCTGTACATTCTTCACTCCTGGCAGGTGAAACGCCACGATGCTGATGCTTTGTTAGTGGGCTCAATGCCATAGCTCCTGAGCCTCCCTCGAAAGCACTCTGGAATGAGTGCCCCCTTGTTTCCTGAGGTAGAACATCTTGGTTGTGTTGTCCGTTAACACTCTCACGACCGATCCCCGTAGGCATGCCCAACGAACGGCTCTTAGTTCCAGTACATTGATGTGAAGGTCTGCCTCTCCTGGAGACCATCGACCTTGAACTTGTAAAGACCCCAGATGAGCTCCCCATCCTGTCTGGGAGGCATCCGTCACAATTGTGGATTGAAACTCCGGCTCTAGCAGAGGCATCCCCTTTGTCAGATTGTCTGAGAATTGCCCCCACCCAGGTCGCTGTTAATCATCGCTTTGTTGGACCACAATCCGTGACTTTGAGACCATCGGTCCGCTAGAAATTCTTGTATTGGCCTCATGAAGAGACAGTTCTTCACTAACGGGATACATGACGCCATGGCTCCTAGAAGCGACATGTAGCCTCTGACTGACACTCTGGCTTCAGCTCTCCCCTCCTCCGCTTTCTGCTTGAGTTTCTGAACTCTCTCTACAGAAGGTTTTACCAGTACCGACTGGGTATTGAATTCCGCTCCCAGAAACACCAAACTCCTGGAGGGAGAGAGAAAGGATTTCTCGAAGTTGACTGCGAAGCCCAACCGTTGCAGTAACTGCATGGTATCAAAGCTTGCCTGCACTGCTGCCGGCAACCACCCCCTTATTAGCCAGTCGTCCAGGTAAGGGTAGACGTGATGACCTTCTCGTCATAGCCATGCCGCCACGGGGCCAAACATTTTGTAAACGTCCTGGGAGACGATTTTAGGCCGAATGGGAGCACTTTGAATTGGTAATGACTTTGACCCACCACAAACCTCAGGAATTTTCTGTGCCGCCGACGCATAGGTCTGTGGAAATATGCGTCTTGTAAATCCAACGACGCCATAAAATCCCCTGGTTGTATCGACTGGATGACCTCCTGAAGTGTAAGCATCTTGAACTTCAAGCGTTGTAGAGTCTTGTTGAGAGCTCGAAGGTCGAGAATGGGCCGCCACTTGCCGTTGGGTTTTTCCACCACGAAGTAACGTGAGTAGACCCCCAGGCCTCTCTATGTGGCCGGAACCAATTCTATAGCCCCTTTTTGCAGCATAAGCACCACCTCCTGCTTTAAGATGTGAAGATGGGGTTGCGCCGAATACACTGAAGGAATGAGCGATGGTGTGATCTTGAACTGCAAAGAGTGGCCTAGTTTCACTGTGTCCAACACCCGACGGTCTGATGTTATCCTTTCCCATTTGTTGACGCAATGGGACACTCTGCCTCCCAGGCAGCTTTGAAGATTGTCATTGCCGAGTTTTTGATTGCTTACTCTTCGTAGACGAAGACTGTCCTCCTCTCCTTCTAGAAGTTTGGAAATCCCGGTTTCTCTGTGTCGCCTGGACAGCTCGCCTGTATCCCTGGGAGGAGTATGCCGATCTATTGAAAGTCCGGTCTCTGAATGTGGCAAATCGGGAATTCCCTGAAGATCCATGGAAGGGACGAAAAGGCCGAAATGCTTGCCCACTTTGTAATGCCTCCAGTGATCTTGCCGTATCTGAATCCTCCTTCATGCCCTTGAGGGCTTCGTCTATCTTCTCCCCAAATAACTGCTCCCCTTCACAGGGCATGTCCAGCACTTTATAATGGACCTCTGGCCTAATGTCTGTACATTTTAACCAGGCCTGCGTCTTAGTACCACTCCATTATTTATTTGTTTGAATCCCGACTCCGCCAAATCCACAGCAATGTTGATGCTATGATTTGAACCTTCCTCACCTTCCCGCACCAGTAGCATAGCTGTCCTTCGGTGTTCTTCGGGCAAGTGTTCCAAGGTGGGGGCCAGGTGATGCCACATTTCATGGTCGTATCATGCCATAATAGCTAACGAGTTAGCTGCCTTGACCGTAGTCGCTCCCACTGATAAGACTCACCAAAAGCATCCTGCCTTCTAGCTTCACTGTCTGGAGGTGTTGTGCACTTGTGTTGTGATCTAGCCTTTCTGCTAGCCGCCGCTGACACCACTGATTCAGGAGAGGGGTGTGCTGTAAAACATTTAGGTGTAGAGTCTGGAGCATTACACTTTTTTTCTAACCTGCCCTTGATTGCAGGCTCCGAAAATGGATGGCGCATGGTACGCAAGCCTTCCTGCCAAACATGGTCTAGAATCGGGACTGAGAAGATCGACTTCCTTCTCTTCCCCATATGGTCAAACAAGAAGCATTCCTTCTTTTCTTCCTCTGGGGTCAGACCAAATTCAACACAGGCTTTTGCCATCATCGCATGAAAGGCTCCAATGTCCTCTGGAGGTGACGACTCTGCTGGGCTTCTAGGAGCTTCCAGTTCTCCATCCGATTCCCACATAGGGTCTCTTGACGGCGATGATGAAATGTCCGAGATGGAGTCCCTGGGACCTTGATCTGACTCAGAGTCCTGCAGCTCACCCTCTTCTGGATGTGAACGGGGAGGTTCTTCACTGACCGGACGGGAGAGCGGCAACTCAGCCTTTGACATTGAACAAGGAGCGGGCGCGTTGACGAGGGGTGTCACCGGCGGTGCGCCCATGGGAGGCAGCCTTGCATCCAAATGGCTTAAGAGGGACTGCAGCGTAGATAAAACTTGCAAAGACAATATCGACTGCGGATTTAGTAGAGAAGGCGTAGGAGAAACATCTTGTATCCCCGACGTTGTTGACGGGCCAACGCCCTGTAAGCTGAGATCTGATGGATGAACCACCGGTTCCTCCTCCATCGACGACACCGATAATGCCGACTCCTGCTGTAATAGAGAATCTGGCAGAACTGCATCATACACCGTCGGCTGCCAAGTGTCTGGAGGGCCCACCGTCGACGATGAAAACCTTGGAGTTTCTATTTCTCCCTTATCGATCGCCACTGTTGTCGACGACGCCACCGCAGGGATTGCCTGCTCGGACTGTATTGGAGCAGTTGACGGCACTGGCAGTTGTGGCGCAGACTTTTTAGGTGATCCTGCCTTTTTTGAGTCTCTAGGTCGGTGTTTTGAAGATTCCCTACTCGAGGAAGACCTATGATGGTCTCCTGAGGAGGAGCGCCTTAAAGGGTCTTTCCCATCCTTTTTTGAAGCAGGCGAAGATTTTTCTAACTTACGGCCTTGGTCCACATGACCATGTTTCGATGATGAAGGAGCATCCTTCGATTTCCCTGAAGAGGAACCCTTCTCTGTAGGCTGCAGCTTCTTAGCCGGAGGCTCAGCCGACACCGAACGGCGAGGGACCACAGGGGACTTCGGTCTGTTTGATGCCAGACTGCGCACCGATCCTACCTCAGATGGAGGGTAGGCCCCTTTGTTCAGCCTCTTGCAGATATCCGCAGATTGATGAGGGTAGAGACAAGAAAGGCAATCCATGTGACCGTCCCCCTCATAACCTTTCTTCATTCCACACGTGGCACACGGGTGGAACAACGCTTTCCCCGACATTGGGAAAGAAAGTACAACCTAACAAAGTGTAGAGACACGAGGTGATCCTGACTACTTTGGAGACGGTTGAAATCTGAAGGGAGCCGCGGGACGGGGCTATTTATGCCATACGTCCTATTGGGCCATGCGTAAGCGTCCCAAAAGGACGTCGATAGGTCACAGAAGTGTCAAGTTTTTTCCAATGGAAAACGTTTTAATAAAGATACTGAGGGTTCCCAGCCTGAGGACGGGGAATATTCTAAGCATGTGAATCCATGAAAGATCCAATGTTGGAGAAACACAAAAACCCACACAACCACCTCTCTCACAGCAAACCGCACAGACTTCACCACACCGCATCAACAATCAACACATAGATCGCAACAACAGAACGCAAGGACCCCCTTCGATCCTATATGCTCACCCAAGCGCACAGTGAAAACCGAACTGAAGCTGCCAACAGTACACCACTTCTGACTTTCCTACGCCCTCTTCACCAACTAACCTACCCACCACCTTTTTTGTTTACAGATCCACCTGAGCGCCTGGAGACCAACTCAGTTGGTGATGGTGCGCTATATAAATACCTTTAACATTAACAATCTAGATACACAGTATAATATGAGGAATTTCATAGGCCTTGATGGGAACAGGGGTATTGAGAAGGCTCTGCAGAACAATGGAATTTGTAAAACCACACTGCAGGAAGAACACCAAAGATAAAAGCTAAATGTCACCAGGAGACTGGCCGGAATGCCTCGATGTCCCAGTGGCTACCTTTCTGCAGTCAGAAGCAAGAGACCCGGTCCTCACCTCTGGTGTATGTAGCTGAAACACTGTATAGCCTGAGTGGTACGTCCCAGGTGTTTCAAGCACAGGCCTTTCAGGAGCAGTACGGAACAGCAGTCATCGTGCAGGTATTCACTGGCTGTTGGGGCAAGTGGGCAAGACAGAGTTAGCATATTTCCTATGCATGCACATGGTCTTTTGGTGTACCATAATCAGCAGCAACACAGGTAAAGAATTTTACAATTCATGCATTTTACACCCCACCAACACCTTATATGACTTACTTAATCACCAAGAAGCAACTTTTTAGTCAATTTCGACACCTCAGACAATGCCAGACAGTGAATGAGACCCAAAATGCTATCCCACCACTATGACTTGAGCGCATTGTGGTTATTGACTGGTCCTACTACCACTATGCATTTTGTTGTGTTCGCTTGTTGTGTTAATGTAACTTATTTTCATTGTATTTGCCTCCCTAGGTGGGGGTGAGGATGCCTGGCCCCACTTCCTGGATTACTGGGGCTCGTTCCCGGTCTGTGTTGAGTCCGCTTTTTATTTCAGACTTGCACGCTGCTGTCAACAGTCTCTTCTTCATTTCCATTGCAGCCTGCTTTGGACTGGACTAAGTCGACACCGTGTGCAGATTTAACAGGTGTACTCAGACGGGCCATGGGCGGCGAGTAGTAACGAAACTATGTCTTTGCTGAAATACTCACAACTCGCTCTGCTTCCTTTGGCTCTGAGTGGAAAGGTGCTGCCATCTGCAATGCCCTGTGCTGCTCCGTTTTCAGATTTAGCATCTTCAAGTTATGTCGCCAGTAAGATGCACTGCATTCTTCTGAATGCTCGCTCAGTCCTGGCACATCCTTCCGACTGTTAAGATTTATGTAGCAATTTGTCTCCCGATATCAGTTTTATAACAGAAACCTGGTTACGGGGCGCATCAGACCCTTCTTTGACTCAAGTCTTTCCACCAGAATACAATATCTGGCGTGTTGACAGAGATTCTGTTTTTCCAGGTGCAGGATTAGCCATTATTTTCCATGCCCCCGTCATGTGCTTTATTGCCATTCCAGCACAGCATTAAAATGGAAATGCTATTTACGCACATTCATTTATCTGCTACTCAAACTGTATATGTTATACTGGTGTACCGCCCTCCTACGCATGACGCACCTCTCTGCTCTTTGTTTTTGGACCTTGCAGCAGATCTCAAGCACCGATGCTCAGACTTGATGATTCTTTGCGACTTTAATCTGCACTCTTTAAAAGGTTGCACCTACCAGAATTGACAGCTTTCTGCATTCAATGAATGACCTGGATCTTTTACACCATATTAAGGGTGTAACCCAAAAACAGAGCAATAGGCTGGATCTAATTTTTTAGGCCCCAACTCCGACTACGGTATTCTGCCCTTATAGTGTCGTGTGGACTGATCACTTTGTTCTCCCTTTCTGAATAAATGGTTCTACCACCTTTGCACAAGCGAAGATGGTCCTCAGTTTGCCCGGCATCAATTTCAGCCACGCTGAACTCTTTCTGCCATATGGAATTCTAATTTATCCCAGCTGTCTTGAGCCTTCAACGATACAACTGACCGATTAGCACCTTTAAAGCAATCCAAGCAAGTGGCGTATAGATGATTCATTCGCAGCCAGAATTCTCTTCTGGGAGGCGACCAGCGCCTATCAGTAAGCCATACTAGAAGCTAAACACTTATTTCTCTGGCCAAAATACACATGCCCTTAACCAGCTCAGCGAATTGTTTAAAATTGTAAAATCTCTGTCGGTCAGGTCTTCACCCCAAATGCTGTTCCGTCTACAGAGCTCCTGTGTGATTTATTATCCAATTTCGGTATTGATAAAATGTACTGTATTCGTCAAACAATTTCAGCTTCTTTACCAGTCCATCTACAGACAATACTGCCTCACTTACGGCTTCTATTAGTCCACTCTCATGGTCTACCATTCTACTTTGTGCTCCGATTATATTATTCATGTTACTCTCAAACTCAAATCTAGTTCCCATATGGACCCTATTCCTCTATAGTTTTGAAAATAATCATATCTGATATTGCTCCTCTTGTCACCTCTCCACTCCTTCACTTCTAGTTCTATTCCTGCTGTTCTTAAAAACGCTATGGTGATTCCACTTCTGAAAAGGCTTCTCTCGATCCTTTACTTCCTTCTATCGTCCAATCTCTCTGCTTTCCTTCTTGATATAACTGTTGGAATCTTTAGTCACCAATATGCTTAGTGCTCGTCTACAAAATAATCCTTTTCAATTAGGTTTCAGACTGGGCTGTGGTACCGAGTTGGTTCTGGTGTATGTCGTGGATGATCTTGCAAGACTTGCAGATCTGAGTGGAGGAGGCACGCTGATTCTATTAGATCTGTCAGCCTCCTTTGACACCATCGATCATGCCATTTTACTATGCAGATTATCTACGGCTGGCATCTGTGGCTCGGTGCTGGCCAGGTTTGGTTCCTTTTGCGCTGATCCCTCTCAAACTCTGTCTCCCTACACCTCATCCCCTCACTCTGTCACAGGTGGCATTCCTCAGGGATCTGCTCTTTCACCTATTCTTTTGAACGTATATGTACAACCTCTTGCGAAACGTATTCAATCCTTCGGCTATATGTACGCGGATGATGTGCAGATCGTGGTTCCTCTTAAACTCGATGCACCACTGGGGTTTCTAGTCTTTATAACTGTCTGAGATCCGTTGGGGACTGGACGTGCAAGAACTGGCTTAAGTTTAACAGCGACAAGGCATGGGTTTTGATTATCGGTTCTCCATCTGCCGATTCCCTCTGGACACCTTATTTCTAGCCTGGTTCCTTAGGCCCCTTCCCGCAGCCAGTGTCAGTGGTCAAAAATCTGGGAGTGATATCTGCCTCCCTCTACAGAGATGCACAAGTCAGCTTGGTCTGCCAGCAGGGCCACTTTAAACCGTGCCTACAAGGCGCACCGGTTGTGGCCTCTTTAATATTGAGTGTTCTGTATTATTGCAATGCACAATATCTATTTTAGCCTGCCTACTTGCTAGACAGGCTGCAAGTGCTACAAAATTCAGCTGCCCGGGCTGTCCTTGGTTTATCTTCTTGTGGCCACATTTCTTCCACGCTACGCAGCCTACATTGGCTTCCAGTGACATGCTGCATTGAGATCAGATCATTGTGCCTAGACCATCAAGCCTTCAATGGCCTGGGTGCGGACTATTTGAAGAAAAAGTTCTGACGGTACATTCTCTCACGGCTGCTCCATTCGTCCTCGGATTTTTGGATTCAAACTCCAAGAGTCTACCGATCCAGAACTGGTGGCTGAGCATTCTTTGCTGTGGCCACCCGCTTATGGAATAAGCTTCCTCTCTCGTTACGAATGATGGTCGACCATCAGGATTTCCGATGCCATTTCAACACTCTACTATTTAACTAACCATCTTCTTTTTTATTGACGACAGCTTGCTACTTTTTCATTGGGTTTCCCTCAGCGCCATGTTGCCTTGGGGTGTAAATTGCACTATATACATTTCCTAACATAACAGGAGAACCATACAGGTGCAGTGCTGGCACCCTTCTAATTTGTACACTTACATATGACTCTGTGCCTACACTATTGAGGGCTATGCAGCCATCTTTTGGGGTATTAATCACACATTCCTCGGTTCCTGTGTGCATCTGGTATGCCTGGTCCTGACCTTGTTCCCACAAGTAAGTGCAATAGGGAAAATGAATGTGGACATATATGAATATGCCTTCTGCATGCCACAAAGAGCGAGGGGAACATGACCGTGCCTACTTTATTCATTTTATTGGTGCTTGGTTTAATATAATCCTTTCACCGACACATGTAAAAAACATCAATTTCATTATTACAGTTTCCTATATAATACAATTACAAATAAAAAAATACAATCTCATTGAATTTAGTACTTTTCTTAAAATCAATCACATTTCTTCAAATCAAGCTCGGTCTAACTTAGTCCCCTTGGTAGCGGGATTAAAAAAAATACATCAAGGATTGGCGTAGAATGTAGCCAAGTCTCTGGAAACACAAAATGGCAGATTGCTCGAATTGAAATCCACCCCGTACAAACAGGTGTTTAAAACCTCTTGTGTTATAGGAGGCCAGACTAACCTGCTCAGTTGCACGTAAAACTCTGTTAATTTCCCTTTCCTACTGTTTGCAAGGCCTCAGGAAGCCATGGCCATGAATCTTCGCCATCTAATTCTCTTTGATCTTTACTTTTACATTCTACAGTTCTCTGAATACCATTAGCCCCTTCCACTGTTCTAGTAAAGGGGTATCTTCGGTCCGACCAGCATCAATGATTATATTCCTGTTACTCTGATTTTCAAATGCTCTTTGTCAACATCTTTCACGCCCCACCCTCTAAACGGACTCTCTGATCTTTGTAATCCAGCCCCTGATCCTCTAGTAGCAGGATTATCTCATGGTTACTCTCCCTTATTTGAAAGCCCAATGGGAGCAGTCTCTCGGCCTCTTCCAAAATCGTCTCTTTTACCATTTTTTAGGATAGGTGCAACATCACCCTGTCCAAATGATTGTCATAAGGGAATTCCATCCACTCAATAGCCCCCGTTCCTGTGGACAGCAGATTCTTATGTTTAACAACCGTGCCATCTAATACTCTGATATTGTTCATCTGGTTCTAACTTTTCATGATTCACCAAGATCTTGCATGTTGGAGCATGGCTTGTAACCCTCTCCTAACCTTGTTGTCACCAAACCTCTTATCCAATATCTTAAATGTATCTTTTACCATTGCTCCTTCATTCACTCCAGAAGCCTTTGTTATAGCCATACGTCTTTGCTCCAAAGTTTGAAATGTCACATTAGCAGTCGTGTTCAACTCTCCTACTTTTGTTGCGATAATCAGAGGTCCCATTACAGCCAATCTTCTTTGCTCTAGTGTTCTAAATGAGATATTGGGTATTGGTCGTTCCGACACATCCGATCCACGAACCGGTCAAGGGACTTCCTCCTTTAGCACACTCAAACTTGCTCGTTGTTCTGGCGTTATCAGTTGTTGATCTTGCTCGGTTTGATCAGTCCATCTCCTCTTCTATTGGGTAACTGGAAAAGTTCATAATCTCATCCATCGAATTGATAAGACTAAATGATCACCCTACAGACATTCTCCCAGTTTGCTACGGAAACATCTGTCTCTACCCTAGCTTGGCACACAACTGTGTTGCACTGCTTTATCATCATGTCTTTACTCGTTGCCACTTCTTTCGGGGCTGGGGGCATTCTTAAGTTTCTTAGCGGAGGAGGTGGAGCTGTCACTCGATTTTCTTGTTCTAGATAGATGAGCTATTTTCACAATCTGGATTCTGTGCTCCACTTGTCTTCTCCACTCTTATGAAAAAAGATCTTCAATTGTTCTCTTAGCTCCTTCCCTAATATTGATGGAGTTGCAGGGTTATCCAGAAGATTCATATTCCTTCTTTAGGGTCCAACGGAATGTCCCTTGTATATGTGCCTTGATTTCCCTCTTCGTTAGTTACTTTATATTTCTGACCCAAAGCACTACCAGCATTAGATTCCATCGCTTCTGTAATCTTAGGGATTTCCTCTGTCATGGATTCGGCTAGCCCATGATTATCCCTTTTCAGCAGGGTTAGAGCCCCACATACAACCTGGGTTGCCTCCAAATTAAAATTTCTATTTTCAGAAGTTGCCTGTTCGCCAGCGTCCACAACAGTAGCAGTGTCTCCCCTATAATAGATCAATGGTGCAGCAATCAGCCTATTTTCTTTTTCCAATTCTTGGGCTGATTCCAAGATATCGGTATCACAGATTTCAGGCACTTGACTGCATTTTGGCATCTCCATCCTTGAAGCCAATTGACCATCTGACTTGAAGAGTATTTGTTCCTTTCCCATTTTTACTGTAAAAAATAAAACGTTGCTTCATCAGTAGGGCCATCAGATCGTTTGCCAACTTTGTTCAAATAGAGGCCACAGGTAGATCAGAGACTAAATGAGGCATCATAGTTGGCAAACCACTGTACGTTTTAAAACTTGATGTGGCCACAGACGCCTCCTTATGTATTTGTACTACAGTTTCTATGTCATGGCTTTCTTTCAATCCATGTACCCTCTCATCAAGCTGTACATGCACCATTAGGCCATAGTCCAGTGAAGCTGAGTTGTTAACAGGATTTGTGGGATTGCTGTTTTCCAGTGTATTTACCAGTGATATGGAAGTTTTGGATATATATCCATTCCTCGATATCTGTCTCGCATCATTAGCGTTCTCGTCGGTGCTCTGGGTTCAAGCTTGTCACGCATCTTTTGTGGGTACCTGGACCAGCCCCACAGTACCAGAGGCAGCAAGTTTATTTGAACCATCTCCACCGCCTCCCTCGATGACTAGAGGCATGGTGGTGGAGGTAGCAGCAGTAATGTAATCAGACAGTCCGATGTCCACACTAAATGCATCCTCCGGCATGTCCATCGTATCCACCACACTAAATAATTTTCATCATCGAAGACATGTGGGCTGTTCATGTGTATACGTGCTCTGCTTCTTTTAAAGGTACCAAAGATTCAGTACTATGAGTAATGCAGCGGCTACCAGAATCACCCACTTTGTGAAATGTTGATGTTTTAGTCAGCACACTGCCACTTTGCAGCCGGAAGTTAACCCTTGTGCGGGGCCCTCAGACTCAGCGATAGGTAAACGTTATTTCTTCTGAATACAGAACAAGAGTTTGGTATGCAAGGCAAATTCTCAGCGGCCTGCGTTCACACTCCGTAGCGATAGAAACACTGGGGTACCCCCGGGGGAACACTTCCTTCAGTACCTGCAAAATATGGCGATGTGACAGCAAGTTAAGTCCAAGTTCACTAAAGGGATACAGCTTCATCCACTTGTTTGTTACTGGGTCTTAGATGGACCTAACAGCACCCAGATTGGCCCTACTAATAAATATGATCATTACTAGGCCTGTTAAACACCATCCCAAAGTGGACGAGCCAATAGTCCCAAACTAGAAGGGACCCAGGAGTCATCCAGGGACCCAAAGGGTTGCTATGGGAAGGCTGCCCTGCGTAGAGTGCTAAGCGGGGTGCCGTCTGCACTCGCCACCTCGCTTCCCCTCAAGCCTTTCTCCAAAGCTCACCTTGTCACATCCACGATTCACACGGGGGAGCTTGCTCGCATTCCGCTATGGATCCTGTCCTGGGTCCTTGCTCTGCCTCCTTGCCCGGTTCCAATTCTGACTGCCTGCCTTGCTGGCCACCTTCCCGCCAGGCTATCAGTGGACAATGGCGAGGATTCGAGAAATTGATCCGTAAATGTATGGACCACGTGTCAAGCCGCACTGCATTTCGGAACTGACAGGCAAACAATCTGCAGCCGCTTCCGACACATCCAAACACTACTGCCTACTGCACGCCACAAAGAGTGAGGGCTACATGACCATGCCTGCTGCATGCCACAGAGCTATGTGTGAGGGGTCAGAAATGATAGCCGAACACAAAGTTGTCATGTTTTTGGTTAAAGACTTTTATGAACATAAACAGGTTAAAGACTTTTATGAACATAAACAGGTTGGGAAAATGCCTCTCTGACCCTGCTCTAAGAGGAGTTTCCCTAGCCAAAACCAAAAACTAAAGAACTGTCTGTGTCAGGATGTCAGAAATCAAAACCTGTCTATGTGTCCAAATGTTCTATCCTGACCCTCACACTACAAACAAAATAATAAAGTGAGAAGGGAAAGGTCTTTAACCTGGTATTTGCAGAAAGTGTTCATAAATGAAAATAAAACAGCACCGACATAAAGGTTCTCCAAGGGAAAAAGACCTTGGTCCGGGACAGTAATTCCTTTCCCCTGGATTCTTCAATGGTATGGCAATGTCTCTTGGACTAACAGTTCTTTGTGTCTTTCTTGGCCCACAACAATCCTGTTAGGTACAAAGCTGCTTAGCCTTGTAAGTCCTTCTTTTACAAAGTTCCTTCTTTGTTCAACAAACACTATCCTTTCTTGACTCTTTTTGTAGGTTTGTGTCATCCGCCGTAATGGCAGAGGACGAGATTGGCGGATTCTTGCACATTGGAATTGGCGAAACCGACAGAGGGTTTTAGTCCCTCTTTTGTTTCCTTACGCACAGCTCCGTGCAGTATTTAATCTCCGCCCACAGGAGATGTGTTGCATTGCAACCCTCGATTCAGGACGCTTCCTGTTTCCGGGTCCCTCTCGCTTCGTGTTTCTGGCTTCCTTTGGTTCTGCCAGTGACTTAGCTGTTTCGCTTCAGCGATACTTTGCACTTGTGTACTTTCCTCCCTCCTCTGCTCCTCCTCTCTCTACGGCTCTCTGTCGTGCCTTGCTTACATATTTTTTCACTTGTGTTCGGTTGTGGCTCCACGGAGCCTCTCTATCTCTCTCTCTCTCTCTCTCTCTCTCTCTCGTTTCTCTCACCCTCAGGGTCTTTCCCTTTTACCCGGGTCTCCGTAGTGCCCTTACCTGCTCCCGGTGCTCCTGGACCTGGTGCATTCACCGCCTCCTTCTCCTCCCTGCACAGTAAGGACGGAGTCTTCTACTCCTTTTCACTCGTCCAGAATCTCCATCTACTGGACTGCAATTTACTTTCGGTGACATTGCTCCTTACTTCCTCCGGTTGGAACTTTCTCCACCTCCTCCAGTCAGCACCATTGGGGATTTTGACTTCTAAAGAAGAGCCTGTCTTTCATCAAGGGTTTTTCCCTCTGGGGTTTTTTCCCTGTCCGGCTTGATTCCGGAAGGGGAGCCACAGGACAGCTGTTCCTTAGCTTTCACTGTGGCTTCTCTCCGTGACAAGCAAGTGCATCCCAAAAAGAAAAGAGACTACCTCACCCGGTGACGCCTCCAGGAAACCAGTGATTCCAACAGCTCAGGTGAGGAGAACGTGGGCATAGGGGAGGAGGGCAGCAGGAAGGAAACCTCGGCACAGTTTGCATTTGCCTGGTATACTACCCTGCCAGGACTTGTTTTGCACTTCCAACTGCCTGGTATACTCGCCTGCCAGAAATTCTTGTTCCCATACATATATAACTGTTTTTCTTAAATCCAAAATCGAAAATACCTTCCTTAGTCCGGTATATCTAATTCTTTCAATGTTCGCTTAAAGCTTTCCCCATATCTGCATTCCTTGCACTCTTATTGTTGGGGTTCGTGTATGTACTCTGCCCTTTTGACTCGCAAACAATCTAATTGTTTCTGTCTTTGCAGCTTTAAAATGTTCAAACTGTGTTTGGCATGGTCACCAAAATACCCCGGGATCCCCACTTTGCTTGGGTGGTCTCACCGGCTGTGTGTGGCGTCTTTGGTCCCATTCGCGTAGCTCTGCTGCCTGCTTTCCACTCTGGACTGCTTCGGCGTCTCTCTGGCTTCTCTTGCGGCTCTGCTTCTGCATGTATGGGGTTAGTATAATGTTGCCGCCTCCAACTGCCGGACACACAGAAATCTTTCTGTGGTTCCTGGCATATCTGCGGCTCAGCCTGCTCATGCAACTTTACTTTTCCTCTTTGCTGGCAAGCCCCTTGTCCCTGCCAGACGCCGCTCGTGCCTCCAGCCGCCCACACACTGAGGGAGATGCAAGGTCTTCTCCTGGATCGCCTCTCTCATTCGTTTGCTCTCCATTTTTAAGTATCCCACCTACTGTTTTTTTCTGAAAACAACCAGCACGCTCATTGAGCTTGACGCTCCTTTTGCTCTGTATCATTTCCTTCATCGTCCTCTTCCCAGTATTTAGGTGGTTGTGGGAATTGGAGTCCATTGATGCCAACTGATGCATAGTACTCTCTCAATGGTTCCACATGAAAAACTAGGTCTATATGAAGGGGAATTAGAATTTGAGCTTTTACTGTTTAGACCAGGGATGGGAGTTTGACCTAAAAGACGTTGGGAAAAGGTTTCTCTATTTTCCCTAAAGGGCGGAACAGATGCGTGGCAATAGGCCATTAGGCTTGGGCATCAGGGGGTCTTTTCCATGGGCGAAACAATGTCTCATCCAACGAAGCCATGACATCTACCCAGTTTTTGTCTCTTCCCATGTGATCCTCCCTCATACAACTGCCCCCCCCCCCCGGGTCAGGATCAGGTAGCGGCTGTCCCCTGGCCACATGGAAGGAGGTTACTGCCGAGGACTCCGTGATAACTCCATTGGATTCCTCACATGGGACTGCACGCCACAAATAGCTTGGGCAACATGACCATGCCTAGTGCATTCCACAAAGCGTGAGGGCTACAGTTGCCAAGGCTAGAACGACCGGTTTAATGTGAGGTCCCCAATTATTCAGTGGCAGCCAAACTGTTTGAGTGGATTCTCAATGATTGAAGGCCTGGGTTCCCTCTAAAGACTGTTCAGCCAATCGTGTGCCCGTCCTTTGTGATTATTTCCTATGAGAGATCCTAAAGTAAGACTGCAGGCCCTACAGTACCCCCACAGCACCCTGTGATTAAAATCATATTCTGATGGCCCAGTTCTTTGACCTTGCAGATGGCCCCTTAAAAAGGCACCACCATTCTTACATATACTTTGCAAGAAATAAACCCCGATGGGCAGGGGCATCACCGGGGCCCAGAGGCAGTTTGCTCAGGTTTTAACATGAGCACCAGCGTATTACCAGATCCAGTAATGCCCACATCTGGAGGGGTTTATTGCCATTAGCATCCTGAAATGTTTTTCAAGGATGCTAATAGTTTGTTCTTAAGTTGAGAAACATGGATGCCATTTTTCAACTTAACAAAAACTACAAACCAAGATGGCTGCCATGTAAAAGGGAGAAGGGAACTACACATAGTCCATTCCCCCTTTCTATGCAGCAATTGATCGTGGTGGGAAAGCACCATGAA
Organism: Ambystoma mexicanum; assembly: GCF_040938575.1. NCBI lineage: Eukaryota > Metazoa > Chordata > Amphibia > Caudata > Ambystomatidae > Ambystoma > Ambystoma mexicanum. Next base: position 1,237,749,818 of record NC_090926.1, on the reverse strand, counting down.
CACTGATTGTGCCCAGCACTGTGAGGGACTCAAGGAAGCTGCAGGTAAGTGGGGCTGGAGTGGGGAAGAGGCCAAGGGAGGTGGGAATTGGGGGTGGAGGCACAGAGGTGCGCTTAGCCTGAACCCTGGCAGGGAAGAGGGCAGAACTCCCTATTTTCAAGAGGCTTGGCACGCAGGCTTTGCCATGAAGTAAAGCCCCAGTTCAGAGCTTCCTGATTGGCTGTGGGAGGCAGCCTGACACCCCCCGGCTCCACCAGGGTGCTTATTGTACATACAGCTCTATGTGGACATAACTATATTATACATAACACTGTGCTACCCTCTATTCTTTGCAACCATGCCCCTTTCAATACAGCTTGCCTTGAATCCTCAACCACAGACACCATTTGGTGAGCCAAAGGTTGCCCTGGTGCCTCAGTTTTGGCAAGACAAGCTGCCATCCAATTCAGAATCAGAGATTCTTCCAAATACTCACACCTGGGTGTCCGGGCTACACTGAATTCCAGACCCTTTATTTGGGCCCTCAGTGACCTTCATGCCTCTTTGTTGTCATTGCAGCACCAAGTGGACAACTTTTATTTGAAATAGTACAATTAGTTTCAGTTGTTCCCTGACAAATGCAGGAACCACCACAAATGGGGCATTTCCACTTGATGAGCGGTGCAGATTCCATTCCGTGACAGACTTTGCCATCTCCCTGGGGAAGCCAGACCTCTCCCCTCCTACTTGCAGGTTCGTACTGCCACTGCTCCCTATGTCTGAATGAGACGCCTGATTTCTAGAGCCATACAAGTGCTGTACAGCATATTTTTTGTTCCATACTAAACTGTGTAGCATTTCAGTGTAAGTCAATGGGTAAATATAAATCTCTTGCTTACTGTTGCAACTGCTCCCACTTCCCAAATGTTGCGGGGATGCCATCTATGGCGCTATTTGCTACTCGCCCCCAAATAGGGCACACTGGAAGATGTAGGCGATCTACATGGAGTTGGCAAGTGCAGTGGGAAAGACAGCGAAGCTCATGTTCCATTTCTCCAAACGGTGTGTGATTGATTCAGGTGGAAGGTAAAGGGATGCATTGGTGTTCATGCTGCCTTTCTAGAAACACCATAACGTGCATCGCCAAAAGGCAAATTGAGCTGCAAGGCTACGTTGGTTAGACATCCTCCCAGTCAACACCAGACTCACCCCCTCGCTTCTACAATTCAGGTTTGTGCTCAAGACCCTCTTCTTCAAGGAATGGCTCCGCGGTAACACCTAGGTCTACAAACTGCCCAGTCCCCATGCTACATGAGACTGGGTGATCTGATCCCCACGTTGTCCTCCCATGGTTGCTTGTAGATCCATTGCTGACAAACTGTCTGCCTTCCCCCTCCCCAGCTGTTAGCTATCAGCTTCTTTATTTCTCTGCCTCCCTTACCATGTTCTCCCCCCAATGATTGTAAAGCACCCCACTGCTTCCTGCAGCAATGTCCGCACTCAATAAATACAATATGGATGGCCCTCACAAGGAGAAGGGGATGGCGCTTACAGCCGTCATGGCCCCAGTAGAGTGCATGCTTTTGCTTACCCGGTGCTGCCTGCAGCTCCCGCTCCGTCTGACACAATGTCTCCAGTGTCTGCTCCGTTAGCTTGGCCTGTTTACCAAGCACTGTGAATCCGTTCCACATGTACATCATTTCCTGCGGGGAGAAGGAAGATGCCCAGAATAAGCATGTTGTAGCAATGGCAATGGTTCAGGAGGAAGCATTCCTCTTACCAGAGGCATCAACCGCCCATCATGACCCCTTACCAGAGCGGGCACCGGAAGTCGCACCGGCTGGTTGGCCTTGTATCGTCTTGCTTTCCGGATAGCAAACTTCTCTGTTGGCGGTGACTTCCCAGCTATCTTCTGCTTCAAAGTGGACACGCATCTAGACAGGGAGAAGAGGGGATATGCATCAGTGGATCTGTCATTGCTCAGGTAGAAAAAAGGTTTAGGTGCATTGGTAAAGTTACCATCGCCTATCATTACTAGAGCAGCAGGAGGTTCTCCAGGTCAGAAATGAAGTACAGTGACAGGCCTGTGAGTGAATCACTGTATTAGAATAACAGGAGGTGCTGCAGAGCAGGACTGAGGTGCTTTGGCGGATCAGTGGTTGGAGCCCCGTGTTCGAATAGCAGCTGTTGCTGCGGGGCAGAATGGAGGTAAAGTGACAGGATACTTCTACATGGCTCAACCTTGTGGGTACACTTTATGATTTCAGCACCACCCTACGGTTGTACAAGACACAATGTGCATTGGTTGCAACAGTACCTGAAGAGCTCCACCTCCTGCTCCCCGAAGGGGCGCGGCTCTTGTGGGGGCAGCATGCTCAGAAAGGCTGCCTTCATATAAACGTACATTGCCTAAAGTGGGAACAATAACAGAGCATTATTAAGAGCTGGACAACAGTTGCACCAGGGCAGCAGGACCGGAGTTGACCAAACATATTGCAACTTTTTCTATCACCAAACACTGCAAGCACCACTCAAAATCTGCAACCTCTAAACATCAACAAGCACAGACCAAACATTCCCACCACTATCATCACCAAGAACTGCTCAAACACTGCCACCTCTACCTGCCGGATTCCAGACCAACCTGAACGGTAAACGCCACTTCGCTTTTAAATTGAACTGCCTAGACTCTGGAAAAGGCTTTGTTACCACAAGCTACTTATTGCCACTTTCGTGCACTCAGGCCTTATTGCATGCTGTATCTGTGCCCAAGGTTGCTGCCATTTCCAGTACATAGGTGCTCAGTCTTATTTAGACTACTGTGTCGCTAATCATCCCTGTCACATATAACTGCACTGTGCCTCACTGCTGCTCGGCTACCCTATGCAATTCTAGCTGCCATTTTTAACCGCATTGTGACCATCTGCTCTGTTCTGCTGATCTGCTCACCAACTGCCTCTAGATCTGTTGACCTGCAGCCCAATGTGTCCCCGCTCAACATACTTTTATAGCCACTAAACTCAATGTTGTGCTTAATCTGCTCTATGTGCTATTCTGAAGTTAGGGGTTATTCTGATTCTAGGTGTTATCTTGAACTAAGTGTTACTCTGAACCTAGGTGCTATTCCCATTCCAGGCGCTATTCTGAATACATGCTACTCTGATCCAAGATGTTAATTGGTACACTGGCGCAATTCTAAACCTAATGCTGTGCTAATTGACAAACGCTTACTATGACCACTTTGCTTACCTGTACCTGAGTCAGATGCCAATCTGCAACCTTGCACTACATGGATTAGGTAGTATTCGGCTACTCCAAGCAGGCCGCACTGTCCACTGCTAGATTTCGACCCTAGACAGGACACACACTGCACCTTACCCCCCTCACACAATGTTCCTCCCGGGCCTTTACTCTATACTACTGAGAACCATTCTCCACATCACCAATTCCGCATGCCTGCCCAGCTCACCCCTTAACTTGACCAGCCTAGGCACCGCATCACCCACCCTCACAGAGCCCAGCACCACAATCATGCTTACCCTACTCGCTCCCCCATGCCTTTCGGACAGGCTGACCAGATTACGATCCAGACTTCCCAAAATACACGAGCCTAGAGCCAGGGACAATCCATACTCACACACCGAACATCCATCAGCTCCTGCGCTAACCTTACGCTAAAAAAACCCGAACCTAAACCCGTCAACTGCACTACAACCAACAATAGAGCGCTCAGCACAGCTACCACCCCCACCCATGCCAAAGGCAAAACCCTACCTTTAAAAGGTGCCCTCATCAACGCACGCTCCATGATTGCCCATGCCACGGACATCGCTGATCTCATTTTAGCTGAAGATCTAGACTTCCTAGCCATAACAGAGTCCTGGCTTCATGCAGCCGCAGGCCCAGCCCTTTTGCTAGCCATCCCCACTGACTACACCATCATCCGAGCGGACAGAACTGAAGCTAAAGGCGGTGGTTTGGCCATCATTGCCAAGACCCACCTTAACATCAGACTCAACTCCGCCACACACCACCCATCATGTGAATCACTTACAGCCAAACTACCCATCGCTAACTCCCAAACAATATCCATTCACTTACTATACAGACCGCCCGGACCCCCGGGATCTTTCGAGGAAGACCTCAATGCCATCCTTACCGACAACCTAAAAAACTCCTCACAATGCCTTCTCTTAGGAGACTTGAATTTAGGCTACAAAGACCCCAAAGACAATCAAGCCACTCTCATCAGCAACACCCTGTCTGAACTAGGCTTCACACAAAAAGTAACCAGCCCCACCCATAACAAAGGGAGAACCCTTGATTGGATAGCAGACTATAACTGTGCCGTATCGATCACTAACAACACTCCCCAATCCTGGACCGACCACCACCTCCTCTCCTTCTCACTTGAGGCCTCAAGCCCTACAACCAACATGGCACTAGCCCCAGCCATCCACACGAGAAGCAAAAAAAATATCACAATAGAAAAACTGATCCCACTCATTCTTCCTACACTAAGCCAACTCCAAGACTCTAATCCCTATGACCTCGTAGAAGGCTATAACAACACCATGCGCATAGCCTTAGACGCCATTGCACCATTGAAACTTAGAAAATCCAAACCAAAAAAGCACCTCAACCAATGGTTCTCCAGCCATCTTAAAACCCTTAGATTGGAAAAGAGTAAACTGGAACAAGTCTGGAGACAATCTCCGACTGACCACAACAAACTATTGCTTAACAAAATAACGGCCAACTATAAAAAAGAAATCATAGCGGCCAAACAAGAATCCTATAACCTGAGAATCTCCCAATCCAACTCCAGCTCCAGAGAATTATTTACTATCCTGAAAGAATTGGAAACCCCGGTAACAATCCCAGATACTTGCGTTAAAAACAAACAATGGTGCACCAGTGTCCAAAATGCACTAAACAACAAAGTCACTGGCCTTCAAACAAAAATTAAAAATAAGAAAGACTCCCTCACCAATCTTACCAACCCCATCAACGCCCACTCGAGCCCTCCACCCTCACACCACACACCTAACACTGCTCGCTTCAGCTTTTCCAAAGTCTCTTCCCTCGAAGTAGAAAAAATAATTCTTGGCCTTAAACCCTCCAACTGCAAAGGTGACCTCTGCCCCACAGAAATCATTAAAGACGCGGCACGAGACCTCTCGCCATTCATCACCAGACTCATCAATGCCTCTTTTTCCTCTGGAACAGTCCCCAGTAACCTTAAAGAGTCCTGGGTCCTCCCTCTCCTCAAAAAACCCTCCCTTGACCCGTCCATCCCAACCAACTACAGACCGATTACCACCGTCCCATTCCTGCTCAAGATACTAGACAAGACAGCATACCAACAAATTCAAAAGTATCTTGAAACAAACCACCTTCTAGGAATAAGACAATCCGGCTTCAGACCCCAACATGGAACTGAAACAGCCCTGATAGATCTGAAAGCCCAAATAGACGACCTTAGAGATAACGGGAAAACTGCACTACTACTCCTGCTAGACCTCTCTGCGGCGTTTGACCTAGTTGACCATAAAATCCTGTGTAATCATTTAGACTCAGCTGCCCACTTTTCACAAGAAGCCATCAGTTGGATTGAGTCATTCCTCAACAACAGATCCATGCGAGTCTTCTCCTCCTCTGCCGCCGCCAAACCCATCCCCATTACATGTGGAGTCCCACAGGGCTCGTGCGTCTCCCCCACTCTGTACAACGTGTTCACAAAGCCCCTGTTTGATGATCTAGACGGCCTGGGTATCACCTACACTAACTACGCCGATGATACACAGATCCTCATCCCGTTGACGGGAGATTACAACCAGGATTTGGCCTTGGTGAACAGGGTGTATCTCATCATCCAGGCATGGATGGCTTCGCACAGTCTATGCCTGAATGATGACAAAACTGAACTCATCATCCTTGGTTCTACGTCCAACCTAACCAAACTCGACCACAATTATGCCAACTTCATCATAGATGGGAACCTAATCAAGGTTTCGAAAGAAGTAAAAACCCTAGGAATATACCTCGACTCCTCCCTAACCTTCCACAAACAGGTTAGCTCGATGGCATCCTCTACGGCCTACACATGTAAGCTCATAAGAGCAGCCAAACCCTTCCTCTCCACCCACAGCTGCACTACACTTGCCAGAGCATTGGTATTATCCAAACTGGACTATTGTAACGCCCTCTACATAGGAGCCACCAAACAAATCACCAACAAAATTCAGACGCTACAAAACAACGCCCTTAGGGCAGCACTCAATATTCCCAGGAGGGAACACATTTCCAATATCAGGAAATCCCATAACTGGCTCAGCACAACAGACAAAATCCTGCTTAAAGTAGCATCGCTCACCCACAAATGCCTGAATAATGCTGCCCCACGCTATCTGGCAGACAGAATATGCAAACACAGCCCCATCAGACCCACCAGAACCTCCAATGCTAATCTGCTCACCGTCCCCAGGTTTAAACGCACTAAAATGGGTGGCAACAGCTTCCAGGTGAAAGCACCCCAACACTGGAACTCCCTACCACCATCGCTCAGAACTCCCCAACCTTACTCACTTTTTAGACGCAAATACATCCATTGGTTAAAGAACACGAACCACTAACACCTCTAACACCACACAGCTGCTCTCCGCGTTGCATGCTTTAAGAGAATCTGTAAATTTGTAATACTAAACTTGTATACATTTGTAATTCTTTAAATACATCTACTGCATTCTCTCCTGCCAAACTGTACACATGTTCCTTCATCGTCACACTGTAATTATGTAATGTAAAGTATAATTATGTAATGTAAAGTATAAGCATCCTGTAACCAAGCTTTGAATCACCTTGCTGCTCATGCGCCCTCATACCCTCGGGTATGGTGCGCAATACAAATGAATAAACTAAACTAAACTAATCACCAGGCACTGCATACTCTCCCACCCACTGAGCACTTGTAGGATCTGTTCATCACCAAGCATTGCAACCTTTACTAATTTTTGGGTTTGAGCATGGTGCAGGAGGTACAGTAGGGTAGGGAGACATGGATTCTGTGTCTTTTCCTGCTGTGCATCTCATGTTTACGCCAAGCATTTTATGTGATTTGCATTTCAGGAATGGCAAACTTTGCTGGATGCCGTCAACAAATGACATCTCCTGCAATTTTAGAATTACTGTTCAGTGAACAATACAGGGCTAAGAGGATAGCTCGGGGCAATCAACGATGGCTTGAGGTCAACAAAGTGTTATTGGAGCATCAGTCTCGAGATATCCTCAAATCGCAAGACTTTGAAATGGTAGCCTGTTGTCAGTCTTGAGGGCTTCCTGGATGCTGTGATTAGCTATGGGATAACGTCCTGGCCACTCTCAGACATGGCTGAACCTACTCTGGCATATTTGGAATGATTGTTAGCAGCTCAAAATGATTGGATCCTCCTAGTCGTCCCCCCTTTCTGTCGTACTGACTGGTCGTTCAGTGATGTTAGATGCAGAAACTGCTCTCCTGAACATCTGTGAAGATCTGCTCTCCAACCTTGACTCTAGCATCCCTTCTCTGTCCTCATCCTACTCAATCTCTCTTCTGCCTTTGACACAGTCAACCATCCCACCCTGCTCAACCGTCTCCATGATAAACTGGGTATCGCCGATCAGGCTCTGGCCTGGCTGACCTCATTCCTCTATTATTGACCCTCCCAGGTCTAACTTGGGTCCTTCCTTTCCTCTATCTCACTCTCTACCAGGGGTGTAACGTCTCTTCCTGGCTGTTCAACCAATACCTGGCACCCCTTGCCCACCGCATTGCCGCTCTCTGTTCCAACTTTTAGTGCGGACGACACTCAGCTCATTTTCAGTCTTCCCTCTGCTACCTCTTCTCCGTCTCTCATCGCAGACTGTCTGTCTGCTATCCAGGAGTGGTGTGCTGCCAATGATCTCGCCTTAATGCCACTAAGATGGAGAGTCTCCTCATTGGCACTTCTGTACCCTCCTTTTATGTCACTCTCTGGCCGACCTCCCTTGGCCCTCTTCCTGCTCCCACCTGCGAGGCTAAGAACCTCGGGATCATCTTCGACTCCACCCTCTCCTTTTCTGCTCACATCTCTGATGTCTCTAAGAAGTCAAACTACCAACTGCACCTCCTCAGAGGTATTCTCCCTTTCCTCTCCTGACGCTCACTGTCTCTAGAGCTCTGGTTCTCTCTAGGCTGGACTACTGCAACAGCCTCATTCTAAACCTGCCTGCTTCTACTCTCCGCCCTCTGCAACTCATCCAGAACAGGACTGCGAGACTTGTCCTTGGCCTCAAGCCCTGGGATTGTATCTCTCCAGTCCTGAAATCTCTTCATTGGCTACCAGTGGCTGCAAGGATTAAATTCAAGACCCTTTGCATTGTCCAAAAGGCTTTCTGGGGCCTGGGTCCACAATACCTTCACCTCTCCCACCGTAAATACCTTCCTAATCAAGCTCTTCACTCCTCCACCTCCAACTGCCTCAGGGTTAGTCCCTTCTCCACACGTCGAGTTGGGGGTAGATATCTTGCCTCGGCTAGGGTCTCCCTCTGGAACAGCCTCCCCACCCCTCTGAACCTTGAGGAGAACAATCTTCAGTTCTGGAAGCATCTGAAGACCTTCCTCTTTGCTTCTGCCTTTGCTCTTCCCCTCCGCAGCTGATCTGTCTGCTTTGGCATCGGACACCTGGTTACTCTCTGATTTTCGCGCCCAAGTTCCTGCCCACCCTGCCACACACCAGCACTGCCTCCTGGCAACCCTTGCACTTGGATCTGTATCTGTAACCCTACAGTCCCCTTACCTGCACTTACCATTCACCCCTTGTCTGCACCTTAGCCTTGCAATTGCCAACTTGCTGGCTGCAGTGCCAGTTGTTGTTATTATGCCCTGTTCGGCACTTTCCACTCATCCCCTCTCCCTTGCACTTTCCCCCTTCCCTATCCCCTGCAGTTGCGCGTTCTCAATGTCACTGGGCCGAGTAAGATCGTTGTTTTTGTCCTCCCTCGTTCCCCTCCCTTGCCTCATCGCGCTCTGAAACACTTGTGTATGAGCTCGATACAAATAAAATATATCATATTCATATGTTCACTAGCTCCTCTGTTAATTGGTCAACATCTGAAAATCATATATTTTCGATACACACTTTCTTCTTATCGATGCTTCGCTTGCCTTGGTGGGCCGGGAGAACCAACGCTCCTCGAAAGTGGTATGATAATTATGATTATAGTGCTTCTTCTTAGACGACTCGTCACTAGGATGCAGAGTCCTTTGACGTTTAAGATTGTTTTCCAGTGGCCTTGTTCCAACGCAGACATTGCTTCTTGCAAATGGCCATCCTGTCATGCTTCTTAGGCTATTCCCTCCAGAATGAGCACATTAGAGAGTAAAGTATCCAATCAGTCAGACTTGTTCTTGTGCATTTGTAGCCTACTGTATTATTTGAAGTGTGTCTGATCTCAGGTGCTAGATATAGAACGAATGCTGTAATATGAAATGTAGCAATGGTTTTGTTTGGATAAAAACTGCCTCAACACAAAACCAAGTGTTTTTGGCGAGTTTTAATTTTGAAACTGTGAATTTGGCAATGTGGGAACTGCATCACTGCTTTATCGGATCAAACTAACTAAAAGGCCTTGAATGCCCTTCCATGATAGTCAGATTGTGTTAGCACTGCACCCTGGTCTCATGTGTTCAAATATGGCCTTTGTGCAGTAGCCAGGAATGTCATTTTTTATAGAGCAGGTCTCTTTCTTACATTTCCAGTTTTAGGTGAAGGAACTTTTCATGAGTTCCGAGAGTCATTTGCTGAGTGCGGAAAGTTGGAGTATGAAACAACCACAGCAACTTACCATTCCTAAGAGAACCTCCCACCGCAGATATAATTTGTGGGGTAGGTGCCATTTTCATAGCAGCTCTGCACTGATGCTTTCTTGGCTGAAGACATCGGAATAATTTGAGTTCTTATTTCTTTTTGAAGCAGGGTCAGCTGGGAATCTCTCAAGCACTGGCAGACTGTCAGAAGTTGTAGAATGTGTGCCTCTCCAGGAGTACACCAGGAGGTCACCGCTCATGGTCATTACTCTCTGCAGTCCAAGACGGGTGTTTCTTAGCAGGGCCAGTAGGGAATCTCTCAAGCATTTAAAGATTGTCTGAAGTTGTGGAATGTGTGCCTCCCTAGCGTGGGAGTAGACCAGGAGGAGGTCGCTGCTCATGGTCATTACTCTCTGCAGTCCAAGACGGGTGTTTCTTATTGCATCTTGTAAAACAGTAGCAGTGAAGAAAAAGCAAAAGATCTGTCCCATATCTTCATAGGCTGACATGTGTTGAAAAGGTTGTGATTTCACAGGATGTTTTAGTGGGTACAGATCGAGCTTTGAGAATATTGCGGCATCTGACAGATCTGCAATGTGGTCATCCATTTTCGCATCGTAATCCGATTGCGGGCTAAGAGAGACGGCTGAGGCCCTACAACCTGCAGAATCTAAGCATGCATACCTGTTATGTGCAGGAAAAGCAGTGAAACTCTCAAAAGGTGTTAAATAAGTATGTTTTATGTGTTTTCGAATCTTCAAAAGATCTCCAATTTTCTACAGATGAAGTGGTAAGAGGTTCAAAAGTTTAATTTCATTGTAATTGATCTGCCATATCCTCTGAATTTATGTAAGCACAGGGCAAACATGGAATATTTATACCGAGATCCTAATGGGCGACTTTAGATGGGGCGGTGTTGTCCATGGACGTAGATGTGCATTGGCCTGGTGGATGGGCCTTCTGTGCCGCTACTATCTGGGAGCCCCGGGGCTTTGGTTACTTTTTGAAAGATTCTCGATTTCTGAAGGGAAGCAGTACCTTTTCAACTTTCATGAGCATGTGGAAAGCCACACATGTGCAGTCTGGCCCCCGGTGGCAGAGTCTTGCAAATAGCAACCGAAAATAAATAATTGCATTGTTTTTCAAGCAGACAGTTCTTTGGATACTTGTTTGGAATTCCTCCATTAGCTCGTCTAACACCAAATTAATGAGCCCGTCCTTTTGCACACCTAGCAATTCAGGTGAACGTATTTGCCTGTTTTAGCAACAAACACACTGATATGTGAAATGCTCTTCGTGCCTTAGCATTCAGTAATTTGCAGGAACACACAAAATGGTGCATAGAGACTTGAAAATGATCCAGTTGCTCAGTCTCTATGGTAGTCCTTTGCATATGGCATCGCAAATAGTCAGTTTACTCCGGGTGGAAAGGCACTGTCACGGATGGCCACAATAACACCCACTCACAGAGACGATTCAAGGGTTTTGTTTAATTTCTTAAACAGGATTCCAAGGGTGTGCCTGCTTTTCTCTTGTCAAGAGAAGGCAAGACACCCTCCTTAACCCATGTGTTCCTGCTCCCCAGGTTAGTCACTACTGATTACTATCTTTTTTATGTCTTGCTATCCATGAGGGCCTAAAGGCCACTGCATTGTCTATTAACCTCACTCTGCGACTTCCTAGGTGTGACCTGCAGTATCTGAGGTTTGATTCTAAGTAGTTGTGGGGTTTGTGCCGTTCAGACACTCAAGCCACAATCGCCTTCCATTCACAAGCTGATGTTCCTCTTCTTGTTTCTCCTCCCGCTAATCTCCTCCCTCCAACGCCACCCTTTCTCTCCTAGGTTTTGCTCCTCTTTCTCTCTCACTCTCCACAACCTACCTCCACCCTCCGATGTTACTCCTTTCTACTCTTTCATCTACTACTCTCCACTCATACCCTCCGCCTCGTCCCTAATACTACTCGACTGCACCTTCTACTCAGTTGCGCTCCTTTAACTCTGAATCACCTCTCACTCACCTGCTGTTCTTTCACCAACACTCTCACACCCACCTTACACGCATACTCACAACAAAGTAACATTTGCTCTCACTAACCAATACCTCACATTCTCTGTAAATCGCCTCTGCACTTCTGTTCACCATCCTTCCTACTCCTGGTCTCTTAGTCTGCCACCTCCTCCTCCACTGACCTCACCCACACCTTCCTGTTTCCTGACCGCAGCTTTATCCTCCCCTCCTTCTCCCATTGGCACTCTTCCCCATGCCAATATCACCCTGTTTTGATGTTACAATATAAAAAAGGGGGCTAAACCCCGCACCTTTTTGCTTGGCAGGTTAATGGCTGCCTGCATTAGAAAATGTTTGTGTGTGTCGGGAACCCATGCCATTGCTGAGTCCAAAGTAAGTGTTAATAGTGTCTCTGGTTTTCATGACAGAGAGCTGCTCTAGATTTGAAGCAGACTGTTTTAGTGAGTTCTGCCAGAGCTGCTTAATCGCAGTGTATGCTGGTGTTAGCTAGTGGTGCGCTGTGTTCATTGCAGCTGCCTATGAACTATGGCATTCTACATATCTGTTCCATCTCTCCTTAATGTTCGAGCAGATCTTGTGACTGGACCGTTCTATCTGGAGGCTGGGGTGGGCTATCATGTTTCGGATGGGCCGCCCAGACCGTTAGCAGATGTGCCCTTCCAAATACAACCTTCCCCTTCTGGGGCAGGACTTGCTCTGGCTTCCATCCTGGTAGACCACCCCGAGAAGGTGTCAGGTTCACCTTGAGGTTTTCCACTATGAGGAGGTTCGTTATATACAAGGAAGTCTTGAAACGCAGGAGAATGCGGGGATATAAGCCAGTTGAAAGAGATAGGGTGTTGGTTACTTATTCCTTTTCCTTAACCATGCCTTTGTAGGATGCAGGAGTAGTCCCAATCCACGATGGAGGGGATGTCAGTGAACATTGATTGGTTAAAGACTCATTGTGAGGTAGTTTTCAATCTTGAACAACCACACAGATACAAAGTTCCTTTTTTACAATGCAGTCACCATTCAGTTGGATACCTAACAGAGACCTTCAAATGAGCACCCACGTGGTGCCTGACCACTCTGTTCACAGTATGTTATTTGGCTTTTTCAAAGCACATTTAATCCTTTAGTTTCCACTTGTTCACGCCTTCAACGCTTGTTCTTTGTGGATTTCTTCATACATTGTTGCTGCTTGAAACCTTGGTTCATACACAAGCTGATTTTGTATCAGTTTCTCTGACTCATTGGCTGTGTTGCTTTTACTGGCACAGGTTTCATGCAGGAGCCAAGGGCAGTACCACGGCGGCAATCGCTCCTCCCGGTCTGGGTTATCGACACAGGAATGCCCCAGATACCTATGATGCACAGTGTAGGATTGTTCAGCTTCAGTTCCCGGTCTTAGGTTTCTCACTTTGCAAGGCTGGTGAAAATAATTGTTTCTAGAAGTCAACGGTACTTCCCTCCTTGCAACCCTCTCCGGTGTCGCCACCTTTCTTCTTGTGTTAAACTGCCATCTTGGAACTGCTGCTACTCATGTACTTTTCCTCGTTCAGAATGTGCTTTCATGCTCCCTCTTTTATCTGTGTGGGGAAGTGTGATGGGAGTCAGGTATGTGTAATGATGAGTAATTGCCTGAACTTGCCTGACAACGGTTTTGGCGTTAGTCCGTTGTCACTCACGATGAACTGGATGTGAGAAAGTGTGTGACGGTGAAGGGAGTTGAGCTTCAAGGTATCCTACCTGGTAGGATGGGGAAAAGGTGTTACAGGGAAGGGGATACCGCTTCTCACCATCCAGTGTCCTACTTCCACTCCCAGAAAGCCCCTCATCCAGGTGATCCTCCCGTACTGGTCCACCGCCATAAACTGGTTCCAATAGTGATGGACGTGTCCTGGCCACCTGGATGACAGATCCCCAGGGGCTAGAAGGTGAAACACCTTCAGGTTTCTCATAGTAGTTATTTTTTTTCTAAAGAAATTTGAAAAGAAGCAAAGCAACATTTTCGTCAGCATAACCAGAGATTGTTAATCTGTAAAAAGTTATTTATTTCGTTGTAGCAGAGTAGTGCAGCGCGCTGTTTAAACTGAGATGCTCTGCTTAATGAAAACGAATTGCTGTGAACGAAGCACAGGACTCAGGCAATCACGAGCAAGTAGAGGAAAGGACCTGGATATGCACGTGTGCGTCGGGTGAGCAAACTGGAGATCTGACTGAAGTATTCGACTTAAGACAGCGCAGCTCTCAGAAGTAACAGCTGAAGACAAACGCATCGCTCCTGCAGTGCTGGAGGGATTTTCGCATTCGTATCAGGAGAAGACATTTATTCAGCATTGCGCACGGGCGCAAGATTGTTGCGAAAGCTGCCAGTAGCAAGCACGAGGCAGTGCAAGTGTGTTTAAGGTTGGTTTTGCTGAAACATTCAGTTGAACATTGTCCAGTCTAAAGGAACATACATCTGAACATTTTTCCAAGCACCAAGGAAGGAGTTAACACAGTAATCCCCCTTACAAGTGAAGCAAAAGACTGTCAGTGAAAGAAAGAAGTATATATTAATCTTCAACACTAATATGAGGAAAGCAATTAAAATGACTTAAGTTTAAAAGCACTGTCGTAAAAACAATCTGAAGTAAGCAGAGACTTGAACACACCATACAGTTCTTTTACGATTTCACCTCCAAGCTTGGGGCAGAGATATTCAGGTAACATAAGGAATGTGGTATGAAATTACTTAGAGGGAGTATCTGTTTCAGGAATGTAATGACAGCATAAAATGTATTAATGTGAGGGTTTCGTGAAGGCGCAAGGTGCTGAAGACAGAGGGCACTGACAGGGACCTGTTCTTTGTTATTTTATCCACTTACCCTTTCCCCCTGGGCTGGTCATCTCAGGAATCGTTACTTAAATATTGTTGGGAGGGCCAGACCTAGCGGTCTGAAGGACTCAATGTCTGCTCCTGCAGGCATTGAGAGATGGGACCTTACAGCCCCCTCACCTAGTCACAGTCTTCGCCAGTGTTTGGCAATGACAAATGAATTGTGAACACCTTTCACATGCCCAGGGAAGCAACATGCATTTCTTCACCAATGCATTCAATTTACATGTAGCACACTAGTGAATTGCATCTCTGCAGCCACATGGGCCCTCTTCGAACCATGGACAATGCATCCCTCTCATGTAAAAGGGCGGAATCCGTAGGAGCTGTATCATGCCATGTGATGACCATAGCGGTTTGGAGAAAATACGCAACCTGTGCTTGAGTTTCACATGTGCGAGACTGGGCACGGGTGACTCATTAATAAGGTTAGAGGGATAAGGATATGTTTTATTTCTGAAGTGCATCCTCCACTCGAGCGCTAGGGCAGGTATATTATCATCGGACTGTAAGGTCATGCGTGCATGAGGGTTAGCATCTATAGTCTCAACAAGAGCCGAGCCGAGTAAGACCACATTTCTATGAACAAATTACAACGAAGACAGAGCACACCAATCATTCCCAATAAATGTGTACCCACCAATTTAAAAGAAAACTGCAACCAGGTGGTGGATAAAGGTGGTGAGCCTTAGAGAGCAGTGATCCTGGGTGATGGACGGGTGTTTGGTGACCGATACAAGGCATGATGTGCAATGGTGCATTATCTGGAGGAAATGGCCAGGAGAGCGTAATTTTAATGATCTGGGAGAGATGGTTTGGTAATGTCTTCAGAAAATGAGCACCAGCATTTTAAGTGATTTGGCCCATCTCATGTGATCAGACACAGCTGTCAATCCTCACTAACACTCCCGTTTCCCCCAGGAAGTCTCCTGGCATCACACACATTGTTGGGCTGTGCTCGTTGGGCACCATTGTCCTGTCCTACCATGAAATATCCTCTTGGATTCAATCATACATTTTTCTGCACTGCAATGTATTCTACTGGATGCCAAGCACCTACCACTACCCAGTCTTACCATCCAGGATTTACCTTGGACCATCGGCTCTCTTTGCTCAGAAGATCAGCGTAGAAGTACGCCATTTTCCACATGCCCTTGTATGCAAAGCACCACATCAGCTCCCAGTAGCACATGTGGTGGAACTGCTTCCATGCCTGCTGGGCAGCACAGCCATCCTCGAAGAGACTGATGGCCTAAGTATGACAGAGAAAGATGGAGTTAGTAGACAGGCACCAAAGAGACAAGACAGGATTAATCCCAAGATGGCTCAGAAAGGCACAGCATGCAGAAATGCAGAAAATTCAGAAAGACACTAAAAGGGAGAAAGCCATGATCAACTCCATGAAGAGACAATATAAAGCAAAAACACAGTCAACCCTGCCAGAAAATGTGAAGAGAAAAAGCAAATATTAAACCTGTGAAACAAGAGAAGAGACACACCAAAATGAAAGTGTAAGACACATTCCAGTGAAAAGAGTACAAAAAGTGGAATATGCAGAATTAAGCTTAGAAGAAAAAGACACAAAATGGCAAAGGATATGTTTAGGATTCAGAAGACCCACTGGAGCACAGGAACTACAGCCCATCAGATGGCACTACAGTCCAGATGACCAGCTGCGCTGTAGTGCCATCTTATGGGCTGTAGCTCCTGTGCTCCAGTGGGTCTTCTGAAGTCTGAATAGACAGATCGAAGGACAGACAGAAGAAAGATCACCAGGGGCAGATGTGATGACCGTAACTGGGGAATTGAAAGAGATCGAATCAACAAGCAATCGTGATTCAGAAAGACTAGGCTTGTGGGCCAGTCCGATCATGGGAGCAATGTCTTAGTGGCATTTTCCTTCTGCATTTTCCATAGTAGAGTGACATGAGAGAAACAGTTCCTGAATGTCTCATAGGAAAAAAAAACTACTCATAGTTCCTTGGAGAACAGAGAGAGACAAAATGCTATACTAAACATACATAACCAACTACAGTACATGTGTGTTTATAGCCTTGTATCAAAGTTGAAACATTGTAACGAATGGCTCATGCTTATTTGGTAGTTGGTTTTAGATCATGTATTAATTTGGTGCAATATTGGTGTTTTCCGTCCTGCCATTAAAGGTAATTTGAACTTGAATTTAAGAAGAGAATGCCAGAATGTACCTTGAGACATTCCAGAGAAAATAATGTGAGAAAAACAGGGTTAACCCAAAAAAGAATGCAATGTTTCCCAATGTGTGTATGTTCCTTGAACACACATCTGTAGGTTAACATATATATTTTCTTTCTTTATTCTATTTATTTCAAATTTGAAATTTTATAAAACTGCATTGATTTGCACTTTGTTTTACTAGGGGGGACCCTAATTTTAGTCAAAAAGATTCATTTCCCATTCAAAAGTTTTCACTGTGGGCGAACACCTAGCTCGGTCAAAGAGATCATTGTTCAAGAATTTTCACCGTTGGCAAAAGCCAGGTAATTCGATTGCCCCCTATTAGTCTCTGCCACCATTTCTCTTCTCCCCCCCACGATCTTCCGAAACCAAGTGATCCAGGTACATGGCTCTTAGTTGTTGGTTTTTTGAGCATGATAGTAGTAGGTGTCGAATTGTTTCTGTTTCGCTTTCACATAGACAGCACTTGTTTGTTTTTGACAGGCCTCTAATGCTGCGGATTTCATTTGTCTCCAGTAAATTTAGTCTTATCCTTAACATATAGTTGCGTGCCAACCTGTTTGGGAATTTTTTTATGTAATTCATTGGATAATTCAATTTACAAAAAGTTGGCGGGAGATGCTGCAGCAATTTGTTATTTGTAGCTAGCTCTTGTGTCGAGATCCAGTCTAGCTCTTTCAATTTCTTTATCACTTTTCCAAGATTAGTGATGAGATCTTTTTCTGAACATACAACTGACAATAGTAACGCCTTGTTGTCTGCTTTCCAGGCTGAGAGCGATTTTACCTTTTCTGTCTGTAGTTAGATTTCTGGGCCTTCCTCCATGATACATTTTTGATAGAGGCGCAATCTATTGATGTTCACAGTTGCTGTTAAGGACAAAAGACTAAGTTCTCGACGTATTGCTGCGATGGCCGTCGATTTAGGAAGGGAGAACACTGCCTTCCAGAACTGGCCTTCTAGCTTTGGCCAAATCTTTTTAGGAATCAATGACATTGCCTCCGCGCCGTACGTAATTGAAGGGACGACTTTTTTCTTATAAAATTCGATGACGGGGATAGTTGAAAATCTTCCAAACTTAATCTCAATCGCCTTTCCTTGCGCTGCCAACTTTTTTATTTTCTTTTGAAGGTGTAGTTGGGTAGCCATTTCTTGTTTTGAACTGTCGATGACCACGCCGAGGTATTTGTACTCAGTAACATTTTCAATCTCTGTGTCCTCGAGGTACCATTTGTATTTTTCAGTTCTTTTTTTTGTCGTTCCCCCTTCAAGGATCAGAATTTTTGTTTTTTCTTTCTTGACCTTCAAGTTGTTTTCTGTGGAGTACCTGAGTAAGTTATTTAGCTGCCTTTGGAGACCGATCTGAGTCTGGTCAAATAGGATAAGATCATCCGCGTATAAGAGGCGACTAATTTTGATGTTGTCCAGCGCCGGTGGAAAAGATCGCTTGAGATCTTCAGTTTCCTTGTAGTCCCCAATGTAGGCTAGAAACAGAGCTGGGGCTAAGGGGCAACCTTGTTTAACCCCTCTTTCAATTGGAATTTCGGCCGAGAGGTTTCCTTGCTGTGACATTCGTACCTTGAAGGTTAGCATATTAACTTCTTAGGGCCTCCACTCAGCTTCTAGATAGGGAACGAGTTCTGCCAAAAGATTCTCCTTTCTGCTGGTTCCTATGTTGGCTGAGAATTTGCCACTCATTTAGCCTTCAATGCAGCCCTCATGTTGCATCTCTTGAATTTCATGTGATAGGCCACTATGAGTCTCTGGCGGAGTTCATCCAGACTCTCCCAAATAATTTCCTAAACATTTGTTTCTCATCCACATTCATAGGCTTTAGCATCTATGTTGCTTTGTTGCTTTGCAGACTTGCTTTGCTACCATTTGTGGTCTGTCTGCAGAATCACGCAGCTCCCAGTTTTCCAACACACTGGAGACTTCAGGGCATCCTCGACGACTGCTCAACACCAGCAATTCTTCTCATCTGTCTGGAGAGACACTCTTGTTAGAGTTTACCACTATCTCCTTGCCCATCACTCTTGTCCCTATTGTGGTGTGCTGTGCCACATATCCACTTCATCTGGCTTTGCCTTCTCTCTCAGCTGGCACTATCCAAGTCTTACGGTGTTTCTGATTCTTCAACTCTGTGTGCTTCACACCACATTTCCAGCAAGCAACCCCTCTTTGCCCAAGTTATTCCTTTCATTAGGCTTTCCTCCAGCCCCAATCAAACTCTGGTAGTCTGCTTTCTCTTCCAAAATGATTATATTGACTGTTTACAGGTGGTGACTCGCCACAGATCTAACTTGCCATGCTAGAATTTAAAAGCAATGCTAGGATTTACACAGAGTACACAGAGTACACAGACACTAAAGGGTGAAGAAAGAGGTTTGTAAGGGAACCTGATTAACATGGATACAAAATATTATAGAAGAAAGCAAGGGTAAACCATGATAAGAAAAACACGAACAGACACAGTTGAATGCAAGAAGGTGAAAGAAAATTCAAACAATACCCAGCGACCCAAAAGAAAGACAAGCCCAGATAAGAGACACTAATGTGAAAGCCAGGACACACTTTAAGAGAAGTAAAGCATCTAATTAACCCCAACAAGAGAGGCACTAAAGATAAAAGGGCATGCTGGACTCCAAGCCGTATCACTAAACAGAGAAATGAATGAAGGAGAGAGGCAACACAAAGCAAAATCCCAAATCAAGTCGGAAAAGAGATTCCAAATAGACAAAGTCAGGCTTAATTGAAGAGAAGCGAAGAAAGCAAGCAAGGAAGGATTAACCCTGTAGATGGATATGAACCTTGAGAAAAGGAACAAAGTGTAGGTTGGTAAAAACCTAGAGAACACTCACAAACCATCAGACATGTCAAGGGAAACTAATTTAGCAGTCAGAATAAGTGTACATTTGAAATAGAGGTGAAGCATTTAAGTTCATTTGACAGCCCAAGAGAACTTTAGTGTGCACTCAACATCAGATTCAAACCAGAGAAAGTCAAAACTGTGAGGAAGATGGCCAGTCGAGCAACACAAAACAAGCTAAGGAGAAAGTACACTCAGAACATGGTACTCGGTGTATCTCAAGCATGAGATCAGCGCTTTATGCTGGATGTACTTGCATGCAGGAGCTCTCACCTGATCAATGTTCCCTTTTATCTCTTCTATTCTGCCAGCAAAAAACAGGAAGATGGCGCTCTGAAACCGGGTCAGACAAGACATGGCATTGTTAAACCTATCAACATCAGACCAGGAGGACAGGCACTGCTGTTAATACACAGACAACAGAGGTTCGACATCTTGGTGACATTTTAATTCAAACACAGAGATTTCCCAAAACAAAGTCAGGTTATCAGAAGATCCGTCAGAGCTAGGACCCTGGGAGAACTTCTCAGGTTCCTGTTGCCCACAGGTGGATACATTCATAGCACTCGTATAAAGAAAGCTTAAACACCGTTCACCTTGTCAGGAATTTTAAGTTTTAGTGCCACTATCCACATAATTACATTACAGTAATTCCCTTTCTGACCGAGGATCCAGAAAAGATTTGGAAGTATTTTAATCCTTGTTTTTGAAGTGGGGAGTAAAATTAATGTTATTTTCTATAAGCCATACTTCTTTGCACCTTGTAATTCATGTCTCTTACAGTTTTTGACATTAAGGTCTATCTTCCAAATTGGACAGTAATACTGTTAGCGCTCATTCCTGTCGCTGCTGTGCTAGCACGGATCTGAACAGATCCACGGAGCTGTGTAGGTGGAAGCAGGCATGAGGGGCCAGGCTCTTATGTGTCCATTATTTCCACTGTGTTCAGTGTATTTTTACTCTCCATTTGTTTATTTGCCTGATTTTGGTCGCGTAAAGGTGCCCGTAATGCCCTTTTCTTGTAGGGACGGCTCAGAAAGTATTCTTTTGGCTCCCTATTGGCTAATAATGTAAATTGTAGCTAGTTCTAAATTGGGCACAAGATTATCTAAACTAAAGGAATCAATGATCCCAACATTGCAAAAATAATCTGTACCTTTAGCTCTTTGTGCTTAGTCCTAAATGCTGATGCAAACCCCTAAAAGATACGATCTCACTGTGACAAACACTTCTCCTTTGGATTGTGTACAACTAAACCCATTAACAACAAAGGTTCCTCTGCCTTTAAAAAGAGAGAACATTTAGTTCTTTATGATGGTGTTTGCCTACCCCTCTAATAAAAGAAAATTCTTGGCCTTGATGAGTAGTTCCTATGCCATAGCAATTCCCCAGATGCATAAAATGTACTTGATATCAATAAACTCGGCCCATTGTCACTCATGAACAAGACTAGTGCCTTCAATGAACAGGGACGATGGTTGCCAACAAACTTAAGGCAACATTATCGACGAGACAAACCAGCAAATTCAATCATCAGGGAATGATGGGTGCCAGTTAGTTGCACTGCAAACAGTTGGTCGTCAGGGTTACAGTAATTATGGACAAATCTGTCTGTGCCACCAATATTATCAGTTTCCTCTAATTGTAGTGGAGGAGTGGGAAAACGCATGTAACTGAAAGCTAGACAATTACAACCCTACAATTTCTCAATCAAAGGAAGCAGGGAGGAAGTGCCAGGCAGAATCATTGGAACGCACAATTTGATTAATTCTTAGAAAAATTGATGGATTTTAAATCCTAACATTTAAATTTTAAAAATGCATTCTTTTGGAAATTATGATATGATATATTTTATTTATATCGCGCCTATACACAAGTGTTTCAAGGCGCAATTGCTAATTTAAGTCAGGGCGCAACTTAAATTAAACAATATGTGCAAACTCTCATTTAAAATGGTAATCCGATCAGTTAGTAGAATAGAAGAGAAATTTAAATACTTCCTGATATTTGGCATTATATTTTTTAAATGTTTTAAGCAACAAGATTGTGAAATTCATTCACCATTTGCCACATGCACCCAACCCAGTTGGTCAATACCCTGTTGGGCTGTATAGATCCTGCCACCCTGAAATTCAATGGCAAGGCACCCAATCCTGAGTTGGGGAAAACATTCTTCGTAGGTCCAATAGTCAGAAATATTTAGAATTAGGGGTGGCTCATCCATAATGGGCAACAAGGCATCAACCCTCTGCTCATTATGGAGAGGCCTGGGAGGATAGCTCAGGGGCAACATGCTCACCTTGGAAGCAAGACGACACGGAGCACCACAGGTTTGATCCCCGGGTCCACGCTCCGAAACCTCTGGGTATTAAGCGTGTTATAAATAACATATCATATCAAGTTAGCCCACTGAAAACACAAAGTGCTCCCCCAGCTGCTATAAGGTCCTGAGCTGGCATTAATTTACCTGTCATGGTTTCCCTTTGTGAGTTCAGTAGTACCCCAGTATGCATGCCTAAAGAGCCATGCAAGTCCAGGGGCATTTTGCTTCCCCAGCCTTGCATGGCCCCTGGTGGTTGCAGGCTGGGGTACTTCAGGGCTGAATATGCGAGGGGTGCTCTTGCGCCTCCCCACACATTCAGGGCCTGACAGGTTCCCAGTCCTTCGCACATATTGTGGATCCAGGAAACTCTCTCTGCGTCCTGGTTCCTGCTGCATGCTGCACAGGAGCCAGAGGGCCATCACTGCAGCAGACAACATGAGTCCACTGATATATGGAGAGGGTTGCAGGTAAGAAAATAAAAAGAAGAATGTATGTACAGTATATGTGTGTGTGCAGGTACACAAGGGTTTGGGTTTGTAAGTGTGTGCGTGAATTAGACAGCATATGTTGTTTGGGTGCATTGTTGAACGAGTATATGAATGCAGTAAGGAGGCACAGATCAATGAAGAATGACCGCTAATGCATGTGTGAGGATGTGAGAGTGAATGATGAATGAATGTAGTGTGAATCTCACACTGCATTCATTCTTCATTCTCGCCTTCACACTAAATGCTGCTGCATGTGTGCTGGGAAGATCAGCAGGCAGTCTGAGGATTGGTGGTGGGGAGAGTAAGAACTGGCTCCCAGGAGGACATATTTCTTTGCTGTGGCATGGCATTTTTTAATGAGGCATCAAGAGTGAAGGCAGCATTACAAGTGTTCCTACATGGTACTGGCCCACATTGGTCCACCAGTTTGAACATACTTATTTCCCTTGGCATGACAATTTTTACTGGGTATCAATGGTGAAGGCATCATGTTTAGTGTTCCTATGTGGTATTGCCGCATTGGTGGAGCCAGTCTGAACATATTCCTTTACTGTGGCATGTCGTTTATTCCTGCAGCATAATGTGTTTTTATATTCGCTACTGGCCCTCATTGGTGGGGTCAGTCTGGACATATCTCTTGATTGTTGCATGGCATTTCTTTACTGGGCATGAAGGGTGAATCCAACAGAATGAATATTATTACCAGACTACCAGTCTACATTGGTGCATTCAACCTGGACATATTTTCTTACTCTGGCATGGCATTTTGTACTGGTAAAGCCAACAGGCGCATGTAATTATATGCTAATAGTGGCATATGTTGGTGTAGTCTCAATGGATATATATGGGCACAGCCAGCCAAAAATGTTTTTTATGCTGGCATATATTGTGGATGAAGGCATTAGGAAAAAGCTCCTGTGCCCTGTTGGTGATTTGCATCGGTCTGATATATCCATGTGTCACCCTACAAAACTGATTGCATATTGTGACGTTTTACCCAATGTTTCAAATGAAGTGTGCAGAAAATACATGATTTTAGCCGAATACTTTCAAAATGTTCTCTTAATTGGTTTGTGCTCCCTCACTACTCTCTGTTGCTCCTGCATATTCGTGAGAAACATATTTGACCCTAGGACAAGGCACCAAGATAATCACACATCCACAGAAGGACAAGACACCATGATAATTGCACATCCGCAGAAGGACAAGGCACCAAGATAATCACACATCCACAGAAGGACAGGACACCATGATAATTACACATCCGCAGAAGGACAAGGCACCAAGATAATCACACATCCACAGAAGGACAAGACACCATGATAATTACACATCCGCAGAATCACAAGGCACCAAGATAATCACACATCCACAGAAGGACAAGACACCATGATAATTACACATCCGCAGAATCACAAGGCACCAAGATAATCACACATCCACAGAAGGACAAGACACCATGATAATTACACATCCGCAGGAGGACAAGGCACCAAGATAATCACACATCCACAGAAGGACAAGACAGCATGATAATTACACATCCGCAGAAGGACAAGGCACCAAGATAATCACACATCCACAGAAGGACAAGACACCATGATAATTACACATCCACAGAAGGACAAGACACCATGATAATCACACATCCGCAGAATCACAAGGCACCAAGATAATCACACATCCACAGAAGGACAAGACACCATGATAATTACACATCCGCAGAATCACAAGGCAACAAGATAATCACACATCCACGGAAGGACAAGACACCATGATAATTACACATCCGCAGAAGGACAAGGCACCAAGATAATCACACATCCACAGAAGGACAAGACACCATGATAATTACACATCCGCAGAATCACAAGGCACCAAGATAATCACACATCCACAGAAGGACAAGACACCATGATAATTACACATCCGCAGAATCACAAGGCACCAAGATAATCACACATCCACAGAAGGAAAAGACACCATGATAATTACACATCCGCAGAAGGACAAGGCACCAAGATAATCACACATCCACAGAAGGACAAGACACCATGATAATCACACATCCGCAGAATCACAAGACACCATGATAATTACACATCCGCAGAGCATGGTTCTCTAAATCGGGCATGGACTGAAAGGACAGGGATAGAGAATCTAAAATAGAGAAGCAGGACATACGCAGATGAACCACCACAGATGAACTAGCAAGAATGATATTGAGTTCCTAGCTATGTTATGTTTTGCGCATCATGGCTTTGCGCCATGCAGAAATCTTATGTGGTGCCTCATCTTCCTCTTACCGTCGGGTAGCGATTGAGGTACGGTTTGAGCAATGCTTGCGCCTCAGCCAGACTTTCCTCTCCTGTTCCTGTGAATGCACGAGAAGACATCTTAAAGAACGTCCGTGTCAAAAACGGAGTCACACATGTCAAAGGGGACAATTTGTGCCCAAAGACAAAACCTTTAAAACAGGGGTGAAGACAGAAGGTGGCAGGTTTAGGAGAGGGATGGGAGACCAAAACCTTTAAAGGCAGGAAAAGGAGGAAAGTATAGCTTGCTTGTTAAAAATAGATAAGTCTATGAACCTGGTAACACATTGGAATAAGTTAAAGAGAGGGCACGCAACAATCCTTCTCTTGTCATGCACCTACCCTCTAGAACTCAATCCCAGTGTCGACTGGGAATGCCCCCACAATTCTCTAATTTCGCAAATCTTTCAAAACATAGCTCTTTCAACAACACCTGACCAAGGACTAATTCCAATGGACACACAGACAATCCAGTACTGCGCTACTGTTAAAAGATGCCAGGCCAAATGCCGGCTACCCACACTCTGTCCAGCGCTCCGTAGCCTCGAGCTAGGTCCGCGCTTTAAACTATAAAATAAAAATAAAGGTCCCAGCAGTATATTCTCTCAATAGCAACTTGAATATAAGTTCTGATCATGAAGCAGAGTAGTTAGCTTGCCAGGTGGACACATTCCATTTATGTTCTCTGTTACCAGGATAGAGAAGAGATCAGGAAAAAGGAAAACAAGCATTAGCAAAGATAAGCAATGTAGCTTTCATAAAAGGAACTTTGTTTGTGCTGCCATCTCCTAGGCTTGGGGACCATAGGGCTAGGTTTAGGGACCATGGGCGGTGGCCTGCGTAGCGATGGATTCCCATGGTCTGGCCGACTGCCTAAGCTCTGAAAAACCTATAAAAATATGGATACCAAATGTCTGAAGCTAATGTGATGAAACAAAGGAGTGGAGTCAAACAGCATCCAGGATGCAAATCTGCCTCCAGTATGCCAACACTCCTCTCCACACATCTACAGACTGAATATTGGCTCCCATATAGATGGTGCTGCCACCAATGATCCGAAGCTAAAAAAAAAAAAAAAAATGATTGCGCTTATCCATGTTCAGGCTACCAAAATTATTTCTTTTTAGCACCTTTTGTACTAGACCTCCACTAGGTTTTTAGCTACCAAGTATTTGTCCTGATGTACTTGACTGACATAATTCCCTAATGTCCCTGTGAGCCACAATTTCCCGTGCGTCCGCATAGCCCCACTGGCTCTTACCAAGGATGAAGGTGAGGAAGGTGTAGTAGCATAGCAACAGCATCACACAGAGCAGGGCCCGGAGATTGGAGGAAGTGGCTCCTTCATGCAGCTGGCCGAGGCCATATTCCTAGAGAGGAAACACCAACACACTGTGAACATGAACGAAAAAAGGTATGTGGGTGACGAAAAGGGGTTAGAAGGTGGGGGTAGGAAATGCAGCCATGGTGGGACGCAAGTGGCAAACAGGAAGGGAACATGGGGTCAAGGGTAGAATGTGAAATAGAGGGGGAGACACCAATACACAGTTGAGGAGGAGAAGAGCTATGGAAGCAGGGAGTAAATCAAAAGATTCAGAGAGAAAGATTAAAGAGACTGGTGGGGAGGACACTTGACAACTTAAAGAGGAATCACCCATACAGAAAAAGGTTGGAGAACACTGGACACACTTAACCAGGCACCTAAATTTGATTTCACTCCCATGAGCGAATCGGAAGTCATTGCCCTCATTAAGTTTGTTAAGCCCTCTAACTGTAAGGGAGACGCCTGCCCAGCCCACATCATTAAAGATTGTGCGCCAGTCATCGCCCTCTTTGTGACGGCCTTCATTAACTCCTCCTTCCAATCTTCCACTGTACCCAGCTCCCTCAAAGAAGCCTGGGTCCGACCTCTACTAAAAGAAACATCTCTCGACCCACTGATACCTGGCAACTACAGACCCATTACTACGGTCCCCTTCCTCTTAAAGATCTTGGACAAAGCAGCTTATCTGCAAGTTCAGAAATTCATTGAGGATAACCACCTTCTTGGCCTGCGCCAATCTGGATTTCGCCCTCGTCATGGCACTGAAACTGCGTTAATTGACCTAAAAAATCAAATAGACGACATCAGAGACTCAGGCAAACCAGCGGTCCTTCTGCTCTTAGACCTCTCTGCGGCCTTCGACTTGGTGGAGCACAAAACCCTATGCCATCACCTCGCAACCACTGCGAACTTCTCCCCAAAGGCTTGTGCATGGATCAATTTTTTCCTTCAGGAGAGAGTCATGAAGGTTTTCTCAGAATCCTCCAACCCCACACCCAGTCTGATCAAATGTGGAGTCCCCCAGGGCTCTTGCATTGCCCCCACTCTTTATAACCTCTACACCAGACCCCTGTTCCGTATTCTGGACTCACTGGGCATCTCATATACCAATTACGCGGATGACACCCAGGTGCTCATACCCCTATCGGGAGACTATCGCACTGATACAGATACCCTCAACATCATCTACTCCACCATTCAATCCTGGATGGCGGATAACTGGCTCTGTCTAAACAGTGAAAAAAACCGACCTCCTGCTGATCGGGTCCCCCGTTACACTGAGCAAACTTGACAAAGAGTATCAGGCCTTCAATAAAGACAACACCCCCATCGCAGTATCACAAACCATTAAGACTCTAGGCGTATATCTAGAACATAGCAGGACCATGTTCATAGGCAGGTCAATGCTATAGCCTCCTCAGCAGCATACCATTCCAAACTGATCAATGGTATTAGGCCATTCCTCACTCAACCGAACTGCATTACCATAGCCAGAGCCATCATTGGCTCCAGGCTTGACTATTGCAATGCCCTCTTCGTCGGTACCTCCCAAAGAAACCTGGCCAAACTCCAGATTGCACAGAACAATGCCTTAAGAGCCGCAACAGGCATTTCACGTAGAGAACACATCTCTTTGGTCAGGAGAGAGGCACACTGGCTACCCATCAAAGAAAGGGTTATCTTCAAAACCCTTGCCCTAACTCATAAATGTCTTCATGGACTGGCTCTTCCCTATCTTGAACAAAGGATCCACAAACAAACAGCGTCCAGACCCTCCAGAGCCTCCTATGCCAATCGCATCCCGACTCCTCACACGCGTAGAGTGCGTGCTGGGGGCTCGAGCTTCCCAACTATGCCAGCCTCTCTCTGGAATAACCTACCAAATGATATCAGATCAATTGAATCCCATGCTGCCTTCCGCAAGGCACTAAAAACTAGGCTTTTTGTCTAGAGGGCTTCCCTTTGTATGATCCCCGTCATATGCTCCTGCATTGAATGATACACTGTATAATACTGTTATGTAACTGTACCAACCAAAGCCAACGTTGTATACTTTTTGGCCCGCTTATTGTAACCCTCAAGCAAGCCTTCTTAAGTATCCTTGACAGCGCCTCTATGCCCGTGGGCTGTAGCGCGCTCTACAAATGCGAAATAAAATAAATAAAAATAAAAAAAACAGAAAACAAAGACAGTGGTTAAAAAGTAAGATTCCCTCCAAAACACTGAGAAACAGGCATGGGAGTAGCAAAAAATTGGAGGGGGAAAGACGACCAAGGATGCATTGCAGTAGGTCCTTCGGCATACCTTGTCTCCCGAAAATCCAGCAAATTCCAAGAGCTTCAGGATCCGTGGAGGGAAGAGGGAGAGTGTCTAAAGGAATAAAAGGGAAAGAGGACATTTACAGGTGGAAACATGGAAATGGGAGGGTGGAACAGGCTTACGTGAGTTTGATGGAACTGACAAGCATAGACCAAAGGATATGATATGATATGATATAATATGGCATTTATAAAGCGCCTATACACAAGTGTTTCGAGGCGCAACGAGGCAAGGGAGGGGCAAAAAGGGGAAGACAGACAACAATCCTACTAAGCCAGGTGACATTCAGACTGTGCAAGTGCATGGGACGGGGGAAAGGGAAAAGTGTGACGGGGAGGGAGAGGGTAAAGTGTAGTACATGGGATACATAGAAAAAAAAATAGAACAATATAAAAATATGGCCAGCTGGTGGCAAGTACAAGGGAAAGTGCATGCATCAGGTGTCAAGTGCTGGGAGGGGGACTGTATGGATACAGAAACAGTCCCCAAGTGCAGAGGTTGCCAGGGAGGTAGTGCAGGTATGCAACTGTTGGGGGCGGAGGGGGTGACCTGGGCCCTAGATCAGAGGGTGGCCAGGTAACCAGTGCAGTTTTAGTCTGGAATTCAGCAGGGGAGAGGAGGAGAGAAAGCAGAAGCAAAGAGGAAGGTTTTGAGGTGCTTCCAGAACCGGAGATGGTTCTCCTCAAGTTTCAGGGAGGCAGGAAGGCTGTTCCAGAGGGAGGCACCAGCCGAATAAAGAGATCTACCACCAACTCGTTGCTTGGAGAAGCGACTGACCCTGAGGGAGTTGGAGGCAGATGAGCGAACAGTACGAGAAGGAAGATATTTGCGAAGACATAGTTGATGTTATTGCAGCCCCAGCCCCTAGAAGGCCTTGTGAACAATGCAGAGGGTTTTGAACTTAATCCTCGCAGCCACTGGGAGCCAGTGCAGAGATTTCAGTCCTGGAGAGATACGATCCCTGTGCTTGAGGCCAAGGACAAGTCTTGCAGTCCTGTTCTGGATAAGTTGCAGATGGTGGAGAGTAAAGGCAGGCATATTTAGATAGAGGCTGTTGCAATAGTCCAGCCTAGAGAGAACCAGGGCTCTGGAGACAGTGAGCTTCTGGGGGAAGGAGAGGAAAAGAACAATACCTCTGAGGAGGTGTAGCTGGTAGTGTGACTTCTTGGAGACGTCAGAGATGTGAGGAGAGAAGGAGAGTGTGGAGATTGGGCGATAGTTAGCCGGGCAGGAGGGGTCGGCAGAGGGTTTCTTAAGAAGAAGGTGCACAAGGGAATGCTGCAGGGGGGATAGGAAGACTCCAGTGGCGAAGGGGTGATTGCAGAAATCAGCCAGGGCAGGAGCCAGAGAGTAAATGTGGTCCTTGATAGTTTTGGAGGAATAGGGCTGAAACTGTTTTGACGAGACTTACATAGATCGGACTTGTCTAGAAACCTCGCCTAAAGAGAAGGAGGGGGGGGATGGCTGCAGAGGGGCCAGAGAAAGAGCAGGGGATGGAGGGAGGGAGGCGATAGGAGGAGAGTGAGGACAGGATCTCCTGAGTTTTTGAAATGAAGTGAGAAGCCAGTGACGTGCAGAGGGCCTGGAAAGGTACAGAAGAGGTAGAGACTGTGGCAGGATTGGCTAGTTCCTTGAAGAAGAGTTCAGCCGAGTTGTTAGATGCTGAAGAGATGCGGGCTTGGATATGAGCTCTCTTCTTGGTGAGGATGGAGAGCCGGTATTGCCTTTGCAGCAGGCGACATGCCAGTTTGTCAGAGGATGAACATGAAGCACGGAAACTTGCGTTTTAGGGTGACGAGATCTGAGCCATACCAGGAGTTACACTTGGCTTTGGGCTTCAGTTGGATTCTCATGACTGGGGCAAGGATATCAAGAGTATCAGATATAGTAGAGTGGAGCATGGAGACGGCTGTGCCACGGTGAGAGTCAGCCAAAGGGGGGTGGGGGGGGTGAGAAGGTGGCGGCGAAAGCCTCAACTGACACGCGCTTCATGGGTCAGATGACCGAGAAGGTGGGTGGCACTGCTGGAGGTGGCTTAGCCTGGGAGGTAGGGAGGGTGAGGTGGGAGGATAGGATAAAGTGATCACTCCAGGAGAGAGGAGTGGAGAGAGGGAGAGAGAGGGGAAGGTCAGAGGAGATCAGAATATCGAGAGTGTGCTCTGCAGAATGAGTCAGGCCAGAGGGGAGAATGGTGAGTGAGAGAGAGTCGCTGAGGTCGCAAACGAGTCCAGAGGGGGGACAGGAGGCATCCAGGTGGATGGTGAAGTCTCCAAGAAGGAGGAGTTGAGTTGTTGAGGCCAGCAGTGAGGAGGAGAGGTCCGCCCACTCAGAGAGGAAGGAGGAAATCTGACCAGGTGGCCGATAGATAGTAGCCACAGTAAGGGAATGGTTTGGGGAGAGAGAGAGCTGGCAGACAAGGCATTCAAAAGAGGAGTAGGTCTGCGTACGAGTGACAGAGGCAGGAATCCACTCAGGGAAGATAGTGGCTACACCCCCACCAGATCTGTTGGGCCTGGGCGCAGAGAGGATCCTGTAGACGTCAGGTAGGAGCATGTCAAAGCTGGTGACAGAGCTGGGCGTGGACCATGTCTCAGTGAGACCAAGAACTTCAAGTTCAAGTTCTTCAAGAAGGCAGCAGATATCAGAGGAATGTTTGACAGCAGAGCGAGAGTTAAGAGTGGCAATGTGGAGAAGGTTGCCATCCTTGAAGGACTTCCGGGGAGGGGTACAGATAACAACAAAGACAAATCGGCTTTGAGGGACACAATGGATAAGGAGATTCTCTTTTAGGCCAGTGGTAGAATTTCCTGTCTTAGGTAAGAAGGATTCCCTTACGTTTTGCTAGACTCTCTGGCAGAGCAGCCCAGGCTTAACTCTTGAGAGCTGGAGCGGAGGGGGTTAATTCTTCACAAATACCAGATGAGATTGTGCACACTATTTTTACATTTTTTTAAAATGTGATCTAAAGTGCGTTAGTTCTAATTTGAAATTTTCACACTATGTTCACATACATCACAAGTCACAATGATAAGACAGCATTTACTATATAATACCCCACACTAAAAGAAACAAAACAAGGTATTAAAAAGACAAGAATTTCAAGTATATGAATTAATACATTCAGTTTATTATATCTGTAGTTAACCATGTGAAAGTTACAAAAACATGCCAAACACATTAAAAGGAACTCTTTCTAGTACATAATAGTATCCTGCAACACTTATTTTAAAGGTGCAAGGGCTATTCTAAAAAAGAAACTCAGACATTGAAAGAGGAAGGTGTAAATAACACAAATTCTCCCAACGATGGAGGGGTAGGTTGGGGGGCGATGAGGAATACGTAGGAGGAACAGCCAGTAGAAAGAACGTTACATGGGGTAAGTAACTTGTTCTTCTAATGGATCGGGTACTCCGACGTATTCCTCATCTTTGATAGACTCCCAGTAGAAGTATGTAGATGGAGTTGGGAAAAAGAGAATTTACTTCTGATTTACGCTCTGAAGAACAGCTTTGCCAAATTTAGCCTCCTGACCAGATACAAAAACAAGGCAGTAATGTTTTTTTAAAGCTGTGCAGTGAAGACCAGGTTTGCAGCACTGCAAATGTCCTGTATCTGCACCCCTCTTTGTAGAGCCGAAGAAGCAGCTGCCCCTCTTGTGGAATGCACTATCAGACCATCAATGACCTCCTTACAAGCCGGTGTAACATTTGTTAATACACAAAACAATCCACCAAGACAAAGTCTGTTTAGTAACAGCCTTTCCCAGTCCATGACCCAAACAGCCCACAAACAGCTGATCATCTTGTCTAACCTTAGTGAGCCTGCTAATGTAAAAGCTCAGCGATCTTTTGGGATCCAATCGATGAAGTCTCTCTACATCCTTGGCAGGATATGGAAGTGGATAAAAAGATGGCAAGGCAATATTGTGCCAGGTGAAACCCTGACACCACCTATGCAGAAATGAAGGACAAACCCTCAGAACAACCTTCTCCTTATAAAAGGTAGTAAACGGTGGTTTGTAAGACAAAGCTTGAAGCTCGCTCACCCTGCGAGCCAAGGTGATCGCCGTCAGTAAAACAGTCTTCAAAGTCAGCTCCCTAAGCGGACACGAACGAAGGGGTTCAAAAGGTGCTCCCATCAAGAAGCTTAACAACAAATTAAGGTCTCAAACCGGAACAATAAAAGGAACCGGCGGGAAGAGGTTTGTCTGTCCCTTCAGGAACGGGATAACAATCGGAAGTTTAAAATAAGAGCCTTGTTCAAGCGAGCGCTTTAAAATGGAGAGCGCTCCCAGATAGCCTTTTTCCGTGGAAACCTGCAGCCATTGATGGGCTAGATACAACGAGAAAGATAAAACTGACAGTTTGTCACAAGGGAAAGTGTCGATTTTGTTATCTCAACACCAGCTGCAAAACTTGTTCCAATGGCAGCGGTATAGAGCTTTTGCTGCAGGCCATCTTGCCGAAAGCAGCACCTCTACTACATTCTGCGGGAGAACCCAATCTCTGTATCTTATCCTTTCAGTAACCAGGCAAGAAAGTTCAGATATCTGATTTCTGGGTGGAGAATGCGACCTTCCTCCTGAGTGAGCAGGTCTGCTCTTTGAGGAGGACGAATCGGACGACAGATGAACATTTCTAGAAGGTCCAGTTCCACGTTCTCCTGACCCAATCAGGAACATGGATTTCACAAACTTTCTCAACCTCCTGAATACACAAGGATTGATGGGGCTGGTGGGAGCGCGTACAGGAGTGGAAATTCTCAGTTCACCACAAACGCATCCCCCAAAGCTCCTCTCTGAGGAAATTACCTGGAGCAGAACAGGTCGCATTTCCTGTTGACTTTGGATGCGAAAAGATACACAAGATGTTCCCCAAAGGGTGAAGACCTCTAAAAGGACTTCTTGAGCCAACTCCCAACCGTGAGACTGCTCTGCCCGCTCAGAGTGTCCACTAGTGTGTTCTCGTCTCCGGCTAGGTGAATGGCTGAGAGATTGCTTCTTGAAGAGCCCAAAACCAGAGCTGCATTGCCTTTCTGCACAGTGATAGTGACCCTACACTTCCTCTCTTGTTGAGGTAATGAATGGCCACTGTGTTGTCTGTCATTATCACAACATTCTTCCCCACAATGAGGGTAGAAAGGCCATCAGCACCAGTCTGATTGCCCTCAGCTCTAAAAGGTTTATATGTAGGCTGGACTCCGAGGGAGACCAACACCGCTGATTGTCAGATTGTTTGCATGAGCTCCCCAACCTGTGAGCGAGGCACCCGTAACTATTTATATCTGGCCATGGTTGCCAAAAAGCTTTTCCCTTCAATACATTCTCCTTGCAGGCCCACCACATGAGAGCCTGTGAAACCTTGTTCGAGACCGAACGAAGGTCCGTCATCCTGCCGGATAATTGTGACCATTGGGGTCTGAGGAGCCACTGAAGGGATTTCATTATCAGACGGGCATCTTGCACCTGGAAAATGAAGGATGCGATGAAGCCAAGCAACCTCAAAAAACTAAATCTAAGGCCAGTAGATGTTGGGCATTATGAAATTTCATGACCATCTGCAGAATATGCTTAGTCCTGACTTTGGGTGGCAAAGCTTTCCCTGAGGAAGCATCCAGGACCACTCCAATAAATTGAAGCTTTTGAGAAGGTATCATGTGGGACTTCTTAAAATTGAGGGAGAGCCCAGTTTGTGGAGGGAATTTTTATTTTTTTATTCATTGATTTATAGGGCACCAAAGCCCGCAAGCATCGGGGCGCACAAACAAAAGCACACAGGATAAACATAAAGGCACAACAAAAGCGCAGGAAGAACCAGCAGAACAGGGAAACGGCATTAGTTCAAAGTAGAAATTAAAAGATTTTAGATGAATAGAGCAGTCTTCAGGTTCTGACAAAAGACCATGGGCCTCATTACGACCCTGGCGGAGGACCATGGTGCAATTTGCACCATGGTCCATGGCGCTAAGCTGCCAACTCCGCCATGGTGGTTGGCGGACTTACCGCCCCATGCCGACCTTGGCGGAGCGGTAAGTCCCCAATCCCCATTTACCCTTCCCCATTCCCATTTTTGCCCCATAGGGTATAATGGGAGTGGGGAAGGCGTTAATTACGCCACCGTAAATTACGGTGGCGTAATTAACAACAAGTCCCGTAGCGCCATGGATTTTTCCGCCTGCAAAAAGCAGGCGTAAAAATCACCATGGCGCTACGGGAACTCATAGTCAGGCGGAAAGGTACGCCATGCACTACGCCGGCGTAAAACCCTCTCCGCCAGGGTCGTAATGAGGGCCATTGTATTCCTTTATCAGCCTAAGATCCAGGGGCAGGGCATTCCAGATCTTAGCAGCCCTGATAGGGAAAGCTCTTCCCAAGCAATTGGTGAGAGAACATTTGGGGGTTTTTACCAACGCCAAGGTGGTTGAGCGTAGTTTCCTCGGTGGCTCATAAAGAGAGACCAGGTCCTTAATATAGATTGGAGCTGTGCCAAATAGCACTCTGTAGGTTAGTGCAGCAGCCTTGAATTCTAGGCCAGCGGTAACCGGGAGCCAATGAAGATCTCTCCGGCTATCCGAGATATGCTCTCTTCTAGATTTCTTCCCAATTATGTGGATTGCATCATTTTGAAGGATGTGCAGAGCTTGAATGTTTTTTTTTTATTGGCTCCGACTAACAGAGCATTGCAGTAGTCTAATCTAGACGGAATCACGGCACGAGCAACCGATGAGTAGTTGGGCACTGACAGGAAGGGGTGCAGGTTTCTCAGCAGCCGAAGATGGTATGATCCATTCTTTACTGTCTGATTGATGTGGGCATCTGCACTGAGTAACGGGTTGAGATGGAATCCACAATCTTAAAGCTCTTTGAGCCCGGGATTGGACAGCCATGAATAGAGAATGATTGATAGTTAGAGTGTAATTTTGCTCGAGCATGCTTGGTACCAAAGACCAGCAACTTGGTGTTATCTCCATTTAGATACATCCAGTTCTTACTCATCCAGGTCTCAAGGTGGCGATAGGTGGTCTGAAAAAGGTTCGCGTCCTTGGCATAGTCCCCCGATAACTCAAGCACTTGCTGGGTGTCATCAGCATAGTTTGAGAAATACACTCCAAGCTCATCCAACATATAACAGAAAGGTTGGATATAAAGGTTGAATAGCGGAGGGGACATACATGCTCTCTGAGGAACTCCATGAGAAATGGGGGAGAAGGAAGAGGTGGCCTCTGAATTGAACACCCAGGATGTGCAATTCAGAGGGAATGATTTCACCCATAGAATAGAATCAGGGTTGCAACGGCCCTGTCTCTCCAATACAAGCAAGAGTTGATCATGAACGAGGACATTGAAAGCGGCTGATAAGTTCAAAAGAAAAAACAAGCCATAGTGACCAATATCCGAGATTTCCAGCAAATGTGTTTATAATTCTAGCAAAGCAGTCTCGGTACCGTGATCCTGTGATGATCCAGAACCTAGCAGGTGATTCCGAGATGATCCAGAACCTCTTCAGGAGAACGAGCCCTGATCAGCCAATCGTCTTGGTTGGGGTAGATGTGAATCCCTCCCCTCCTCAGATTTTCTGCCACTACTGCCATCAACTTGGTGAAGACCCTCGGGCGGAGGCGAGGCGGAATGTCAGAACCTGAAATTGAAAATGAGCACTGCCAATGGTGAACCTTAGGTCTTCCTCTGCTTGGAATGTATGGACACATGAAAGTAAGCATCCTGAAGATCGAGTGACACCATCCAATCCTGGAGCTGAAGAGCCTGGAGGATCTGCAAAAGAGTAACCATGATGAACTTGTCCTTCCTGAGGAACTTGTTCAAGCGGCTCAAGTCCAAGATGGGTCACAGTCATCCGTCCTTCTTGGGAATTGGGAAGTAGGGGAGTACCATCCTTGGTTCCTCTCCGCTGCAGGTACCAATCTATGGTACCTCTCTATAACCAGGTGATAACCTCCTGTAAGAGGAGCAGATCTGGCTCCTTCAAGGAGTGGCTGCTTGGTGGAGAAATAAGAGGCCTTTTCAAGACTGGGAGACAGTAACTATGGGCTACTGTTTGCCGGGCCAAAGCATCTGAAGTAATGCTTCGCCACTCTTCCAAATACTGTGTCAGTTTGCCTCCCACCACAGTCCTGTGGACTAAGGCCTCAAAGAGGTATTGGTGTTGTTGCTGCCGTGGACGTCAAAGGACGGCAAATAGGCAGAGGTTGTGTGGGCAGCTCTACCCCCACATCCTCGTGAACCACAAGCTAGTCTTGTCTGTCTCCTTTGAGAGAATTGTCGCCTCAATCTTCCAACAGAAGAATAGAATCAAAAGAACCGGCCCCTTCAACTCTGAGTGGCCGAATGGGATTACGGAGGTTGCCGAATCACTTTTCCCAATGATATTTCAGCTGCTTTGGAAGTTTGAAGCTTTTCCAAACTCTCGTTGGCCTTTGGAGCCAATAACTGTGAGCCATCAAGAGGCATATCCAACAGCCTCGCCTGAAAGTCCGGGGCAAAGCCCAACTTGCACAGCCACACAAACCTTCTGGTTACAACACTCGCTGCCATAGTATGACTAACACAATTTGAGATGTCTAAACCGGCCTGCAGAGACTGGCACATAGCATCCTTGCCATCCTGCGCAATGTTGAGGAAGCCTTCCCTTTCTTCACCCTCACAATTGTCTGCTGCGGCCATTGCCACAACATCCCACAAAGTGTTTGAATAATGTAATTCTCTCCTCCTCTTTATAAATAGAGCTCATCAACTTGAAAAAGTCCTTCTTTGATAAGGGCTTAAAAAACTTTGACAAATCCATCGAGGATGTCAACGGCTTCGACATTGATGGCTGCAGCGAAGAGCTCAACGCCAATTCCTTCGATGGAGCAGAAGATGACTATGCATGGGTAGAGTAGATCAGTGGCAAAGTGCTCGTCTTGGAAGCAAGATGACGCAGAGCAACACAGATTCAAATCCCGGGTCTGCGCTTAGAAACCTCTTTGGTATTGGGCATGTTATAAAAAAAACAATCATAATTATATGATGTCTTGTCTTCGACTGGGCTCGAGGAGCCGAATCACTTGACCTCACTCGAAGGATCCTGCTGCCCAGGCTCTTAGGCACGCAAGCTGAAGATTTTGATGATGCCCTGTCAGCCTCACAAGGCTTCATGGTGTCGGAAGCCTTTTTCGTTTCACTGGAAGGGGTGGATGGTGCCATCTTCATGAACACCTCTACATTTTGATGCACAATTCCTCCAATTTGGCCTTTGAAGCTAATTTACCTGGAAAACATACCCGTTTCCTGTTGGGTGAGGAGTTTGAGGAAGACGATCGGGAACAATGGTGTCTCTTCCTAGAGTGTCGGTATTTCGACCTATTCGACCTATCGCTCTTCGCATCTTTACTGCTTTTTTTTAGCTCTGTGAGGTTAAACCTCCCTCGATCTGTTGTCCTCAGACAACCTCATCTTAGATGGGGTAGTGGAAGGGGATTTGGACAAGGGCCTACCTAGGGAGAGTTTCCCCCTCCTGTCCTTCAAGGTCATCGACTGGCACGCACCATATAAGTGCCCTTTACATAGGGGCTTGAGCCCACCCCCACTCAGTTACAATTAAAATCTACACCAATAATTATGTAACCAAATTTCCTTCTCAGATACAATTTGATCAATACCACTTAAATAGTCTCCCACAATTCCAACAAAGACACTCACTATGTGCCAAAATACATTGAGCAATAAAAGAGCTTTCAAATCGGGATAGAGATATCCCACATTACTTCTGTTACTTGCACAAATGCATTAGGAGAATGCCAACCCTTTGCTACTAGCCCAGACCCAGAGTGAATGCCTGTCAGAAGACCGGATGCTGGGCGGTCCTTGGGGCCCTTGAAGGTTGGATTTAAAAATAAAGCAAATCCATCTAGAGCTGGCACTTTAGTCATCCACGTTTCTTGCCAGATATAATTTGGAAGCCTCCGATATTTTAACTGGTAGGTTGAAATAAGCGAGAGCTACCTCTCATGGTCCAAGAGGTGATCTTGATACCTCGGT
Organism: Ambystoma mexicanum; assembly: GCF_040938575.1. Lineage (NCBI taxonomy): Eukaryota > Metazoa > Chordata > Amphibia > Caudata > Ambystomatidae > Ambystoma > Ambystoma mexicanum. The sequence goes on along the minus strand of NC_090926.1, from coordinate 1,237,711,226 downwards.
AATGTGGCTGGTTTAATCGTTAGGTCGCACGATTTGAAGAGGGCTATAATAATCTCGATAGCCACTCCCAAGAATAGCCAGCTTCTTCCAGCTCTGACAAAAGGATTAGCCTCTTGGACTGTGTATCCATAAAAAACAGATCACCTGTAATTGCCGGGTTTTCCCCATATACTGTAAGCCTCTTGGTTTACAAACTTCTGCCACTGATCTAAGATCATGGCTTTCTGAAAGCTCATAACCAAAAAGGCACCATCTGATTTGCCTCTGCCATGCAGGGGTGTTGCTAGGTCTGGCAAAGACACAGGGCTACGCTAATGTCAGAACTGTCAGGACTGGGGGCTAGATAGCCTTTTGGTTGTAACTCCTGAGATTTTATCCGGGCTACACCCAAACGACCAGGGGCTATAAGCCCATTAGCCCCCCGCCCCACTAGCAACGCCTCTGCTGCCAAGAGACGAGATATAATAAACCTCGAGTTTAAGTGCAGGATAACCCGATCTAGTTCGCCATCCTTCACAAATTCCACTTGAGAAATGTCATTTGAACAAAGCCCAGACAGATCTTGAAAGTTCTTAAACAGCTGCAATACATTGCTCCTGTTCAGGATAACCTTCTCATTTACGATAGGTAATTTGTCTTACGGCGCCCAGGCTAGACCTCTGGTGTAGCGAGCAGAGGTGGCTGCTAGGGGCAGGAAATACAGGGGCGCGGGGGGGGGGCGAGAAGGAAAGGGGGGGAATAACGAGACGACGACAAAGGAGTCTATTAGGGAAGCATTACATCTTGAAATACTGCCTTGTTTAAAGTTGCAGTTCAAGACAGGATGATGCTCTGGCCTATCGGCTATCCCCAAATTCATAAGGCAGACAATTATCAAAAGCTAGGAAACTAAACCTGGGGCATTCCAGGCCTGCAGCTGCAAATCCTTGCAGCCTTATTTACCCATCCCAGCTCTTCAGTGACGTCATTCTGTCCTAGCTTTTCACTTAAAAAGTAAGCAGCTTTCTGTTAATGTTATGAAAAGCATTCCTTCACTCCAATGCATTTAAATGGAAGCTGGGCCAGCATGTCGGCGTCACTTGTCCCTCATTACACCTATGAGAAGTAGGGTGCCAACAGACCTGCTCCCACACCTCACGGCATCACCTCAGAGAGGAACGACATTATGAATAAGAAAACAAATCCCAAAAGCCCCCGCCTTAAGCGTTGATATGGAATAAAAAAAGGCCTGGGCACTTTCTGATTACTTTTTGCTACAAAGGGAGTAATGCCAGGGGCATATTTCTGATGACCTTTGTGGCATTTGTATGGACATTGGGTCAATGACACTGGTAAAAATCACAAGGTGCACAGTGTATTAACTTATCAAACTGGCCCTGACTGCTAGCCAGGCCCAGAAACACTAGCCAGATGGAGCAGCAACTGGAGTCTGCCCTCTGGCCCCATACATCAGACAGCAGCCAAGACAGGGTCTTACCAGGTTAAAGGCCCCGATGCCCAGGGCCACGCCTCCTTCCAGGTGCAGGTGGGCTGGACCTCTGGGGAAGTGGTTAGACTGGATGAAATTGCTCAGCTCCCTGTTAGAAAAAGAAAACGGGTTCAGTGTTCTGCAAGTAAAAATGTGACGAAAAGCATCAACTGTGCAGGGAAACCCCCATGCGCCTCTGAATCACACCCCTGAATAGATGGAGTTATCAAAGCGTTCCCTGAGGAACACCCCTCATTTGGCATCAAACATTATTGCGGCATGATGCAGTTTACTATGGAACTCTATGTTGGTATCCCGCCAATTTCCTTTTCAAACTCGTTATCATTCATAGTTGAATGAACCATATGGCCACACAAAATGGCTGCCCCACAGCCCAACCGTCTGGCGGCCCCATGAGGCTCCGGCCCCACAACCGTCTGAAAACCCCATGAGGCTCCTGCCCCACAACCGTCTGGCGGTCCCATGAGGTTCCTACCCCACAACCTTCTGGAGGCCCCATGAGGCTCCCCCGCCCCACAACCTTCTGGAGATCCCATGAGGCTCCCACACCACAAACTTCTGGAGACCACATGAGGCTCCCCCGCCCCACAACCTTCTGGAGACCCCATGAGGCTCCCCCACCCCACAACCTTCTGGAGACCCTATGAGGCTCCACCGCCCCACAACCTTCTGAAGACCCCATGAGGCTCCTGCCCCACAACCTTTTGGAGACCCCATGAGGCTCCGGCCCCACAACCGTCTGAAGACCCCATGAGGCACCGTCCCCACAACTGTCTGGAGACCCCATGAGGCTCCCCCGCCCCACAACCTTCTGGAGCCCCCAGGAGGCTCATGCCCCACAACCGTCTGGCGGTCCCATGAGGTTCCTACCCCACAACCTTCTGGAGGCCCCATGAGGCTCCCCCGCCCCACAACCTTCTAGAGACCCCATGAGGCTTCCGCCCCACAACCTTCTGGAGACCCCATGAGGCTCCCCCGCCCCACTACCTTCTGGAGACCCCATGAGGCTCCTGCCCCACAACCTTCTGGAGACCCCATGAGGCTCCCCCGCCCAACAACCTTCTGGAGACCCCATGAGGCTCCTGCCCCACAGCCTTCTGGAGACCCCATTAGGCTCCCCCGCCCAACAACCTTCTGGAGACCCCATGAGGCTCCCCCGCCCAAAAACCTTTTGGAGACCCCCATGAGGCTCCCCCGCCCCACAACCTTCTGGAGACCCCCATGAAGCTCCCCCGCCCAAAAACCTTCTGGAGGCCCCATGAGGCTCCCCCGCCCCACAACCGTCTGGCGGCCCCATGAGGCTCCCCCGCCCCACAACCGTCTGCAGATCCCATGAGGCTCCTGCCCCACAACCGTCTGCAGACCCCATGAGGCTCCTCCGTCCCACAACCTTCTGGTGGCCCCATGAGTTTCCCGGCCCACAACCGTCGGGCAGTCCCATGAGGTCCCCCCCCACAATCGTTTGGCGGCCCCATGAGGTTCCCAAACCCACAACTGTCTGGCGGCCCATAAGGTTTCCGCCCAACAACCGTATGGCGGCCCCATGAGGTTCCCAACTCACAACCGTCTGGTGACCCCAATGCAGTTCCCAACCCACGGGTTTGGGAAACGCCACCATGATGTAAAGGCGCTGGCAGCATCTTTCATAGTCACACGCTTCAAAGCTACTCAGAATGTCACATTCTGAGTAGCTTTGAAGCGTGTAACTAATAGATGGCCCCTCCGTGTCCCAAAAATCTACATCTCACCATATCCTGGGTTTCAGAATGTTCTAGACCCAGGCAGTGGCGGAGCCAGAGGGGAGGCAACCCCACTACCCCCCTAACTCCCTCTGGTGCCCAGTAGACCCCTCCCCGCCCCTACCTCCCCCGCAATAAAAGCTGCCTCCGCCACTGGACCCAGCGTCATGCACCAATGAAAAAGTGGCCCACAATCACAAATGGCCACTCGTTCCTTTTGTGACAGACATTTGAATACTATGGAGGACGTTTTTTGATAAAAACGTGCTGTGAATTGTGCATTTTAAAAAGATTCAGTAACGCTGGTCAAAGCTATTTGCTCAATAAGGAAGTAACTCAGCAAACTGGCCCACTTTGATCCCGAAGAAACCGGACCACTTCCCCCAAAAATCGCTTCAGGTATTGCCCTATGCGTCAGGCCGCGCTGTGACCAACTCACAGTGAAACCTCAACCTAACCTCGTCTCCTGGCCATCCTCACCCACCGACTTCACAGGACCCAACCGTCGTGCTATTGCACAGCTTACATGAGTTTGCAAACAGTGCCCCCACGTGGCCAAACGAGATAATGATGGGCCAACTCAACCCGCAAGGCCACAAGAAACTGCAGGGCACAAAGCAACGCCCAAGACCAGCTTCAGGGCAATGCACTGGCCCGGCTACGAGCAGTGGCATCCCCAAGAATTATATTTAGGGGGCACTAATACATATAATTGACAAATGACTACCTTCTTGATGTTTTCTCCTAGCAAGCTGTGTGAAATCCAGTCTCACGAGCTAGTATAAAACATAAGATGTTTACATATCCCAAAGAAGCAAACACGCACTTGGGTAGATGGTATTTATACGGGCCTGTCAGAAGTTGAGTAGGAATCAGAGAGGTCCCGCTGAAAGCGACACTAATTCAATAATATGTCATTAATCTGAGTCTTTACATTGAATAATTGATGCCAACATTTAGGCGTTTATAATAATCTGTCACTTATATAGCCATTTCGTCAAAGCGTTTTACATATAACACTTTAATATACAATTATGATTAACCCAACCGAAAATAGTACTCATTAGACAAGCAAGGAAGGCTGAAAGGCGGATTCAAACCTGAAGATCACCCACACATCTCAGGAGATAGCACTTAACCCGCTGAGCGATTTGTGACATACCCCAGGGTATTGTCACTGCTTCCATGGGGGAAGCCCATTCCCATGAAGTCCGAGAGGTGAGGCCGCTACCCGATAGTCCCTCTGGGGGTGGAACTCAGCGTGTGGATCTCATGGGAAAGATGACAATTACCTTGGGGAAAAGCACATTACCCTCCTTCCCATCTGCCCCTCCTTCCTTTAATACCGTAGATCCCCACACTAACATTCACCTTCTTAGAGGTGAGGAAACTAAGTCCCAAAGAAATAATGAGAAGAAGAAGAGTGGTACTGAACTCTGTAGAGATTATGAGTTCAGTACTGCGATGAGGCCGAATGGTGGAGCAATGAGGACTATTGATGCGAACCAGAAGGTGCAGCCTAGTTGTTGGAGACTTCCTATTAGACATACAAATACAAATGAGAAGATGGACAAAATCATGTGTCATGCCCTGGAGGAACCGAGAGCGAAGTTTGAATGCTGTGAAGGTGGAACCACAGGAAAAAGCTATAGACCAGGAAGACTGAACAAATCCTCCGTCCACGTATGTGCTGCCAAGAACCAGCAGAACCAGAGAAGCAAAGGAGAACCCAAGTGCAAGGAACACTTGCGACGCCTCCTGGAGCCGAACTGCGCAGCCCGTCATGCTGAAGGTGAAGGAAGCCACCCTGCTCGATATGCTGAAGGCAAAGCAGGGGCGCAGAAGACAGCGCAAGCAGAAACAAGAGAAGCAGTAGGTTGCCCAGAGAATCGGAGCAGCCCGAGGAGGACACCACACAGCCAGAACCCAGAATCAAAGTACAGGTACTGACAGGGTCCATGAGAGGGGCTGGAAATCGAACAAGGAGGGTCGGGACCCAAGACAAGTTGAAGCATATGAAACCTCGGTCAAGGACACCAAGAGGCGTATACAGGAAAACCAAAATGCTGCATCACTTGGCAGGAGATTGAACCAAGTGTCCTGGAAGGCCGATGTTAAGGGGTCCGAGACCCAAGGGAATTACAGAAGGAAAGCCAGGTCGGGGACCCAAGAGAAGTACAAGTGTAAAGAAAAGCTGTCATGAACTTCGTGACATATCCTAGGTGGAACAAAACCTGGCAGGAGAGTACACCAGGTCTGTTCAGTGAGACCCGTATGAAGGTGGGCAAGGCCCCCACAAGCAAGCCACAGAAGTCAGGGTCCTGTACAAAATATAGAGACACTTCCAAGGGGCCGAGGACCAAAGCAAGTCAGGGAAGTCTAAAGTGGTCTGGGCAGAAAGAATCGGGAAGTAACAGACAGCTTAGAGGGATCGGGACCAAAGTGAAAGACTCAAGGAGAACCAGAGCAAACCTAGAGGGATCTGGGACCCATGTATAAAAATACAAGCAGTTCAAACAAGGGGTTGAGGATCCACTTCAGAAGAAAGACATTTGCCGGTGTACTGAATCCTACAGTCCAGTCTGTGAGGATAGTGTACCAGACTTGGCACTGCAGTTTGATATGTAGGAAGAAACAAGGGAAACGGACCACTCACACCCACTTTTTGATACTTGTGTCACTCATTCTGTTTTCACATCATTAACTGAACGTTATAGGGCCGTGTCCAGATACCGAGAGAAGACTTCCCCCTGGATCAAGAAGATGCCCAGTTATTCCTTAGTTTAGTGCAAGGGTCAAAAATAGGTTTGGACGCAGGACGGCTGACATTTTATATTACGGATATCCTGACAGAGTCTTTAGTATTTTTGTTGAGGTAGGGAAACCCCTCATAGATTATAGGTCAAGATAGGTTTCTTTTACACTTTTAATAAAAGTATTTGCCAACAAGCATGCCACCAATGTGTCAGACTCGTACCTCTGCACTCTTACATCTCCTACCAGCTATTTATCCTTAAATGTGCATAATAACATCTTTTGGTAATGCCTTGACTCTGGGGGTTACATTTCTTATTAATATAACACCTAGTCTTACAGTGCTTCGAAGCAGGAAGAACATGTCTGAGCATAAACATGATACTTTTTCAAATGTATTTATTAATGTGCTCCGGTTACACAAGTTAACCTTTCACATTTAACACCGTATAAGTAATACAAGGAATACACCAATTTTAAAAGGATTCAAAAACAGGTAAAACGATCTCTAAAAGAGTTTTTTGCTATAACAATTAAGATACATTAGTCTAAAAATGTATTAATTCCTAGCGACAAACTGAACAAGTCTATTAATGTGCAAGTTAATCTATTCTCCTTTTTATAAACAGATAAAAATAGAAGTTATCAGGTCCATATCCGATTAGAATAATATTTTTTTTAATCTCAGTACCACCAAAGTCAATGAAGTCTCTTGACCACTTGATAGGCAGTCCCACAATTGTTCAGTGGACAGCCAGCGGGCAATATGTGTACAATTACCCAGTGTCAGGATTAGCATATGTCCCAATGCAGTATAAAAGATTGCAATCTGTTTTAGACTTTGGATCTCACTTTAGATTCGCAAAGATTACAGAAACCAGAAAGCTCCTGTGACTTTGAGCGTTTGGCTAATACTTGGATGCTAGCGAGAAGGTTTAACTTGAATCGAAGAAAGTTTTGTCTCCAGTGTGCAGTCAGTGATTTCTTGAACTAAAATGGTATAGCGCCTAAAGGTTTGTCTCTCTTTCAGAAGCAATTGTGGAGGGAATATGATCTCATCCGATTGATAGTGAAAATCCAATCTGCCTGAAAGAGCGGTTTCCTTGCGAAGACCGGATCAGTTAACAGTGTATCTAGGCTAATTGCACCACCCGCCAAGATGGAGTCAGCATACCTCTTGAAACTTTCAAGAGGGCCCGATACAGCTATCAACAGGGCATCTCTAAAATCTTCAAAGACTGTATCCTGGAGAGGGCCCAATATTTTTCAATACAACCAGATCACCCTGCATTGATGACTTCCTTTGAATGACACCAGACCCAATTCGAAACTTAGGACAGTGACGGAAAGACTCAAAGGAAGGTTGAGGATCTTCTTCCATATGCATCCCTAGCAGGGTTGTCCAACTCCAAGCCTTGAGTGCCAGATCCATGCCGGTTTTCAGGATACCCCTTTTTAATATTCATGCGATACATTTACATACAATTGGGCTCATTACGACCCTGGCGCTAAGGGATTACCGGTACCGGTAAGGGTACCCGTACAGTAATCCCTTAGCGCCTGATTACGAGGTCCCTTTGCGGGTTGGAGACTTGAACGCATGCTTTTTGCAGGCGTTAAAAACCAACCCGCATAGGGACCTTGGTGCTAAGTACAGTGCCGCAATTTGCGGCACCGTACTTAGCGTCTTCCCCATTCCCATTGAGCCCTAAGGGGCAAAAATGGGAATGGGGAAGGGCCATGGCGATATGGGGAATTACCGCCCCGCCAACATCGGAATGGGGCGGTAATTCCCCATTCCGCCATGGCGGTAAGTTACCGGCATGGACCATGGTGCTAATAGCTAATAGGCTAATAGCACCATGGTCCAACGCCAGGGTCGTAATGAGGCCCATTGATTCTAAATGTAGGTACATTTTTCCTCATGAATATTGATGAGGGAAATCGTGAAAACGCGTCAGGATTTTATCAGCCGAAGCCCACAGTTGAACAACCCTGCGTCTAAGGCATTCCAATCTATTTCCCTTGATTTATAAAACTCAATAAGCAGGAAAATAGAAAATGTACTAAAAGTAGAGCTAACCTTCCTTATTTGGCTTGCAAGAAGATTTGCTTTCAATTTTAACCGGTTATAGAATTCTATTTTATTCAGTGATGCAGTTAGTTCAAATGCCAAGCACTTTATCTGGGTCAAGGGAGTCAGAGGGCTGTCTTCTAACGAATCACACTGGTTTTATTCTTATTCACTACAAGGTCATTTTTAGCTGCATAAGTTATGATCGTGTCAATGAGATGTTGCAGACCCATCTGCGTGAGGTCTGCTACCACCACATCGTCCACATAAGCCAACCAAGGCACCGAAAAAGATTGTAAACGCGAACGAAGACAACTGATGCGATCTAGTCTCCTAAGTCACAGAGGTATAGGTTGAAGAGACATGGGGCGAGGACACCTCCCTGCCTCAGACCCCGATGGGTAGGGAATTCCTTAGTCAAGCTCCCCTGTCCATTCAACCTAACCTATAATGTTGTATCCTTATGTAGGTACACTAAAACAGCCTGCAGTGAATCAGAGATTCCCCAGGCCTTTAGTTAAACCATAACAATGTATGATAACAGTGTCAAAGGCCTGAGAGAAATTCATGTTTTTGCATTAAGAAAGACTGGAGGGGGCATAAGAGGGTTGTAGATGGCGATCATAATAAATGTTCTGTAGAGGAGCAATCGGATGTAATTTCCATAACTCCCGCCCCCTCACCGCCGTCATACTGGAACAGCAGGAGAAGGGCCCTATATGGGATTCCATGCGTTATGCCTATACCGATTTGAGTGTACGAGAGGTGATATGCACTCAGACAACCGTATCGAATGTACCCTCGCACTGCAAGTGTGGAAGGATGTCAGCATCCACTATTGGATATTATGGAGCGCTGAGTGAAACCTGATAAAGGTAGAGCGATGTCATAAAGACGCTATACAAGGACATACTGTACAGATATGAAAATAGTGAAGGGAGACGATGTAACTGAAATGATAAGAGAAACATGTACGAAACGATTAAGTAATCATGAATGCAAAAGAATACAAAGTAAATTGTTAACCTACAAGAGTAAATACGCAGTAACGCAAGGTAGATGAGATACAGGGCCTCATTAGGAGTTTGGAGGTAGCCATGGTGCTATTAGCAACATGGCTGCTTCCAAACCCGTGTCCGAGTCCGGGTGGTCGGAATGGGGACTTACCGGGTCATTCCAAGCTTGGAGGACCCGGTAAGTCCCCATTCTGAAAACCATTCCCCATTCCCATTCGAGCCTCCATAGGGCTCACTGGGAATGGGGAAGGAGCTAATAACGGGCTCACAAATAGCGGGCCCGTTATTAGCTCCCTGGTCCCTTAGTGGCTCCAGCTAAGGGCGGCTGGTAAAACCAGCCGGCCTTAATGGGATCCGCTAAGGGACCTTGGAATGCGGCAGTAGGGGGTTAACGGCACCGGCATCCTTACCAGTGCTGTTAACCCCCTACCGCCGTACTCGTAATGAGGCATAGAGAGAAGCTTGCTATAGAGGAATATATAACTTGGCAAGGACGGCCCTAATTGGAAAATTGACGCCGGCTCGTGCAAAGATTCAATTCAGCTACCTCAGAAATAGATCAGGTTTCCGAGCCAGGAGATGCTGGAAAAATTGCTTTGTGTGCAAAACAAAGAGGAGTCTATGTTGGTTTGGGATCAAGGATGCTATTTTTAAGGAATAGCTGCAAAGCAAACAGGGAAGCAGACAAATAAGCCATGGACAAGACATATTTCTCTTAGATTAAAGAAGAAAACATATGCAAGAGCCCAGTATTGGACAATTTAAAGTGTATAAAGTCTATACAAGGTAGAGTGAACAAGTCTCTAGAGGCCAAGAAGAGGAATGACACTGGGTATAATTACATTTGTGGTCTCTTCACTTGTGACTCGGAAGTAAAAAACATGGGCTATTCATTAAGCCTCGGATGAAGCTAGTTATGTGTTTACACTCCCTTGAATGTCCCATAACAGAGAGCAGGCTACAAGGTCAACTAAACACTGGAAACTTTGGCTCATGGCCGGACTGATGAGAGATGGACTAATTGGGAAAGTGGGGAGTAATCAAACGTGATTCAAGCACCTAGATTTCGTTTACATACTGCTAGCCTGAGCCGAAAGTCCACAGTTGGGTGAGATTGCTAACCAATCAGTGGGTCTATGGGGAAACCTGCTATACAAAGTTGCATAGACCAATAATCTGTCATATCGTTCATTATACTCCGTATTATATGTATTTAGAGGCAGTTCGAGCTATTCCTAACAGATAAGAGACAGCCAAAGGTGTACTAACCTATATACATTATATAAGTAGACATGTTCCCTAACCAATCCGTTCCGCTAATACGTTTTATAGCTTGCCACGTAGGATGACGTACTAGATGACGCATATTGGGGCATAAGACCTCTGTGTAATCAAGTTTGTGAGTGAGTCAAGTCTGCCAGTTGACCCTGCTTTATCAAATTGGGTATAAAGTAGTATGTTGCCATATTCTTTGAGTCTGTCTGGTTATTTGGTCTGAGATCTTTATTGGTAATTCCATCTAGCACAAGAGACGCTTCAAGGTGCTAGAGCACAGTTCTTTTTAACTTCACAATTGATCAAAAACATACTGTAGTGTGAATGCATAGCACTGGAAGGTACATGTTCAACACTGAATTTTCACCTGGTCGATAAATGCAATATCATTATATTTGGTAGAAATAACTCCTTTTTTATTATTAATTTGATTCAGTTGATACACAACTTTTCAAATCTTTACAAAAAAAAATACAAGACTAATACACAAGAAAAAAAAATTAAGAACAAAATAAAATAACAATAATATACAAGGGGTACAAGAGAAGCATCTGTACAACACAACCATTTGCATTTCACATACCTTCTGGATGAATTTTAAGACAGTACAAGACAATACAAGACCCACATCACCAGCGAGGAGGTCGCACAACGAGAATATAGAGAATTCCACACTCTTCAACATGTTGGTTTAGGCTTACCAACCCTCCACGGTACATGAATGGCAATTCTATGCCCTTATAGATGCCAATCTATGTATCGTGATGTGAGTCAGCAACGCAAGGGAGAACCATTGTCAAATATTGTACTATTGCGATCTGTACTCTTTCTCTTGAGGTTGAGAACAGAATTTGCCATTTACGCTCACCAGAAGTGTACGTGTGAAAGGTGATAATGTTCTGAAAACATCTTTCTCGCACCAATATTAGGGATGGACAACCACTAGCACGTGTTGCAATGTTTGTTTTTGCTGTACAGCCAAACAATATCTACAGAAGTTTTGTTCGGGAGTGATCAGATTGCGTCTAGATAATACATCCCGCATACCCCATAGATTCAATCTAAATCTTTGGAACCCCGATCGAATTAACAGGGATGAGCATTTCACCAAATACGGTGCCATAATTCCGTAAGGCTTCAAGCCAAACGCCCAAACATTAAAATCTTTATGCCGCAAACACCTAGATAGCGTCCCCTCCCAGTCGGCGCAATAGGTCTTGGCTTTTGCGCGGTCTGGATTATAGAGTAGGAGCTCTAAGGCTACATTTGCATCCAACATGTGAGTCAGCACACACTTCAACCATTTCCATGGGTATGAATTGCATGATTTTAACAGAGCAAAGGCCAAAACTTCCAAAATTGTACCACTATTTAAACCTAAGAGGCACTTACGAAGCAAGGCACATTGTCGCCACCTTGCCTGTGCATTCAAAGACACCAACCCCAGCTCGTAACGCACCATTGCAGACAGAGTCGCTTTGGGTAAGCCTAGAATCTCCTTCCAATACTTGAATTCTAAGCCCTCCCATTGTGCAGTTTTGTCTAGCACCATGCTCTCAACGCCGTACAACAAAATCGGGACCACTTTCATTTTGTAGAATTCTACTGCAAGTTTTAGAGAAAATTTAACATATTTTTTAATTAACATTCTTGACTGTGAGATCAGTTGGCGCAATTTACTCTCAACCACTGCACCCAGATTCCCCTTAGATTGAATGTTAGAAATTTCAATCCCCAAATATTTGTACTCCGACACCTTTTCGAGCTTGATGTCTTGTATCGACCATGAGTACAAGGAAGATAGCCTCCCGATTCCCAACTTGGTGGTACAAGCGATTACTTGAGATTTGCCCACATTGATCGTCAATCTATTTTCACAGGCATAGTCCCCTAGCCTTGCTAGCAGACGCTGTAGCCCTTGCGGAGTTTGTGACAGTAGAACGAGGTCATCCGCATATAACAGGTACGGAATCTGCTGAGCCCCGAACTTAGGCTGATCCCCATTACAATTTGCGAACTCATGACCAAGATCGAAAATAAAGAAATTGAATAAAAACGCAGCCAGCGCACAACCCTGTTTCAAGCCACGTAATGTTTCAATTTCCGGGGACAGTTTCCCATCCAGGCTAATGCGAACCCGCATCAATGTTTTAGAGTGAAACAAAATTATCAGGGACCATAGGGTGGTCGGGCACTCGTACACTTTCAATTTGTGGAACAACAGGTCACGGTGAACAGAATCGAATGCTGCATTAAAGTCTATAAATCCCATGTATAGGGGTTGCGATCTCTCAAACTGCTGTGCCTTGATCAAATTAAGTAGTATTATATTGGGGATTGTACGGAGGCCCTTTACAAATCCAGATTGCAGTGGGTCAACCAATTTTTAAGACTTTACCCAGGCTTGTAATTCTTTCAAGATTAGACGACAATACAGTTTACCAGGCACATCAAGCAGCGAGATAGGCCTGTAACTACTTGGTTCTGATCTGTCCCCCTTTTTATAAATGGGGATAGTGATTGCTTGTGTCCACGAACGAGGCAGCCTCTGAGATTCATTTACTGCCCTAAAGATTTTATACAGGACCATTGCCCATTTGTTAGGGAATTTTTACAGTTCGCAGTTAGACAGTCCATCCGGTTCACAAGCTTTTGAGTTAGAGGCATTACCAATCAAATGTAGGATGTCCTCCAAATCAAATATAAGATGGAAAGGTGCCAATGGCCCATCAACTTCGCCAATGCCCGTTGGAGTGGGTCGGGCATAGAGGTGAGAGAAATGGTCAATCCATTTCTGAGTCAAAACTGCATTCACCTGGAGACTTATCTGGGAGTCCGTGATTGTATGGTTTATAGTTGAACACATTTTCGCTATGTTCTTACTCGCTAGGATTTTCAGCATACTAGCCCCATCCTCGTGATACAGGATTGCTCGTTGGCCTTTCACCCTGTTTCTATACCCGGTTTTCAATCTCTTGGCAAGGGTCTTCCTGATCAGTGGGGGAGCATTAGGAGCTGCTCTCAGATCGTGGCGCAGTCTCGCTTTCTTTTCTTTTACCTCTCTATTGAAAACATGAAGATGTAAGGATGACTGCTTATCTTTACTACCTTGTTTTCGGGGCCCTTGCAAATGCTCTGGCCGTTCCTTTGTGTCGTTCTTTAGCAACGCGTTATAGTCTGGATGGCCTTTTTCTAATAAACGATCCAGGGTACGTACTTCATTCACTGACCATCATAGTTTTTTACCCCCTGCATACACTGTACAGGTAGACCTATGCTTGGACACCATCGTATCATTTGTCAGTTCACACCTCCATTGGGCTTCTAATTTGTTAATCTCACTAGCCACAGTTTTTATCACACAGAAACTCATTACAGCATGCCAGAGTTCTTCGCTTACATAGATGTAGTCAATTACCGACTTGCTGTCACCTTTTTGCCATGTCGGAGCGGGTGGGGATATCAGTTCGGAATGCACAATTAAGCATATTCAAGCCTCTATCTTTTACAAGAGATTTCCATCTTTTCCATCTTTTTTTGTTTTTACTTCCCGCCTTACTCAGGCAATTTAGGTTTAGATCGCCCGCGATCACAATTCCTCATATCTTTGAGTCTGAGACAACAAGGTCTAGAATATTGTTTAAATCATTAAGAAAAGTGTCATTCGACATGGCAATGGGGTTCCAATATATATTCACTAGGGCAAAAAGCTCTGATCCAGCCGTTAATTTAGCCAACATCATATAGCTATTTGGACTGGATCAGAGTTCAGAATTTAAGCCTCTTCCCATTTTGACCGCAATCAGAAGACCTGACATTGGGCGGCCTGTCCCAGGCTTCACCGCCGGGTTTAGAAGTACTTCGTGATCATCCCATATTGGTACATCCGTAAGCCATGTTTCCTGTAGAAATACAATATCATATTATCATATTTACACAATTAATTCTGATCGTTATTTATGAGGTGGGAAAACCCTCGGGTGTTCCAACTTACCATCAACAGCCGCTCCTCCCGCCCCCCTCCCTCACACTACTTCTGTCCAGAAGCATTGGCCTTCGAGCCTTGGGGGGGCCATTATAAATTGTATCAGCTAGCGGCTCCAGAACAAATCCCAGAGCAAACAGTTCATCTTTAGCCTGCCATGTTACATTTTGAACGACTCTGGATTTGAACCACAATATTACTGAGTTTAGATTAGTTTTGGCAGGAAATTCCACTAGTGACATATCTGAGAAAACCACATCCTGTAGTTGCGGGATCTCAGAGACTATTGCCATTACTGCCCTCCTATTAAGATCATATTGAGTACAAGGATGTCTTCTACATGATAAACTTAGGGGGAACGATGACGGAAGATTCCTCATAGGAGGTTTTTGTTGAGGACTCTTCACCTGGTTACCCCTAGCCTGTGGGGTCACCTCCCCTTTACATGAGTTGGGGCCTTGTAATCGCTTGAGAGCATTCTCAATCAAGGAGATGATTGGTCCTGTTATTTGGGATAAATCCCCAATGTTCGTATTCTGGATCGGGGTGAGTCGGGGGTGGTTAGCAAGGTCTGACCCTTGGGAAGGATTCACTTCCCCACTCCTTCTCGGGTGACTAGGGGAAGCTCTTACCTGACTTACTTTTACGGTACTCAGTCTATGGGGATGAAAGGGCTCAGCTCCGACAGCTCTTTCCAGGGCCAATATACTTTTCCCCTTATCGGCCATGTCGAGCACGCCAAAGAGACTCGGCTTATCAGGTGGCAATAATATAGTAGGGGCTGCATTTGCCATGTACTCATCTACTGCTTTCCTGATCTCAGCGCGATGTATTTCGGCTGCACGGACCTTAGCCTCCGACTCAACGATCAAGTTTGAAGAAGAGTTCACCAATTTAGTTTTCGGGGAATTTTACTTTTTCTCTGAATCATTCTCTGTCATTACTAACTCCCTGACAAGTTCATCCAAAGGAGGATAGTCCAAAGCTTGGGTTGGACGAAAATATAGGGTCCAATTTCCTCGATCAAGGGCTCGAGCTAGATATTTTTGTTTAATGGCTTCAGATGCAGCTGTAGTGGTTTGGAGACTGAGATTACCTTAAAATAGTGTTTAACTGACGATTTCCTATCGTCTTAAGGGTCTGTTGATTCTTTGTTAGTTTTTTTAGGGGTATTGTAGGGGCCTGCTTACCACATTTGGTTTTTTTGTTTTGTTGTTTTTTGGGGGGCAATTAAGTCTGATGTTTTAGATTTTGAATTTTGTTCCAGCATTTCCTCAGGGCTAGGTTGCAGAATTTTTTTATCTTCCCCATGTGCCTTATGACCCCCACCCCCTCTCGAGGATTCATAAATAACATCATCATATCACTGACTCAATCACATTTGGTTTTGAACTCACGTTTCTAACATGCAGCTCTCCTGTGTTGTTCTCAAGGGGTATGTCTGTTTGTGCTGATGCCGACTTCATTTGAGGTTTCACTTCTCTTGCGGCCACAGAAATGTCTCAAATTCTGACTAGTGCAGCCTCATTTAGAACTTGCCCCTCCATGATTTTATCTATACATTTACTCTGAAGGATTAATTTCTGTTCACATGCTAAAAGAGATCTGGACATTGTAGTTAACGCAAGATCCATGGCATGTAACACAAACCCCCAACCATTATCAGATTGCTGGACTACAACAGACGTGTTCATACTTTGGTTGTGGGTTGACACAGTTGCTACTTCATGTTCATCATTAATGGTATGAGATTCCCTTACAGATATTACTGACGCATTTACCTGCCCATGAGCCTCACTCCTCGAGTGAGATTCACTTATTGAGCTCTCCGTGAACATTACCAGAGGGGCTGATAGGTTTCCAGAGAGAGGAGTGTTCAAGAAAACAGTCATTTGCATCCAAATCTATCACAGAAATGTCAACTTTCTTTACTTCAGGTACAGTTGATTTGCAAGACTCTTGGTCCGGGGCACCAGTTGCCGGTATTTATTCCAATAAGGCTGTGTCTGATATAGAACAGTCCTTCGCTGGACACAGTACTGGGAGCTTGTTCAGATTCTCCTCTATTTGCAAAATCACAGGGTTGTGACCCAATTTGCTATTTATTCCCGGGCAGTCACCCCCCTCACCATGACTCTTCACCTGGGAATTTAGGGGCGTGTTCCCAGACTGAGCCCGAAAAGCAGAGAGTGACCCATTACAGAATTTACATATGTCAGCATTCCCAGGGACAGGGTCTTTTGACCGACTCAGTCTCAGGGTGGAGCATGACAGGCCAGCATCGCCCTGTTTTCTGGGGCACCCCATGTTCACGCTCTTTAGAGGGCTCAGTGCCGGCATGCCTGATTTTAGGGATATGCGCATAGTCATTTAGCAGCTGCTATCAGCCTGGACCAAGTTTTACTTTGGTTTAGCGGCCCTCCAGAGCACCGCAGCCGCGCCGCTGTGGCAAAGCGGCAAAGCGGGACTCTCAGGGACTCCACGGGCGGCATAGTTTATTATATTCCCTTTTTTTATTCTCTCCCAGTAATCTCCTTTATGGAAGCAATAAATTGTTCATATACTTAGGTGAATGTTCGTGTTCCGGTCAGAATCAAAGGATTTGTTTCCCGCAGGCTCCCGACCGGACGCGCTGCTTAAGTGTCCTGTATACTGTATACTGGAGTGCACACAGTTTCTAACAGTTCACGGTTAGCAGTTCAAAGTTTGACAGTGGATTTTCAGATTAAGAACAACTTTAACAAGGGCAGATTGTTGTCCCCCTGGCCCCTAAAGAAAACCACGTAAAGGGAACCACCGGCAGCTGAAATGCTTACTTAAATGCTGAAGTATGATGAAAAAGAAAATATCAGCCATCTCTGGTATCTCTAGCGTATGCTGACTCTGATGTTTTTGCCTTTACTTTTACTTATGGTTTTGCTTTTGCCGCAGCGGGCCGGTCACCCAAATGGGCTGAGTCACTCGGCAACTCCTGCCGAGCTTGAGACTCTAAAACTTGAAGGGCTCTCTGAGAGCTGGGCGGCACTATTTAGTGCAGGCTTTATCCTGCCAAATGTAATCTTACCCTTGTCCTCTCCTTATCCTCTCCTTATCCTCTCCAGGCACCTAGTCCTGGTCCTCTCCAAGACAAGCCGCTCCGGGGCTGGCTACTGACCACCGACCGTCCACCGCTTCGGCTATGCTCAGAACGCACACCAACTCTCTCTCTGAGGATAAGGGTTTAGAGCAAAGAACCTCAGGATGTACGATTGCGCAATGACAGAGTCAAGCCGCACCTCTCGTCTCTCGTCTCTCTCAATGAGGCTGCTTCCGACTCCAATCTCCAATCTTTGGTTCGAACAATAACTCCTATTGTTACAGCCCTTAGAGGCAGGAGGAATCAGGCATGAGCTGCTATACATTCAGAATACAGCAAAATCTAGGCCACAGTAACATCAAAGGGTACATTATCTTGGCATGCACAACGCAATGGGTCATGTATTTGTATTTAAGCCAAGGTGCTGTACAGGGAATGATACAATAAAATGAATAAGCAAAAAATAATAAGAAAACAACCAATCAA
The DNA here is from genome assembly GCF_040938575.1 of Ambystoma mexicanum. Taxonomy (NCBI): domain Eukaryota; kingdom Metazoa; phylum Chordata; class Amphibia; order Caudata; family Ambystomatidae; genus Ambystoma; species Ambystoma mexicanum. The sequence goes on along the minus strand of NC_090926.1, from coordinate 1,237,693,332 downwards.
GCATGTTCCAAAAGGTGAGACTTCAGTGACTTAAGAACAGAGATAGAACGAAGAGAGTAAGGGAGGGTGTTCCAGTGAAGGGGGGTAAAAGAGTGAAAGTACGAACATGAGATTGAGCACAAAGGGAGCGAGTTGCCACCAATAGAAATTGAGAGGAGGAGTGGAGAGGATGAGAAGGGGTATAGAAGGATACCAGGACAGAGAGACAGTCGGGAGCAAGACCAAGGAGGCATTTGAGGACTAGGCAAAGGAAATTAAATTTAAGTTGAAAGTGAAAACATAGCCAGCCAAGAGTAGCAAGAGAAGAAGTGATGAGTCTGGGAAGAGAAGGAGAAAAAGGAGACGAATAGAAGAGTTAAAAACAGATTTTACAGCAGCAAGTCGAGAAATTGGGAGCCCAAAATGAGCAGAGGAACAGTAAAAGAGTCGGGAAAAGATCCACAGTTTAGATGCTTGAAAAGAAAGAAATGGACAAGCTTTACGGATATTGTGTTGGTGAAAGTGGCAAGCGCGTGAAGTTAGAGAAATGTGATGAGAGAAGAATAGATTAGAGTCAAGGTAGAGCCCAAGATTTCAGGCAGTAGACGAGATTGGAAGCTGAGATGGGGCGCGGGAGAAATAAAGGACGTGGGCAAAAGGGGCAAGGGTGTTAGCAGGAAAGAAGAGAACCTCAGTTTTCCCTGCACTAAGTGTAAGATAGTCAGAAGACATCCAAGATTTGATGGTCAGAAGACAGGCAGAAAGAGGGTGGTGAATCTCAGAAGAAAAGAAGAAAAGGAGAGAAAAAGTTGTGCCATCAGATTAAAGTGGTGTGACAGACCAAAGGAAGAAATAACAGCAGCAAGAAGGGACGTGTAAAGAGAGAATAGAAAAGGGCTCAAGATGGACCTTTGCAGGATGCCATGGGCAAGCAAAAAAGATTTTGATGATTTGCCAGCCCATGAAACAAAAAAAGGTCTATGAGATTGAAACCCAGATAAGACTGAGCCCGCAAAACCAAAGGAAGAAAGACACCAGTAGAAGAGAGCGCTCGGCAGTGTCGAACACCGCAGATAGATCCAAAATGATAAGGAGAGGGTTTGGAATACCGTTCAGAAAGGGGTGAATGCAAAACAGAGAGAAGTGCAATTTCTAAGGGGTAATGAGGACGACAGCCAGACTGGAATTGTGGGAGAGGAAACAAAGGTAGAAACTTGGGAATAGACCAACTGTTCAAGTAATTTAGAGAGATAGGGTAGCAGGGGAATCGGATGAAAATTTGAATCAATTAGTGAGTCGGCAGTATGGTTTCTTTAAAATTGGGATGATAGAAGCATGCTTAAAAGACATGTGGAAAGTAGAAGTTGAGAGGCAGATATTGAAGAAAGTGAGGAGGTAAGACACAAAAGGAGGGTACACTTTGAGAATGAGTGCATGGGGTTGGGTTGGTAGGAGAGGCAGTGGGGTGAGCTTTAGCAAATAGAAGAGAAGTGTCAGCGTTCGAGATTAGTTGAAAGCAGGAGATGGAGGCAGAGGAAGCAGGAGTAGAAGATGTCGTGAGTTTAGGTAAGATGGAAAGCTTCAATGTCAGCACGAAGAGGAGCTACCTTAGAGGAGAAAAACCGAGCAAAGTCAGAGGCTGACAGAGTAGAATTAACAGAGAAGTCAAGGGTGGGAGGAGACGGAAGGCGAGAAAGAATTTGAAAAGACGCCTCGGGTGTACGAGATCAAAAAAGTAGAGGCATTTAACAGAAAATAAACAGTCATCACAAAGAGCATGGTAGGAAAAGTGTTAAGAAAGATCCGCCCTGAATTTGGTCTTGAGCCAGCGTCTTTCAGGATGACGGAGGAAACGGCACATGGAACAAAGATGGGAGGAAAGCCATGGTTGAGAAGGTTTGCGAGTTGGATGAAAAGGTGATAAGGGGTAAAGTGAATCAAGAGAGGAAGCGAGAGATGAAGAAAAAGCAGAGGCAGCCTCGTCAGGCGTTAGGGATGAAAAAGAGGAATGGAGAGGAATCACAGAGGTACAAGTGGAGGAAAAGGGTGAGGAGTTAAAGTTACGTAAATCACGTCGAAAGAATGATTATGTGGAAGAGAAGACAGAAGAATGCAAAGAAACTTGAGGAAACAGTGACACAGAAAGAAAATAGTGGTCATAGAGATAGACTGGGAGAGGGGAAACAGGGGCGGCAGAAAAGAAAGAGCTAAAAATAGGATCAAGACAGGAACCAGAAATATGAGATGGAGGAGTAGAAAGAGGGTGGAGAAAATGAGAGTCAAGAATTGAGAGAAAGGGGAGAGTGGGGTGTGTCAACAAAAGGTGAAGACTGAAGTCACCCAACAGTATTAGAGTTGTGGGGGTATGGAGAATATAGGAAAGAAGATGATCAATATCATCACAAAAGGAGCCACAAGGCCAGGGCGGTCGGTAGATGAGTGGGAAGGAAATAGGATAGGGTTTAGAAAAGATTGTATAAAAATTAAAACAAAGAATAAGTAGGGAGAACCAAGGATGGAGAAAGGAGCGAGAAAGAGGATTGATAGAGAATGCCAATACCCCCTCCCCGAGCAATGGGATGAGGGACATGGCAAAATGAGGTCTGCGAGGTGGTCAGAGAGGCAGCGACCATGGTATTGTATGGAGGAATCCATGTCTATGTGATACAGAGAAGGTGTAAGTTGAGTCTTAGAAAAAGGTCTAGTACGGCAGATGATTTGTTGCAGACTGATCTTGCATTTTCCTAATCCAAGGTCAATAACTGCAGCGTTAGCAGTACGTGTAGGGTAGATGAGATTGTCATAGTTACGGGTAAAGGTAAATCCAGCAGGAGAAGGACTGTTTTCTGGAGACATAATGATAAAAGCAGAAGTGAACATGAAATATGATACCAGTACCAGAGTAGAGTGGAGCGTTGAACCAGGAATTTGAGGAAATGGTTGTGCTGGGTACGGTGGTCAGATGGAGATGGCATGGCTGGCCAAGTTGGGTGATTCACGAAGGCACCCAAGGACTGGTGGGTTTGCCGTGGACAGCTGCAGACAGCGAGGGCCGACTTTGCCCAACTTCGCCCAGGCTTCACTAGCTATGAAGATCCATGTGTGGGCAACCAGTCCGCCCATCCTGTAACGACATGCCCTACTGTCCAGCTGTTCATTTACCAATCACATCAAAAAAAGCAAAAAGTCGCAAACTTCTGTGAAATGGGGAAGGCTTCTGGCAGGGGGTATTGTGGTGGAAATGTCATTCTGCAGCTCACATTAACTGCAATGTGCACACATTTCAGGCGACTATCACAATGTGATGGCTCTCATGTGATTTACACATGCTGATGGGCCTAGCGCTGCCGGTGGGGGAGTGAAGGAGATCAGAGGGGGCCGATGGCCCCTCTCACGAGACACCATCAGCTATGAGGAAGCCTGGGCAAAGCGTTAAAGGCCTCCCGCCTCTAGGACAAGCCACTTGCTTGAGAGGCATGGCAAGTTACATACGTTTTTACATATTCACATACAGCACTTTATCTGTGGGAAACTTGACAAACAGTAGAGTCTAAAAAGTCAACTTCTGAAGCAAGAAAATGTGATTTTCGAAGGGTATGAAGCATCTGGAGGTCAAACATTTCAGTTTGTGGGTGGTGGGGGGGAAGAGGAGTGAGTGAAAAAGAAAGAAAGACACGAACTAGAACTAAAGAGAGAAAAGGAAAGCTAGTGAAATATACAAAGAGGAGAGAAAGAAAAGATGGTGAAACAGAACAAGAAAGAATAGAGGTAACGAGGGAAAAAATAAGAAAGACCACGAGGGAAAGTGGAAGAGGGGTGGGAAGGAGAGAACGTGTTTGCGTGCGTGCGTGCGCCATGTGCCGGCGCGCGCGCCATGTGCCGGCGCATGCGTGTGGTCTGTCGGTTGGTCCCGCCATGACACCTGGCCACGGACCTCAGAGTCTTTACTTTTTCCCTTCCCTCTACCTCTGGGGAGGGCTCGAGGCCTCCTATTTTACTCAGCCGCCCGCGTGCTTCTGAGTAAAGCAATGCAAACACTTCAACCTCTGGAGGCTCACGCTGGTAACATGAGGAGGGCAGGTTTATTTGGATTGCAAAAGTACACGGGTATGTCCACTCGTCTTTTATATAAACAGGATCACCCTGGGGCTAGCAGCTGCAAGGCCCAGCTCAGAATTGTTATTTAAAACGACATTCGTTGCAGAGCGTAAGTGCCAGCTACAGGCGCATTACCGAAAATATTAACGCCCACTTCATTTATTTGGTAACTTGGTTTGGATCAAACCTTACACCGTATACATAAAAATGTATATAAAGTGATGTCAATTATTTCTTAAACCAAAGACAGTGATTGATTACAAAATCATTGACATTTGGTTGGCCAACATCAGTCACGTCCAAAATTCTTCAATTTATAAGAACGTTTCATTTATCTAGTAATGTCATTTCAGACATACAATAAAAATATGTCCTATGTTCTCAATGGTGGCATCGCAGTTGCCACAAAATGAACACATTCGCAATTCTTTCTTGCTGTCTTTCCGTGCACCTATAAGAGCCTATGTAAATGGGCCGGGAGGATAGTTCAGGGGCAGTGCACTGTCTTGGAAGCAAGACAGCGCAGAGCAACACAGGTTTGAAACCCGGTCCCGCGCTTGCAGTTATAAAAGATGGATTAATTATGCAGGCAGCTGATTAAAATGGAACCGCATAGAACACCTGGCGGCGGCTTCATTCAGGAATTTAGGGATATAACTCTGTTTTCTCAGTCTAAACTTAGCAAATAGCCCAAGGTAATACACAAAGTAAGGTTTTCTAGTCACATGCTCAGAGGCGTTCCCCCACACCCATTGAACCGCCTTTCTTCAGATCTACGGACATCTTCAGAAAAGGGCCACCTTCTGCCTGTATTAAGGGAAAAGCCTTTGCAAGGTGAATCATTTAAACATATCTGTCACAATCATTTATAAAGTTCTCCAGGAAACTTGATTGTCTGTAATAAGCTGCCTGGTTTACTATTGGGAATGCAGAGTGATGTTTACCTGTTTTTATCTTAGCCTATAAAGATAATCTCTTCAACAGGCCCATTGTATGTTATGTTATGAGTTCTTATATAGCGCACGGTCGCCCAAAGGCATCATGGCACTGGAGAGGAAGAAACGGAACCCAGTGAGACCGACAACCACATACCATCAGCCACAGAGATCGAAATAGATATGTTTTTAAGGCTTTCCTAAAAGACAGATGGTTGGACATCTTTTTAATTACCAGAGGAAGTTCATTCCACAGCTGAGTCGCAGCAATGGAAAAAGCACGTCCCCCAATACGGGAGCGGCGGAAAGAGGGCACGCACAACAAACCCGCCAATGCTCAACGCAAAGACCGCGTCGGGAGGTAGCGCACAAAGTTAGTGTGAAGGTACTCTGTCCCCTGGTCATGCAAAACCCGATGGACAATGGACAGCGCCTTAAATCCTATACGCTGGGCGACTGGGAGCCAGTGCAGGGAGCGTAGAACTGGGGAAATGTGAGCCCCATATGGTGACCCAGTTGCCACACGTGCTGCAAGCTTTTGAAGACGTTGGAGTCGATGAACCAAACCCTTGGGCTGAGCCAGATAGAGAGAGTTACAGTAATCCAGCCAGCACAACACCATAGCAGCCACAACAGGCAGGCCCAGTGGTGGTGGTATCAAATGGAGCATCTTTTTTAGAATTTTCAAATGGAAATACCCAGTCTGGTAAACACCATAGAGAGATTGGCCGACATAATCACCCCTAGGTTTTTCAACTTGACTGTAGGAACAGGGAGAGGACCCAAAGAAGAAGGCCAGAAAGAAGCAATCCAGAGCGAGAGTATAGAACAAGACCCAACCTAATTAATCCCCAGCAACCTAAATGGATAAACGAAGAGGCAGATTTAGTAGGACATGCCATCACTTCCCCTCCCATTTACTTAACCATAGCTTCAGCTTCTCTGACTAGATCTCACAACCATACAGAATTCATACATAGCAAACTGAATCGTTAAACAAAGGGTCTCATTTAGTAGGACACAACATCACTGCCCCTCCCATTTACTTAATCATAGCTTCGAAGGCTTGGACTATAGCTAGTATCCATACAGAATTCTTTCGTAGCAAACTGAATCGGTAAACAAAGAGGCACATTTAGTAAGACACGCCATCACCGGCCATCTCTTTAGCATTCGTAAAGCTCATAATTTTCTATCTTTCCAGGCTACCAAACATCTTCTCGATTCCTTGGTTCTTTCACGTTTGGATTATTGCTCTGCTTTGACAGTTGGCCTTCACTACTATCGTCTTGCACCTCTGAGATTCGTCTTTAATTTTGCTCTTTGGCAAACGCACTATATAATTTAATAAATCCAAATACCATACATTTGATGACTGATGTCTCTTTAAACAGCACCTTTGGTGTGGTCAAATAGAGCTAAAAGGGAGCAGAATCAAAAGTCAGGCAAGAGCTAGACTGATTTTTGGAGTTATTAAGGGATAGTAGTAGATGATAACATCATGTTTTTATATAGCGTTGTATCCGATTCTTACTGCTTCCATGTGCTGTTATTACCTCATTTGTTGGTACTTCATATAGCAACCTAAGAAAGTCTGAGTCGGCCTCGCCCGGTATCGTAGATCAACACTTAGCTCGCTGAGTTGTTGAAATGGATGGGATGTTGTTAGCCTCCCAGCTATCCTAACTGAGTTATTACTATACGTAAAACCTAGGGGTTGTTATGGTAGATAGTGCGCTATTTAGTGCTGCCACAATAGTACAGATGCAAGTATTCCACTGGTAGTTGGACGTGCTCTGTTGAGGCATTTCGAATGGTACCCCCTAGTGAGTACCAGGTAACATGAAATGAACAACAGAAAGAAGGTACATTTAACGCGCAGATCCCATGTTTTAAAGTTGACTAGATAGTTCAGTGATGAATTCACAGTGAGTTTTATGACTGTAACAGGTCTTGAAATTTATTTTGCTAGTAGAAAAGTCAGCCGACACGTGTTTTGACCCTCTGGGTCGTTGTCAAGGCATTGGTCCTGGGTGAAAAAAATATCTTGTCAAATAAGGAGGGGCAATGTCAACCCTAAATACTGGATAGCACAAGTTGGATGCTAAATTGGATTGTTGTTGTGGTCATCAGAGAATAAAATGTATAAGCAGGATAATCCTGTGTAATCATAGAAGGAACTAATCTTAACTAACTAATTCTAGCTCCTCTCACTTTGATCTGGGTACGAGTCCCTTCTATTGGTTACACAGGATTATCCTTATTTAGCTAAGAAGAGGATGCGACAGGTGAAGGCTGGGGTGAGACATGTGAGAGGTATGGCTTAGTGAGTCTTTTGTATTGGTTGTTGGGGGAAATGGTTCTCTGACTATCTATTCAGAAGCGCAAGGTTTTCCTAGTGCAAGATGGAGAAGGGGGCACACAGCCCTGATTGGCTGGGTGACAACTGTGAGGTAGTTTGGAACCTTGATCAGGCTTGAGATAAGTGTGTAACCAAAGAACATTAACATTGTACAAGGTTTTGACACGTTCTCAGTAAAGTGAGCAGAAGAGTCAGCGTCTATATTATATTGCAGTTTGCTGGTTGTTCACAAGTTATTCTACAGACACCACTTAAAGGTTGCAGGTACGTTACGCTTAAGGAACTTTTGTATCTGTTGAAAATGCAGTGCGCGTGTAATTCTAACTAATCAAGAGCGCGTCGTATGGTACAGACTAACGTTAACTCAGCGCGTGTGCTTGATGTAACTAGACTAACCTGAGCGGTCCGTTTTGAAATTAACTAATATTTTCCTTGCGAGCCAAGCAGTCATTTAGCTAAGGGTAGCGCAGATTTTCATAGCGGTCATTGCAGCCACGTTAGGGAAAGGGATCCAGAGATCTCTCTTCCTTGCATGCGTCAACTCGGATGTCGAGTTCTGAGAGGAGGCTTGGGGTGCTACACAACAAGTGTTTGTCAGGGATCCAGGAGATCAAGTGAGTGTTTGTTACTACTGTTCGTCAGAGATCCGGCGGGGTTGAACATTTAACCTTCTTTTGGACACGCAGTGTGCTTGCAGGGAGGCATATCTTCCATAGCGTTTGTGTTCAAGTGCATCTTCCAGTCATCAAGGGAAGAGTCGCAGTTCCATTTTAACAATTAAACTCCAAAGTGATGAATCCGAGAATAATTGAGATTCACGTTACAGTTCAATAATAGAACTATGTAGTTGGGAAGATAAGGCAATTTTGCTCAGCTTTTAAAGGCTAGACACAGCTTTATTTCCTAAATGTAATGAAATAAAACATTTACTACATGAATTGAAGAATCTGTGAAGTGTGAAAAAAAGTCTTCAACACAGTTTTTGACCGCCTTTCAGCTATCAGGCAGAGACTTCATGTACAGGGAATTTAGGGAGGGTTCTCATATATTGTATCAGTAGAAATAAGGAAAACAAAGTACTAATGGTTGCACATTTTCATTTGTAGGTCTGAGGATTCTTAACAAGAGAAATCAGTTCGAAGCAGACACGGGAGACCAGAAGAGCCCCAAGGTTGTTATTTTATCCACTTCCCCTTTCCCCTTGGACTGGATCACACAGAAGTTGCTTAACTTGACTGTTTGGTGAGGGAGATTAGGGGGTCTGGAGGGCTAGCATCCGCTCCTGCAGGAATATTTGGCTGGGACCTGACGGAAAGAAACTGGTTGTGGGGGAGCCACCACTTAATCCCAAGAGACCAACCAGACCTTTAGAAGTGGGGATATGTGGATCATAGTCAGGCACCTAGCGGGCTGCAGGAGGAGGACTGGAGTAGATGTCTAAGAACACCTTTTGAAATGCCATTTGCTGCAGAGCACCGGGGCTCCACTATATTTTGAGAGCGCAAGATTGAGGTCTGTGAGAGTTCAGACTTGTATAAAGAATATGCAAACCTTAAACCTGCATCCTTCTCCACCATGAATTTGGAAGAGCTTTCTCCTTCACCATCATCAGACAGAAAAGAGAATTCCTGGGCCAGAAGCTAGTGAAAGCCTGAAGGAGACGTTGCTGACAACTGACCTCTACCCAGCCCATCCATACTGTGGGAGGACTAGCGTATGACCCAATGTCCTCCTGTGAACACTTAAAATGAAGGATGCACCTCATTTTAGTTTTCTTTTACATTATTTTCAGTGCAACAGCTGTGTGGATCTTTTATGTTATGTTATGTTACTTACTTGGCATTTATATAGCGCTTTATATATCATTGGTATGACCTCAAAGCGCTGGTAATTTGAACGCCCTCGGGAACCGTAGTTCTGGTCAGTAGAGAGAGAGAGATAGAGTCATAGGGTGCGTCTGTACACCAGATGTGTGCAGCTGATGTAATTGCCGGATGGTAGCTGCAACCTAGCGTTAGTGCTGAATATATCAGTTAGATGTGTACAGTCTGGTGGGTGGACACCAAGACTGGGCTCTGGCTGCATTAGGCTTGAAGGACGCCTATGAGAGCAACAAGGCCGGAATGTGCTCGGCTAGCTGCGTTTTATTAGGGTGATGAGGTGTTAGTGGGGTTGTGTTCGTATGTGAACAGCTAGGCCGAATTAACAGGAGTATAGCTGTTTTGTAGTTGAATGATGGTGTGTAGTAGAGAGTAAGCGTAGTGATGCGATATGATGGTTATCTTTAGTGCGCCCGAGACCAGGCACGTGAACAGGGTGGCAGGGAACAGAGCGGCACACAGAGGGGCTGGGCTTACAGCGACAGGAGATTGGAACATGGAAATAGCATCCTATATAAGGTCCAGAGAAGCTGGAAACCCTGACCAAGTTTGGCATTGTCGACACTCACAATCCTGTCTGGGTCTGGTAAAGGCCAATGTTCACAATTCCAACCAAGTGCGGCATTGCTAACACTCATAATTTAGTATTGGTCTGGGCAGGCTACTGTTCACAATTCCGACCAAGTGTGGCATCAAGAGGTGACACATGCCAACGTTCACAGTTCCAACCAAGTGTGGTGTTGCCAACCATCACAATCCTATCTAGATGCGACACAGCCCAACGTTCATAACGCTAACCACGTGTCGCATTGTTAACATTCACAATCCTGTCTGGTTCTGGCATAGGCTAATGTTCACAATTCTAACCAGGTGTGGCATTGCCAACATTCACAATCCAATTTAGATGCGATGCAGGCTAATGTTCACAGTTCGAACCACGTGTGGCATCGCTAATATTCACAATCCTGTCTGGGTCTGACGTAAGCTAATATTCACGGTTTTAACCAAATGTGGCATGGCTAACATTCATAATCCAATCTAGATGCGACGCAGGCTAGTGTTCATAATTCTAACCAAGTGTGGCATTGCTAACATTCACAATCCTGTCTGGGTCTGGCACAGGCCAACGCTCACAACTCTAACCAAAATGAGCATTGGTAGCATTTCACAATCCTGTCTGAGTCTGGCATAGGCTAATATTCACAATTCTAACCAAGTGTCGCATTGTTAAAATTCACAATCCTGTCTGGGTCTGGCATAGGCTAATGTTCACAGTTCTAACCAAGTGTGGCATTGCAAACATTCACAATCCTGTCCGGGTCTGGCACAGGCCAACGCTCACAACTCTAACCAAAAGCAACATTTCTAGCATTTCACAATCCTGTCTGGGTCTGGCATAGGCTAATATTCACAATTATAACCAAGTGCCGCATTGCTAACATTCACAATCCTGTCTGGGTCTGGCATAGGCTAATCCTAATGTTCACAATACTAACCACGTGTCGCATTGTTAACATTCACAATCCTGTCTGGTTCTGGCATAGGCTAATGTTCACAATTCTAACCAGGTGTGGCATTGCCAACATTCACAATCCAATCTAGATGCGATGCAGGCTAATGTTCACAGTTCGAACCACATGTGGCATCGCTAATATTCACAATCCTGTCTGGGTCTGACGTAAGCTAATATTCACGGTTTTAACCAAATGTGGCATGGCTAACATTCATAATCCAATCTAGATGCGACGCAGGCTAGTGTTCATAATTCTAACCAAGTGTGGCATTGCTAACATTCACAGTCCTATCTAGAAGCGACATAGGTGAGAGGACACGCTGCCGTTTAAGTGGGTTACATGCTACCTTTCACCATGCTACCATTGTGGTGCACCAATCACAATTCTATCAAAGTTTGGGACATGCTAACATTCAGGCTAATATTCACAGTTCTAATTAATTGCGGCATTGGTGACATTTATATTTCTGCAGCATGGTAGTGTTGAGCGGCAGGGTTTTCCGAAGTAGAGTAATTGCTCTGCTCCCCACACATGCCACACTTACTTTTTTGGTTGCTGCTGGTTGACGGCTGGTTGCTCGCTGGCTTCTCTGGCTTCCCATGCGGACACTTGCTGACACTTTCTGGAGCCGCCTCTGTTGGAGCTGCCCTTTGCCTCGGGACCCTTAGACGAAGGGGCTGCCGGGCAGAGGCTGCCCTGGTTCGTGAGTCTGTTATGGGAGGGGTGACTAATCAGGTCACTTGGGAGGCGGGGCTTAGCACGAACTAGGAAGCGGGAGACAGAGAGGGACAAAGGCGCCAAAAGCGCACTCTGTGGGTTACCCCTAACTACACAACTGCAATCTTAGGTGCCTGGGGTTCTGGGCCTTGGCTCCACTCACCTCTAGCTCTTTCAGATGGTATCCCAAGTAGATGTTCTTGCGTTTTACATACTTCAGTGTCTTTTTGTTCCTTTTTTCCGTTTGTCACCAAAACAATTTCGGGTTATTAGTCAAATATTATATTTTATTATGCTCAGGTTGGACAGAAGTTCTTTATCCATAATGATCAGCGGGCAAAGGTCAGCCTTTGAGCTTGGTCATCGTTACCAAAAGTTGAGTCAAAGGATGCTACATGTGGACCTGCTGTCATAGCTCTGTCTGCAAGCTCTTGAACAAGAACATTGCTGGAGTCCAGTTAAAGCTTTTCAAACCTCTATTCACTCTACACCACGTGTTCTTTAAGTGTGGTGTCAAAGCGTGTGCACTGATGTGGGCGAGTAATGTGTGCATATTCATAAGTTGAAAGTCAGAGTAGGAGGAGGGTGTGTGGACATGTGCGTTTGTAGGAGGTGACATGTGGGGTTTTGAAAAGTATCTGGGTACATGAGTAAGAAGAGGAAGGTGCAAAGTATTGGGAGAGGAAGAGTTTCAAGCAAGATGTGTGCATGAGGGTTTATGTGAAGCTGTGTGTATTTATGTCAGTGTGCTGGAAATGTAAGTAGCATTGATGGAGTGATTTGTTGGGAGCATCAATTTAATACATCTGTGTGCAAGCTGTGAGTGGGACAGAGGAGTATGTGTACAGTGTGAGTGCGTGTTTGTATACCCTTGTGGGTGAAGAAAGTACTTTAGAATACATAAGTGCGATGGAATGGACATGAACAGTAGGTGATAGACCACAAGCGTGTGAGTATGCACGCAGTGTCAGTGCGCAAGTGTGCATGGCGTGAACTGGAGTGTGAGCTTGGCGAGTGCATCTCACCTGTAGATGAGGTAACTGCTGCGCACCTTGATCCCGCCCTTGATGAAGTTCACCATGTTCTCATCCTAGAGGGCGTAAACCACAAAGAGCGAGGTTAGCACGTGCACCAATGGTGGTGCTTTGATACAGTATACAAAACTAATAACCTATCATATACAGAGGGTAAGAGAAGCAGGTAACGGGCCCAGATATTATAAGCATGCATCGCTTGCCTCACTGGTGCCCCTATGAAAGGGAGGGACACTTTCACCTCCAAATACCTTTCTTGTGATGGTGAGAACCCAAGGTGGCTGTAACGGTCAGTTTAGGTCAAGTTGGCAACTGTTAAAATAGGCCTACTTTGGCTGAGCCTCAAGGTCGTCATCCTTGCTAGAGCTGCAAAGAAACCTGGGATGGTCACCTTCCTAGACAACCATATGGAGCTTGAAGGTTTGCCCCGGAACATGCGAGTCATTAAGTCACAGTGATGCTCACCTGTAGGCGCCAGGCTCACCCAGCCATGAATAGTATTGCCTGCACCAAGAGTGTACCCAGGAGGGAACAAGAGGACCTGCTCTAATTGATTGGCAGGGGGTTGATAATATGCAAAGGACCTAGTTAGAAAGGTAATCCAACCCCTGACTTGAGAATAGCTAGAAGACATCAGAAGGCTACAGGTGAGTAGAAATGGTTGTGGAGGTCACGAAAAAGCACAAAAAGGTCAAAGGAAACAGTGGAAGAAGACGGAATGGGAGGAACTGAGAGAAATGAAGCAGAGATGATGACAGAAGACAGATGCACACGGTTCAAAATTGCCAAGAGCTGGGAGATATTTAGCTCCTGCTTGTAGCCTAGTAGAACTGGTTAGCACCCAGGAGCTACTTTTGACTCCCTAAGCACATTGGTCCTATAGAAACATACATATGTGGTTTTAAATCTTGGCATTTGTGAAATTGTCAGAAGAAACATTTGCACCTAGGAGAGGGCCATTAACCATTCAGGTGGCTGAAAAAGCGGGCGAGAAAATACATTTTCCATCTGCTGTGCCAGCCACCAGAGACCCTGCCCCGGGTGGTGCCATTTGTTTTTTTTATTATTGTGGGGAGGCAAGAGGGAGGCTCTCCCTGTTCCATCCCCAACTCCCCTCCACAAAAATAAGGCAAGATTTCTTTTTGCTGCCCAGCCAATATCCTCAACACATGACATTATAATTGCTTTGTTGACAGCTCAGCTGTACAAGTCCTTTCTCTTATCAACAGCGGATAATCCACACATCCACTTGGTCTCTGACTCCACTGAGGTAATAGCCATGGGCCACAGGAAACCGTAGGAGGGGGGGGGACTGGGTATTTCATCCCTGAACCCACACCCATCCACAATCTCGCTACCACCATTTGCTGGAGTGAGCCATAGTGCAACCCCTAAACACAATGCCCCCATGTTGACCACTCCTCGATTCGCATGAGCTGGATCATCGTGCCCTATGTTTACACTGCTACTACACCTCAACCATGAGCAGATACAACCCACCTAACTATTCAGAGCAAGTCCACCCTTAAAAAGCCCCATGACCACCCACCTCCCTCATTGCCCCCCATCTATTGTCATGGGCCAATACGTATCCCTCTATCCCACATCCTCCCAATTGTCAGGTCCCAGGTTAGGTAGGTGTACTTTGTAAATAAAATTAGATTATAGATTTTAATATTTTATTGTTTTAATCTGATTTTTGGTTGTTGATCTTAACTTCAGTTCATCAGAGTGCTAACTCCCCAAACCAAGATGGTGGCAGTAGTACCGATTCCTGATTGGAAGTTTCATGAACCTCTGACCTCCCATGCAATTCTAAACTGCTTTTCATTGTTCACCTTCAAGAGGGAAGATCCTGTTTTGATTAAGTTCCTGCTTCAAGGCCTTTTGATGAGATTCTGGTGAAGTTTACTGAGATAAATATTGTTTCCTGTGAAGCTGGTCAACGTGGGACAAGCTCAGCTGATAAGTTGGTGGGAGCGTCGCTTTTTCTCAAGCTGCTTTATTTTTATCATTCTATTCATGTTAGGTATTTATTTAGTTTAGGTAATTAGATTTGTTTCATTTTCCTTCAAGAATATGCTTGGATTTTTATGACTCCATTTAAATGACACTGATTGAAGTTCCGATGTTGTACTGAAGGAAGAAGCGTTTGAAACCTTAACTGCGCAGTTCTTTTTGATCAGTGCTTCAGAACTGAATTCAATTCTGCCAGTTTCAGAACGAACGTGTGAGTGAAGATTGTTAATGGAAAACCTTAATTTAAGGTTTTGAATGATATTTACCCGAGTTCGTAAGAATTGTAAACTCATCATTCACTGTGCGCATGTGTTTTAAAGGTTAAGACAACACCTGAACTTATTTTACTGTGTGCATGTCTAAAGCAGAAGTAGCTGATTTCTTAAGCATTGCGCTTGTGTTTTAAAGGATAAAGCAGCACCTGAACTCATTTACAGTGTGCATGTCCAAAGCAAAAACAGTTGATTTCATTAGCATTGCGCATGTGTTTTAAAGGATAAAGCAGCACTTGAACTAATTTACTGTGCGCATGTCAAAAGCAAAGGCAGTGGATTTCATTAGTATTGCGCATGTGTGTCAAAGGTTATAACAGCATCTGAACTCATTTATAGCATGCATGTGAAAAGTAAAAGCATCGGATTTCATTAGTATTGTGCATGTGCTTCAAAGGTTAAGCAGGATCTGAATTCATTCTTCTTGCTCACGTCAAAGGTTTAAATTGCATCTGAACTCTTCATTGTGCATTTGTTAACTTAACTTGAAGCAACTTCTGAACAGGAATACAATGTGCTTGAGAAAGGATGACATGCATTTAAATGAATGAACACTCTAAAGTAAACTCCTGCTTACCTAAAGAAGGTTTCATATTATTGAACTCATTATTTTGAGCAATATTGCTAAGGAAATCAAAATGTATTCTTAAATTCACATAGACTTTCTGAAACTGAACATTGACTGTGCAAAATAATAATCTAAATGAGTCCATGTGAAAAAGAAGTTAAATAATCTCCACGTTTATTACGGAGATTGGACAGGTATGGGTTTAGGTATTGAATTATTTGATAATTAGAGATTGAGTTAATTAAATGCATGTTTTAATTAATAAACATTAATGTCTCCTTCTACAGATTGCAGTCCACCAGAAGTAGGCGTCTGTCGTTTGTTATTTTCTCCACTTCCCCTTTTCCCTTGGGAGTGTTAGTTCTTCAACTGGGTTTAAGGCAGTTGTTGATCAAACTTTGAGAGATCTGTGGGGCTCAGCATCTTCTGCCTGCAGACGCAGACGCCAGGACCGGACAGATGAAAGGTCAAAAATAGTCTGCCTGGATTGTTGAGTCTCACAGATTTCATTATGGAACAGTTAGGAGAAGTAATCCAAGAATTGAGAGAAGAAGAGTAGCTCATTTAGAGAATTCAAAATTACATAAAAAGGTGGAGGAGTTGGGAGTTAAGATGACTCGGATTCAAGAATCCTTTGGGGAACCTAGAACACAGAGAGTAGGGGATTTTGGTGAAGGATTAGATTCTTCAATTATAATAGGTTCTCCTGGTTTGCAGTCTTTGTCTTCAGAGTTAGGAGCCACAAGGAATAGTGAACAACAACCCCCAGTTCTGGAAAGAGCAGATGGGAGAGATGAAGATAGAGTAGGAAGACACATTTGAGTCAGACATCAGTTCCTTTAGCATCCCCAGAACATTTTAGTGGAGATGTCAAAAAATTTTCTACTTTTGTTACACAGTGTGAGTTACATTTCTTGTGTCGTCCTGAGAGTTTTAGAACTGACATGGCAAAAGTTGCATTTATGTTATCTTATTTAACTGGGGATGCATCAGCTTGGACAGTTCTTTTAGTTGCTCAAGAGAATCCAATTTTGAAAGATGTTGTTCTATTTAAAGAAGAGTTTCGGAAAATGTTTGGAAGAAGAATGATTTCACAAGAGATAGATGGGGAACTGTTATTAAAACAAGGAAATAAGGACTTAGTGAGTTATGTAACAGCTTTTAGAGCTCTAGTTTTGGAGACAGGGTGGCCAGAGGACAAGAGATCGTCCTTATTTTACAGAGGTTTAAGGGATAAATTTAAAGATGCTTTATCAACCATGGTTGATCGTCCTACTTCTTGTGATGCCTTAATTGACTTAGTTATGCAAATAGATTTTTGATTGGGAGAAAGAAGAAATGAACGTAGAAAGGGTTTTGGAGAGGTGAAGGTGGTTCAGCGTTTTGAGAAACCAAGAATGGAGGAAAGTAGTAAATCCTGTGAACAGTCAGGCAAAATAAGAGGACCATTATCTAAAGAGGAGAAGGATAGGAGGAGAGCTAATCACTTGTGTTTATATTGTGGGCGTAGTCGTCATTTTCTTGGGAATTGTCCTTACACGCCCAAGAGAGGGCAGTCAAGTGTTTTTCGATCCCAACAGGTGGCGAATACCCTTCAAGCTGCTGTACCTCATATAACAATTAGAGTATCCTTATTTTTGGATGATGTTTTAAAAGGATCAGGACTAGCCATGATTAATTCAGGGGCAACTGGTAATTTTATGGATTGGGGATTGGCTCGCTCTATGAAAATTCCATTAGTTGAAATAATAGCAGTAGAGCAAGTAAGAGCAGTAGATGGTTCTCAGTTAACCTCTGGACCCATCACTCATGAAACTGTTTCTTTGTTTATGACACTGGTTAAAGATCATTCTGAGTATATTGTTTTTGAACTCATTGATGCTCCTCAACTGCAAATCATTTTGGGATTGCCTTGGTTGACTAATCATAATCCCACAATTGACTGGGGAAGAAGAATATTAGATTTTCAATCAGAAATCTGTAAGGAACATTGTTTCAATTGTAAATATGAGATTAGAGATGAGAGTATTGAAAGTGGAAGAGTAGTGGCTTTAGCTCAAAATGGATTTGAAGAACATTCTATTGGAGCTGTGGTGGGTTTTCTGCCCGAGTGTTATAAAGAGTTTATTTGTGTGTTTGATGAGGTTGAGGCAGGGGAGTTACCTCCACATCGATCATATGATTGCAAAATTGATTTAGAGGATGGAGCAATCTTACCTAGTAGTAGGGTGTATTCCTTGACCGAGAAGGAAAATGATTATTTGAAGGAATACATTGAGGAAAATCTTAATAAAGGGTTTATTAGACACACACAGTCTCCTGCAGCTTCCCCATTGTTTTTTTGTACCCAAGAAGGAAGGAAAGCTCGGAGCATGCATTGATTAAAGATCTTTGAATAAAGTCACTGTTAAAAATCGCTATCCTTTTCCATTAATTCCAGAAATGTTAAATCAAATTCAAGGAGCAACCATTTTTACTAAATTAGATTTGAGAGGTGCTTACCATTTGATTAGAGTTAGAGAAGGAGACGAGTGGAAAACTGCTTTCAAAACACGTTTTGGATTATTTGAATACCTGGTAATGCCATTCGGATTATGTAATGCCCCAGCGGCTTTTCAATTCTTTATTAATGATGTTTTGAAAGAATTTCTAGATCTTTTGTCGTGGTCTTTATAGATGACATTTTGATTTTTTCACATGATTTGATGCAACATTATCCACATGTGAGACAAGTTTTGAAGAATCTACAAGATCATCATCTTTTTGCTAGTCTAGATAAAAGTCAATTTCATACTGAAGTTGTGGAGTTTCTGGGTTTCGTGATTTCTCCTCAAGGTTTGGAAATGGATCAAAAGGAAGTCAGAGCAGTTAAAGATTGGCCGACTCCTATTATGATCAAGGAAGTGCAAAGTTTTTTAGGTTTTGCTAACTTTTATAGGATATTTAGCAAAGATTTTTCATCCATTATTCCTCCTATCACTAGACTTTTAAAAAAGGTGTACCTTTTCTTTGGAATCAAGAAACGGAAGAGGCTTTTAACACCTTGAAGAACAGATTTATTTCTGGTCCTATTCTTTTACACCCAGATCCAACACAACCATTCTTTGTAGAAGCAGGCGCTTCTAATTTTGCAGTTGGAGCTATTTTATCTCAAAGACATAAAGAAACTGGTCTGCTTCATCCAATAGCATTCTTCTCAAAGACATTTTCTGCAGCAGAAAGAAACTATACAATAATGGATAAAGAATTAATCGCTATAAAGGCTGCATTTCAAGAATGGCGTCATTTTTTGATGGGTGCCAGAAATCCTGTCACGGTGCTTACTGATCATCGAAATTTACCCGAGTTCGTAAGAATTGTAAACGCATCATTTTTTCGATATCTGCGCATGCGCTCCATGAGAAAAGGTGGCACCTGAACTCATTCACTGTGGGCATGTGTTTTAAAGGTTAAGACAACAGCTCAACTTATTTTACTGTGCGCATGTCTAAAGCAGAAGCAGCTGAATTCATAAGAATTGCGCTTGTGTTTTAAAGGATAAAGCAGCACCTGAACTCATTTACAGTGTGCATGTCCAAAGCAAAAGCATCGGATTTCATTAGCATTGCGCATGTGTTTTAAAGGATAAAGCAGCACTTGAACTCATTTACTGTGCGCATGTCAAAAGCAAAAGCATCGGATTTCATTAGTATTGCGCATGTGTGTCAAAGGTTATAACAGCATCTGAACTCATTTATAGCATGCATGTGAAAAGTAAAAGCATCGGATTTCATTAGCATTGTGCATGTGCTTCAAAGGTTAAGCAGGATCTCAATTCATTCTTCTTGCTCACGTCAAAGATTTAAATTGCATCTGAACTCTTCATTGTGCATTTGTTAACTTAACTTGAAGCAACTTCAGAACAGGTATACAATGTGCTTGAGAAAGGATGACATGCATTTAAATGAATGAACACTCTAAAGTAAACTCCTGCTTACCTAAAGAAGGTTTCATATTATTGAACTCATTATTTTGAACAATATTGCTAAGGAAATCAAAATGTATTCTTAAATTCACATAGACTTTCTGAAACTGAACATTGACTGTGCAAAATAATAATCTAAATGAGTCCATGTGAAAAAGAAGTTAAATAATCTCCACGTTTATTACGGAGATTGGACAGGTATGGGTTTAGGTATTGAATTATTTGATAATTAGAGATTGAGTTAATTAAATGCATGTTTTAATTAATAAACATTAATGTCTCCTTCTACAGATTGCAGTCCACCAGAAGTAGGCGACTGTCGTTTGCTATTCTCTCCACTTCCCCTTTTCCCTTGGGAGTGTTAGTTCTTCAAGTGGGTTTAAAGCAGTAATTAATCAAACGTTCTTGAGAGATCTGTGGGGCTCAGCATCTTCTGCAGACGCAGACGCCAGGACCAGACACCAATATAGCCTACGTAAGGGTTTGCCAATGATCCCAATCCAAACCTAGACACCCTGCTCACTTGCTTCCACTCTATAAGCGTTAACCAATACTTCCTCTGTAACCTCCGAGACTCCCATCCCCATCTACTTTACCTGCAGGAAGGTCAGGGCCGCCCTCTGCAACAGGCACTCTGCATAGCAAACCTCTGCATGGATCTCCTCTAGAAATGAAAAGGGATCTTGTGATTAACAGGATCAGTTAAGGTCGCACAACACCTCTCCCCTTTGCCACCCACCTACGACACACAACACCGGACACCATACCCAGGAACACATATTTGCTTTACCCCTCACAGCTACGACTGGCTTCGTGTGTGCCAGTTGTAGGACTTGCACTCACTTTACACCACCTGCCTCACTCACCAGCTGCAGGTCTCAACCTTTGGAGCACTGTCTCACTCAAGAGACCCATTGACATTAATGCTCTTTGTAAAAACAGTTCCATTTAGTCCACAGCCCTCGAATCACACTCCTGTCTTCAGATCTATGGTGCAGACAACATCCATCATGAGACCTCAGCACAAGTCATATATGAACATCATTTTCTCAGCAGTCGTGGAACCAAGATGGTGGACAGCAGCAGTTCAACAGGAAGGGGCAAAAAAACAGTACTAAAATGGCGTTATTGGAAGTGTTGGTCAACTATTTGACAGATATGACTTCAAGATGGGGGACATGCCATTTATTGCAGGACCATAGTCAGTATGCACTTAACAATGTTTCTTACCTTCTAAACCTATACATAAAACTCTTCATATGCCCAGGCTCCCAGGAGGATGTCCCCTCTCAGAATCAGACCCACTTCTTGTTCAGTTCAGGTCAAGAGTAACGCAGCACCAACAAGCAAGTGGGTCATGGCCCTGCATTGAATGAGCAGTTGCCACTCAGCCAGCCAACCCCTGGTAACAGCTATCTTTATATTTCAGAGAATGCAGCACTGTTGAGCACACTTTCTGTAGCTGGACAAGCGCTTAACGACCTTATAAGTGATGACCCTTTCATGTTTAGGTTATTGTACAAGCTTATCAATGAACAAACCAATAATAATACAAATAAACAAATGATGACCAATTTTTAACACTCAGCCCAAATCGTACCCTTCATCGTCCTCAGATGGGGAAGGTAAGCGATCCATGCCAGGATCCCCCCGGTAACCCACAAGTTGTACACTAACCTCTGCGACAGACTTGCTAAGACAAGTAGCCTTGTAATCGGGCAATAGGGGTAAATACCAAATTCGCTTCCATTGCCTATTTTAGCATATGACCTTAGTCCATTCCAGGGAATCGTACATGTTCACCCCTTCACTGTTTGCAAGGACCCAACAAGAATCTCACTCCGATTGTGCCAAAAACCCAGCTAAGCTACAAACTCACCTTCCGTGAAGGACTCGCCATTCTGCTTACCGACTAGGCCCGAAAAGGAGACCATCGCTGACTTTTTCCTGAACCTGACAGAAAAGACAAAGAAATGGAGATAAATCAGAAACTGGAGGTTCTTAAAAACAAGCTGGTCCCGTCCCCTCCTAGTACTGGGGTGCCAGACATACAAGCACCCTGATGTTACGTCTATGGTAATACAGACCCTGAGCCATCTGGGTGCTGGCAGACTATCAGCAGGTGCCCCAGAATAATCTTTCTGAAGTTAGCCCAGATAACCCCTTGGGTCTCCACTTAGATTGCTGTATGTGACATTACTAAGGAAGAATTGCCTCTTTCACACCCAAAGCCTCTCATTCACCAATTTTTCCTTTTGATTTACCAGTGTTGTTTAATTTGTTTTTATGTAAAGCACAATGTTATTCTAAATGCTGAAATGTTCTATGCCCCATACTCTTACGCACATCCCTACGGGCAAACATTGGGTTTATTACAAGTTACTCAGATAGTATCTCTTATACTGGTAACTCTTATATCTTTTCTTTGTGCAAAAATGTTTGCCGCTATGATAGTCCGAAAAAAAAAATAATCACAATAGTTTGAGTTTTGAAACTGTGAGGTGTCAGGAATGAAACTCAGATGCAAGTTAGCCATGTTTTTGGTTTAAGACTTTTATTCAAAGAAAAATGAGTTGGGAAAATGCCTCTCTGACCCTACTTTAAGAGGAATTTCCCTACCTAAACAAAAACTAAGGATCTGTTGGTGTCTGAATGTCTAAAACAATACTGTCCTGTGTCAAAAGTTGTATTCTGCCCCTCACACTAAAACTAAACTCTATGGTGTGTGCGAAACCTAAGGGTGTTTTCCTGAGTAGAGCCCAGGAATCCCTTAACCAGGTGGCCAGGACACGGCCATCGCTGTTGGATCCAGTTCCTGGGGGTGGGCCAGTGGGGGAGGATCACCTTGGTAGGGGAACCCGGGGTTATGCTCGGGGGAATACCCCAGGTGAGACGCGGTATGACATAGGGGAAGATGACAGGAGGACCAAGTCCCTGAGGCTTTTTATAGGCAGTTCTAGATCAACCTCCTTTCCACCCAGTGAATCTCCCTTTCCAAAATCCAACAACCGCTCTGCATCTGGTAAACCTTTCTGGAATCCAACCCCTGCTGCTGTAACAAACTACATCCCCAGAATTTTTATTTGATAATGATAATGATGTGATGATAACTCCCAGTCTGCTTTAACCAAACACCACTATTCTCACAACCCTGCCTATTCATTTTACGACAATAATCCAAGTCCTTCCCTCGACAAACAGTCCAACTATTATTTTAAGGATTTTTCCCATTCATTTCACAAACCCTACAAATCCCACCCTTCCGAATTAACCAACGCCTCTAGGAGGTAGAAAGAATCCACAGGGGAATACGAGAGATATAATTCCGGATGAAAGCCCGCCAGGGTGTCCCAGTTTTGAAACAAGACGGACTAACACCAGAGCTGTATACCTGACATGTCCCATCAAGGGTCAGGCAGAGTCAGGCAATTGACAATAACTACACACACCTGACAGCCCTTTCTATTCCCCATAGGGATAAAATGCCGAGCCAAGAGCACACTTCGAGCAAGGCCAACCGCACGAGGAAACAGCTATTGCAGGACGGCGGTTTAAACAGAGACGCAAAGAAGCGAAACTTGAAAGGACGACAAGGAGAGAGATGCCCTTGCCCTTTTCAACCGCAAAGCCTCCGCAAGAGAAAACATAACACCGGGATGTACAGATAATGTGTGGAGTAGCAGATGTTTCTACCTATCCAATTATAGCGATAGCTCCGCATAATGTTAAGCTTACTCAGCATCTATTGCATAATGGCCATATCCTCACTCCAGGTCACTAGTAATCAGGACTGTCAAACCGAGGACCCCCATGCGAATCAGTACTTATCCTACCCAATAAGACAGATATAGTCACAAATAACCCTGCCCACATCTGCTCTAAGCACCATGCTGTGTCAGGACCAGCAGCCTATGCTTCCCAGCCTAGCTCAACCAACGAACGAAATAAACTACGTGCCAGACTCAACAAACTACATGAGTTGCCTAGAAGACTTATCCCTGTTACAAAACGTGAAACTAAATGCCAATATAATAGGGAATGCAATGTTCCCAATTTCGTTCCTACCCCACCAGCTGCAAAAAATTCTCAAACTCCTAAAGCTAAGACTAAGTCTAATGCTAGAAGCACACCAAATCTTACAAATCTTACACATTTCAAAGTGGAAACGGTGGCACATCCTTACAAAGGAGCGCTCCTCAATGTAAGATCACTAGTTGCCCACGCCCTTGACATAGCAGACCTAATTACTGAAGCTAACTTGGACTTCATGGCCATAACCGAGACCTGGCTACACAAGGCGGGAGGACCGTCACTTATGCTAGCCATCCCTGACAGTTATACTATATCTAGGCAAGACAGAGAGGGCACCCGCCGAGGC
The DNA here is from genome assembly GCF_040938575.1 of Ambystoma mexicanum. NCBI lineage: Eukaryota > Metazoa > Chordata > Amphibia > Caudata > Ambystomatidae > Ambystoma > Ambystoma mexicanum. The sequence continues at coordinate 1,237,669,612 of NC_090926.1, read as the reverse complement.
GGAATTGCTATTATATCCAAAACAAATTTATCACTAAGGCTAGCCCCCACCCACACCTTACAATCCTGTGAAGCCCTCACGGCTAAACTCCCCATAAACAACACCCAATCACTAACTATTCATCTAATTTACAGACCACCAAGTCCGCTTGGGACCTTTGAGGCGGATCTGCACAACCTACTATCCAATAATGTCAAAACTACCTCACAACTGCTGGTACTAGGGGACTTTAACCTAAGCTTTAACGACCAAGTGGATGTGCACGCCTTAACCATTACTAACACTCTAAACTCATTAAGATTATCCCATAAAGTTAACAATTCCACTCACCTGAAGGGCAGAATATTAGACTAGGTCGCCGATTCCAACTGCACAGCCGCCATCTCTTCCATTATGCCATTACCCTGGACCGACCACTCACTGGTGTCCTTCAATCTCCTAACCACCCGACCACCGACCACAGCCCTACCCACGGCACGATCATGCCTAACTAGAAACAAGAAGAACATGACAGTGGATAATATCATCCCTGCTATCCTCCCAACATTAAATGCTCTGCCCTACGACCTAGACCCTAGTGTACTAGTTCTCGAATATAACAAAATCTTGCTTGACACTATGGACAAAATTGCCCCACTCAAACTGCGAACAAGTAAACCCAAGGCCCACTTAAATAAATGATTCACACCTGAACTTAAGGCACTACGCCTATCAAAGAGAAAATGTGAATCTGCCTGGAAACTTTGCCCAACTGATGAAAACAAGGCAAACCTAACTCTAGCCACTATAAAAATTAAGTTTGCCTGGCCAAGCGGAACTCATAACGATTGCATTGCCAATTCTAATTCAAGTCTGAGGGAAACATTTTCCCATATTGAAAACACTTGAGTCACCAATTGCCACACCAGATACCTGCACCAAGGATCAAACTTGGTGTACAGATATCCAACACGCACTAGCCAACAAAATAAACACCCTCCAAAATAAAATACAACTAAGAAAAGAATCTCTAAACCTTCTTAATCTGCCCAAGCCATTACCCAATGCTACCCTCAACAACAAGACTAACAGATTCTCCTTTACCAAAACAACTACAATAGAGGTAGAGAAAATCATCCTCTCCCTTAAACTCTCCAATTGTAAAGGTGATACCTGGCCTGCACAGATAATTAAAGATGCTGCCAGAGATCCATCACCTTTCATCTCCAAACTCATTAATTCCTCTTTCTCCACAGGCAACATTCCTGCCAACTTAAAACAATCTTGGGTGCTCCCGCTTCTCAAGAAGCAGACTCTTGACCCTCTCATCCCTACTAATTATCACCCGATTACCACGGTACCATTCTTACTGAAGATACTGGACAAAGTGGCTTACACGCAGATTCAAAAACACCTCGAACTACATAAGTTACTAGGAGCTAGACAATCTGGCTTCCGTCCACTACATGGTACCGAAACAGCCCTCATTGATTTAAAGACCCAAATAGATGAACTGAGAGATCAAGGAAAGACTGCACTCCTCCTCTTACTTGATCTCTCAGCTGCTTTCGACCTTGTGGACCACAAGGTCCTCTGTAGACATCTGGACACTGCTGCCCATTTCTCCACCCAGTCCATCAGATAGATAGAATCCTTTCTGAGCGAGAGAACTATGAGAGTGTTCTCCCCCTCGGCAGCAGCTGACCCAATACCTATCACATGTGGAGTACCCCCAGGGCTCCTGTATCTCCCCTACATTATACAACATTTTCACCAACTGTTCGATGATTTGGACCATCTAGGTATCACCTACACTAACTATGCAGATGATACACAGATCCTCCTCCCGCTTTACAGGGATTATAGTAAGGACAGGGAGTTGGTGAATAGAGTGTATCTCATCATTCAGTCATGGATGGCATCTCATGGTCTTTGCCTGAATGATAAAACGGAGCTGATCATCTTGGGCACGCAGGCCAATATCAACAAACTAGGCCCAGACTACTCCGCGTTCAGTATAGACGGTAATACTATCAAGGTCTCTAGGGAAGTAAAAACGCTTGGTTTTTACCTTGATTCTACCATGTCATTCACTAAGCAGGTCAATTCCTTAGCGTCAACCACAGCCTACACCTGTAAATTAATAAGAGCAGGTAAGCCCTTCCTATCCAATGACAGCTGTATGATCCTGACGAAAGCCTTAATACTCTCCAGACTCGACCACTGTAATGCCCTTTACAGCAGTGCCAACAAAGCCATTACCCAAAGACTACAAACCTTACAAAATAATGCCCTAGGAGCTGCACTTGGCATAAATAAAAGGGAGCATATCTCCTCTATTAGACACCAACACAAATGGCTTTCTACTGATAGCAAAATCCATCTGAAAATGATCTCCTTGACCCACAAAGCCCTTAACAATGCTGCTCCTAGTTACCTGACCGACAAAATCAAGAGAAAAATATCGACCAGACCGACAAGAACTGCCAACTCTAACTGCCTGGTAGTACCAAGATTCAAACTTGCCAAAATTGGCGGCACTAGCTTCCCAGTGATAGCCGCCAAACTTTGGAATGCTCTGCCACATAACCTGAGAGCAGACCAACCCTTCTCACACTTCAGAAGGAATTTCATCAAACACATCAACTCTAATAACTTGTAGATACCCATGTATCTCCAGCCTAACTGATTAGTATTGATGCATTATTAGAACAAAATGAAACTATGTATATAATTCTAACATTGACTGTAAAATGTATTGTACATTGTATAATATCCCCTTGTAATCATCTTCACCTGTATATATGTAAACTACATTTTTGTAACATTGTCATTACTAGATTCCTGTAACACTGTAAGCTTTGTATATTCTTTCTGTTGTGCCCGGTTACCTCTGGGTCTGGCGCGCATTATAAATTAATAAACAAACAAACATATGTCAATGGTACACGGGGGCCTCCTGCATTGATAACCCAGGCAGGGAGGCACGCTGGCCACCGTGATACCGCCCTTGACTCCAGAGGTCGAAGACAAGCCAACAGGTTTCGCACAGCCTGTGAGTCAGAAGGAGCCGATAGCAAACCGAACTGTGTTGAGCCCAAGGTTGCAAACGCCAACTTAGTATGAAAGCAAGGATCTGATGAACAAAGAACTTGTGTGTTTGTGAACTTTAAAGAAAGCCCAGTTAAGGCCATGGTGCAGAGGGGTACGGCGCCACATGGGCACTCATTCAAAAGATTCTGACCGGGACCTGTTTTGAAATGGATACTAGAAGGACCTAAGAAAGGGCGGCGCGAGGTGTCAGAGTGGTCCTACAAGGGTCATGTCAAATACTCTGTACAATCAAAAGTCTCTGACCCATTGCCAGGAGAAAACTAGAGGAAGGGAAACCCGTTTTCCAACAATGTTGTAAACTGTGGAAAAAGGCAAGTGTGAACCCGACAGAGGTATGCCGAAAGGAAGCTAGAAAAAATCCCTGCTTTCTGATGAAAATGAGTAAAATATGAACTGTGTTAGAGGTACATGAACTGTGTTAAAGAAAGGCTGTAGTGAACCTGATGGAGAGAGGTCCAAGTCGACAGGTTGAGATAAATTGTAATTGTAATTGGGTATTAAGCAAATTATAGATAACCAGAGGTTTCTAAGCGTGGACCCGGGGATCGAACCTGTGTTACTCCATGTCGTCTTGCTTCCAAGGCAAGCGTGTTGCCCCTGAGCTATCCTCACAAGACAAGCTAAAGCAGCATAAACTGTGAACAGTGTGTTAGAGTGGCTATATGAACCCAACGGAGGGATGCCAAGGGGAGAGCTAACGAGAGTGAATCCCGTACTGTGATTACTTGTCTGTCTTTACTGTTGCCACCATGAGTTCCTTACAGATGAAACAGGACATTTCTTTAACCTTGGGAGGTTTTGAAAAGTGTTCACAAAATAAGAATAAATGGTTCCAACGTAAAAGCTCTTTGAGGATAAGAAGTCTCTGATCCAGAGGGTGACTCCCAGCCCCTGGATTTCTCTTGGTTTCTGAAGTTACACATATAACAGTTGCTTATCCCTCACAACAATGTTAATGTATAAACTTGTCTGACTTTGCAATTTCTTCCTGAACACCTGGTATGTTTTCCTGCCAGGCTTTTCCCTTCTCAGGACTACTTTATCTCACACAGGTATTATTGTCTGGTATACTCTCCTGCCAGGGCTACTTGTACTCACACATTTGTAATCGCAAGCGTTCTCTGCCCTTCTCCAATGTTATAAATATACTTTGGCTTTGACTATGTCCTTCAGATGTATTATCCGTTCCGGGTTCCTTCTAGATTTGTTCAATACATATTCATATGTTTGTAAGGTTTTTGTATGTAATTAAAATTGCCTTTTGATACTACGTTAATTAGTTCTTTCACGTTTGTTTGTACTTCATTTACTTTCATTAGGTATGGCTGCCAATACGCCCTGGGGTCCTGCTTTAGGGCAACCAGAGAAGTGGTTCCATCAGTTTTCCTCTCCCAACCACTTGCTCCCAGTTTCTTCAGCTCTCGCGGCTTCTCCTCCACACGTCTGATTTGCTCTGGGCTCCGGTAAGCAATGTGCTGCTCGCAATCACCTGTGAAAGCCCACAAGTACCTCGCCAGCTCCTGGCTTTCCTGCAGCGTGTCTTTTCCTCCCAGCAGCGTTTACTTTCTTCGATGGTGAGCCTCTTACCTCCACCAGACCAGTAATCGCCTTTCAGTTTCCTTAAGGTCCCAAGAGACTTCGCTCTACCCAGGCAGCTGTAGTTGACCTCTATTATTTGCTTCACTTGCATTTTAAACTTTCCGGGCATTGGTGTGTATGCACAACTACTAGAGCGCTCGCTGAGGTTGTTGCTTCCTGCCCTCTGACCTGCTCGATCCCTCGTCCTCATCTCAGTATTTCGGTCATTCTGGGAAAAGAAGTCCAGTTTTTCGAGTAGATACATAGCAATAGGCCATGAGGGAATTGAATAGGAGAGAGTTATTTGCAAGAGAAAATGGGGGATACCATGTCGCAACCAATGAAGCCATGACATCTCCCCAGAGGTTGTCTCCGCCATGTGATCCCTCCCTCATATAGCCGCTCGCTGGGCCGAGATCAGTTACCGGTTGCCGTCCCCTGTCCACATGGGAGGAGGTTACCGCCGGGAAATCAGTGATGACTCCATTGGGTTTATCACAATAGCTTGTATTGTTTTATATAATCTTCCAATTAATGAGGATATTTTGGTTGTATGTGATAACAGAGACAGGAACACTTCTTCACAGAAAAAAAAAAATCTGGGTTGGTACACAGCATGCCCTCCATGCAAGTGATGCACCCTGAAACACACCAGCTAGTTAAACACACCTCTGCCCTTTTCACTCCATGTACACGTCAAAGAAAGGGTGGTGGTGGTGGTGGGATCAGTCTGCAGGAAACGGGAATTACGGCTACCAGTACCAGAGACTCTATGGTGAATAACGTTTAAAGTAGAATTCAATTTTTGGGAATTCTCATGTCCCATTTTATGGTACCCCCTAAAATTCGTTTTTTTCCCCTCGGCTTTATAGATCCTTTGACTTTATTTTTGGGGTCACAGGGACTTCCACCAAAGTCCCCCACACTGCACCCCTTTATTCTCTGTTGTCCTATGTTTGCGCAAATGACTACTAGGAAAGTGTTCCTTTTAAACACTGCATTTATGCCTAGGGTGATCATATCACTCTACACTAGTGTGGTGGAGAGGGTCGGTAGCAACTGTAATTTAGTTTTGGCTTCACCAGGGGACCAGCCAGTTTGACAGCATTAGTAGCCCTATGTACTAGTATGGTAGTTTTGGGATGCACATACAGCTCTCATACAAGGCCATACGATTCTGGTTAAGAAGAATCTATTAGCACACAAGAAAAGTGAAGGTATGCGACTGGAGGGGGATGGAGAGCGCAGTTGGGATCACATGTATTTTTTAAATAGTTCTAGAAGCTTAGGTAGGCATGGGTGATATTGTGTAGCACTAGTGAAATATAATGTGTAATGAGGATGTAGACACAGGACCTGGGTGCGGGAAACAATGAAGCATCGCCATATTGGAAGTGTAGCCTTGCATTTGTGTGACAGCGTGGCATAATGAAGAGTTTGAATAATTTTCCCTTTCCGAGGTCTAAGGAGTGAAGCTGATAATAGCGGCATTGTCTAATTGTATCAAGTCGTAGGCCTGTGGAATGATATATGATATGATGTGGCATTTATAACGCGCATGTACACAAGTGTTTCTAGGCGCAACAAGACAAGGAGGGGGAAACAACGGGAGGACAAAATAACGATCTTACTAGGCCTTGTGTCAATCACATCACGCAAGTGCGGGGAAGAGGGAATAGGGAAGGGGAGAAGTGCCAGGGGTGAGAGGAAGTAGGAGGTGCAGTTAACTCACAAGTGCAGCCAGCAGGTGGCTCATAAGTGCAGAGAGAAGGGACTTTAGGGTTGCAGACACAGACCCTTAAGTGCTGGGGTGCCCGGAGGCAGTGCAAGGAGAAGTCAGGTGTATCAGCAGGGGAGAGGAAGAGAGAAAGTGGAAGTGAAAAGAAAGGTCTTGAGTTGCTTCCGGAACCAGAGGTGGTTCTGCTCAAGTTTGAGAGAGGCTGTTCCGGAGGGAAGCCCCAGCCGAGGAGATAGATCTGCCCCCAACTCTCTGCTTGGAGAAGCGGCTGACCTTCAGAGAGTTGGAAGTGGATGAGCGGAGAGCTCGAGAAGGAAGATGTTTTGGGAGAGACAGTTGGAGGTAGAGCGGTCCCAGACCACAGAAAGATTTGTGGACGATGCAGAGGGTCTTGAACTTGCTCCATGAAGCCACGGGAAGACAGTGAAGAGATTTCAGAGCTGGAGAGATACGATCCCTGGGCTTGATGCCAAGGACAAGTCACGCAGTCCTGTTCTGGATAAGTTGTAACGGTCAAAGAGTAGAAGCAGAAAGATTTAGAAAGAGACTGTTGTAATAGCCCAGCCTAGAGAGCTCCAGAGCACTGGCGACAGTGCACTTCTGGGGGAAAGTGAGAAAAGGAAGAGGAGGTGCAGCTGATAGTTTGACTTCTTAGAGACATCAGAGATGTGAGAAGAGCAGGAGAAGGTGGAGTCGAAGAGGACACCAACGTCCTTAGCCTTACAGCAAGGAGCAGGAAGAGGGCCCAAAATGGGTGGCCAGAGAGAGAGAGAGAGAGAGAGGAAAGGAGGGAGCGGGTGTCCCAATGAGGAGCATCTCAGTCTTACTGGCATTAAAGGAGAGATCATTGGCGGCACACCATTCCTGAATTGTGGCCAGACAGTCTGGTATGAGAGAAGAAGCAGACGTGGCTGAGGGGAGCCAGAAAGAGAGCTGCGTGTCATCCGCATAACATTGAAAATTGGAGCAGTAAGTAGTGATGTGGTGGGCAAGAGGTGCCAGGTAGTGGTTGAAGATCCAGGGAAAGAGGTTAGACCCTGGGGAACACCACAAGTAGAGAAAGAGATAGACTCTAAGATTGGAATGTGAACGGCAGTGTGAGGGTAGAGCTGCACCCCTCCCGAAGGACAAATCCTTGGGAGCCAGATCAGAGGTCTCGAGCTGCCAAAATGCTCGGTTTAGAGTTAGGGGGCTAGTGGCCCCCGGGACAATGGCCGTCCCATTTGAACTGCCAGTTGGCAATAGAGTACATAAATCCATCAGAATTGGGCCGATTGATGTGGACCTCGAGAGAGCAAGGAGGTGTACCGCGGGTGGGCAACTGATAAGGGGGGGAGCAAAGAGCAGAACATCCTGTGATTTGTGATACAAAGAGAAAGTGGCGATGCCAACAAATCTAGTTCATACACACATTGCTGGGGCGCCTGCGTGTCTGGTATGAAATGGAGGGCACTATTATTTCAAAGGGCCAATTTGACCTTGGAGTTGTCCACTGAGCTCATGCTTATGATCAAGTGCACACAGCGTGACTAGGCCAAAGGAACGGGTAACATTCCAGGTAATTCGTCAATCCAGTAGCTGGGGACCAAGGTGACAGAACAGGGAAACCATGTGTTAGAGGGTAGGAGTAGATTATGATGTGGCCAAGGAACTTTAGGGGACTGGCAGTATGTTTATAGGCGGTAGCCAATCAGTGTGGAAGATTACCACTGTATATTGTTCACGTCATGAGTGACAATTTCTTTCCTTAACACCTTGAACTTGCTTTGAACTTACAGAGCTCTACACCAGTTTGGTTCTACTGGACCTGTCGATACCTTTTTCCTTTTTGTATACAAAATACATCTTGCTTTCCTTGCAAAGCGGTCCACCAGGACCTTTTCCATAGTGGAGTGTTTTTGTTGTCTGGAGGTCTTGCCTTACAGTAGCCATTGGTGTAGTTCAACATTTTAAAAAAATCGTAATCATTGCCGTTGTGTTATGGGTCAGATCTTTCTTTGTGGGAACCACGATGCTGGCCTAAAATGGCTGTTGTGCACACATCGGCTCACTCAGAGTCCAGCCCTCCCCCTTTGCATTTTGGTAGTTGTAGTTTTGCTCTTTTATTATAAATTTAGTGTAAGAGTCCCATAATGCAAAGTAAAACCTTGCATTCTGGGACTTGTGTCCTGGATTTGCTACATCTGCCTGACATGTGTCTAGATGAGATGTATGCTGCGTGCCTCACAACTTATCCACATATGTAAGGTGTCACCCACTCTGGAAGCCTTTTCAACCTTCTCACAAGACTCATGCTTTTTAAAGACATCATTAGATTCTCCCACTCAGGAAATATTTTTATCACTCGCTGGGAAGTGTTTACATCTGCAGGAAGTTAAAACAGTAACCCTCACTTACTCTTGACCGAATTTATAGCGGTGCCGTATCTTGGATACACTGTCATCCAAAACACTAATAAATGCAGTGTTTGATGACAGTATATTCAGGGAATGCACTGCCACTTCACTTGCTGAGCGGGCTGTGCATCACTTGAATATACTGTCATCCAAAACACTAAGGAGCTCATTATCTTGAAAAACGTTAATTGCCCATACAGGGCCCCTTACATTTGCACTTATGTGCAAACCAGTCCCCTCCGGGCAATTTCTGTTATTTGTAGTGCGGAGTACAAATGCATAGTGTAAAGGGATGGTGAAAGCATATTTCAACTTGTTAATTCGCCCTCTGCAGCACAAATATACTAAACGTCGCCTGCCAAGTACGCACGGTTGCATGCGTTTAGAATGACCTATGGAAACCGTCTGCTTTTCACTAGTGCAAAAAGCAGCCAGTTTCCAATGGAATCATTGGTTTAACGCCAGCATGATAATCTCATGCTGGCTTGAAATCAAAGTTGTTTTTGAAGGTGGGGGCAAACGGGAGACAGAAACATAACTCCTGTTCCGTCCCCACCTCCACCTTCATAACAATGAAAATCTCCCCCCTCCTCCCCCCCCGAGAGTGCAGTGTAGCTGTGTTATGCCCATCTTTAGCTCCACCATGTATGCTGCAGCGACTTCAAAAATAAGCTCTCAATAAATGCAGTGTTTCAGACGACAGTATATTTAGGGTTTTGGGGTTTCAGTGTTTATGTTTGGTCAATTTCAGTGGTGTTTTGCCAGCATTTTTAACACAATTTAAACATTTGTGTATATCAGTGTTTATACAGTTTTGCAGTGTCCATGAAAAACATGCGTTTATTAACATACATACTTTTTAGATTAGAAATATCATGGGATATACAATGTTCTCAATGGACAGGCTATTGAGGGATCGGTCTCTCACAAGGGGTAGCTGACCAGCTTCTCCTGAGAAAGCCGGCAACAGATGTCAGTGGAAAGGATGGAGGCAATTTTGAGTACAGAATGATGCCCTTTATCAATATCCAAGGCAGGTTCTATGATAAGTGAGGGTCTATGTGACAAAGGACGTGCAGGGGACCCTAATTTGCATATGTATGGACACCTGTGTAATATCACAGAAAACGATGTTATAGGAAGTGAAAGAGGCTTCGATACTTGATGCTATTCTGGAAAGCAACATTGCAAGAAATTCATGAGTAAACCAAAAAGCAAACAAAATGTGTTAAGTGCAATATAGGCTATGTTGATTTATACCGCACACCTCTGCCATTTTTAAGGTCTCCAGACACTATATGTTTGGTCACTTTTCGCTGCTAAACACACTGCAAATAATCAGAGTAAGCATACAAATATGATATTCATGTGAGAATTTAAATTGGAGGTAAAGAAAAATGTGGTGTTGAACTAATTAGTAAAATTAACATGTATCAGGTTTATTGCAAAACAAATCAATGAAAAGAAAGACACACTAACACTCTTCTAAAAAATGTGAAAACAAACAAGACCAGTTTGGCACAGACAGCGCGATGATGAGCACTTTCTACAAATGACCTGGAGATGGCGTGCGGACCACAAAACGTAATGCCGAAAAAAACAAAACATTCATTATCTCGGGAACGGGATGACCTATTGAGCTACAAATAGTTGTATTAATTTGGCAATGAAATAAAGAATATTCCATGCAAAATTCATGACATCAGACTTCACCGTTCATGAGGAGTTACGTCCCGAAGATCAACGCCATATACAAACCCACAAACAAACACAACTTTGTTTCATATATATAGATGACTAGGTCTTTAAAGCCCATCCAAGGGTGATTCTTTAGGCTCACATTAATCTGCATGATGCTATTGTGACTTTACATGCAGAATGGGGAGAATAAAACTAAAGCCATACTCTTATTGCTCAACATATTTCTATGACAATGAATATAGTGTATAGTTAGTTTACTATGAATGGATAGTTTGTTATGTAATCTGGATTGCTTCCAAGGCATTGGTATAAATAAAGTATTATTTAAGCACATGAAATGCAAAGCAAAACCTTAATAAATCTCTATATCAACTAAACCTGGGAAGATGTGCTCAGTTGCTTAAATTGTCCACATCCCGGTTTCACCATTAACAAAAGTGTGTGATCCTGGGCAAATATTTAATCACACTATGTGTTATCGCAAGCTCTGTAAGTGATTCCCATTCACTTCATAGCTTATGTTAATGTATCATGCTATTATAAAAAAAAACCTAATGACTATAGAGTTGCTGCATATATAATAGTGCAATGTAGGTATTTTGCACCACAAAGTTATTTGCCACTTGGCTTACTTATGGCAACTTATTCTAAAGTCACTTCCATGGGGCCTCCAAGTATCAAAGACTGATGATGCTCCTTGCGATGTCCTTTTCTGTGAAGTCATTTCTGTTGGTGCAAAATATTCCATATGCAAATTAGGAGGTTTGCATGTATTGTGAGACAGACATGGTATCAAGAGAGACACAGACTCAAAAGCAACAATTTGTGGGGGTGGTGTAATACCGAACAGGCCCTAACCCTAAGGGGGTTGTTCTCTCAACTGATGTTTTTAAGGGCCATCGATGTCCATAAGTACAAAACCAAAATCTGTCTGTCACAACCTATGCTTGCCCTCACTCTTAGACAAAATGTGTTCTGGGATCTTCTTAAAGAAAAAATGGTGGCTAAAAAAAAAAAAGAAATGCAATACAAGACCGGTTTCAGGTAGCCTTACCATCAGGTGTAGTTCTGCCAGTTACAAAAATAGTTCAACTCAAAAGGGTTGCCCTTAGAACCCTTCACATAGGGCTCTTGCAGCCAGTCAATTGCATTCTCAATGTCTCTGGGTCTCTTGGGGTTCCCTTCCCCAAGCTTCAGTCCTTCCAGTTCCAAACAAAAAGACACTGTTTCTGTTTAGGCCTCTCAGGGTTTCCTTTCCCCAGGTCTCGGCCTCTCTTGCAAAGTTCAAAGTGTCTCTGTCGGCCTTTCAGGGTTCCCTTCCCCAAGCGTAGGCCCCTCTGGTTTCAAACAACAATTCACCTTGTCAGATGTACCTTCCAACACATAGAGCTTTCTTGGGACAGTGTCAGATACTTTTAAAAACACTGGGCTGTTGCTCCTCCCCTGTCTGACTTCTGAACCCACTCTTTACACCTTGTATCTTTTTTCTGGCACCTCTCCGTCTGGTGCTTTCACCACTCTGCTCTTGTTTCTCCTTCACTTCTCTTTCGCCTTTGCTGTGCACACTTGCACCTCCTTTTTCCTTTACTGTGCCTCTTGCACACTCCTCTTGCTTTGCAGTGCCCCTGGCACACTCTTCTCACTTGACCGTGCACCCTTGCATCTACCCTTTTCTACTTTTGGGTTCCTCATACTCTCTTTCCTGGTTCCGGGTCGCTTACATCCTCTCTTTGCTTTACGCTCCCTTTAAATTTACTCTGTCTTTGCGCCACCAGCGCACTGTTTCTCTGCTTTTCCTCGCTTTCTTTTTGCTTTCCGATTAACACACTACTTGCATCTTTCATCACTTTTGCTCCCGCCACCCTTAGGCTACTGAGTTTCTCTCTCTCTTTACTGTGCAAAACTCCCTGAAATGATCTGAAGTAGGGGAAGTTGGATAGGTTTTAAGGTCAAGGCTAGACCTTTCTTTCTTCTGACCCTATTCTGCGGCAATATCCTCGCCTCCTTCTTAGATCCGGGACAGCAGGATTTATATATCCCATGAAGGCTTCAGGGACTTCCTCCTTTTCACCTCTTGTCCCTTTGGGATACTGCGTCTCCCATGGGTTTCTCCCATGGCGCTCGACCCCAGACTCACCTACCCAGGTGATTCTCCCTCGCTTGTCCACCCCAAGTGTTGGAATCCAAAAGAGATGGCCCTCCCGTGGCCACCTGAATAGAGGATTCTCGGGGTCTACATGGGAGAATACCTGCAGGTTTCTCGCAGTATTTCGCCCCAGAGCACCTGGACAGGGCTCCAATAGATGGGTTTCATGTATTTGTAATGATGCTGTACTTTTATTTTTTTTTATGTGTAAAATGCAGTCTACCACTAATTTTACCAAAAAAGGTTGATTGGGGTAGGGGTGGGCGGTTTGGCGGCACGAATGAGACCGTATGGAATTTTACGCACTGCATTTGGGGGGGAAAAGTAGCAGGACTTTTTTTGTGGCTCGTCCGCTCACTCTTGCAATGCTTGATACTCCCGTTGTGAACACAGTGGGTACTCCATTGACTCCCGTCTACAGGTTTCCAAAGCTATAATTAGAGCGTTTCTACTGTGCGGCTATGACTTTTGGGGTAGGAAACACCTACTTAAACTGCAAAAGACCGAAAGGGGTGTGTCTAAAAGCAAACATCGATGGCACATACACCTGCTGAATGCATGCTTCTGAGCGTTGGTGGCACGCTTTTGGTGAGGAGTGATCTACCGTAAGTGGTGTACTCGTGTACCTGATGATCCTTCAGTAGCTCCCATCTTCACTTTAAGTGTGACATTAGACACGTCTGCAGGCTTGGACCAACATCACAGATTATGCAGGCTCTGTGCAATCAGGTCATCAGAGTAATACGAAAGAGTTTTTAGATTTACTAGCATTCTATTAAATGATTGTTTCATGTCTTGTGTCAATTGGTATATTATTGTTATTGTTAATATTGTAATTATTTGATATTTTGGCAATATTATTTTGGGATTAAAATCCTTATCGATTGATGAATATTAAATAAATAATATATTTTTTAAAGTATTAGTCACTAGTCGGGGGCCATTTTGAGAAATTGTGGCACATTTTGAGATAGGTTAATTTTTGGGAGTGCATGAATTCACAGTCTCATAACAAAGCTCAAAATTGGCTAGAGTTGCCCAAAGTAGCACCTGCCCACAGACAAATACTTTCTTTTACCAAAGAAATGCTGTAACATAGTGTTGTGAAGTTGCTTATTCAGAGAGTAATGCATAATAAGCATGAATTAGAATGCTATGTAAATCTGGTTCAAGTAGCTCTGGTGATGTCATAGAACCAACCTGTGAGCCTTTATGTTGTTCAATGTTCTATGTTTGTCAGTTGGTATCTTTGTACTGGAGCAGAGAGGTCCTCAGCTGTGGGGGGTCTTTTCATCCTTTAACTTAAATAAATACTTATATGAAGACTTACCTGAGACTCATTCGTCTTCATAACAATGGCGACGAGGATGGGATGTTAGGAGACCCCCCACGACCAGTCCACATTGTGTAAGTCGCTCCGCTTTCCTTAGCGTTGAGTGGCCTCCGAGGGAGCTTCTGGCGTCGTGTCCCAGCGACGTGCCTTCCCTGCTGATCTTGGTCGTCTGGAGTCCGGACCGCCTGATTTCTGGGCTGTGCTGGAGCGGGGCCTATGGACGAGGGTTCCGGATGATGTTCCCCAGAGTGAGCCGGCCGCCCACTGCCAAGTAAGTGACGCGCACGTTGCCCTGCCAGCGTCGCGGAGGCCCGTGGTGCAGTCGTATTTATACGAGAACTTTTCGGGGCCGGACAGTAACTACTCGTGCGTACAAAACGGGGAGGAGTGCGTTAGCCCAGCAGCCTGGGTTGCTGCCCCGTAGTGCAGAAGCGAAGGATCAGCTCAACCGTGTGTATCGAGAAGGCTCACAACGTCTGTGTGCGGAAACGATTCTGCGTTGTAAACTTGAAGACGCCCAGTGTTTGACGGGCAGGCAGTGGGCAGGGCACAGCACAGAACAATACCGTATACACGGTGAAGAACGTGCAGCACAAATAAAACGTTCAGATGGACACACAGTAGCAGTGCAATCTACCGCTCGATTTGATGAAGATTCGAGATACAAAAGAAAAATGATGGTGGTCCATTGATACTCGGTGAAATCTTTACCAGTGAAAAATTTGTTTTCTGTTGCAAAACTAGGAACTGTAATTTTACTGGGCGCCTACTGCAAACAGAAGAGCGTGGAGAGACGGCCAAGAGTTTTTTTTTCTCACAAGCCAAAAGGTGTTCATTGAAACTGTATACTGTTCCAGCTAGGAGAGTTGCTCAGCAACATGGCAGGATTACCGGGCATCGCAGGTCCACCAATTTTTATGCCAATTCCAGGACCTGTTAAAATTTTATGGGCCCAATGGCATGGCGCAAGGGGTTCTTGCACTATTTGAGAGCAGCTGGGGGAACATCTTACTCAAGTGAGAGAAAATTAGCTTTGTTACTACATTTCTTGGGGTATGAGGGTCAAAGAGTATACGAGACGCTTCCACAACCCCATGGTGATGGCTCTGGAGATGACATGAACGAGTTCGACATGGCTTTGATGAAGTTGGATAAGCACTTCAACCCAAAGACCAGCACTATATTGGAGCGTTATAACTTTCGCATGCGTGTGCAGGCATCTGGAGAATCGGTGGAAGAATATGTAACGGCATTGAGACACCTTGCTTTGTCTTGCAAATTTCAAGAGAAATTTGATGAACACATACGTGATCAGTTTATGACACATTGCAGGGCAAACAAAATTCGAGAGGAGATATGGCTGAGAGATGAGCCTAATTTAGATGAAGTGTTGGACATTGCAAGAAGAGTGGAACATTCCTTAGCGTGTGTAGCCAAGTTATCTAAGAATGAGATGGGAGAAACAAAGGAGAACAAATCCGAAGTCTTAAGTGTGACTGATGGGAAGCCAAAGAAAAAGTCCAGGACTCGGCAGTCAAGTCGTGGAGTTATAGAGGAGAAAAGAGGTCAAGAGACAGTGCAGAAGACTGAGAAGAAGGAGGAAAGACTATGTTTCCGATGTGCTAGCAACACACATTTTGCATCATCTGTTGTATGCCCGGGTCGCAGGGCTACATGTGCTAGGTGTAAAAGGAAGGGGCATTATGCGAATTGCTGTAAAAACTTTCAATTTGGACAGACTAATCAAAGGAAAGTTTTATATGTGAATGAAGAAGAAGATGGGAGATCATCTGAGGAGGAAATGTCCATTCCTTTGCAGAATGTTGTTATTAATACTGTTAATGTTGTGTCGGAGAGCGAAAACATGGATGATTGTGAGCGTCCGTATGCGTTAGTTAAAGTGAACGGGCATGAGATATCCATGATGGCAGATTCTGGGTCAAAAATTACATTAGTGCCTAAAAGTGTGTTTGAGAAGGACATGCAAGGAGAAGTGTCCAGTTTATCTAAACCTGATATAAATCCAGGTGGTTATAATCAAGATAAGATTGACTTATCGGGGTATGTCTGGAGCGAATTTGAGTTCAAGGGACGCAAATGTAATGGCAAGGTTTATATAACAAAAAGGGGTCAGACCTTATTAGGATGGAGGGAGCAGAAAAATCTGGCCATCAGGCTAGATCCCAAAAAAGTTGAGCAGGTTTTCCAGGTGTCAGAACCATGTGTAGAATCATGCAAATATGCAGAAAAGCACAGAGGTGTGTTCAATGGGAATATGGGGAAAGTGAAGGGTTTTATACACCAAATTGTACTAAAGCGAAATAGTACACCCGTGGTTGCGAAACTCAGGCCAGTACCATTGTCCTTAAGGGAAGGGGTCAAAAAGGAGTTGATGAAGTTGTTACAGTTGGGTGTAATTGAGAAGGCAGGAGGTGTTGAATGGGTGTCCCCGGTAGTAGTTGTTAAAAAGAGCTCAGGGGATCTAAGATTGTGCATAGACATGCGTGAACTCAACAAATGTGTCATGGTGGACAGGCACCCTTTGCCAAACATGTGTGAAATGTTAACCATGGTTGGGCGGGGAAATTTTTTTTTCAAAATTGGATATGGCCTCAGCTTATCACCAGATTGAGTTGGAGGAGGGATGCAGAAAATATACTGCTTTCATCACTCACGAGGGAGTTTTTCAGTTTAGAAGGATGCCTTTTGGATTAGCATCGGCCTCGTCGGTTTTTCAAAAAGTGATGGATCGGTTGCTCAGATGTGTGAAAGGGGTATTTTGTTTCCAAGATGATGTTTTAGTATGTGGGGAATCGCTGGAAGAACATGACAAAAGATTGCTCGAGGTGTTGAGAATCTTTGAGGAGAGAGGGGTCACGTTGAGGCAGGAAAAGTGTAAATTTGCGGTTTCAAAAGTTGATTACTTAGGCCATGAAGTTTCACATAAAGGGGTGAAACCCAAGGAGAACATTGTAAATTCGATAAAGGTGATCGAAAAGCCAACCAATAAAAGTGAACTGCGGTCATTTTTGGGCATGACGGAATTCTATCAAAAGATCGTCATGAATTATGCATCCAAGGTGTTGGAAATGAGGAAGATTCTAAAAAAGGGTGCTGAGTTCATATGGAACAAAAAGTGTGATATGGAATTTGCAAGGATCAAACAAGAGATTGATATGGCCCGCCCGTTAGGGTGTTTTGATACAAAAAGGTGTTCCATCATCACAGTAGATGCAAGTGAGGGTGGTCTGGGTGCAGTACTTTCACAAAAACAGGATGATGGTTCAGAAGAAGTGATAGCGCATGGATCACGTGGCTTGAAAGGTGCGGAGTTAAGGTATTCTGTACTCGAGAAGGAAGCTCTAGCATGTTATTGGGCAGTTGAGAGGTTCAAGAATTTTGTGTGGGGTATGAAATTTATATTACGCACGGATCATAAGCCCCTAAAGATTATTTTCGAAAGTAAAGGTTTGGATAAGGTGTCACGCAGGGTAGCCGGGTGGGTTACCAGGATGCAGGAGCACACATTTTCTATGGAAGTCATTCCCGGGAAGGAGAACAGGTTAGCAGACAATCTCTCAAGGGTGAAAGTTGCAGACCAGGAAGGGTCAATTGAGGAGATGGAAATGGAAATGGTATTTGTAAACACTGAAGGAATTGTGTCAAAAGAAGAGTGGTTAGCAGAGATTGGAAGGGACATAATGTTTAGCAGGGTAATTGCTTACGTATTGACGTCCGTATGGCCCAACAAATCTGAATTGGCAAAGGAGGAAAGACCTTATTGGGAGGTAAAGGATGAATTATCTGTTATCGATGGGGTTATGTTCAGGTGGGGGAGAGCAGTTGTGCCGGCAGGTTTACGGAAAAGGATTATCGACATAGCACATGCTGGTCATATCGGGATTACCAAAACCAAGGGGGTTTTGAGATCGGATTATTGGTGGCCGGGATTTGACAGGGAAGTTGAGAATCAACTGGCAGAATGTCAGTTTTGCATCAAGAGTGGGAAGGGGGTGGAAGCTAGAAAACAACCTCTCATTGATGTAGGTGTTCCAACTAAGGTTTGGAGTGAAATAGCAATGGACATTTTAGGTCCTGTTGAGCTAGGATATGGACGAGGAAAGTATGTGGTGCTTGTGGTTGATTTATTTTCGAGGTGGGTAGAATTCAAGGTTGTTCGTGAAATATCAGGAGAAAACATGGTGAAGGTGGTGCAGGAAATTTTTGCGAATGAAGGGTTATCTGAGAGCGTTCTCACGGATAATGGAACTCAATTTGTGGGAGGTGTGTTCCCTGCATATCTAAAGAAGTGTGGAGTAGACCATAAGAGGGCAGCATTATATCATCCCGAAACTAATGGAATGGTAGAAAGGTTCAATAGATGTGTGATGGAGAGTGTACGAATGGGTGAACAATGTGGTTTCGACAAGTTAGTAACCATTCAAAATAGAATGTGGGCTTTGCGCATGGCGCCACACTCAGTCACTGGATTGTCTCCTTTTGAGATAATGAGGGGTAGAAAACCGTCCTCTATGGCATGTCCTCCATGGTTAGGGAGGAGCAGAGATTCGGATGTGGTTATTGATCAAGTGAGACATGTTATGAAAAGGAAGAAGAGTGAATGGGTTGCGAGAGAAAACAAGAAGAGAGGAAGGAAGGAATTACAAGTGGAACTAGGTGACTGGGTAAGAATAAAGAAGGGTGTGGTAAAGAGGAAGGGAGAGCCATTATATTCTGACCCAGTTAGAGTAATTGAAGTTATGAAAGGTGCAGTGCGAGTAGATGGTGGTCAGGTTTGGAACAAAAATAGAGTGGCTACTGTGAAGAGAGGTCCGAGGTGAGGTGAGTCAAAGGTGAGGAATGGAGTTATGCATGTGCATCTTTAAAAATAAAAAGGGGAGATGTGTTGTGAAGTTGCTTATTCAGAGAGTAATGCATAATAAGCATGAAATAGAATGCTATGTAAATCTGGTTCAAGTAGCTCTGGTGATGTCATAGAACCAACCTGTGAGCCTTTATGTTGTTCAATGTTCTATGTTTGTCAGTTGGTATCTTTGTACTGGAGCAGAGAGGTCCTCAGCTGTGGGGGGTCTTTTCATCCTTTAACTTAAATAAATACTTATATGAAGACTTACCTGAGACTCATTCGTCTTCATAACACATAGGTTTTCTGGTGTCTGTTTCAACCCCTACATTGAGGGGGGGGGGATGGTTTGGGAGTACAAATAGAACCCGACAAATCCATGTTAATCCATGGTTTATAAATACAAATAGTGGTCAAGGGCTATTTTGAAGAACTTTGAGACATGAATCGACAGCCACAACAATCGTTCAAATTTCAAATTCATCAGACTAGCCGCAAACCACTGCCAATTTTTGTTTCTTTACAAAGAAAACAATATAACATAAAATGTGCAGTGTTTTTCAAAAAGGTCAAGGGACAGAAGAGGAAGCAATGGGAGAAAGCATACTCTTCACCCCCCCAAACATCCTACCATCCTTGCTCATACCAAGGTGTTTTCCAGTTCAAACCGAGGAGGCACCTTTTTCACACTGTGGTGTTTTTCTAGGGTTTATAGTATTCAGA